>NC_064839.1:36136377-36761377 GCF_024166365.1 Elephas maximus indicus | reverse complement strand
ACCTAATTCTAGTAGTTGTTGTCAATCTTAAACCTGAGTTTATTTTCCTGGCATGTTAAACTCTGTTCAAGACATCATTAAACAGACACTGGCCTGTAAAGTAGGCTATGAGTTTTGCCTGTCATTAATGCTCAGCAGAAATTGTAAATCTGATTTGAAAACCAGAAAAACAATTTGTATTGGCATCTTTCAAGGGTTGGACCTGGAGTAGGCCCATGTTTCCTACATGTGTGAAGTAGCTTTCAGGTAACAGGTTTTAGGTGCAATCTTTCTTGAGCTGAGCTTTGACTCCAACATTTGTCTTGGCTGATAGAGCTTTGTGGGTTTAACTCCTGGACTTGAAGCCAAATGTATAGATCTTAAACTTTAGTGTGCATCAGAATTACCCAGGCCTAGTGGGTTTTTTAGAGTTTCTGAGAGTGCTACAGCTGCTAACCAAAGGGTCGGCAGTTCGAATCCACCAGGCGCTCCTTGGAAAGTCTGTGGAGCAGTACTACTCTGTCCTATAGGGTCACTATGAGTTGGAATCGACTCGATGGCACTGAGTTTGGTTTTGGTTAGAGTTTCTGATTTGGAGCCCTGGTGGTGTAGTGGTTAATAGCTTGGCTGCTGACCAAAAGCTCAGGAGTTCAAATCCTTGGAAACACAGTGGAGCAGTTCTACTCTGTCCTATAGGGTTGCTGTTAGTTGGAAATGACTTGACGGCACCTAACAACAACAGAGTTTTTGGTTTAGTAGGTCTGACATGGGGCTGAGTGTTTGCATTTTCAACCAGTTCCCAGGTGATGTTGATAGTCCAGTGACCACAGTTTGCAAACCAGTAGTTTAGCTCTTTCAATTATACATTAATTAAAATAAATGAATAATTATAGTATCCTAAATGTAGTTTTCTAAAGTATTAGCTTCTCAGGTCTTTCAAAATATCTTAAAACAAAGTCATACAAGCTCATAGAACCTTGTAATGGTATAATGATCCTTGGTTTACAGATGGGAGAATTAAGGGCAAAAACTTTGTCTAATACCAGCCGATAAATCAATGGCAGAGCCAGGACAAAGGATCAAAATTCCAGACTTAATTCCATAGTCCAGGTGTGTTCTGACCTATGTGGTCCAATTGGCCATTCTTCATAATGTTAAATAACCGCATGAGCTGGCCACAAATGATTTTAAATGGAATCATGATGTATTCAACATGCAACATCAAAACTGAGCACTTTTATAGTCATACAATCTAAAGATCTATTTTATATATTTATCAACATTTATTTCAATGATTATAAAGTAAGCCTGAAGAAATGCAGCATGAATATGGGAAAGCAGGCTTCTATTTCCAGTGGTGGTGACTATGCAAAGTCCCACGAAAAGATCTAGGCAACAGTAAACATGATCTTATCTCGCTACTACAACCAAGATTCCCAGAAAGAAACTGGCGATACTAAATCACAAAAATAATGTGAGGTAGAAAAGAAAAAGACAACTGTGGACAAAATAAAAGAGCAAGGTTTTATTAATTCTAAATACACTTTCCCCATTGGGTTTACACTAGCGTTTGTCCTAACGGGTTCCAGATGTCCAGCTGTCCTGTAAGTAGCTACCTAGGATAAAACGGTAGCTTGCCTCCTTTAAGTTAAGAGGGTGAAATTGCAGACCTAAGGGCTGATTTACAGTTCAGTTAAAACACAGCCCACAGAATGAACTAAAGGAGAACGGGGAACAGTGGGAGAAGGTGAATATGGTTGTTAGCCAAGGCTGGCGGCTCAAGAGTTAACCAACCTTTTCTTTGAATGCAGCCTTCTGTAGTAGCTAATGAAGGTAATGAAATATGACATGTAGTTTGGCCCTTGACCATAGAGTGCACCCCCCGCCCCTCTGTGCTGCGAACAAAGCCAAAACAGATGTAGCGACTTCTGTATGGTTTGGGGTTGATGTCTGTTACACAGAGCAGGTCACCACGCACATTCCCAGAACGTCATCTGCTTCTGACACGCGCGCACAGCATTATCTGAGAAAGATGCTGCCTTTGTTTGAAGGTGGGGAGACAGGGGAGGTACTGACAGAAAAGGCAGGCGGGGGTGGGGTTGGCAGGGTGGGGGGACCTGAGCCTATACGAAAATTAAGCCAAATTCCCCCTCCTATTCTTTGCTCTGGTTCTCAGCCATTGTATCCTGCCTCTTTCCTCCTCCTGCTTAGTAAAATAGAAAAACAAAAATGTATGCTGTCCTCTGGAGGAATAAAGAGGCAGTTTTGCATCAGCAAAAGGAGCTCTCGACAAAGCTGAATTTAGAAGAAAAATTTCCCTTTACATTTACCATTGACCAATTGTTAAGATTAAAAGGAAGAGAATGATACTGGGTATGCCAGACTCACAGAGAGTTTTTATTCTTATTTCTGAAAGTCACTTACGTTGGTCACAATAGATAATGAAAAGGCAGCATTCCGTTGGCAGACAACATCAACATCTTAGGTTTTCTGACTAATGTCAGTGTCTGTGCCTGGTGTCTCCATGCAAGCAGACATGTCTTAGATGAAAATATGCGTCTTACAATAAAAAGCACTTTGGTTGGCTATGCTGCTAATACTAATTGCAGCTGTGCTATATCTAGCATCTTCACTCTTGAGGACCACTGGACAATTTGACTGTATGATTTTTTTCCCCCGTAGGGATCTCATTCAAGTGGTTTTCTTTGATAAAATTTCATCAAGCCTTGGCCTAATACAACATCCATTCTTTCCAAAGGATCAGACCTTCAGCTAAAAAAAAAAAAAAGTTAGGTTAAAAAAGAAGAAGAGGAGGAGGCGCAATCTTGACAACTGATAGCCTGTTTCAAATGTTATTTATCATTCTCTGCAGAGACAATGACATGTGCCTTTTGAAAGGAGATACTGTACCTTTAACCTTGACTCTGAATGCATTCTTAATTTGGGATGCAAGCTGAGGTTCAAAAATGGATAGCCTTTGGGTGGTGGATGGGGGAGAGGTGTGGCTGGATTTATTTATGAGGCGTGTGAAAAATTTTGACATCACATGCTAGAGCCATTATTCACATGTTACATGACACAAGATTGGCCCTTTTAATGCAGCAACATCACATAAAAAATTTGATTTTGTCCTCTGACAGCAGTCTTGTCCTCGGCGGTTCCCCCCTCCTCCTGAAATGTAATCTTTTTAGGTTAAAGGCCGCAGGAAAATGATTTAAGTAGGCTGTAGCACTCATCAGACCATGGAAAACTGAGTTTGGACAGAGATCCCCCAGTAACAACAAGCTGCAGGAAGACCAGAGATAAAGGGCTGGTTGGGAAGGAGGGTCTTCTGTAATGGGGTCTCCCAAAACAAAACAAAACCCGTTGCCGTGGAGTCAATGCCGACTCATAGTGACCTTATGGGACAGAGTAGAACTTCCCCAAAGGGTTTCCAAGGAACAGCTGGTGGATTCCAACTGCCAACCTTTTGGTTAGTAGCCAGGTCTACACAGGTTCCCACCAAAAAAACAAAAAAACATTGCCATCGAGTCAATGCCAACTGATAGTGATCCCATAGGAAAGAGTAGAACTACCCCATAGCATTTCCAAGAAGCAGCTAGTGGGTTCGAACTACCAGTCTTTTGCTTAGCAGCTGAGCTCTTCACCACAGGTTCTCCAGTCTGCGCCAAATCTTTCTTCCTTTTTCAGCTCCTTACCAGCATAACTGCTTCATGATGACTGGGTGATAAATCGGTAGGGACTCAAAATCACTCGTTTCAAGAAACATTCACTTCTAAGGCACATTAGCCCAGTCCTTCGTCCAATCAGGCAAATGCACCTGAGGCCTAGTAAGAATCAGAACGGGAGGGCAAATATACCCAACACCTTTACTTTGCAGAGTCCTTTACTCAAAGCCTTCTTTTCTCCATTTGTTGTAGACTGAAGTGTGTCCCTCCAAAATAGGTATTGAAGTCTGGGCCCCCGTACCTGTGAATGTGATCCTCTTTATAAATAAGGTTTTTCTTCTGTTATATTAATGAGTTCATTATCAGAGTAGGTGGGTCCTTGATCTAATCACTTCTGAGTTACAAAAAGAGTAGAAGAGGCACAGAAACAAACACAGGGAAATACATCATATGAAGACAGACACACACAGCATGTGCATCCACAGGCCCAGGAACTTCAAGGATTGCAGGCTACTTGCAACTAGAGTTAAGCCCGGAATCCAGACTTCTAGCCTCCTGAACTATGAGACAATAAATTCCTGTTCTTTAAAGCTACCAACCTGTAGTACTCATGTAACAGCAGTACAAAGTAACTGTTGTTGTTAGCTACAGTCGAGTCAGCACCCAACTCATGGCAACCTCATGCACAATGGAATCAGACTGTTGTGATCCATAGGGTTTCCACTGGCTGGTTTTTGGAAGGAGAACACCAGGCCTTTCTTACGAGTCTGTCTTGGGCTAGAAGCTCAAGTAAAGCCAGTTCATCATTAGAACAACACATAAGCCTCCAATGACAGACAGGTGGTGGTTGCACTTGAGGAGCATTGGCCAGGAACTGGAACCTGGATTTCCTGCATGGAAGGTGAGAATTCTACCACTGAACCACTAATGCCTGAGACACCACTAATGCATTTTATGACCATGAGGCAAACTTGGGAGGCATAGGGACCCCACTTTGCAGATAGAGAAACTAAGGCTCTGGAAGAGTGGCCGGTCTAAGGTCATACACATACAAGTGGCTGATTTAGAAGCTGAACATGGGCCTTCTGACTTAAACACCTCTCATATTTCCTATTTAGCCAATTATTCTATACCATTTCTGGAACTATATTCAGTGCTTTTATCTTGCTTAAAACAGTTTATGTATTATGTCAAAATTTCTGTGATCATACAATCCAAACCCAAACCTTGTACCATTCATGTTGGAATGCCAGGGTGTATATAGGTTTTCTGAGCTCAATTTCTAGGTAAACGAATGGAGGGTGCCTCTGTGCACTTTATCACAAAAAAAAAGCCAGTATCTAGAACTCTCGCCTTCCTGGGACTGATTAGCTGAAGATTTTAGTGGCAACAAAATATTCAGCCCGTTGAAGAAGAAACTCAGGGCTTGGAACAGACCCTGGCTCAAGTGAACACATGCCCCAAGCGGAATCCTTTGGGTGTTCGTGAGCTGCTGGCCAAGCACAGTTGGAGTTGGGAGAGGTCGCAGGGTCTGCCTACAGCAAGAGGTCTGGGAGGAACAGCAGACACTCTGAGCATCTAGCTTTGATACACATGTTAGGAAAACTCTACCAAGAGTCCAAGGAATTTTCCCATGACTTTGCTTTGTCTGGAAATTCCTTTGCTTGAAGAAAGCAGATTCATTCTCTTCATTTAGAGGATCTACCTGCTAATGTAGCCACCCAACAATGCCCACCTAGAGTGATGCAATACATAAGGTTTCTTGTAAGATCCTAAAGAGAAGAGATCACTGCCACTCCTGCTGAATTTCCAGATTGACCTGATGCCACCTTTGGTATTGATAATCCTTTAACCCAGAACTGCAGCAGGAATTTCATTCTTTGACAACATATTCTAAAGAGTGTGACTTAAGAGGTTCTTCTGAGCAGGACTGAAATGCAATCCTGGCTGGATGGACTAGATGGCCTCTCCTACTTCCTATTCACTTTTTCCTTGTGCTGCTGATATAGGCTGAAACTTATGAAATTGCCGATATTTGACTGCTTTTGATCTACAAAAATGGGAATTCATACAGCTCAACCTAACACATCTTCAGAGTTTAGTAAACAGGAGCTTAACATACAACTCTTACATGAATCACAGCAAGTGGGGAACAGCTAGCTTGGAACATCAATTCTAATAAAAACATTTGTTACACAGTGTTGTGAATATATTACGTAACAGGTGTCTTATTTTCTGAAGTGCAAAGCATGGCAACATTTTTTATTATCTGAGCCCAGAAAAAAGTTTAACAAAAATCCTACAAAACATTACCAAAACTGGTATAGCTTTTGCTTAGCCACTGTCAAATTAGGGATGAAGATGAGGTCTCAGACAGAGGCAGAAAGACTTGGAAGTAGTAAGTCAATAAAACTCTAGATGTACCGACAATATGAAAAAAATAATGCTGCTGATGGCAAGTGAATTAACCAATCCCGTCATATTCTTGCTGTTCTTTCTTATAGTCCATCATCCAAGGAAAACAGCCCAGGCTTTGGAAAATTACAGTTTTCCAATAAGGGAGACCAACCACAGCTTTGTAGTTTTCATTTCGAAATGAGAACATATGTCACACTAGTAGAAAAATGCTGGCAGGATCTCGAAGTCACCAGTGCTGTTGAAAGGAGGCAAGGGCCTGACATGGCTATAAGCCTGAGAGGGGCTCTGAAGGCTGTGTTCACCTCTACATATTCTAGCAATTGGAGTGCATGACAGGGCATCAGAACATAGAGGCCAGCCGGAGGTCACGGCACCTCTGCTGATGGGGTCCATAATGGTCTAGATAATGCATGCTTGGGAGAGAGAGTGGGACAACTATAGAAAGAAAAGGCAAAGGGGACCAAACCCTGGCTCACAGCTTGTTCATGAAATCCTATGGGTGAAATAATGTTAACCCTTGCCCTGCTGGGGCTGCAACATGTCCTTGGTTCTATGTGCTGAAGAGTTTCCAGGTTGGAGAAATTTTTACGTGGAAAAGGCACGTTACTTTACATGGAAATGAAACTAAACATGGTCCATACAGAGCAGCTGCCAAGTTGTAGCAGCCAGTAGTAAGACAGAATTAGTCCAAATGTTAAAGAATTAGGTAACACACCTGAAGCGACCTCGTGACCTGCTCCTATAAGCCCACAGTCTCCATGAACAGTGCTTCTGGAACCCTAGAAAGTGATGAAAGGCTAGAGACCCAGGCGTACACCACGATTGAGGTGTTTAGGGTTTTTAAAAAGCAGAAAGTAAGTTCTACACAGGTTAAAGCCCAGGGAGGGCAGTGGCAAATATAAATCTGTGATGTCCAGAAATAATTGAAATTTTTAAGTCTGATTTCTTATGTGACAATGAAGCCCAGAAGTCATCAATGCAGAGGCATGTTTGTACACTAATGTGAGCTGGATATACACTAATATGGAGGAGAAAGTGTTCTGGATACGTCACGGATCCTGCACTCTGTTCCTGGTTCTGTGTGACCCATGGAAAATCATGGAATCTCATTGAGCCTCAGTTTATTCATCTGAAAACAGGGATAATAGGAATTACTTTGTGGATAAAGTATGCTAATATATAGGAAACTTCACCTTGTGGCAAAGTGGTTAAGAACTCGGCTGCCAATCAAAAGGTCAGCAGTGCGAATCCACCAGCTGCTCCTTGGAAACCCTACGATGGCTCACAACAACAACAACAAAAATATATAGGAAAAGCGTTATGTAAGGTATTAATATCATTGTTATCACTACTATGATGCTGCAGCCAATTGTACATCCAAGACTGGGTGCTTTTGTTTGTTGTTTTGCTATTTATTTATGTAGTAGGTTGGGGGAAAATGGTTTCAACTGGCATCAGAATTTTTCTTAGGAAGAGAATAATCCTTTTATTGAAAATATCTTTGATAAGGTAATTGAGGGAAAGATGAGGTCTTGAAAGCATGGGTCAGGAGGAAACAAAGAAGTTAGCTAAACTGACACCATACGATCCAGCAATCCCACTCCTTGGAATAAATTCCAGAGAAATAGGAGTCGTCACATGAATAGATATATGCACACCCATGTTCATTGCAGCACTGCTCACAATCGCAAAAAAGATGAAAACAATCTATGGACACCTAGATGAATGGATGAATGGATAAACCAATTATGGTATGTACACACAATGGAATACTATGCAACAATAAAAAACTGATGAATCTCTGAAATATCTTACAACACGGATGAATCTGGAGGGCATGATGCTGAGTGAAATTGGTCGCAAAAGGACAAATATTGTATTGAGATCACTACTATAAGAACTCAAGAAAAGGTTTAAACACAGAAGAAAATATTCTTTGATGTTTATGAGAGTGGAGAGGGAGGGAGAGAGGAATTCATAGTACACAAGAATTATCCTAGGTTAAGGGAAGGACAACACACAGTACAGGGGAAGTCAGCACAGCTCGACTAAGCCCAAAACTAAGAAGTTTCCTGAATACAACCAAACACTTCTAGGGACAGAGCAGCAGGGACAGGGGTCTGGAGACCATGGTTTCCAGGGACACCTAGCTCAATTGCATAACAAATTTCATTAAGAAAATGTTCTGCATCCCACTTTGATGAATGGTGTCTAGAGTCTTAAAAGCTAGCGAGTGCCCATCTAAGATGCCTCAATTTGTCCTAACCCACCCGGACAAAAGGAGAATGAAGAACACCAAAGACACAAAGAAAATATTAGCCCAAGAGGCAAAAGGTCCACAAAAACTAGACTCTCTATCAGCCCGAGACCAGAAGAACTAGATGGTGCTTGGCTACCACCAATGGCTGCCCTGACAGGGAACACAACAGAGTCCCTGATGGAGCATGAGAAAAGTGTGGAGCAGAATTCAAATTCACGTAAAAAGATCAGATTTAACGGTCTGACTGAGACTGGAGGGATCCCCGAAGCCACGGCCCCCAGAAGCTCTGTTAACCCAGAACAAAAATGATTCCCAAAGCCCAGTATTCAGACAAAGATTGAACTGGACTGTAAAACATACATTAATACTCATGAAGAGTGTACTTCTTAGTTCAAGCAGGTACATGACACCAAATGGGCAGCTCCTGTCTGGAGGCAAGATGAGAAGGCAGGAAGGGACAGGAGCTGGTTGGGAAATCTGGGGTGGAAAAGGACAGCGTGATGTCACATTACAAGGATTGCAACTACTGTCACATAACAATATGTGTATAAATTTTTGTATGAGAAATTAACTTGAGCTGTAAACTTTCACCTAAAGCACAATTAAAAGAATATTAAAAAAAAAAAAAAAAAGTTAGTTAAACTGAAATGCATTCAAAACAGGCAGGAATTTGGGGGAAGGGAAGTGAAGAAAGAAGAAACCAGGAAGAGGAGAAGCATGCAAAGTGGTAGAAAATGGGAACCCAAGTCTCAAAAGGGACTAAACTGTTACATGTAAATTCTCCTGTCTTCCCAAAACTTTGGTAAAGTCGGTCTCTCTCTCTCTCTCTCTCACGCACACACACACACACACACACACACCCCTTTTGTGAGTGGTTTGCTGAAGGAAATTAGGGAGAGAGCGACTTCCTCTGCTGTGGTATGCAACACAGAAGGAGAACATCAAGACTATTTCTAAGATGAACTAATTCATCAGAAGGAAGAAAAAGGAGGCCAGAAGTAATCACAAGGAGGCTTAAGCCCTTTGGAAATCTGCAGAGATGTTATAAAAGGTGTTATGCTTTCATGGAACATAGAGGGGATTGGGGATTTAGCAATCTTATCTGGAGGTTTTAGGACACTAAAACCTTGGCTGATGTCTGGATTACAAATTCTTTGGGGTCCTCAAATGGTCTGCTAATACTAAGTAATCAGAAACATACTCCTAGAATACAGCAAACTCTCCCTATGTCCACTGCCCCCCCGAAAGCACCAATTGTTCTCAAAACTTCCTCTGAACCTGATGCGTCTACTCAAAATTTGTGGCAAAGTATGAAAGCCAACTCTTTCTCTAGACCTGTGGTGAATGCTTTGCTAATTCTGAGGTACCAATCAGGTGAAGTGGGAATGTTCCTCTTTTCTGACAGGAATCCTGGATCTGCACCCACCACTTAGACAACCCTGAGAGACATACCACCTGTCTGACCCTCTGTATCTTTATCTTAAAAAATGGCAGCAATTAACAGCCATTTCGAAGGGCTGATGTAATGATTAACTAAGTAGTATCTATAAAAGTGTTTTTGAAAATGGCAAAATACCATGTAAATATAAATTATGTACTTCTTATTTAAAAGCCCTAGGTGAGTTCTCAAGTAGGCACCATATTGTGAGAGAAAACATTAGGCATTTAGAATGTGTCTGTAACATGTATAAATAGCAGAGCTAGAATTGCGGCAGGTTTCTTTGACCTTCCCTTTGGGGCAGCACTCTCTCCACCCCAAAGATAGAGCAGAGAGGAGTGATACTTATTTTGCTTGGGAAGTTGGAACCCAGGCCCCATGCACTCTTGCTGCTTCTGGGGATTTCCTCAAGACAGCTAAGACTTCCCATGGGAAGAAAACAGCCTTCATCCCTGCTCTCAGGAAGAACAGGGACACAGGAAAATGACTCACTTTGGGCTACTATTCTCCCTTGAAACCTCCCAAGCTGATAAGGAAGTAGGGAAGGATAAATGCCAAAGATGATCTTCTATCTCCACGTTTTGAAAAAGCTTCTAGATAAGCTGTGAAGAATGTGGGAGAGGTAAAGAATTTCATTTTCCTTATTAAAATAATCAAAAGACCCAATACTGATTTTTGTCCTTGATTGCATATACACACGCACACACACACACAATAACAGCAACAACAACTTAACACAGAAAACATCACTGGAAGGATTATCACAACCTCAAAAATCACATGAACGTATCTATTAGGGGCTGAGATTGTAGTGCAAATGTTCTGTCTGTCAGCACAAACTCTTATTATTCTTATTCATGGTCTGCTTTTCTCTTCTTCCTCTTTCCCCCTGTTCTGAAGTCCATCCACAAATTCTACTCATGCCAGTTAAAATCAAAATAATCAAACATCAGGCTCCTCAGTAACTGTAGCCTCAGGTGCTTTTCTCAGCTGGCTTCACAGTCTGACAGGACGAGGACCGTGTCCTCTGAGCTCCCTGCCTCCAGCTGCCCCCAGGTACCTGATCAGGAGTCAGGCAGCATCTTCTGGGCTGAAGCCTATGCTTGCTGCATATATAGCCAAGGGAGAAAAAAGCGCCCATCCCCCCTTGGGAGAGCAGGCCACAGGGAAGGGACACTTCACTTTCTGAAGATGATTACTGTCACACTGACTCTAAAAAAGGCAGATCAGCTAGTGTGTCTCACTTCTTCAGCTATTTGCCAGCCTTGGTAGTTACAGACCCAGAGCTTCTCTCTTCAGAGCACAATAACTGCAACCTCCTAATAATGAACAAAACCAACATCAGTGATACTGCCTGGAAATGAATGTTACCACTTAGATTCTAATAAAAGAGGAGTTGGAACAAGTTGTACCAGGTGCCTCTTATTTGTACTTATATTCAATTAATACAGCATATGTTCTCAGTGGAATTATTAAAAAGGGGTTTGTTTATTTTCAGTGGGCTGCATCTTTTAGCCCCACCTGTAAAATAAAATCGCAGTCACTTACTCAGGCCCCTACCTATGGTACCCTAACAACTCAAATCTGTTCAATACGATTCCACAAGTATTTATCGAGCCTCTTAACACAGAGGATGACAAATACATATTTTCTGAATAAGAAAGACAGGGAGGCAGGTTAAAGGAGTGTGAGGGTGCCAATAGCTCCTGTCCCCCAATGGAACCTGATCCCCCAAAAGAGTTGCTCTTCAATCTCTACCATCAACTGCAAAAATTACTCTTGCAACTAGCTGCATCATCCTGGAGGAGACATAAGGAAGCAGAGAGAGCTAGACCAGTTAAGCAGAGTATGTAGATTTGTATTCTGACACTGCTACTAATTATTACATTAATTTTGGACACATCACTTCATTTCCCTGTTTTAGTTTCCACAGCTATAAAATAGGTGGAGAGATCTAAATGGCCTGCTTGCTCTAACTCTGGGTCTAAATTACTTTTAAGAGTACTAAAAGTGGTGAGTGAAACTCTGATATAGTGATAGGCATGCTGATGGGTCTATTTGACTCTGTTTTCATTTACCAGAATCTACATGTAAATACTGCTATTGTTGTGGTTGTGGCTGTCATAAACCTACAGACTATTAATATGCAACAATGTACTATGAGGCTGGGCATGTCATTTCACTTCACTTCTCTCTGCCTCAGTTTTCTCACCTGAGATTTCTTGTAGTTCTAACATTCTGGCTTCCTCCAATAGCTTAGTCACAAGAAGGACTAAGTGTGTACAGAAAAGTGTTTGTGGAAATCTACAAAACCATATCCACCCTCACCACTAGAGAAGCATGTACCTCTCTGAGGTCATCCTTGTTTATGAAAGACAGAACATTAGTCCTGTCTAAAGGAACAAATGAATCAGTTACTATGGTAGTATGCTGAAGTTCTGAAAACCCAGAGCTGTTGAAACAACTCCTTGACAACCTGTCAGATGTAAAATACATGGCATAAATAAATAAATAAACAAAATCAAAAAATCAGTTGCTGTCGAGTCAATTTTGACTCATGGTGGCCTCGTGCATTTCACAGTAGAACTGTACTTCATAGAGTTTTCAATGGTTGTGATCTCTGGGAAGAAGCTGTGCCAGGCCTTTCTTCTGAAGCACCCCTAGATGGATTTGAACCACCAACTTTTTGGTTAGTAGCGAAGCACTTAACCATTTGTACCACCTAAAAAAAAAAAAAAAAACCACCTAGGGACCCAAAATACACGGCATATTTTAATTAAATTGATTCTTCAAAAAATCCACCTTCCAAGATGACAGTACCAAAGTGCCAGATGTTTTAGGCAATTCTGATAACGCTTTCAAGGAAGAGGACCAAAGAGGAGACAAAGAAAGGCAATGCAAGATGGGATTCCTTGGGAACGTGGTGAGTTAGTGTGCCCCATGCCAAACTTTGAATATTTTCCTCTGGATGTTTCCCAGTGAGAGAAATGGCCATGGGATTTTAGGAAAATGCTAAATTGTCTTTCACTGACTACTGCTTTCGATGCTCTCTCTTTGTGATTCAGAGAATCCCAAACATTTCCTAGCAAGAACATCCCAAGCATTGAATACAAGGTTCATGGCTGGCAGGTAAACCCACACTAAAATCAAGCAGAAGAATAACAGCATATTGTAGATGAGGATAACTGGTAGATGAGGATAATGTAGATAGTATTTTTGCCCTAAGTACATTGCAGATGCTAAAATGTTTCATTGTTGCAACAAAGCACCACAAATGGACCTTTCTCTGTCCCAAAGACTCTGGCTTATTAAGGTCAGATTTTTGATAGTTACTATATCCAGAAGCTTGAAGAAGGATGTTTTCTAGGCAAAACTAACAAATATAAATAAGAAAAAAATTAAAGTAAGCAGGCATATATGATAAAATGTATCTTGTATTCTTGTAACATATGATCAACAGTTATTCCTAATATAGAAAGAGCTCCTACAAATCAATAAGAAAAAGACAACCAAACAGAAAAAAAAAAACACAGGTAAAGGAATATGAACAAATGATTTACATAATAGGAAATGAAAATGGCCAATAAATGTATGAAAGATGCCTAACACTAGCAATAGTCAGGTAAATGCAATTAAAGCAAAAATGAGGTATCATTGTTGGGATATCATTGTTGACAAAACTTAAAATCACTGATGATAACTATAGCTGAGGACAGTGTTACAGATGAAAACACTCACATGGCGCTGAAGAAAATACGAATTTCTGTAACATTTGGGGAGGTAATCGGGCAGTGTTTATTAAAAATTTAAAATGCATTTACACTTTGACACCATAACCACATTTTATTGAACTAAAAGCATCCATACATAAGAAAATATGTATAAGGGTGTTTATTAAGCCTTCAATATCATAGAAAAATAATTTCAAGTCACCTAAAGGATTATAAATAGGAAAATGGGTAGCTACATTATGTTACACCTACTGTATAGAACATGCTGAAGTTACTACAAAGAACAAAACCTGAAAAGACGTTTATCATATCTTAGTTTAAAAAGCACATTTCACAGTAATATGTGTGATATAATATCTTTTTTGTAAAATAAAAGGGAAGACTCTGTGGTGTGTGTGTGTGTGTGTGTGTGTGTGTGTGTGTGCATGTACACAGATAATGATATAGTAAGTTATCCATCAAATTACTAGAAAGATTAATTACAGGGAGTGGTAAGAATGAGAAGGAAGAATAAAACATTAGTTACTTTTCCTTTACACATATTTATACATTTCTGTGTTATTTAACTCGCTACAACAAGAATGTAATAAAACATCAAAAAAGCTATACCAAGTTCTAGCAGCCAGGGTCTACACATAGTAAACCAACCAAGGGTAGCCCCACAGTCCAACACGGCACCTTGCACATAGCTGCTACTCAGCAAATGTTTACTGAATGAATGAACATTAAACATTCAAAAAGATTTATTGAATGTGGTTGAAGGATAGTGTAATTTCAGGGTCCAAGGAAAGCTTTATCCTCATCTCTCCCTTCCCCATCCTTTAAAAACCAACAGCTTAGTATCTGGAAAATTATTTGATATAATTTACAACTCTCACAGGCCCATTAGAAGCTTCTAGCACCCCGGCAAATAAGAGTCTCTTATTGAAAAATATGTGGGTCTTCTACAATGCCTGGTCCCACCTGGGAGAAAGGCAGCGCATTCTTCAGCTTTCACACATTCTGTAACGTCACTGCAGAGCCATTTGTGTCTTCCTCTAAACTCTGTGAAATCTTATACGGCCAAAACCGCTAAATCTACACACATATGTGGCACGCACACACACAGATCCACATATTATATGATCATTTATGGTTTCAATTCTAAAACAAGTGAGCAAACTTAATGTTAGTATATTATCTGCTGTTTCTCTGGCCCTGTGTTTCAGAAAATTTCATTTATACCTCTATTTCTGTTGTGTCAAAATATTTTCATAAATACCTATTGATATATCTGGTGTGTGTTTGTATGTCTATCTTTCCATCAAGACTGCAACCTCCTACAAGGCAAAACCTATGATGTCTTTATCTTTGCATATTGTAGACATTCAATAATTGTTTATTGAATGAATGAATGAAAATCATGCACTATTAATCCATTTATGTAATAAATATTTACTGAGCACCTACTATGTGCTGGACATTGCTCTATCAGTAGCATATAGCAATGGACAAAACAGACAAGGTCCCTGCCCTCTTGGAGCTCACATTTCAGTGGGGAGAGACCTGTAAATAATATAATGTCTGGTGGTAACTGGAGAAAAGTAGAGCAGGGTAAGGAGATATAAAGTGACATGGGTACTTCTTTAGCTCAAGTGTCAAGGAAGGCCTCCCTGAAGAGCTGACACTTGATCATGGACTTGAATGAAATGAAGGTGTGATTTAGCCATGTATACATCTGGAGTATAGCATTCCAGGAAGAGAAAACAGCAAGCACAAAACCCCTGAGATAGAAACATGATCAGCATGTTTGAGGAACAGCAAGGAAATTCATGTGACCATAGCACAGTGGCCAAAAAAAAACAAAAATAGATCAGAGGTAGATCCTGGCCAGATCACGGAGGGTCCTGGGGCCCTGAGTGTAAGGACTTTGGCTCTAGTTCAGCTGAATGCAGTGGGATGTGTGGGAACAATGTGGTAGAAAGCGTGTTGGCCCTTGAGCAAATGCATAGCCAGTTTTTCACAAGAAGGGCAAGCTTGGGTTGAGGGTCTCAGTCTACAAGACTGTTTGGTGGTGAGTGTACATGAAAGGGGCCACACTGTGACATCTTCCTCTAAGTCTCAAAGCCTCACCGCTGACACTTTGACCAGACTGACCTCTGCTTTTGCAATGATTCCCCCTTTCTATCATCACCTTAACAATCTTCATGTAAAATGCTGCACCTTGTAAACCTTGGTGAAAAGGTACCACTTTGGGAGAATGAGACTGAAGGGAACCATTGCTCTCTCCCCATGTTTCCAAAGCCCCTCCAGCTTTGGCACTGCTCTGACCTTTCATTAGGGTTTCATTGGTCCTGGACTAGAAGGAAACCGTCATTCTATCGGCAGATATGAACCCAGACCAAGTGAATAGCAGCATTCCATCCAAATCTACTCACCTCATGATGGGGCAAGACAAGGAAATGCCGCTGAGCTGCTACTCTAGTAGTAGCAAAATAACTACAAAACAAAGCAGGATGTAGGGGAAATGACAACATTAAATGAGTACAAATAAGCACTGTGAATTCAGAGAAAGAAGTAGCCGCACCCAGCTTGCACCTCCTGGTAAGCAGCAGAGAGCAGCCAGCATTTGAGATGTGGGGACCTACGTTATCATAGAAGTTGCCTTGAAAGCTGATTTGTGTGCACACACAATCTTCCATTATTATACACACCCATCCTGCCAAAATACGACGCAAGCCCATCTGACCACTGGTACCATTCAACTAATTTCTGTCTTCCTATTTTCTTATTCTCTTTCTTCCTTTTCTCAACTCAAGAGCCTTCAAATCCTTTGATAAACAATAAGAGGGAAAATCCAGATACTATTACATTGGTGGAAATATAACCATCAAGTTAATCACACCAATATAATCTGTTAAATGCAGCTGAAAGTTATTATAAAAATTGTCCATTTTCTAAAAGAAGACACCCCCATGACTCTAGCTTCTCATTTTCTTTCCAGCATATTTTTTGAGTAGGCATTGTGCCAGACACTGCGCTAGATTACAAGTATTGTTTCATTTAATTTCATCTTCCCAACAACCCCTATGAGCTTGGTACTATTATTACTGCTGTTTTACATTCAAGGACTATAACCTGCTCCAAATCACACAGCTAGTAATGGAGAATTCAGAGTTCAAAGTCAGGGTTTAATGCCCATGCTCATAAGCTCAGTATTAATATCTCAGTATTAACCCTTCTATTAGGAGCAGTATGGGAGCAGGGAGGAATGTACATTGAAAACAGTCCAGTTTCCTTCTTAAGATTGAAAACAGTCCAGTTTTCTTCTTAAGAACTCTCCAAAATAAAGACTGTAGAAGAAGAGGAAAAATGGCTTAAACCATATCCTTGTATTATAAGTGTATTTTCATTACCAAAACGAAACAATTTCTTCTTTGGCATGAATGATAGAGAAATGAATGTTGTGGGGAAATTTGCTGAATTTCATTCATCCTATTTTGGTAGAGAAAGTAATCGTGGTGAGATTCTTGTTTCATTGCTGTTATTGTCGTTGTGTAACACTTTTAAATATCAGAAAGAAGACAAATCGGGCATGTTAGGAAGCCAGTCAAGTTTCTATGAGGTGAGGACTTCTTGTGCCAGCCTGCCCCAGTATCTATCCTGGTGTTTCACAACTAGTAGACATTTGTTAAATGTCAGTTGCATGGAATTGACCTGAATCAATGTGAAGGTAGCAAATCTGGACAGGAGGGGCTTAGGTAAGAGATTTCAGAAGAGCTTGAAGCAGATGCCCTTGGTTATGTGATGTGCAACCCTTTCAACATATTAGTTTAGAGAGGAGAGAAAGGATGCCCTGACTTGAATCTCCAGAGAGCCAGAGAAATGGTTTAGGAGACAAAGGAGAATTAAGAGCTAGCAGGGAGCATATGGTGTTCAGAGTATATAACCTACTAGGGCAATAGCCCCAGAATTTTAATTAAGCATCCTTAGACTTTTTTTTAGACTAGAAGCCTGCTGGAAAAGGGAACTGAGACTGAGAAATTCCACAGGTTAAAGAGTTGCAGCAAGCAACTATTTAAAGAAGCAGCATTTACAGCACTTTGATTAACGACAAAGTGCTGAGTAAATTTTGTTCCACCATAGAAGCTTTTTTTTTTTTTTTGGGAGGCGGGGAAAGGGGAAGGTGGTGGGTTGTAATGTATTAGTAATAAGCAGTATCTGCAATCTTCCCTAAAGAGCAGAGGTGTAGCTGCCACAATCCCAAGGTGCAGGTAAAGTTCCCAGGAGGAATTAAAAGGCCACTTTGAGGTGATTCCTGAGGCCGAAACCTATTTTCAGTGCCAAGGATCATCAAAGCTGTAATGCAGGTCATCTGCACGGGGCAGATGCAGCATACAAGGATGCAGCAATTTCCCTGAAATGGAAATAAAAATGCACTTGGTCCAGGGAGGTACCATTGCATAGAAGCCTGCCCTTTCCTCAGTGGGGAAGAGGCACCCTGGCCTGTAGCTTCATTCAGGGAGCCTGTGTGTCTCACCTGTGCCCAAGCAGGCCCATCAGCCACACAGAAGCCTTGAAACGCAGTCTTGAGTTGTCCCGGATTTATGAACTCCACTCAACATAGCTCTGTCTGCTTCGTGGTGATTCTTCTCACTGAGCCTACTACATCATTGAAATTATTAACAGTGGAAGTGCATTTACTGGTGGTGTCGGTGGAATACAGGATCTTAAAGAAGGTGGGAAGAGCATGAAAGCAGTTTCATCTCTCTCGTGTGAATCACTTTGAGCAGCCTCCTGATCTGTGTTGCTGAGTACACACAGGAGCAATGGCGGGGATTTTAAACTAAGTTTCTCTTCAGGTCCTGGCAACTTAAAAAAAATAAATAAAATAATAAATAAATAAATAAATAAATATATATATATGAGCTCTATCACGTAACCTAACGTCGCCAATTTCCCGATGGTTTTCAGAAATCGTTAGAATCTCAGATTCCTATTTGGTTTGAAGAAAATATTTGCCCTGCCCAGATTTCCATGGTGCCACTTGCCCCCCCTTCTACCCATCCTGACTTCTTTTTGTTTCCTTTGCTTACTAGCAGTTCAAGGGAATAGAAGTGTTCCCTTGCAGTCTACTGATGGTGCTATCTGACTCCTTCTCCCTTGTAACACAGTGAAAAGCATGACTAGAAAGATGAAGTTGTTGTCTTGGTTGACTTCTCAGTATCATGACAAATTTTTTCAGGTAATAATAATCATCATACCTTAAGTTTTTACAGCATTGTGTAAAGTGTTTACAAAGTGTTTTCACACTCTTATTTGAGCCTTGGGGCAATTCTATGAATTATGGTATTTTTTTATTATTAATCCTCTTTACAAAAGAAGAAATGGAAACTCAAAGGGGTTAAAAGACTTAGTCAAGGTCATTCAGCTAAAAAATGGAAAAGCTTGAATATAAATTATTAGGGAAATTCTAGGACTGGATTCAAGTCTAAACTGCATCACTAACTAGCTGAATGTTCCTGAGTAAATCACTTGCTATTCTGAGCTTCATTGTCTTAATCCGTAAACAGGGCTAACTAGATGTGATGGTTAAGACTGTGTGTTAACTTGGCTGGGCCATGATTCTCAGTGTTTTGGCAGCCATATAATGTTGTGATCACTTCCATGTTGAGATCTGATATGTGATCACCCCCATGATGGGATCTGCTGTGAGTAGCCAATCAGTTGAAAGGGAGTTTCCTTGGACATGTGGCCTGCATCAAATACAAGTGGACATTCTGGCAAGGATCCTGGGCTTCTGTTCACTCTGGATCCTGCAGCTGGCTCCTATATGTCTGACCTCCAGTTCTTGGGACTTGAGCTAGCAGCTTACCTGTGGTCTTGCCTGCCAATCTTGGAATTCACTGATCTTCGCAGCCTATGAGCAAGAGCCCTGCTTTCTGACCAGCCGATTTTGGGTTCGCCAGCCCCTACAGGTCCATGAATTAGGAGAAGCCTCTATCCTGACCCATGGACTTGGAACATTCCAGCCTCTACAACTGCATGAGCCATTTCCTTGACATAAATCTCTCTCTATGTATGTATGTGCTTTACTGGTTTTGCTTCTCTAGGAACCCAGCCTAAGACACTAGATAATCTCTATGGTCTTTCAAAGCTCTACAATTCTACGACCCTATAATTCTAAATGGTTCCTTTCTCTGGGCCTGGTACCTCCATCCAGGTGTGCTCTCCAGGAGAATTGAGATTAAAAACAGTCAGTGAGACACGGTAAGAGAGCTTGCAAATACAAACGTACCAAATTGGAAAAAAAAAAAAAAAAAACCTTTTGTGATACAAGCTTGGAGCACGGTCTCCTATGCCCCTATTATAGTGTGAAAGTACAAGAACTCCCATCTTCCAATAACATTTAATTAATATCTTTGTCCCTTGAATATGATGAAAACCAAACCAGAATGTACTTTTGGCTTGACTCTTTTAAAGACCACATCCAGCTCTTGCCTTTCTCCTGAATTGGAGCCCTCAATTTGAGACATCTGAGTCTACCTTGTACAAGGCTTGCTCTAGCCTCTTCTCTCCATGTGATCTGAAAGTGACATGTACAGCCTAAAAATTCCCAGGGCACATCAAAGTCATTGTTAGTGACTATTACAGATGAAAACATCAAAGTTAACCTTCAGTTCCTTCCCTTTCTAGTAGGTAGGAGAATACCTATTTTATAATGACTTTGTTCACTCTACTGAGATGATCTCTTTTGGGGGTTCAGCAGTTTATCACCCTTTGGGCAGCCATGTCCAATTCCCCAGCCTCGTTTGGCTCTGGTTGTCTTAGGACAACTTTAGTTGAATGTTCCTATGTGTCAAGACCATGCTGAGCTCTTTATCTGCCTTCCATCCTTGCAACAATTCTATTATCACTATTTACAGATTAGGAAACTGAGACATCACCAAAACCAAACCTGTTGCCGTCAAGTCGATTCTGACTCATAGTGACCCTACAGGACAGAGTAGAACTGCCCCTATAAGGCTTCCAAGGAGCTGCTGGTGGATTTGAACTGCTGACCTTTTGGTTAGCAGCCAAGCTCTTAACCACTGTACCACCAGGGCCCCTAAATAGCCTCCCCTGAGGTCATATGGCTATTAAGTAGTGAAGTCTGGGATTCAAACCCAGACAGGGTGATTCCAAAGCCTGTGGTGAGCTTGACCACCATGCTACTGTCTACTCACTCACAGACCAGAGCAGTGGTGAGACCTCCAAAGGGGTGAGTTTTCTAGGTAGTAAGTTCCCCATCACTAGAGGTATCCAAGCATAGGCTGGGCCTCCACTTGGCTTTAAATGCCAAAATTTTATGATTGTAAATCTGGCTACAAGGCCTTCCTGCCTTCCTTTGGATTCTCTTCTATCTGCTTCTGACACCCTTCCTCTGTCCTTCTGATACAAGGAATATCTTCCCTCTCTGTGTTCCCATTATATCATGTTTATAATTCTATTACAGTATGTGCCATACTGTTTAATGGCACTTTATATTCTTCCCCCTCTAGAAAGTTTTACAAACTGGCTGTCTTTTTTGAATCCTGATCATGGACATGTTTGTTTGGGCAGCTATGTGTTATAAAAACAGGTGGGACAGGCACGCTCCTGTTTGCTACAGCTCTATCAGCCCCTATTGTCTTACCCTTGCTAGGCCACACATCTGCCATTACCTGCCTGCCTACTGACAGGATTTAATATTTAACTCCTATAAGAATTATGCCCTTTCAAGCACAGACTAGGCTGTGTCCATTTTAGTATCCTCCACACAGCCTAACACAGTACTTGAAAAACAGCTCAATGGATGTTTGATGAATGAATAAGTGAATGAATGCATGAACAAATGAAGGCTGCCAGGCAGCCTAAAGACCCACTGGGCACAAATGTGGCAGATAAGGCAGCAACTCACTGGGCAAACTCCCAATATGAGAGCAGCCTTAATTGCTTTATGCCTGTTAACTCAATTTATAAAGCAGACATGATAATACTTACCCACCCCTGCCTAGGGTGCCACATGAAATAATTAACGTCTGTAAGGCATTATCTGCACTAAGTGGTAGATATTAGTCCTACTGTGAATGCTCAGCTTTGGGCCTCCAATGAATCTATTTTAAACAGAGCTGGAAAGCTAAACACCGAGATTTACCCAGTCTTTCCTTCTGGCACTGCAAACATCCAGCTACCAGACTAGGAATACATAGAACTTTTCTTAGAAGAGGCCCTGGTGGTGCAGTAGTTAAGTGCTCAGTTGCTAACCAAAAGGTCAGTGGTTCTAACCCACCAGCTGCTCTGTGGAAGAAAGATGTGACAGACTGCTTCAATTAAGATCACAGCCTTAGAAGTCCAATGGTGGCTGTTCAACTCTGTCCTCTGGGGTCTCTGTGAGTTGGAATCAACCCTAGGGCAATGGGTTTCTTAGAGCAAGTCAATCTCTCTCCCTGTGTCCATTTCCATCTCTATCATTTTACATGAATGTTTGAATGGGGGGTAAGTCATAAGTGAGCTGGATGGATTGCAATGGCAGAGGAACAAGAAGTTACCCTTGGGGAAAAGTGACTGGAAGTGCAGGGCTCTCTGGGATTCTGGTAATGTTCTGTTTCTTGATTTGGGTGTTGGTTACACAGGTGTCCTATTCATTGAGCTGTACACTTATTATTTGTGCATTTTTCTATATGTATGTTAACATTTTAATAAAACTTTAATAAAAGAAAAAAGGTAAAATCATGAAATAAGAAACAGTGAGCATTAAATAATAGATTAGCGTATAAAATAAACAATATCACGCATCAGTTATGTGTTCCCTTAAACAATTACCTACATGAGATCAGAGAGTCAACATTTATCCAAAGGCAAAGATGAGAAGGCAAGTGGGGGAAAAGAAGCTAGATCAATGAAAACAGAACAAACAGGATGGAAATAATGAGAATGCCGACACATTGTAAAAATTGTAACCAATGGCACGGGACAATTTTTATAAAAATTGTTAAAACAAGAACCTAATTTGCTGTGTAAACACAATAAAGTATTAAAAAAAAAAAAAAAAACGAGTGGACATTTTACTTCCCTTCCTTTGCTAAAACTGGAGACTTTTCCCCCCACTAATTTCAGTACTTCTTCCAACTGAAAGCTCTTCAAGGCCTACTCTCCTCACAAGCCTGTCCTGTGGCAGTCATTACGTGGCATGGCTCTTGCACTGAAACAGAAGATTGGCTAGCTGTGCCAATAGTTATTAGTACAACATCGTTTTTCTGTACCCTAAGTCCAATAAATCCTCCCACAGTCAAGGACTCGTCCCTGCAACGAAGGCACAGATCGCAGCTATCAGACGGTCTCACGGCAGCTCAGCTCTAGGCAAGATTTGTTCCTTGTTTGTCTGGAGCTTTGGTTTTAATTTGTAATGTTTGCTTAATCTACTATTAGTTGCGCTGAATTTAATTTAACTCATTGTAGTAATTCGTTTCATTCAGTCTTCTATTACTGGGTGTCACTCTTAAGTTGTAAGTGGTTTTGCCATCTCTAATCATCATTTTTTTTTTTTTTTAATCATCATGGTGGACTTTGGTGGCCCAGTTATTCCTTTTTGCAAGTAACACTTGCAATTAAAAATATATATAGTTGCAGGGACTGTAAGGGGATGGGAATGCTGAGTGAGGCCTGTAGTCTCACTTTAAGTAGCTTCTATATTTTAAATAAAATCAGGCAAAGTGATAACCAGTAGTTACTTTTTTTCCCCCACTACTGACAACTGGCATGGAGAAACAACAGGAGCCAAACAGATCCTCTTTCTTACTGGAAATCCACAAAACCAAAACCAAACACACAGTAAATATTTTTTAAAAATTAAAACAAAAAACAATATCTCTAGCTTTGCTTGTAGTCAGATCATTTGGATGGTTATAATCGTTCAGAACTTATTTGAAAAAGCAATCTTGGGGTCTTCATGATTTAACGGAAAAGTTCCTCACCAGATGAACTTGTAAAAATTCCTTTCTATACAAATTTTTAAACATATAATAGGTGTTTTTCAAAGGAAGGTTGACACTATCTTCTCTTTTGAGCTTGCAGGGTTTACAACTTCTTAAAAGTACAGCTCTCATCCCACATATACTGAAACATTAGTATTTATTATGTTGCAATCATTCAGCTTACTCCAAAATCTTTGAAGCTGTAAGATAAAAAAAAAAAAAAAAATCACCACACTTAAAAGTAGGGTAAAGATCACCAATTTTAGGGAGCATTCCACTAATGTAATGGAAGAATACTAAATAGCGCATAACATGTGGATGCAAATGCATGCAAACAGGTAGCCCAACGTCTGGCCTATAGTAAGTACTCAACACATTAGAATAATGAAAACAATTGTGTTATTACCTATTATCTATAATATCCCATGCAGTTTGACTTCATTATTTCTGTAGCGGAACATGCCACCTGGATGTCTTTCTAAAATGCATGCGACCAAGTCAAGTCAGTGGTGTATTCCTTCTGATCTAAGTATACCCAGAAAGCTTTCACCAGAATCAGTGCCTTCTGTAGCCAAGTCCACCCTTAGTGTAAACCTGAACTTAACTACAGAAGCCCCACACAGGAAGGGGCCCTTAGGAAAGTCAAACCTCTAAGGTTTGACCTTTCACCTAATTCTCTCACTCTTAAGCAGAACATACCACATTGTGTCAATAGTACAATTTATCTGGAAGAAGCTATAAGGACCATATCTTATCTACTGTTTACCCACATCCTAGTCCCCAGTGGAACCAACCCCATAAAGACCAGGGCATTTCTTCCAAGGCACTTTGATGAGGTAGACATGTATCAGGAGACCTATGGCAAGCTAGCACTTTTCTACTAAAGTGTGTGACCCTAGCCTTTCTTGGGCTCAATATCTTCATCTATAAAAATAAAATGGTAGCGAATGGGTTAGAGAGAAGATGCCCAGAATCTGAATCTGGGAAACCAGTTAGTACACACACACACACACACACACACACACACACACACACGAATAAAATGGTAGGACTAGATTTTCTCTTTCAGCTCTGTTCTATGTTAAAGTATCTGGCTGCTGTTCACTTAGACAAGGGATATTTACTGAGCCCGTCCAGCAGGCTTTGGCTATTCATGGCAGGAGAGGGAATAAGAAATATTACACTTGATGCATATAATCTAATTATGAAGATAATAAAATCATGAAACATGAAATAATATAACATAGTCCACATATATGAGCTATCAAAAAGAAGTACATGAGAAAGGTCATGTAAGCTCATCAAAAGGTGAGTTTACCTTGTACCTAAGTCCCGTTACCCATTGCTGTCAAGTAGCTTCCAACTCATACATGCCCTGTAGGACAGAGTAGAATTGCCCCACAGGGTTTCCAAGACTATGATCTTTACAGAAGCAGACTGCCACACCTTGCTCCCACAGACTGGCTAACGAGTTCAAACTGTTGACCCTTCAGTTAACACCTGAGCACTTGAACCACTGTGCCACCAGGGCTACTTGTATCTAAGTCATAGGTCAGCAAATTAGGTCCATGGGTCAAGTCCAGTCTGCCGCCTTTATCTGTAAATAAAGTTTTATTGGAACACAGCCACACTCGTTAATTTATGTATTTTCTGTGGCTGCTTTCACTCCACAATGGCTGAGTTGAGCAGTTACAACAGAGACTGTACGGCCCACAAAGCTGAAAATAACTACCCTCTGGCCTTGTACGGAAAAAGTCTGCTGACCCCGATCAAAAAAAGGCTTTGCAAAGGGAGTTAAAATAATAAATAAATAAAACATTTAGTCTTGAAGGACAGGTAGAAACTGAATTAGCCAGTAGGGCTCTCCCAAAGGCAGAAAGAAGGGACTAAGCACTCACGTGGAGAGGAGACTGGCTACTGCAGAACCTGAATGGAGAGTTTGTGAAGAACAATATGAAGAGGAAGTTGAAAAATAGGTTGAGACTGGTCAAAAGCTCAAAAGTCATGGACATCTAGACCAAGAATGTTGGACTTAATTCTACAGAGCGTCTGCCATTATTGAGGATTTCTAAGCAAAGAGTTGACAAAATGAAAGGGAAGATTGGAGAAACCCAGTGAGGGAGTGTTTCAATGGATGGTTTGAGACACTGAAGGCCTGGAGCAGCCCAGAAACTGTAGGAATAGATATGACGGCATGAATAAGGGAAACTGTGTGTCCCTGCTGGTGCAGCGGTTAAGCGTTTGGCTGCCAACCAAAAGTCCAGCAGTTCAAAACCACCAGCCACTCCTTGGAAATCCAATGGGGCAGTTCTACTCTGTCCTACAGGGTCTCTATGAGTCAGAATCGACTTGAGGCAATGGGTTTGGTTTTTTGGTTTGGCAGGAAAGATTTAGCAACATGACTTAGTGACTCAGTGGGTTTGAGGATGAGGAAAAAGGAAGAGTCATCAAGGATCTTCCAATGCTCCCAACCTGGTGACCGTACAACTGGCCACTTTGCACGCAGTCATATGCGTTGCCACGTGTGATTTCTGGAGCTCAAGGTGTGCCTGAAAGTTTCATGCTATGAATCAAGTTCAAAGCAATTCTAAAGTATAGGGTCAGTGATTTTTCTTTTCTTTCTTTTTTTTTTTTTTCTGTTCTAATCAATTTTATACATTGACTTATTCACCGGATTCCATTCCAAGAGGGAGAAAAGCAGCAGTCTGCTGCTTCTCAAAGTTGTTCTGACAGGTCAATACTCTGTCATCACTAATCCTGCAAACCACAACCGACTCCTTTTTAAGGAATTCAAGTAAATAGATGGCTATTATCATCTTTCAGGGAGTTTCTCTACCTATTCTCCTTTTCATGTTACAGACACCCTAACGGGAGGCTCTTAAAATCACAACTTTGACAGGCAGATTGTAAAGTTCAAGTCTAGCCCTCATTTTCCTCCTATGGCTGTGCAGAAGTCCCAATAGCTTTGGAACATTCATTTGGTCCCTGTGACTCCTGTGTTACAAGGTTCGCTTCTCCCTTGTGACAAGCAGCATCTCCCATTGCAAAGTGCTGGACATCATTCTGGGAACCCTTTGCCCAGATACTCATTAGTACTGCATTAGTCTGTAAACTCAGAGCCAAACGCCTAGTTCAACTCGATCTTACTTGATGTACTTGAAAGGTCTGGTGAATTTATGGCAGGATAATGTGGAGCCCAGCACCTATTTATGAGTTGATCATTTGTACCGAACCCCCCTCCAAGTGCCGAAGGTTACCATTCAACCAGGGCCTGCACTAATGCCACTTGGAGGCCAACAAAGCCAAGTGTATGAAAGTTAAAAGCATTAATAAAAGTGTGACTTATAAATTACTTCATCTTTGTCACCCTTTTTGAAATGGGGTGAGAGAGGCCAGGGTAAATTTATTTTTTAAGTGCTTTCTGAGACCTGAACGGGTCAGGCTTGAAATGCTATAGTCTATAAATCATTCCTCGCAGACCTGGGGGATGCTGCTGCATCATAACATTAACAAATATCGATTTTTTTTTTAATCATTTGCAACTGTTTATGGTAAAAGAAAGATCCTACCGCACTAAAAAAAGTACTAAAAGAAAAAAACCCAAATACTTTTTTAGGGGCAAGGTAGATAACTAGTACCTCTTTTTGCAAGGGAAAAAAAGAAAGGCGGAGATGGGATTTCAGCTTAGACAAGAGTTAGCAGCAAAGTGACTTGCGTGAGGTTGTCTTGACATTAACTCTACCCCCAGCCCCATACCACAGAGATAGACGGGTTTTGCGTTAAGCTATTTTATGTACAAATGGCACGTATGAGAGGCCCACTCACCAACATGGCATCATCGTATGGTATCAGCTAAAGCTCCTATGAGGCTCGCATCCCCTTCTCTTTCAGAAAAGGTTCAGTGGGGGGCTTCAAACCTCTGGCAACTCTGCTTGCTAAACTTTATATCAAGGCATTAAATAAACAGACACCCACACTCAGTTGCTGTAATTCAGCTACTGGTTCTAAAGAGATCCATTTCGGGTCCCTGCTGGTGAAACGAAGGATGATTAACACCAAATGCATTCAAGGAAAGGGAGATGAAAGTGCCCATTGTATTGGAAAGTATTCATGGAGCTACAGTGCTTTCTCAAATTGTGCTAAGGATTTGTTTTTAAACTTTAATTGCCAGCAATTTGGGCTTTTTCCCAACGGGCAGTGAGGAGCTGAAGACTGATTATTCAGAGAAGTTCAGGAAGCTCCAGGATTTCATTGAGACAAAAACAGAAACAAAGAAAAGGAAAATTTGACTTGATGTCCTGACAACTATTAATGTGTACAAACTATGCTCAATGATATGCTCATAAACTGGTGTACTTGTTTGGGCAATTTCGCAATAAGGTTGATATGCCCAAGCAACTCTTCAAGTCCCCCACATAACTGGGTACTCCTTACATCTGGAAACGTCATTGCTATGAAGTGAGTTACCAATGCCATAGCAATGATGAGGATTCCCTCTTAACAGTGTGCCCTGGGAAAATTCTCCTCCAAGTGCTGAGAAGAGCTGAGGTTATATACTAGTTAAGGAGCCTGGTGGTGCAATTTTTAAGCGCTCAGCTGCTAACCAAAAGGTCAGTGGTTTGAGCCCAGCAGCTGCTCTGCAGGAGAAAAAACTTGCCAATCTGCTCTCACAAAGGTTTCAGCCTAGAAAGCTCTGTGAGGTAGTTCTACTCTGTCCAATATAATCACTATAAGTCAGAACCAAATCCACACATACAACAATAAGAAGAACTCATTTCCTAGGGTTGCCATAACAAAGTACCAGGAAGATGGTGCCTTTAAACAACAAAAATGTATTATCTCACAGTTCTGGAAGCTAGAAGTCAAAATCAGTGCGTTGGCCGTGCCATTCCCCCTCTGAAGTCTCTAGGGAAAGGTTCTTTCTTGTCTCTCCCACCTTCTGCTAGCCCTAGGCATTCTTTGGTTTGTAGGTGGATCCTCACATGGCTGTCTTTGTCTTTCTTCTGCCTATCTCTCTGTGTCTCTTCTCTTTTATAAGGACACCACTCAGGTTGGATTACGACCCACCTTAAAAAACCTACCTAACCCCAATATAAATCAAAACCAAGCAAGTTGCTATTCAGTCGATTCTGACTCGTGGTGAACCCACGCATGCAGAGTAGAACTGTGCTCCAGAGGGTTTTCAAGGCTGTCACCTTTTGGAAGCAGATCATGAAGCCTTCCTTCCAAGGCACCTCTGAATGAGTTCAAACTGCCAACGTTTGGGCTAATAGTCAAACACTTAACTGTCTTCACCACCCAGGGACAGGTAACATCTTCAAAGATACTATTTCGAAACAAGGTTATGTTCACAGGTACCAGGGGTTAGGACTTCAACATATCTTTTTGGAGGACAGAATTTAATCTATAACGGATTAGAATCAGAGTTTCTCAACATCAGCACTAATGACACTTTGGACTGAATAATTCTTTTTTTTTGGAAGGGGGTGTGCTGTCTTGTGTACTGTAGGATGTTTAGCAGCATTCCTGGCCTCTACCCACTAGATTCCAGTAGCACACCCCACCCCCCAGCTGTGACAATCAAATATTACTCTAGATATTGCCAAATCTCCTTGAGGGTAAAATCCCCTCTGTTGAGAACCACTGGATTAGACAAAAGAATTCAAAGACTTTCTGCCAGGCTCATCCCACCAACAATTCTTCCTAAGCCACAAATTTTAACACTTGGGATTCTAAGCATATAATCTTGAACCACTGTAATGGTTAAGACTGTGTGTCAACTTGGCTGGGCCATGATTCTTAGTGGTTTGACAGTGGTGTGATGTTGTGATCACTTCCACGATGCGATTCGATATAATGTAATCACCTCCATGATAGAATCTGCTGTGAGTAACCGATCAGTTGAAAGGGAGCTTCCTTGAGCGTGTGGCCTGAATCAAATGTAAGTGGACGTTCTGGCAAAGTTGGTGGGCTTTTGCTCACTCTGGATCCTGCAGCTGGCTTTTGTTCATTTGACCTCCAGTTCTTGGGACTTGAGCTAGCAGCTTACCCGCAGTCTTGCCTGCCAATCTTGGGATTCATCAATCTTCGCAGCCTGTGAGCAAGAGCCCTGCTTTCTGACCAACTGATCTTGGGTGTGCCAGGCCCTGTGGCTACATGAATCAGAAGAAGCCTCTACCCTGACCCACAGACTTGGGATATTCCAGCCTCTACAACTGCGTGAGCCATTTCCTTGATACAAATCTCTCTATGTTTACATGCTTTATTGGTTTTGCTTCTCTAGTTAACCCAGCCTAAGATATTTGGTACCAAGAGTGGCTCTAGAGAAACAAAATTGTAAGGATGAGTTTTCTAAATTGGTTCTCATATCTGGTTACTCTTAAAGACGTTGATGACTCTGCTTCCAGTAGTAAAAAGGCACTGTTAATCCATGGCGCGTGGTAGCAATACAAATAAGCAAAATATCACCATCAATAGATCAGGTGTTTGTGAAATGCGAGGCTCTGGGTGACTGCATGTGTGATACCTTTCTATAATTTTGTCATAATGAGTATAAGGAAGTTGGTCAGTTGGTCCTACTTTCGCTAGACAAACTGATGAAAGAGAGAGATGAGCTCAGGGCTTCAGAGTCAAAGCTCAAGTGCCACACAAATGAACTCAAAGTTCCCACTTGTGCCTTGAAAGAGAGCCTTATTTCTTGTAGTAACAGAGCTGATATTGCCAAAAAATCAAACCCAGAGTCTTATCATAAGAGTGGCTAAATTACAACAGCAACTCAATGGCCAACCTCAAGAAGTGCCTGAAGTTAAAGTCAGGGCATTGATTGGAAAGAAATGGGATCATGAAACTTGGAATGGGGACGTATGGACAGATCATCAGGAGGCTGGAGACGATGAGTCCTCAATATGGCAACATCCCTCAAGGTGATCAGCCAGCAACCTGGTGGCAAGTTGATTATGTTAGACCACTTCCATCATGGAAACGGCAGCATTCTAGAAAACCCAACCTAAGATAGCCATTTCGTATTCTAACACTGGGACTCAAGAGGCTGAACTATGTGGCTACCCCTAGTCATCTTAACATTCTGGAGTGAGGTCTTGAAAAGAGACTTCCAAGAAATGAAAATTATTGTGTATCATTCAAGCAGAAAGGGAAGAGAAATAGTAGCTGGCATAGGCAAGACTAGGACTGGAAGAGACAGATCCCATGACACAGGGTCATACTGTCAGGGATGAGGGCTTCTAGGTGGGAAAGGAGCACATTCAGATGTTACCACATTATAGTTCAGCCCAGTGACTAATGTCACAGTTGACTGTTAAAATCTTCCCCAGGCTTAAACCAAAGAAACAGATATTCTCTGGCAGTGTGAAGTCTTAGTGTATAACAACTGTGACACATGGTATTTTCCAAAAATGGTTCAACAACATCTCCTATCCCTCAAGCTCTTCAACAATGTGACCTTGCCATGCCCTCATTAGGAAGTTAAGTTTGTATCTCTACCTCCTTTGAATCTGAGGGGGCCTATGACTGTTTTGACTAATGCAACATGGTAGAAGTGACACATACCAGTTCGTGGCATAACCCTTAATTGGCTTGGCAGCTTCTGCTCCCTGTTCCTGAAATGCTTGTTCTTGGGATGCTCCCTCTCAGAACCCAGCTGCCATATTGATTGTGAGATTCATAATATACATGGAGAGGCCACACTGGCATACTCTGGTTGGCAGTCTCAATTAAGCTTTCAGCTGACAGCCTGTATCAACTGTCAGCTTTGGGAGTATGTCATCTTGGTCACCCAGCCCAGTAAAACCTACTGATGACTTCAGCCCCAGCTAATACCTAACTATGACCATATGAGAGATCTCAAGCAAGAGCCACCCAGCTGAGCCCTGTCAACTCACTGAATCATGAGAGATAATAATAAATAGTTGTTTTAAGCCACTAAGCTTTAGAGTAGCTTGCTACAATATAACTGAAATAAATAAATAACCAGAACATCAACCAAATTGATAGACCTGTGACACTAAACAGAAATATGTTACACTGCCAAAAGTATTGATATTTCTTCAGTTTGTCTTCAACAACTAGATTTCTCAAAGACACTGGAATTAATAAATATATATCATCATCATCACCCTATTCATTGGGTGCTCAGTACTTTCCATTAATTATCACATTCAATCCCTGTAATCACCTGAAAGAACAACTACTGTTATTACCCCATTTGACAAACGAGGGGACTGACGTCTAGAGCTTAACTAACTTGTCAAAGTGATACTATTAGTAAATGAAGAGTTTGATCCCAAAGCCTTAATTTTACCACTGAACTGTGGATAATAGTACCCTACAGACAGAAAAGAGAAGTGACTCCACCAAATGTTACACAAGAACTCTTATCAGAGAACTATGTCATATAACCATGAATTCCTAGAGTAATACACTCAGCCATCGGTCTCCCCCATGGACTGGTATAAATGTCTCCTCCGCTCTGAGAAATGCGGGCAGGAGCCTACTCATCAAGTAAATGGATCAGTTGCCATCTTTGTCGGCATTTCTAAAGGGGCACAGGTACAAGAAAACCCCAGTCTTTTATGGAATTAATCCTTACCCTTTCCAATTTCTTTGCTACCTAGCTCTGCCTTTTACTCATTGAGTGGCCTTAGGCAAATCACAAATTCTCAGAGCCTCTGAATCCTCAGCTGTAAAATGGGAATTATCCCTAACCATCAGAATTGCTATAACAACTTGGGATAATGTATTAAAGTACCAGCATACTGCTGGCATGTTAAAGGGCATTCAAAAACGGTGGCCTGCCTAGGGGCTGTGTCTAGCCTGTGCAGTCTGAAGTAAAAGGAGACGAGATTGCAGGGTTTGTATTTAGTCTCTGTCTAAAATATCACCTAAAAAGTTAGACCCTCAGACAGACATGTCAGGCACAGATGTCCTTCTTCCTGCTGCCCATAGCAGACATGTGACTGAGGGAAAACTGTTGTAGGGGGTGCTGGGCTCAGCGGGAAGTCAAAGACAGTCTAGTCTGAAATGCACATACGTGGGCTGACTTTGCAAATGTGCTGTTCATGCACCTCTGAAATACCCATGCACTTTTGGTCTTGCGTGTAAGAATGGATATAATCCAAAACCCCATGCCCAGTGATTCCTGATGTTTGGAGGCACATTCTAAAAGGATATACCTTCTACATTTGCCTTGGAGCACAGCTGAGTAAGCGCCTTCTCAGGGGACTCCACACATGGCCCTGTAAGCAATCGTCCATCACATAGAAACATGGCTCTACCGGCATCATCATCATCGACCAGAACAACAGTGTGTCACCAAAATTTTCAAACAGGATCCCTTGCCAGCCCAGGTGAAATTTTTCTTTCTTGTCTATGCCTTTCAATTTTCTATTTTATTCTTTTTCTTTGAAGCTTGCTCACATCAGGGGAGGGGCTGGGGATGAGAACCCAGAACTGGGGCTCTGATCTCCTTCTACCATACCACCCTGGGTTGGTGGATTTTCTACTTTAGACGCCCAAGGAACATGCCATAGTTCAAGAACATTAGGTTTCTGCCGGTTAAGAAGACGGAGTTTCAAAGAAAAATCAACTATTCATCCCAAATTCAGCATGGTATGACTTTTGTAAAAGGCCCTAAAACACAATTAGTAACACAATTGCATCAGCTCAGAATTTTCCACTTGGCTTTCCTCAGGTCTGCCTTCACTGAAAGGGCACCTTTTTCTTTCTTTTTTTAATTAAGAAAAAATGCTAAAAGAAGATATAATGCTTTACTCTGATGTGCTAAAGTCCAGGTGAGTTCTGCTCAGCATAGATATTAAAGGTTTCCCAAGTAGAAAGGAATCATTTCCTGTCATTTATTGTACAGCTTGTGCCTGGCAGTTGCAGCAGAGTTCAATTTTAAAAGAAATCAAATATTTGGATGAAAATGCCACAATGTGGTATGAGGCATAACCTATAAATTTCTAACTAATGCCAGAGGGAGTCAAAGGTGGAAGTCCGTATCACTTTTAGATATTGAGAGTAACAATAGTCATTAATTTTTATTCATTAATATATTAAGCATACATGTGCAAGCTGTTATGCAAGACACTAAGCCAGGGATGAATAAATGACCGGATGAGTTAAATCACTCAAGCAATAGTTCATGCATTCATTTTTTCAACAAAAATTCCTTTTTATTGTACATTTACTATGTGTCAGACACTGGGCTATATGCTAAGGATGTAATGGTGAGCAAGATCAAGATTGGTCCCTGCCCTTATAGAGCACAGAGTCTAGTGAGTAGAACACACATTGATCATCTAATCATAAAAGTAAATAGAAAACTGAGTTTGAGCTGAGGGCTATCAGATACACAAAGCTGCGAGTATTTATAATAGGGAGATGTTACCCAACCTGGGAGGTCAGGAAAGCCTTGCCCAGGCTAAGATCTTACACCCAAGTAGGAGTTAAGTAGACAGAGGAAAGTAAGGGGAAAGAGTACTGCGACAGAGGAATAGCATGGGCAAAGTAGGGAGTATAGTGCATCTGAGAAGCTAAGAGACGGTCGAAGTGGAGAGAGGAGGGGAAACCTGACCAGAAAGAACAGAGAGAGCCGGATGCAATCTTGTCCCTTGAAATAATATCTACAAGCAAATACATGGCCACGCAGAAAAAAGTAAGAGCTGAACCAAGGTTCAAACTTCTGCAGGAAACTGTCACTGGGGCCTCAAGAAAGGCTTCAAGAGGATCGCCTCTGTGCACAGTCTAAAATAGGGGTTGTCGAGCTACAGCCTGCAGGCCAAATTCTGCACTGCTGCTTTTGGTAATGAAGTTCTTTAGGAACACGGTCATGCCCGTTCATTTCTGCATTATCTGTGGCTGGTTTTGTACTAGAATGGCAGGACTGAGTAGTTGCTACAGAGACTCTACAGCCAGCAAAACTGAACGAATTCACTACCTGGCCCTTTACAAAAAAATGTTTTGCTGACCCCAGATCTACAAGGATGAGCAAGATTTGAAGCCATGGGACAAGAGGAAAAGTATTCTCGTACCTATTGCCCCTGGTACCTGGAAGAAGCAAGCTTTAGCACATCTTTTTGTGAATGCTCTGGTTTACTGAAAGAGTCCAAAGAGGGAAATGGTACATGACAGATATTTTCAATGACAGTTCAGAAATCACACAAGACAAGGTTTATGCATTTAGGCATACTTCCCTTCACAGAATAGTTACATTCCAGGAAAGTAGTTGATGCTATGATGGCATCTCCCAAAGTCTGTTCCCAAAAAATAATCACACAGAGATGTGATGCAGAAAATAAACAAACACAAATGTTATGATTGCTTAAGTTTGGAAAATAATAGATAAACAAAGTTCAACAGGCTTCTTTATGGCAGGACTTATCAGAGCCCTTAAGATACTATTGTGCTTGGTAAATCTTCAGGAGAAATAAAACTTATGCTGTGTGTCTCAAATTTATTTGATCACAGACTCCTTCTCTAAAAATACATTGTCAGGACAGAGTTGCTTGAAGAATGCTTTGAGAAACACTGCTCTAAGCTTTATAAGGCAAATCCTCTTTTCATAATTTTCTGTGGAACAATGTCAGAAAGGGATTTCCTTTTAAAATAATGTCAAACCTGTCAGAAGAGGAAATAGTTACCTATGGCAAGCCATCAATCTGGAGATATACACAGGAAGTGAAACCCCACCCTTCTCATCCTTTCTAATTCCTCCTATGCAAACTCCTAGGTGTTGATACCATTTCAGACAAAGAATTTGCTGACTCAAATTTAAAGCTTCTAGCATTTGCCACTCTTCTTCTATAATTTACAAATTGTCAACATCAACAAATTCCAATTGGCTCAAAAATTCTCAATTCAAAGCATCAGTTTATGAGAAAGAACTGAATGTTTTTAACTTCTTGAATTGACCATCTCTCTGCATTCCGTATTGTGTATGCCAATTAAAAAAAAATACATTGCAAAAGATGCCCTCTTGGAGCATGCAATATGTAAATGAACAGGAGCCCACAAGGCTCAAGTTCTAAATGAAATTGGTCGTGGACAAGCCAGTCAACTATGCTCACTGCTTTGAGACCACCATCTTTGTGCACTGAAGAAATGGATCTGGGCACCTGGCAGACCAGTAACTAGCTCAAAGATTGACATTCTCCTCATGAAGACAAAAGTTACACATTTCTCTTTCCCTTCAATCACCTCCAGAAAACTCAATAGAAGGCCAATAACCATTTTCAAAAGGAATCATAAAGTATCTACAAAACATCCTAGACCCTCTATAGGCAAGCAACTCCCAGGGTATTCACAGCCCTGGAGAAATGGTCCAAATTTACCGTTCTCAAAGCTAAAGGGATTTGAAAAGGGCAACAGAAAATTCACACCATTGATGGTGAGCATCCCTGAAGGCAAAGTTCTATTTCAGAGTCTGGTACTAATGTCTATAAGCAGCAGGTCACGTGTCCACTCGGAGGTCACCTCACTTTGGCAGAGAATCCCTACAGGGTTGGAGAAGCCCTGGGGTCTCTGATGAGAGGTGCTAAATAAATTAGTGCTATAGTTTATTAGAGCATAAGAAACAGATGGGAACGGGCAAAATGACAGCTGGAAGAGTGAGATTTCAGAAGATGAGTGTGTGCAGCACTCAGAGATCCATCTACACGATGCCTATTTGTGGGGGGGGGGGGAACGGCTTTGCTAGCACTGCGTACAGATTATGCAGACTCTTAAAAATTCATGCCCCAACTTGCTTTCACACAGACGGTTAATCTAAGACCTAATTATAAAATAATTGGCAATCCCACAACTTTCTCTTGTAAAACTCTCCCACCAGGAATGATTATTTCCAACTCATTGCTCCAATCATCCAAAGAAGAGGAGGGAGGGAGGACTAGAAGGGGACAAGGGGAAATAGGCTGGACAGTGCGAGGAAGGGATAAATTTTGCTTATCCTGGGTCTTCCTTTGGGGGCAGGGTCAGGCACTTGGACATTCTTTTTCTCCATCTGACCAGAACAGGCCCTTGCTTGCTTATAGTTTCATTTGTTTTTGTAGCATTTTTGAAGCCATTTTTGTTCCAGATGCTATTAACCTGCCAGGTCTCTGGTATGTGAGGAGAGGTTCCCAGTCTCCCCACAGTTCTTAAAGAGTTCCAGTTTTCCTTTTTTTTTTTTAATTGTGCTTTAGGTGAAAGTTTACAGCTCATGTTAATTTCTCACACAAAAATTTATGCATATATTGTTATGTGATCCCAGTTGCCCTTCCTATAATGTGACAGGACACTCCCTCTTTCCACTCCGGTTTCCTGTGTCCATTCAACCAGCTCCTATCCCTTTCTGCCTTCTTATCCTGCCTGTGGACAGGAGCCGCCCATTTAGCCTCCTGTTTTTTTTTTTTATCTACTTGAACTAAGAAGCGCACTCTTCACGAGTATTATTTTATGTTTTATAGTCCAGTCTCATCTTTGTCTGAACAGTTGGCTTCCAGAATGGTCTTAGTTCTGGGTTAACAGAGAATCCAGGGGCCATGTTTCCTGGAGTTCCTCCAGTCTCAGTCAGACCATAAAATCTGGTCTTTCTACCTGAATTTGAGCTCTGCTCCACACTTTTCTCCTGCTCCATCAGGGACTCTCTGTTGTGTTCACTGTCAGGGCAGTTATTGGTGGTAGCCAGGCACATCTAGTTCTTCTGGTCTCAGGCTGATGGAATCTCTGGTTTATGTGGACCTTTTGTTTCTTGGGCTAATGTTTTCCTTGTGTCTTTGGTGTTCTTCATCCTCCTTTGCTCCAGATGGGTTGGGACCAATTGATGCATCTTAGATGGCTGCTCACAAAGATGCCACTCACCAAAGTGGGATGCAGAACATTTTCTTAATAAACTCTGTGATCACAATTTGACTTAGATGTCCCCCAAAACCATGGTCCCCAGACCCCTGTCCCTGCTACTCTATCCCTCGTAACTGTTTGGTTGTGTTCAAGAAACTTCCTGGCTTTTGATTTAGTCCAAAAGCCAAACTTCTTAGCTTTTTGGTTTAGTTGTGCTGACTTCTCCTGTATTGTATGTTGTCCTTCCCTTCACCTAAGATAATTCTACCTAGTTGGTGAATTCCGCTCTCCCTCCCTTCCACCCTCGTAACCATCAAGGAATGTTTTCTTCTGTGTTTAAACCTTTTCTTGAGTTCTCGTAATAGTGGTCTCATACAATATTTGTCTTTTTGCAACTGACTCATTTCACTCAGCATTATGCCTTCCAGATTCATCCATGTTATGAGATGTTTTGAGGATCCTCATTGTTCTTTACCCTTGCATAGTATTCCATTGTGTGTACTTGCCATAATTTGTTTATCCATTTGTTGATGGGCACCTAAGTTGTTTCCATCTTTTTGCTATTGTGAACAGTGCTGAAATGAACATGGGTGTGCATATTTCTATTTGTGTGATGGCACTTATTTCTCTGGGATATATTCTAAGGAGTGGGATTGCTGGATCATATGGTACTTCTATTTCTAGCTTTTTAAGGAAGTGACAAATGGATTCCAAAGTGGTTGTGCCATTTAACATTCCCACCAGCAGTGCATAACTGTTCCAGTCTCTACACAACCTCTCCAGCATCTACCATTTTGTGTTTTTTGAATTAATGCTAGCCTTGCTGGGGTGAGATGGTATCTCATTGTAGTTTTGATTGCATTTCTTTAATGGCTAATTATCTTGAGCATTTTCTCATGTATCTGTTAGCCACCCAAATGTCTTCTTTGGTGAAGTGTCTGTTCATATACTTTGTGCTTTTTTTAACTAGGTTGTCTTTTTGTTGTTAAGGTTCTGCTGTATCTTGTAGATTTTAGAGATTAGACCCTGATCAAATATGTCATAGCCAAAAAATTTTTCCCAGTCTGTAGGTTGTCTTTTTATTCTTTTGGTGAAGATTACATTGATTGTTATTCTGATGTTGAACCATCCCTGCATACCTGGTATGAATCCCACTTGGTCATGGAGAATTTTTTTTTTTATATGTTGTTGAATTCTGTTGGCTAGAATTTTGTTGAGGACTTGCACATCTATGTTCATGTGGGATATTGGTCTGTAATTTTCCTTTTTTGTGGTGTCTTTATCTGGTTTTGGTATCAAGGTTATGCTGGCTTCATAGAATGAGTTGGGAATATTCCATCCTCTTCTATGCTCTGAAATTCCTTTAGTAGTAGTGGTGTTAACTTTTCTCTGAAAGTTTGGTAGAATTCTCCAGTGAAGCCATCAGGGCCAGGGCTTTTTTTTTGTAGGGAGTTTTTTAATTACCTCTTCAATCTCTCCTTTTTTTTTATAGGTTTACCTAATTTTTCTACATCGGTTTGTGTTAGTTTAGGTAGGTAGTGTGTTTCTAGAAATTTGTCCATTTCCTCTAGGTTTTCAAATTTGTTGAAGTACAATTTTTCATAGTATTCTGTTATGATTCTTTTAATTTCAGTTGCGTCTCTTGTGATATCGCCCGTATCATTTCTTATTTGGGTTATTTTCTTCCTCTCCTGCTTTTCTTTTGTCAGTTTGGCCAATGGTTTATCCATTTTGCTGTTCCTTTCAAAGAACCAGCTTTTGGTCTTGTTAATTCTTCCAATTGTTTTTCTACTCTCTATTTCATTTAGACTGCTCTGATTTTAATTATTTCCTTTCTTCTGGTGCCCATAAGCTTCTTTTGCTGCTCTCTTTCTATTTGTTCGAGTTTGAGGGTTAATGTTTCGATTTTGGCCCTTTTTTTTTTTCTGGATGTGTGCACTTATTGTTATAAATTGACCTCTGAACACTACTTTTGCTGTGTCCCAAAGGTTCTGTTAGGATGTGTTTTCATTCTCATTTGATTCCGTGAATTTCTTTATTCCGTCCTTGATTTCTCCTATAACCCAGTAGGTTTTGAGCAAGGTGTTGCTCAGTTTCCAAGTATTTGATTTTCTTTTCTTTGCTTTTTCTGTTATTGATTTCTACTTTTATAGCTTTATGGTCAGAAAAGATGCTTTGTAATATTTCAGTGTTTTGGATTCTGTTAAGGCTTGTTTTGTGGCCAAATATGTGGTCTATTCTGGAGAATGTTCCATGTGTGTCAGAAAAGAAAATATACTTGGCTGCTGTTGGGTGGAGTGTTCTGTATATGTCTATGAGATCGAGTTGGTTGAGTTTGTCATTTAGATATTCCATGTCTTTATTGAGTTTATTTCTGGATGTCTGCCCTTAACCAAAAGTGGTGTGTTGAAGTCACCTACTATTATTGTGGAGCTGTCTATTTCTCTTTTCAATACTGTTAGAGTTTGTTTTATGTATTTTGGAGTCTTGTCTTTGGGTGTGTAAATATTTATTATGGTTATGTCCTCCTGGTATATGGACCCCTTAATCATTATATAGTGTCCTTCCTCATCCTTTGTAGTAGATTTTAGTTTAAACCTATTTTGTCAGAGATTAATATTGCCATTCCTGCTCTTTTTTGATTTCTGTTTGCTTGATATTTTTTTTTCCATCCTTTGAGTTTTAGTTTGCATCTTTGAGTCTAAGGTGAGTCTCTTGTAGGCAGCATATAGATGGATCGTGTTTTTTTTATCCATTCTGCCACTCTCTGTTTATTGCTGCATTCAGTCCATTTACATTCAGCATAATTATTGATAGGTATGAGTTTTATGAGTTTAGTGCTGTCATTTTGAAGTATTCTTTTTGTGTCGTTGACAGCTTCTTTATTCCACTTAATTTTCTGTGCTGTGTCATTTTTCCTTCTGTATTTTCTGTTCATCTTTTTCACTGTTTTTGCTTTTGTATTTTCTGAGTCTTTATGCTTTGCTTTTTTTTAATTTTGATGTGTAGGATTGTTAGTTTCCTTTGTGGTTACCTTAATATTTACTTTTGTTTTTCTAAGTTTAAACTAATCTTTTATTTCTTGATATCGCCTTGACTTCCTCTCCGTATGAAAGTTCTATGACTACATTATTTAGTACCTCTTTTTTGTTTTAATGTTGTCATCTTTTACATATTGATATCTCTGTTTCCCTATCTGCAGTGTTTTAGCTTTATTTTTGTGACTTCGCTATATGAGTTGATATCTGATTGTTTTGTCCTGTGTTCTAGTCTTGGGTTGTTATGTGATGTTGTTGATTTTCTAACCAATGGACTCCCTTTAGTATTTCTTGTAATTTTGGTTGGGTTTTTATAAATTCCCTTAACTTCCGTTTATCTGGAAATGCCCTAATTTCACCATCATATATGAGAGACAGCTTTGCTAGATATATAATTCTTGGCTGGCAATTTTTTCCTTCAAGGCTTTGTAAGACTTTATATATGTCATCCCATTTGCCTTCTTGCCTCCATGGTTTCTGCTGAGTAGTCTGAGCTTAGTCTTATTGACTCTTCTTTGTAGATGACTTTTTGTTTATCCCTAAACCAAAAAAAAAAAAAACCAAACCCATCACCTTTGAGTCAATTCCAACTCATAACGACCCCATAGGACAGAGTAGAATTCTCTTTATCTTTGGTTTTGGCAAGCTTAATTATATATGTCTTGGGGACTTTCTTTTGGGATCTACTCTGTGTGGTGCTCGATTAGCTTCTTGGATAGATATCGTTTCATCTTTCATGATATCAGGGAAGTTTTCTGCCAACAAATCTTCAACAATTCTCTCTGTATTTCCTGTTATCCCCCCTATCTGGCACTCCAATTACTTGTAGATTATTCCTCTTGATAGAGTCCCACGTAATTCTTAGGGTTTCATTTTTTTTTCACTGTTTTATCTGATTCTTCCTCAAATAAATTGGTGTCAAGTGTTTTATTTTCAGTCTCACTAATTCTGACTTCTATTGGCCTCAATTCTGCTCCTATGACTTTCTATTGAGTTGTCTAATTTTGAAATTTTATTGTTAATCTTCTGGATGTCTATTTACTATCACTCTATGGATTCTTGTAGCCTGTTAAATTTGTCATTATGCTCTTGGATAACGTTCTTAAGTTCCTGTGTTGCTTTGTCTGTGTGTTCCTTGGCTTAGTCTGCGTTTTGCGTGATTTCTTGAAGAGCTCTTTATGTTAATCTTTTAAATTCTGCCTCCAGTAATTCCAAGACCTTGTCTTCCTCCAGGAGATTTTTAGTTCTTTGTTTTGGCCGCTTGCTGAAGCCATCATGGTCTGCCTCTTTATGTGACTTGATATTGATTGTTGTCTCCAAGCAACCAACAAGTTATATTTATTTATATTTGCTTACTATGTCCTATCTTCTTGTTTTGTTTTGGTACACACAAATAGGCTGGTCACATGAGCTACTTTGATTATTGGCATCTTTGAAGCTCTCACCCCCATCACCAGTGAATAGAGCTGCTACTAAGTATGTAAGCCCAGGAGTCCATTTACTTTTCTTGTGTGGATTCGGCTCAGATGTCCAGGTTGTCAGTCACCAAGTGTGTGGGTGCAGGCTCTTACCTACAGTACTAGATGGGCAGGGATACGCAGGGGTAATTGGAGTAGGCACAAGCACTTGGCTGCAGTAGGGGGTTATGTGCTAAGCAAGGCAGAGGACTGATGGCTGCCCCTGAGTGCCTGGATGGAAGGTGTGTCCCTGTTCCCTAGAGCACATAGGTGAGTGGATGGGTTTTGCAGCCAGACATTGGGCACCCAATGCTGTTGGCTTTAAGGACTGGGGGAAACCACTTATTCTCAGACGCCTGTTGCAGGCAGCTAGGTGGCACGGGTAGAGCCACCAGTCCTCAGGCCCCTGATATAGGTGGGTGAGGACCTAGCTTAATGGGTAGGGCACTGTCAAATGTCACAAATCTGACACTCCCCCTTAGCTGTTACAGTTGAAAATAGACTTCAGATATGAACCCTGTTGTACTATGCTCATGAGGGCCTACACTGTTGAAATGGGCCCACATCGGTCTAGGCAGGGATGAAAGGCATTCAAAGTCCATGGACCCTTTATATTTGTGTCTATGCAAAGAGGCTGTGCCTGCCCTGAGGTCCTGACTTACGGAAGCTGGCAAATTATTTTTTCCTGTTTGTTAATTTGTTCCCCCTCCAATGCTGAGAGAATAGCTTGGGGAATGCAATGGGTCCCACTTCTGGCAAACTGGGACTGGAACAGAGCAGGGAAGGTTTTTTTGATCCCGTGTGGTAAGTTAGACACTTGCAGTTAACTTTCACAGATTCAGCGGTGCTTCTCCCTAGTTCTGGAGGCTTGTGCAGGCTCTCCACCACTCAGTTTCTCCCAGTGTGGAAAACATGTCCCAAACGCTACTGCTTGCCTCAGCCCTTGCATGCTGGCTGATCCAGCCTGCAGGGTGCCAGCCAGGTCAGGTCTGACAAATTCTTGCTGCTTCTGAACTGCCTCTCCCTCCCCCTGCCACTCAGTCTGACTCCCCAACTTTGTCTTTGATGTTCAGGGATCCTAGATTGTCATATATAATCAGTTCACTTGTCTTTTTGGGCCTTTGTTGTAAGAGGGACCACAGGAAGTGTCTGACTACTCTGCCATCTTGGCCATGCCCTGTTCAGTTTACCTGAATTTTTGTAAAAAAAAACCAAAAAACAATAAATACTGTGTTTATTTTATGAGGAATACTGATCTAAGAGCCCAAGAAATGTCATAAAGACCCCACAGTTGCCCGTTCCTTAAGACTAGGGATAGAAGAAGACTGAAATAAGCATAAGGCATACAATTTATTCAAGACGCATATTTTGATATCTGTTGTTGTTATCAGCTGCCATCAAGCTGGGCCCCCAACTCATGGCAACCTCATGCACAATGAAATGAAATGCTGCCTCATCCTGCATCATCCCCTTGATCAGCTGCAGATTGGACCATTGTGGTCAATAGGGTTTTCACTAGCTACTTTTCAGAAGAAGAGTGCTAGGCCTTGCTTCCCAGTCCATCTTAGATTGGAAGCTCTGTTGAAACCTTTTCAGTATCATAGCAACACACAAGCCTCCACTGGCAGGCACTGGTGGCTGAGCATGAGATGCACAGGCCAGGAATCAAACCCAAGTCTCCCACATGGAAAAAAAGAATTCTACCACTGAACCACCAAGCAAGGCCCTTTTAAAGCTTTTATCCAGTATTTTTTATCATTTGCTCACATGGTGGTATTGTGTACTAAATATATATATATATACACATCAGGCAAGTCTATAATTTCTTCTAAGAACATTACTAAATATATTTCCTACAAATTTTCCCCATCACAGGGTTTGGTGATAAGTGTAAGAGTTTTGGGGAGGGTTATGAAGTAGGAGGATAGGTTATTTGACAGCTAAATTTAGTATCTGATTATCCAAGTAAATGTCTAATGCAGTCTTACACAAAGAAAATATAATGGAACAGATACAGTTCCTGCCCAAGGTTTACTTTTAGAAGTTTTTCTCAAAAATAGGTTTAGGTCAGTTTTATATAGGCATCCAGCAATTCATTCAACAATTTATGAAGATTCAGTTGCATGCAATCCTTGTAATCAGTTACCAGTTGCTTGCAAATGGGAAAAGTAATATAGATCATGGTTTCTGTCTTCAAGAAGCTCAGAATCTTCATCAAGTGAGACATAAAATCATGCAACAACACAAAGATGATAAGCATAGTACCTCTATGTATTAAGCACCAGATGACTTAGAGAAATTAAACTATTCCTAAATGTCTACTGATGCTCTAGAAAGGAAGAGGAAGGAGAGATTTGTGGTAAATTTGAGTCAGTGGAAAAGTCTTTCTGGAAGAATTGGCCATGGTGAGCCTCTGGGTGTCAAAAGAGGCTCAGGTTGATTCTGGAATGTCTGGACTGATCTTCCCTCTGGTCCACTCACTGCCCAAGGAACTAACACTCGGGATTTTTTTCATGAAACAAATTTCTTAATTCTTATGGTATGATTGAGACTCAGTAAACAACACCCTTCCTTCTCATCCAGCTTCTAAACAAATAAAGAATAATAGATGAGCATCCAGATACCACTTTTACTAATGAAAAAAACCTAAATTGGAGGCCATAGAGCCAAGGTCTGATAAGTGAACCCAGAATGAGGTAGACTCCCCATTCCCCCACAAAACAGAACATATCAGGTGCTCTCAGAGGGGAGGCCAGTCCCAAGAGGAAAAAGTATAGAAACAGTTGCTTGCCTTGTTTATTATTCCCAACATTACCAATCAGTTGAGTCCACACCTACTGGGGTGGAGAGATGCCAGGAGTTACACTAATAGACACCTCTCCACGTGGAAGGAAATGTTAAAAGTGGGGAAGAAGCATTTCTCTCAGCAAAGTCTGCCACAAATAATACATTTAACAATGAACAAAAGTGATTAGATTTTGTGTTAGATTTTGCACTGAGTTTGTAGAATGGGGAAGGACTTAGGGGGGAAAGAAGGGTGGTTCCCAGAAATGACATAAACTGTATTACTACTTCCCTGATGCCAAAAACAAAACACAAAAATGGTATCTGAAACAGCCCTTATAAGTGTTGGAGAAGACAAAGTAGTTCTCAAAGAGGATCCTGATGAGATGGGGAAGTAAAGGGAGGTTCCTGTGTCTGGGTTTATGTGAGGAACCTAGCAAGTGACTGAAAAACTCAAGAGATGATCCTCTCTAGCTTCAGGGTAGCTTCAGTCCTATATTGCATGAAAGCTGATTCCCTGGAGGAAGTCAAGAGACCTATGCTTAATTTCCTATTTCCCTTTGAAGTAGTCAAGGTTGTTTTTATAAGCCAGCTCTGTCTTGGACTAAACATGCCTTACTTGTGTGGCCTCATCACTTTTCACATATCTGGGTTAGGAACAAGGCAGGATTAAAAAGGGCCACAAAGGAGCGGAAAATGGATCCACAAAAATGAAAAGCATTTTACTCACTTCGAATGGAAAAGAAAATGGGGAGAAGTGGAATAGGATTTATTTCAAGGACGTGAAAGCTTTAACTCAAAGATGATAAAAATTTTCAGGCCAGAACAAGAGAGGAGAGGTTTAAAGTGGAGGACAAGGAACTTTCTTCTGATATATGGAGACTGTCTTGAGTGTCTCTAAGTAGATTTAGAAGCACCTTCTCCACTGTTTCATTCTACATTGAATCCATCTCCACTGGAATAGTCATCTTATTTTATTGCAAGTAATTGTCTATAAAGTCTCTCACCCCATGAGACAGGAAGCAATGTGAGGATAGTATTTAATAAAATGCCTATATCTGAAAAAACTGAGCAAACATTTGTAGACTAAATCAATTAAAAGTGAGATTCTTATGTATAGGCATAGGCTACTCAACCTGCTCATTTCTCCATGGAGAAGACAGGAGACTTTAAATGGATCGATTCAGGGTTTGAGAAGAGTCATTTCTTAAGGTAAGAGGGAATAACAACTGGTCCTCAAGTGTAACTGTGGTAGTCCTTGGAGCTATTGACATTCAGTACACGTTCTAGGCCACATGTTAGGATCTCATTTCTTCATCTACTTGAACTCTGGTGTAGCCGTGTGACTTACTCTAGCCAATGAAATGTGAGCAGAATTGACATGGCCATATTCAAGCAGAAGCTTTAAGTTTTCATGGCTCACCACAGTCTCTCTTTTCCCTTCTCTGGGATTAGGATTATTTAAGCCCATTTCAAGATGCTGCTTCTCATAGGTCTGGTCTCTAAGTAACAATGAACAGAAGCTAAATGCTCACATGTGATGGACATATGAATAAACTTGAGTTAGAACTAAACTCATGCTGTTTGAATGGTTGCTTGGTCTAGTGTAGCCTGATACAATAGCCCCATAAACCTAAATCTCCTCTATTCAATTTCATCTTTTTGAGCTATATCAAAACAACACCTTGGCCAACAGGTTGTGATATTGCATGCCCAAGACTCACTAATCTACTTAGGTAAAACCTTGGAACTTCTGGAAACTGGAAGCGTTGGGGTAAAGACACAAACCGCTTAAAATGTTTTAACAGTGTTTTGCTTTTCAAATGTATTCAACTTCCTTCAAACAGCTCTCCATAGTCATGCTCTAGAGTCACTATGAGCACAAGAATTCTTGGAAGCATGCACACCTTGGCTGAATTATAATTCCATTTCCCCTTTCTTATAATGTCCAAAAGAAATGTATTTCTCTTTCAGCAAAGGAATGGGGATAAAATATTGTCCAAAAGCCCAATGTCCCTGCCTCATGCACTTAAACATCACATGCTTGGTTATTTAATATTTCCAGGTTTCCATTTCAACTTTACCACTTGACATGAAGTGTTTGTTCTACTAGAAATGTTGCAGCATTGTCAGATTTTGACTGAATTTGGTAAATTATTAATATACCTGGAATATTCCCAATTGGCCCAGAAAGCCTTTCTTCCATCAGCACTCACAGCTTGCTTTTCCTATTTTGGTTTATCTGGCTAGACCTGTAGCTAAGATATGCCTTAAGTCTGTTTTGTAGTATGCTCTGCTCTCTTGAAACAAAATGGCAAATAAATGATTTTTTTTAATACAAGTATATCTTCTGTCATTTTTAATAGATTCTAATAAAATTTGGTACATGGTAAATTGTAGAGAAAATGGCTCCCCTTGCCAGCTTAATATATATATATATATATATAAACAATTTAATTTATACCAGGTGAAAGTCAGCTCCAATCAGCCACAGCTGAGGTCCACAGCTCAGAGAACCTCAATGAATCCTAGTATAGCTTCTAGATAGCCAAAAGACAATGAATTTGAAAGAATTCTGCTAAGTGTAAAGTGCTATTTAAAAGGATAGTTTTCCCATTTGGGAGGTAGGTATCAACAACAGGGGGTCTTTTCTAGTCTGATTGAAAAAGAAACGTTTGCAAGCATCAAACTATACAGAAGGGAGGCAAGAGGAGGGTGCGTGGTTTAGGAAGGTCCTACAGGTCAACTTTTACTACTATGTGTGCGTGTGTGTGTGTGTGCACTTTCAGGTCAGGGATGGATTGAAGTTCTCGGAAGTCAGAAGTTTAGCAAAAAGCTTCTTACAATATTCTATTGAACTGAACTGATTTTCCATAGGGAAAATCTAAAGCTCAAATATCAAGTCCAGAAGACCAAGGAAGAACCAGGGCCTCAGAGCCAGGCATTCAAAGATAGGTAATGAAGACACCAGAACAAATTCCTATCAGGAACAGGCAAGGGGGAGCATCCCAGACAATTTGCCATAAATTGTCAATGGGCACTTGTAGCTTCTCTTGCTGAGCTAGCTGGTATACAGTGCATTGGTCTGACTTAACAAAAGCAGAAAAGGGTTAGGTCTTCACAGACAATGAAGACAGAATATGCTTCAGAGTATTTGGGTTACATTTATTTTCAGAACCTTTCAGAAAGGGGCAAGAGCATGTGAGAAGCTGACAGGTTGAAAGGTAACCCCTACATGTCCCCACCTAAGCAACTACTGTGAATGAAAAGAGAGGGTCGTCTTGGTAAAACTTCAATCAGATGAGATATTTTGTACAAGGACACTTTAAGTGTTCATCCTTGTGAAGGTGTCTTGAGTCTACCATAATAAATTCACAGGGTTAAAACTCTCTTCACTTTCTCTCAGGAAAAAGCATGCACTCAAAAGCACTGAAACGGCCCCATCAGCCCCATAAACTTTTGTTAACCTCTCACAACGGACTCGTTGTCCTAACGAGACATACTGCCTGCCCTCCATTATGGTAAATGGGTTTGGTTCTCCAGCTGTCCCCATCACCCTTACCCTACCTTGAGGACTATGGTCCCAAGCCCTCAAGGTGACCCCTCTGTATACCAGGTACCTCCTGATAGTCTTGCTAGAAACATTTCCCTGTCCGTTTTCCTCCCCATTTCCCACTGCCACAGACCTTCTAACCCCATCTCCCCCTCTCCATTCTCAAAGACATCTTTCTTCCATGTTCAACAGATCCCTCAGATTCCATCTTTCACAAGTCAATTCTTTTGTCCAAGCATCTCATTTGAACAGGGACTTAATCTTTGTCTCTCTACCACCCAGTCTGAAATCTGACAGACAGCAGTTAATACATGCTGAATAAGTGAATGATTGAATGAATGATGTAAAACCCTTAATACTACATTCAGACTACCGGGTTTTGAGACTTAGGGATGAAGGATACACTCATGCCCTCTTGCTGCTAAAAGGCACCCATCTTAGTTGGTAAGTCCCCTTTACACCACCACAGAAAAGACAAGACAGTGGGACTATCCATCCAATAGCCCAGGTATGTTCCTCAGCTAAAAGTTATACGACTACTTTACCTGTAAATCTGCCCTGGATATTCATTCCAACCTAATTTCACTTGGATACACTATGTAAGTTGCCTTGGCCTAATATCCAAAAATAGGTTAACTTTTTCTCAACAACAATTTCCTGTGATAAAGAACCTTCTAGTGTTGTCCTCTGGAAATTGAGGATTTAATATTCCCTGTAGGAGTCACTGGGTGGTGCAAACGGTTAAGTGTTTGCCTACTAATTCAAATATTGGTGGTTCGAACCCACATATGGGGCACCTCGGAAGAAAGTCCTGGTGATCTGCTTCCAAAAGTCACAGCCATTAAAACCCTGTGAAGCACAGGTCTACCCTGCAATACATGGGGTCGACATGAGTCAGAATTGACTCAACAGCAACTGTTTGTGTGTGTGTGTTCATTTGTTTTGGTGTTACAGATTGTGTTTAGCCCTACACCATGTTCAATCAGAATTATTTTCTGTCCTTAGCACATACTGAGGGTTAAAATCTCCACAGGGTAGAGATTCTCCACAATCACATGACAATTCCCATACAACCCAGGCAGTCCTACATTATACAATGTACTTCTCCACTATCTTTCATATTGCAAGTTGACATAAAACCAAGGCAATATTTTGAAAGTAGTAAATCATCTCTTTTGGCAGCCATTTTACTCTTCTAGCCCCAGTGGTATGTATGTGGTAGTGGTGGGCAGCTTGAGGAGAAGGAGGTTGAATGAAGTGGAATATTCCAGGAAGAGGAAAGAGAAAGCTCACCCTTTCACCCCAAGGGCATTGGTAAGAAACTGGGTAAAGCAATATGAAAGTAGGTGGTAGAAAACGCACACTCCAGGCTGGAGTCCTCGAGAGGGGAAGCATGATCAATAGGTTAAAGGGAAAAACCAAAGCCAAAAAGAGGTTTCCTTTCCACTAGGCACTCAGAGAAGACTACCTCAGAAGTTAGTCCCTCCACCTCATACCAAACTGGGTTGTCTGTAGCAGAGTCAAATTGGGTATATAACAAGAATAGGCAGAAAGACAGCCTGACGTTAGGTTTCCATCAGTCCATTCAACTCTTTTGTCACAAAGAGAGTATTAGTTGCTGTTTGCTCCCTGGAAGGCCTAGAAGACAACTGATGGGCTGGCTGGAGAACTTTCCAGGGGAATAGACACAGTAGGGGCTGAATGACCCTGAGAACCATGGACTCCAGGGGAAATGGCCTGGGCCAGGAATTGGTGGGGACTAGGCCTCAAAGACACACTCAGCGTCAGAGCTAAATTTTGGCTGAGTCAGCTGGGAGGATTCCTGGCCCTACCTAATCTGAGAGAGAAGGAATCATAATTTCACAGCTATGGAATTCAGCAAAAGTGTCAGCAAGACACCTCACAGCCAGGCAGATATAGGACATTGTCATGGAGACAAGAGGGCCCAGCAGCCAGTACAAGGACAGGGACCTACCTGCATGAGCCACAGTCTCCCCCTCTCCACACCTCTCACCACAAGTTGACATCATCCATCCAAGGGCTGTCTTGGAGAAGAGCAGGAAAAGGAAAGAAATTTAAAGACTAAACCTGTACCCAGAAGAGACCTTTACCTGAGAAGCTGTTTGAAGTACTATATCTGATCGAATTTCACGTTACTTGATATTCAACAAAGTGGGGCCTATTGGGAAAGAGTAAATCTGTTATGAAACTTTAAAAAGCTACATTTTCTTTACATATCAGCATACAGTGCACAAATTTGCAATCCAGTCTCTTGAAATTAAATAAAAAACAGTGATGATAAGTATCTTATTTATCTAGTGATGCTATAACAGAAATACCACAAGTGGATGGCTTTAACAAACTGAAATGTATTCTCTCACAGTCGAGGAGGCTATAAGTCCAAATGCAGGGCACCAGCTCCGGGAGTAGATTTTCCCTCTCTGTTGGCTGTAGGGGAAGATCCTTGTTATCAGTCTCCCCCAGGTCCAGGAGCTTCTCAGCACAGGGACCCTGATCCAAAGGACACACTCCACTCCTGGCACTTCTTTCTTGGAGGTATGAGGTCCCTATTTCTCAGCTTGCTTCTCTTTCCTTTTACCTCTTGTAAGATAAAAGGTGGTACAAGCCATACCTCAGGGCAACTTCGTTTACACTGGATCAGGGCTGTGATCTGAGTAAGGGTGTTGCATCCCACTCTAATCTTCTTTAACATAACCTAATCTTGCCTCATTAATCACAGGCAGAGATTAGGATTTAGAACACGTAGGAAAATTACATCAAATCACAAAATGCAGGACAATCACACCATACTGGGAACCATGGCCTAGCCAAGTTGACACATTTTGGGGAGACACAATTCAATCCATGACAGTAAGCCACCTCATAATGGCACTGCCTGATGTCTGCTGCTACCATGGGTAAAGGTGGCTGAGGGAGGGACAGGCCTTCAGAGAGCTATTGGTGCAGGCACAGAACGCTGGTGGGGAGGAAGCACCTCCCAGCCTTAGGCTCCAAAAGGCCCTGTTGCAACTGGCAAGTAGGCCACACATGGTCAGGAACTAGACACCTGGAGTCAGCTTTTTTGCTAGGGGTACACTCTCCAGCCTGTGTCCTATACATGTCCCAACGTTCCCTTTTGCCCTACCATTGCTCTTCCTTTGGGAAGCAGTCAGATGAGAGATAAAGTATGTGCGTGTGTATGTAGGAAAGGGGTACCCAAGGCTCCATACTACTAATTCTATGTTGGGAGAATTAAAAACAAACAAAAAAAACCTTCCTGCTACTTTTATTCCAGGGATCTAACACATCCAGGTGTAGAGATCCCAGGTTAGCTGTTGCCCAACCATCAGCTGCAATCAGGGTAGATGCCTGGCTAAATTTCCCTAAAATCCAGGTGAGCTGTCACCACCCTACCAACTCCACCTTCAATGCTCCAGCTCTCATGGCCCATAGCCTGCCCAAATCATAATGAGGCCTTTTGTGACTTTTTTCTTTGTAATTCTCTGCAAACAGAACTCCTGCTTCATACATGGGAATTAATTGGTTCAATTCTCAGACAAGTTTTCAGGAACACATTCTGTACAAAATAAAGGACTGCCTGATATCTTTTTTCCCCGTTTTGTTATTTGGATTTCTTTCTTTGTTTTTGCAGCATTTTTCCAGAATAGGTGTCAATTTACATTATAAACATTGTGCTTAATTGTTTGCAAGACTGCCAACTAACTGGCACAAACTTAAGTTATTTTAGACAAGAACAAACAATTTGAATATGGCAGTTAGTGGGGAATGAGAACAAAGCTTGGAGTTTTATTTAAAGAACAAGTCAATCATGCCAATAGAAACACAATGCAGACGCCCCTTCCGTGTGCACAGCTGAGAAGCCCAAAGTTGCACTGTTTTCAAAAGTGTGAAGATATTCTGCACAAAAGGAGCAGTTTTGAACGTTGATAAAAGGAATTCAGGAAGAACCACCATAGTTCACAAAGAAACAAAGCCTGCACCACTGAGAAAAGGAACTGTGTCCTATGAAACCCAATAGTCAAAGATGACAGGGTCTGAGATGCAGGTCTGAGAATCTAAAAAGTGATGTAGAAGTTTTCTGCAAACTGACTTAAAACACGCCTCATCAAATATGTTAAATGCATCAGACAAGGAATAGGAAACTCTGAAAATGCAAGTCAACAGCTCCGCAAAGACAACTCTCGTCAAAATAATCTACCTTCGATTCCCACTTGACATATCGGACACTTCGTATTTTTTCATCTATGCGTTTACTTAGAACAAAGTCATAAGTCAGCAGTCAGCAAACATCTTCTGTAAAGGGCAAGACAGAAATACTTTAGGCTTTGCAGCCCATATGGTCTCTGGCACAGCAAAAGAAGCCGTAGACAATTCAGAGACAAATGGGCGTGGCTATGTTCCAATAAAATTTTATGGACACTGAAATTTGAATTTTATGTAATACGTGTCACGAAATATTCTTTTTTTTATTATTATTAACTTTTATTGAGCTTCAAGTGAACGTTTACAAATCAAGTCAGACTGTCACATATTAGTTTATACACACCTTACTCCGTACTCCCACTTGCTCTCCCCCTAATGAGTCAGCCCTTCCAGTCTCTCCTTTCGTGACAATTTTGCCAGCTTCCAACTCTCTCTACCCTCCCATCCCCCCTCCAGACAGAAGATGCCAACACAGTCTCAAGTGTCCACCTGATATAATTAGCTCACTCTTCATCAGCATCTCTCTCCTACCCACTGTCCAGTCCCTTTCATGTCTGATGAGTTGTCTTTGGGAATGGTTCCTGTCCTGTGCCAACAGAAGGTTTGGGGACCATGACCGCTGGGATTCCTCTAGTCTCAGTCAGACCATTAAGTCTGGTCTTTTTATGAGAATTTGGGGTCTGCATCCCACTGATCTCCTGCTCCCTCAGGGGTTCTCTGTTGTGCTCCCTGTCAGGGCAGTCATTCTCTTGGTTTTTTTCAACCATTTTAAACTACATAAACCGTTCTTAGCTCACAGATTTGGCCCATGAGCAGTACATTGCCCACCCCCGCTCTGAGTAATAACTCACAAACCTATCAATGACTGCAATGTAGTATCACCTGGTCACTTAGAACCATACTTCCAAACGTGTTCAGGAAGAATAGGTGTCTACAAAAATGTACCCAGTGAATCAGTGATCATGTGAAATAGTACCAGGAAAAATAAAAAATCACTAATAGAGAAAAGAACTATAAAACGTGGCGCAACTTATGCTTATCAGTTCTAAATAATATGATGAAAGTGAGTGTGAGGACGAGGGGGTCAAACAGAAAAGCTGAGTTGCCACTAATACTTGGAATTGATTGAAGGTGAGATTTGAGGAAAGTTCCGAATAAAGAAGGGTGGCCTTGCTTTTGTGAATGGAACACAGGAGAAAGTGGGAGAAAAAGAAGTCATGAAAATAGCAGTGACACTGAAGGCTAATACTTATGGAGCCTTCCTGTGTGACAGGAACTAGTCTAACTGCTATTTATACATTCATTACATCATTTAATCCTCATAACAGCCCTAAGAGGCATTATTATTGCTCCCATTTTATAGATGAGGGTACTGAGACCCCGCGAGGCTAAATAATGTGCCCAAGGTACAGATAGACAGATAACAGAGTTGATAGATGATAGATAAATGGTTAATAGAGTTGATAAATGATAAATAGACAGGATAGTTAGGATAAATGGTAGACAGACATAATTGATAGACTGATAGACCAGTCCAGTTCTAAAAACATCACACACCTGCACTGGCAATAAGAAACTAAAGGGCTGCTGGAATTCAAAACAGGAACTGAAGAAGTAGGAGGCCGCAAGAGCCCCTCTTTTTTGTTAGCAGCCATGTGCTGATACTCTCTAGCCTTCTAAGAGGTTAGTTTGGGTGGAGGCTTCCTGAAGGAGGTAAGTTTGAAAAAAAAAAAAAAGTTTGGAGTAGTTTTAAAATAACTGAAGGAAGTAAACACTGAAACGTACACACAACAGGAAGCATGAACATGGAGTACCTGGAACTGGGGAAAACAAAGATTCAGAGGGAATTTTAAAGTGTGAAGATTATTTGAAGAGCTAGCCTTTTTTTTCTTTCTTTCAGATCTAATGTAGGGACAGATTTTCAAAAACACAGGTTCTACAAACTGCCTGTCTTTGATACCCAGAAGGAGCTCCTCAGCAATGCAAAACACAGGTTCTGCAAACTGCCTGACCCTGCTACCCAGGAGGAGCTCAATGGGAAGGCAAAGCAACTTGTGCTGCTCCTCCAACAGGATTCCAGCCTCTCATAGTTGCAGAATTTATTTTAAACATGAAGAGGCAGAGGCCCGTGCCCAGTCACTCAGGGGGTCGCAGCAGTGACATTAACTCATGCCAAAAACCGTGAAAGAAAGACTCATTATTGTCATTTTCTAGGAAAAAAAAAAAAGCTTTAGAAAACTAGATGCCCGTTGCCATCAATTCCGAATCATAGTGACCCCATAGGACAGAGTAGAACTGCCCCATATGGTTTCCAAGGCTGCAATCTTTACGGAACCAGGCTGCCACATCTTTCTCCCACAGAGTGGCCAGTGAGTTCGAACTGCCAACCTTCCGGTTAGCAATAAAGCACTTAACCACTATGCCACCAGGGGTCCTAGATAACTAAAAAAAAAACTAGATAAAAAAAACTCAACCTAAATCAATTCTTAGTTAGCAAACTGTTTACTACCTTCTGATAATGTGTCCGGGGTTGAAATGTGCTGGCTGTATCAGGATTTTCCCAGCCTAGCTCCTGTCACCACCTGTGTTGTCATGTATCAAAACTCTCCCTAACCTGTGCCTTCTTTTTTAAAATATTGTCTTTTCTGGCTCCATGAAGTAGGACATGTCTATCTCAGGTCTGTTCCACTGATTTTGAAAAAATAAAATGCAAAATCTCTGTACTTTAGAAATATGTTGAAATTGTTCTATATCTTGATTGTGGGCATAGTTACAAGGTTGTATGTAATCATCAAAATTCATAGATCTTTACATCAAGAAGTTAATTTGACCATATGCAAATTATATCTCAATTTAAATAAAAGTCACCTAAACAAACCAACAACAACAAAAAAATTGAAATTTCTACCCAAACATGGAAGGCTTTAAAAACAGAAACTTCTATCATCCCTAAGAGTTTGCCTGACTTTTGGAGCGGAAACGTGAATGAGCCAATTAAGTACCTCATTCATTTCAGGGTGATTGACAAGTCACATTTCAGTTCCTAAACTAGTTCGTAGGTTCCACTAAATCAAGCTGTGACTCTGTTTAACCCAAGTGTTCCCCTGAGGCCTGCCTTGGCTATCTCTCTTCTCCAAGCCACAATTGAGAGACTTTGCAAGTGGCCCTATAAACACACTAATGAATGAATGAACAACTAATTACCTTGTAAATATGCATGAATAGGCACAGACCCTGGATTCCTCAGCAGTAAGCCAAACGTCTGGGCGCCCTCTTGCTACCTACTTGTGAACAAGAAAATCTGTGACATTCCTACAGTGGAATCTCATCCAAAGAGACAAACCTTTCCAAGTGGAGAGCAAACTAACATCCTAGTGCAGGACACTGTAAAAGAAACACACTTCTAATAAGCGTAGAAGATTCGGTGATGAAAGGCTAACCGTCACGAGTTTTCACACCTCAACAAACTGTAAGCTAAACTCTTTGTTAAAACCTTCAGACCAGGTGCTCTTTTATGTTTAAAAAGTCTTGAAATAGTTTTTTCTCTATTTTTCTATTGTATGTTCCACCCATCTCCTTGGTTCTCAAAGATTCAAAGGCTTTAAAAGCCTTTAAAGTTCACACTGCTCCCTAATCTAGGAACTTTAGCATCATCATGGTATAAAATTGGTGTCAAAGGGAGATTTGGTTGGTCCTGGAAAAAGCATTCCTGATTGAGACTCAGTAAAAGGAAGCTCACTAGGAAGAGACTACACCATTTCTAATGGCACTAAAATTATATAAAACTTGTTCGTTATACCGAGCCAGTTTCTGCCGCTTCTGAAACTTCTACCCTTGTGTGCTAATTTTGCCCCGTTGGCACAACCCAGGATGCAACTAATTCTGCTTCCAAATCACATTCTTTCCAGGACTTGGAATTCCTAAATTTTCTCTTTTGACATTTAATATGTTCTTCAACTGTTTAATCCAATTCTGCTTTTAATTTCCAGGAACACCACAGTTCTTGTCAATAACTATTGGATGTATTCTAGTTCTATCAATGTCCTTTCAAAAATTTCTAGAAGTTGACAACTCATCAGTACATGGGACAGAGAGACTATTACCTCCCTTGCTTTGGACACTATACATCTGTTATACAACACGGTCAAGGTTACAGTCTCTTTTGGCACCCACACAGCGAGTGTGAAGTCAATTCAAATCCTTATGTGTTTTTATCCGAACTTTTGCTGTTAAGCCATCTCTCCCACAGCCCATATTCATGCAATAAAATGGTGAGTTTGCATTTGTCTCTATTCCATCTCACTTCCCGTGTACTCAGCCTCCTGGCTTGTTGCAGTTTTTTCTTTAGAGAGCCAATTCTGATAGCCAACAGTTTATTACTATCTCAGTTTGCATATTGGAAAATAGTGGTTTCAGTATCTTCGTCTAAAAAAATTAAATAAATAAATAAATAAATAACATTGCGTTGTGGCATGTCAAGACAATTCTCCCTCCAGGTTTAGTGTGGTTATAAAATAATTCTCTCTAGTTAATAAAACTTGTTGAGGGTGGTTATTCAACTAACTATATTCTACCAGTCAGTCCACATTCCTCCATTTTGTTTACAGAGATTCCTAAGAGACTTTGTGAACAGTCTTACTGAAATCCAGGATGTCCCCTTAATCCACCAATATAGCACTCATTAAAAAATAAATGATTAATTAGTCAATACTTATTTTCAGTCAGTCATGCTGGCTTCTGAGATCATGGCTTCCTTTGCTAAAGGCCCATCAGCTAGGTGGTTAGTAACAAGGGAGACAGAATAACAACAGTTCGTGGTTTTGAAGTTAAATCCTATCTCCATCAATTAGTAGCCTGCATGCTATTGGGCTAGTTAGTAAATATTTCTGAGCCTCAGTTTCCTTAATTACAAAAAATTTTTAAAGTAAAAGAGATAACATACATGTATTATACATATGCAGGATCCTGGTGGCACAACGGTTAAGTGCTCAGCTGCTAACTGAATTGTCAGCGGTTCTAACCCACCAGCCACTCTGCAGGAGAAAAGACCTGGTGATCTGCTCCCATAAAGATTACAGCCTTGGAAACCCTATGGGGCAATTCTATACCATCCTATAGGGTTGCTATGAGTTGGAATCGACTCGATGGCATACAACACACACACATATACATACGCATATACGTATAAAATCCTTTGCTGTCAAGTCAATCCCAATTCATAGAAACCCTACAGGACAGAGTAGAACTGTCCCATATGGTTTCCAAGGAGCACCTGGTGGACTCGAACTGCCAACATTTTGGTTAGCAGCTGTAGCTCTTAACCAGTACACCACCAGGGTTTCCATGTATATATGTGTGTGTGTGTGTGTGTGTATTGTTGTGGTTGTTAGGTGCCATCGAGACTGTTCAGACTCGTAACGACCCTATGTATGACGAAACGAAACACTGCCTGGTCCTGCACCATCCTCACAATCATTGCTATGTTTGAGTCCATCGTTACAGCCACTATGTCTATCCATTGCATTGAGAATCTTCCTCTCTTTTGCTGACCCTCTACTTTACCAAGAATGATGTCCTTCTCCAGAGACTGGTCCCTCCTGATAATATACCCAAAGAACAAGAGATGTAAGTCTCACAATCCTCACTTCTAAGGAGCATTCTGGCTGTACTTGTTCCAAGACAGATCTGTTCATTCTTCTGGCAGTCCATGGTGTATTCGATATTCTTTGACAACACCATAATTCAAAGGCATCAATTCTTCCTTCGTCTTCCTTATTCATTGTTCAACTTTCTCATGCATAGGGGGCGACAGAAAATACCATGACTTGGGTCAAGTGCACCTTAGTCCTCAAAGTGCCATCTCTGCTTTTTAACACTTTAAAGAGGTTTTTTGCAGCAGATTTGCCCAATACAAATTGGCAAATTGATTTCTTGACTGCTACTTTCGTGGGCGTTAATTGTGGATCCAAGTAAAATGAAATCCTTGACAACTTCAATCTTTTCTCCCTTTTATCTGATGTTGCTTATTGGTCCGGTTGTGAGAATCTGTTTTCTTTGTGTTGAGATGCAATCCATACTGAAGTTTCCAGTTTTTGATCTTCATCAGTACGTGCTTTACATACTCTTCGCTTTCAGCAAGCAAGGCTGTGTTATCTGCATATTGCAGGTTGTTAACGAGTCTTCCTCCAATCCTGATGCCTCATTCTTCTTCCTATAGTCCAGCTTCTTGGATTATTTGTTCAGCATATAGATTAAATAAGTATGGTGAAAGGATATAACCCTGATGCACACCTTTCCTGGTTTTAAACCATGCAATATCCCCTTGTTGTGTTCAAAAGACTGCCTCTCGCTCTGTGCACAGGTACCTCAGGTGAACAATTCAGTGTTCTGGAATTCCCATTCTTCACAATGTTATCCATAATTTGTTATGATCCACCCAGTCAGATGTCTTTACATAGCCAATAGAACACAGGTAAACATCTTTCTGGTATTTTTTGCTTCCAGCCAAGATCCATCTGACATCACCAATGATATTCCTCACTCCGCATCCTCTTCTGAATCTGGCTTGAGTTTCTGGCAGTTCCCTGCCAATGTATTGCTGCAGCCACTCTTGAATGATCTTCAGCAAAATTTTACTTTCATGTGATATTAATTAATCATATTGTTTGATAATTTCCACATTCTTTTGGATCACCTTTCTTTGGAATGGGTACAAATATGGATCTTTTCCAGTTGGTTGGCCAGGTAGGTAGACGTCTTCCAAATTTCTTGGCATAGACAAGCGTAGGACCTCTAGTACTGCATCTGTCTGTTGAAACATTTCAATTGGTATTCCTTCAATTCCCAAAGCCTTGTTTTTCACCAATACCTGCACTGGAGTTTGGACTTCCTCCTTCAATATCAACAGTTCTTGATCATATGTTACCTCTTGAAATGGTTGAACATCGACCAGTTCCTTTGGTACAATGACTCTGTGTTTTCCTTCCACCTTTTTTTGATGCTTCCTGCATTGTGCAATATTTCGCTCATAGAATCCTTCAACATTGCAATTCGAGCCTTGAATTTTTTCTTCAGTCTTTCACCTTAAGAAATGCCGAGCATGTTCTTCCCTTTTGGTTTTTGCACATTTCATTATAATACCTTACTTTGTCTTCTCGAGCTGCCCTTTGAAATCTTCTGTTCAGCTCTTTTATGTGATCATCTCTTCCATTTGGTTTAGCTACTGTACATTCAAGGGCAAATTTCCGAGTTTCTTCCAACATCCACGTTGGTCTTTTCTCTTATCCTGTCTTGTTAATAACCTTTTGCTTTCTTCATGTATGATGCCCCTGTTGTCGTTCCACAACTCGACTGGTTTTTGGTCATTAGTGTTCAATGCTTCAAATCTATCTCAAGACAGTCCCTAAATTCAGATGGGATGTACTCAAGGTCGTATTTTGGCTGTTGCAGGCTTGTTTTAATTTTCCTCAGCTTCGGCTTGTACTTGCATATGAGTAATTGATTGTCTGCTCTGCAGTCGGCCCCCGGACTTGTTCTGACTGATGATATCTCTTTCCACAGATGTAGTTGATTTGATTCCTGTGTATTCCACCTGGCAAGGTCCACATGTATAGTCACAGTTTATGTTGTTGAAGAAAGGTACTTGCAATGAATAAGTTGTTTGTCTTCCAAATTCCTTCATGTGATCTCCAGCGTCATTCCTGTCACCAAGGCCTTATTTTCCAATAACTGATCCTTCTTCTGTTTCCTACTTTTGTATTCTAATCACCAGTAATTATCAATGCATCTTGCTTGCATGTTTGATCAATTTCAGACTGCAGAAGTTGGCAAAAAATCTTCAGTTTCCTCATCTTTGGCATTAGTGGTTGGTGCATAAATTTGAATAATATATTAACTGGTCTTCCTTGGAGGTATATGGGTATTATCCTAACACTGACAGCAATGTACTTCAGGATCAATCTTGAAATGTTCTCTTTGATGATGAATGCAACACAACTCCTCTTCAATTTTTCATTCCTGGCATAGCAGACCACATGATTGTCCAATTCAAAATGGCCCATACCAGTCCTTTTCAGCTCACTAATGCCTAGGATATCGATCTCTGTGTGTTCTATTTCATTTTTGATGACTTCCAAATTTTCCTTGATTCATAATTCATATATACCACATTACGATTATTAATGGCTGTTTGCAGCTGTTTCTTCTCATTTTGAGTTGTGCCACATCAGCAGATGAAGGTCCCAAAAGCTTTGCTCTATCCATGTCATTGACTTTAAGGAGGCAGCTCTTCCCCAGTTGTATTTTGAGTGCCTTCCAACCTGAGGGGCTCATCTTCCAGCACCATATCATACAGTGCTCTTTTGCTATTGATAAGGGTTTCACTGGCCAATTTTTTCAGAAGTAGACCACCAGGTCCTTCTTCCTAGTCTGCCGTAGTCTGGAACTCCACTGAAACCTGTCCACCATGGGACCCTACTAGTATTTGAAATACCAGTGGCATAGCTTCCAGCATCACAGCAACACGCAAGCCACCACAGTACAACAAATTGATAGACAAGTGGTGGTGTGTGTGTATATGTATATATATGTTAGTACCTTTCTGGGGACAGACAAAATGTGCAATGCAATTGACGTGATTTTATTTTGAAAACTGGGTCTGTCTCAGGTCTGGTTTCACAGAAACAGTCTTCAGATGGGGATTCTTGGGCACGGGATTGAGTGAGAACTCTTAGGATATAGGATGATGGTACAGGGGAAGGCACTTACAAGAAACGTGGTTTCAGACTAAGTGATCTTCAGTCCAATCCCACGGGAGCTCTGGGGAATATATTGCCCGACTGAATCTGTCCTGCCTTGAGGAAAGGAAACAGGGCTTTTGTTACCACCTGTCCCACACAGTCATTTATCAACCACAGGACACCCAGGTCCATGGGTTGGGAAGATTTAACTCCCAGCACCTCCTCACAAAGCAACTCTAATAACCCAAGGCCAGTTCTTTAGACAAGATAGCAGGTTTGAACAGCAGTCCCCTTAGCAGCAGTTGGGGGATGGGTACCCAACCAGTAAAAGGGATTCCAAGAGATTTGAGTGGGTCATCACCAGCATCTGCTATAGGGGCATGTCAATCACTCCATCAAGACCTGGGACCTACTGACCAGGAATGACCTATGGGACGAAACATACATAGCACTATGATACCACCGTTATCGTATCCTTTCTTCATTTTTTTTCCTTCTTCTAAACTTTTATTTTGTTGAAATATATTGTGATTAAGCACAATTACAACAGACCACAATATCTCCAGTTCCGAGTTACAGTCTGTCTTATTGCTGTCAAAACATGGTTACAAACTATCTTTTTCTGCAAAGAGTTTGAATATAGATTAAAATATAGAACTCAATACAGATGGGGGAAAATTAAGCACTAGAATATGATGCATAATAAAACCTTCAGCAAGGCACGGCATGTAAGAGAATCAAGAACCCAGATATTCTATAAAAGGTGTGACCATATTTTAGGTATTCCTAAAGCATATTTTAGGACAGTTCCTTCTCATTTGATTGGCCTTCTAAGGTTGCCATTAAATTACAGAAGAAGGGAAAGCCCAACAACTGTATTCTCCTGGTGTTGTCTTTGCTGTGGTGGTGATCATGTTATCTGTTTGGAAGGCAGACAGACTTGAGTTGAAATCTCACTCTCACATTCGCAGCTAGATAAAGTTTTGTCAAGGTTCTAACCTCTTTAAGCCTCTGTTTCCTCATTTGCTAAATGAAGGAAATAATAATGTCCTCAAAAGTTATAGGTCGGGCTTAAATAATGTATAAAAACTGTTTAGCACAGTGCTTGGCACATGTTAAGCTTTCAAAATGTAACGATTTTTTAAAATTCCTTCAGAAAGTCTTCAGAAGAACTAAGAAACTAAAAATCGAAGAGCTCCTATTGAAATCTTATGATGATGAACCTTTACCTATGCATGTCAAAATGCATCAACATACAACCTAACTTGATGTATTTTGTCCTTGAACTTGATATCACAGGAACTTTTTTAAAGTATTGAGGCATTAACATCTACATATTTGGATCTCTCCGATCCTTCCTCATACCATCATCTTCTACAGTGGTTCTCCCAGGCATGGTATCACTCTCTGGGGTGGAGGAGGTGCACTTTGGAAATTTGTGGGGGTAGTTTTGACTGTTACAGTGATGGGGGAGCATTCACATTTAGTGGGAAAGTCGAGGGATACTAAACATCCAGCATTACCGAAAACAATCTCTAGCAATGAAGAAGCGTCCCATCTCCCTCATGATTTCCCAATGTCCTACTGGACTTTCGCAAAAGTAAAAACTTGTTAGTAATTATCTGAGCCTAGAATCTAAATACTGTTACATACAAGACAAACTATTTACTTCTCAGTTTTAATATGAATGAATTTTCCAGGGATGCAGTTGCCAGGTAAATTAAAAAAAAAAAAAAAAATTGTTGTTTTGTTCCACACTGTACCAAGAGTTGTTCACCATGTCAAAAACCATGACAAAGCCACTTGATGAAACCAAGTCACCAACACAATAGACCTTTAATCTGCAGCTATCCCAGTCAAGGTGATTCTACACATTGGTGCAAACATCTGATTTCATTGTTTTTCCAGTGTGATCATCCTGGGCATTTTCATATTGAAATGTGTATTTTATTATATATTGTTTTCCTTTTATTTTTCTTTGTATTACTTTTGATGTATTATATTGAAATATTTTTTAAAATATAAACTATATAAATAGATTATATTGTCTCTGTATTTCTTTTTTAGGATAGTAAAGAAGATGTTACAAAATATTTGTTATTGAAAGTGGGGTGCTGGGTCTAACAGAGTTGTGAACTGATGTCATGCCCTCTTTACCAGTGATGATGAAATTGGTCATCATAACCCTTGTAATATAATCTCCAGTTTTTCAGCCTTGATCCCTCCATCAGACTTTTCTCCTAGAAGACTGGGCCTTCCCACTCAGGCCTGAAAGCATGGTAGGATGCCCTAAAGTCAAGATCAAGTTTTCATCTCCATGTTATTGTGCTGACTGAGGTTAGGTCTTTGCACGTTATGAAGCTTGCTGAGAAGAATAAAAAGCTTTCCAAAGACTCTGAGGATCTCCTATTAACACACGTGTTAGACTCAGTCATTTGTCTCCATTCTCCATCTAAATCAAGATCGCAATAAAAAATCCTCTGCCTTTGCTGCTGAATATTGCATTCTTGCAGGACCTTTCAGCTGAAAACAAACAAAATGCATAAAAAGATACACACAACACAATTCCCTTTGCTTGAACACATGTTTGCATATGTTTTCCTTTATCCCGCAACAAAACTTCAAACACAGGTAGTATCAGGTCAAACCTACCCATAGACTTGCTAGAGTTTTTAATGTCTCAGATTTTCTCTGGTATGGAAATTTAAAGAATATCATTCAAAAAGTACACATTTGTTGCTACTTTAAGTGGATAATAATATGGCCACGGGAATGAATATATAAAATTGGACTAGGAACTGACTTGTGCTGCTATAAATTTGAGTACTTTCTTATCCAATACAGAGGAAATGGTAAAATACCAAGTTTACTGGAGTTGATGAGACAAGGAAATTTATATCCCCGCCCCCTCAAAAAAAGAAAAATGAACAAATTCTTGTATTTGTAGAAGACAACCTAAGGCTTATGGTTGTTTGTCCACAACATAAAACACCTACCCCAATGCTCCTATATTTGGGTTTTTCAGTTAGACCTTTTCCAGGAAGCTGACCACAAAGAAGAAACCACAATTGTGCTACAGTGAAAGGAAGCATGCCTGGGTGCAGGCTCAAGAACACATACATGTTGTTATTACATAAATCAGAACGCACGAGCCCTTTAGGATGGGTAAGGATTCCCCCTCTACAAGTCTCTACAAGCCTCCAAAAGCCAGTGTTTTTCCACAGAAGGCATTGGTATTTCTGACCTAATGTGGAACAAAATGCGGAGGTGGTGGGAGCATCTTAAAATTTTCTGAGAAAATAATACGAACAGAAGGAAAAAAGAGCAATTGTCCCCATGAAATAGCAACAACTGCTTGCCTGCAGCCATTTAAATCAGAGATTGTCTGCATTAATAAGGCGTTAGCCTTTTTTTTTTTTTATTGTCAAATGCCAGTCATTCAATGTCCCACATTTGGACGTGAAATTCAGGGCAATGAAGCTGACAAAATGTAATTGACTTGCCTAGAATGTACCAGATCCACAATTTACTTTCCCAGCCTTTCAGGCTGGATTTTGCATTCAGTGGCCTTCCTGAAATATGAGACAGGATGCAAACAAACCACGGTGTGGCAAGTGGGCAGCCACGGAGCGGCTGGCAAAGCCACCAACAACACAGGGATTTTTCTAGAGGGAGAGGAAGAACACTGCTTGAAACTTCAAGCAAATGCCAAGGCGCCCCTGAGTCAAGAATTAGTCCACCTTTATGGTAAACTAAAATTACCTTAAAATTAATGCAAACTTATAGACAAGAACGAAACACACAGATTTATCCATCTCTGGAAAATATAACAAGCTCAGAAAGTATTTACTAGAGTGTAGAACTTAAAGAGCTAAACTAAACTTTACAAATAACCTAAATGTATAAAATATTTCATCATCACGATGCAGAATTTTTGAAATGGAAAGTAGAGGAAAAAATAAGTCAGAGAACACACAGCAAAAGCATCACAAAGTGTTATTTGAGGCAAGATTTTCCATACATATAAAATAGTACTGTGTTAAAACTGCCTTACAAGATTTATGTTCAAGGTCGTCTATCACGGCACTATTTATAATATCAAGAAATTTGGAAGAAAATAAATGCCCAGTAGCCAGGGATTGGTTAAATAAATTATGGTGCATCCATACTGTGGAGCCATTAAAAAATCATGTTGTAAAAATGTGTTTAATAACATGGGGAATGCTTCCAATATAACCTTAAATTTAAGAAGCAGTTTACAAAGAAGTAGGTGCATTTTGATTCCAATTTCATAAACTACAAAAGCATATATATGCATAGATGAAAAAAGAGACGGCTATATGCTCCTTCATGTTGGCAGTGACTATCTGTAGGTGGTAGGATTATATTTTATTTTTATTTTATTTTATGTGCTATTCTACAGTTAAAAAAAATGTTTTACACTAAACATGTATTACATTGGTAATAAGAAAAAAGAAACAAAAAAAATTTGTAAATTTTTTTTCTGAAAAATGAGGTTGGATACAGTAGCATTTCTATAGTATTCAAATTTAATTCCTTTAAATAACATCCCACCAGATTGTCAAGGGGAAAAAAAAAAGTTCTTTCTTAGAGGATTTGGATCAAGGATCAGATAAATGGTGCCCTCTTCTCCAAAATAGAAATACTCATTTGCCTGTATGTTAAATTCACATTTGAAATGTATTTCCTACACCAAAGTGAGACAGCATCTGATTTTTAAGGAATTTGGAGAAATTCATTTCCAAATGCCTGAAGCATCTGTGAAAACTTCATTTAATAATTAGCAGGATTTTCATTTTCAGAAGGTATTGGAACTGATTTATGAAGTGTCATACCATAATCAGAAATGTCCCCACCCTTTTGAAAGCTCCTGATCCTATCTAAGACCAGCCTGCCCTCTGCCCCCTACTTAATGAAAATAATATCAGTACTAAAAACTAAATTTACAGTCATAAAGGAAAACTAAATACAGAAACTCTATAAGGCCAGGCATAGAGGAAAAAAAGGCATCCATGTCACTGTTGTTTCAACAGAGCGGAACAGAACTGTGGTCAACTAGTCAAGAACTGATGCTCAACTTAAACTTGAGCCAAGGGCTCTTCGGTTGTGACCAATCAGAGAGCGGCAGAGACAACCAACGTGCAGAGGCAATTCCTTCAGCAGAAGATAGAAAACTCAGCAAGAGCCTTTCCTACCAATTAAAGGTAGTCAATATTGATTATCTGAGGGATTTCCATGCTCAGGAAGCAAATTAGAAACTCAATACCTGAACTATTCGTAAATGCAGTTATCAACTTCAGAGTTTTATCGCATAGAACCAATTCAGCTTAGAGTTTAATTCTATTAAATTAAATTAGGGCTTAGAAATAAGATTTGTTCTAGAATGAATGCATCATTAGTTTTAAAATGCAATATACTGAAACCCAAAATGTGTTGTATTACAGTTTGAAGAATAAATGAGTAAAGATGGCATCTAAATGCACTTCTCCTTAAACATATTTACCAGTCAGAAAAGCGATGGTTCGCAAAGATGCTGAGTCCTTTGGTAGAAGGGATATGTCCCTTTTTTTCAATATAAAATAACCCCACTGGTCCATTCTTTTGCCAAAGTTTTCCCTTTGTTCTTAGACCTCCTTGTTCCAGCCACTAACAAAGGAGAGAAAGAAAAAAAAAAAAAAGCAGCTGCAGCAATATCTTTCTTGATATGTTCTACAATGGAGCCCCAAGAAACTTAGGCTACCCATTTTAGAGTAAAAGATCCTAGAACAGGAGCCCTAGAAGGAGTTGCCAAATGCTGTATAAGTTGTAATACATTGCACCAGAGGTTTGGTTCTGCACTTTTTAATAAGATGGAGAGTACATGAAGATTCTCCTGCCGTGGGATCTCAGGAACAGGGTGCTCAGACCCTGTGGAAGAGGCTGATACTGACTTCCTACACCTGCCAGGAATTGAAAGTACATCCCTGAGAAAACCTAGCCATGGCACTTGTCCTGCAATGCCTATCTCCCTAACCATGTGAGTGTCTGGGCATCCTATAAAGAAAAGGTCAGTGGGTACAAATCCCGGAAACAGTGATATTATAAGCCGAGAATGATAAAGATAAATGATAAGACCATGTCAAAGAACCCCTGGGAAGGCCTGAACATTGAAAGATGCATCATTCTGGGGAGAACGGCTGCTGGTCTTTATATGATTTCAGATGCTCTGATGACAACAGGCAATTTCCATCAGTAACAATGGCCAGAGTCCAGTTCTTCAGTGCTGAAACCACATTTGCCAGTTTGAAAGGAAATGATTATATTTTTATGAATTGCACCGTATCACTCTGTATTTTAGGACCCTGCATAGCATTATTATGTCCTTGTAAAATACTGCCATACTTTGTCTCATGCACTGTAAAAGAAAACCAGTATCACGGTGTTCTGTAAATAGATGATATATGGGTTCATCTAACATTTGCATTTGGGAGAAATAATTCAACATTAAACTTTTTGATATACAAAAATATGGAGCTATCACAAAAGATGTCCAGGAACTTCAGCAAACGGGAGGTGATCACAGTTTGGTCTGGTCTGGTTTTCAGATGGACTGTATGATGATAATTGAATTTTTAGCACCATAATGATCCACAACTTTCAGTAAATTACAGGGCACGTAAGAAGCGAAGGAAAGGAAGATGAGATCTGATTCTGACCCAGCTTTTACAGACAGAACTAACCGTTCACCATCATCTGTCCCCTCCTTCTCAGCTCTTAATTACTTGTCCTTACTTTATTTCCATAAACCAGGTTTGTCTCCTGAAAAATAAAACAAAAGCAGTACCTAAGGGGATAAAAGAAGACTGTAAATCCCTATCTTTTCCATTGGAAGAGGAGTTGTGCAGCTAAATATGAAGAGATTTTTATGAATTTCAGCCTGAGATGGGGAATTATGTTCAAAGTTTCCCTAAGGACTACTTGCAGGTCCTAGTTCAGGATCAATGTCCCCTGTTGTCTAAACAAGATTCTGGAGTGTCCCATAGCTCCCTTTATAAAATGATATTGTCAGGCCAGGCAAAATGGCAAAAGAACATTAAAAACCAAAGAACATTGCTAAATTTAAATCTTATTATTGTTACATCCCCAGTTGGGGAGTCAGAGAGGCTAGAAACTCAAAGCCTCCATGACTCATTTCAAACCTCTGATGGGCTCACTTAGGCAAGGAATTAGCCCTCCCTGACTCATGGCCTCTTTCCATACTAGCCTTGTGATACAGGGGAAGGAGATTCAGATGGACAGGCTGCAGAAGGAGAGTCTGGTCCCATTTTGACCATGAACTAGATAACTGACACTGAGCAGTCACTTCTCTTCTCCAGCATCCTGTTCCCTTTGCTTCTAGAAGGACTGGAGTAGAGGGTCTCCAGGTCCAGTCTTGCTCTTGAATTTGGAATTGACATACCAACTGCTATTGACAAAATAATACCTAAGAATTAAAGAGAAAGGCAAAAACAATAACAAACAAACAAGAGGGGAAACCTGTTCTCTTCTAGGAGAGAGGAAAACACGGGAAGAAGTTGACCAAGATCATTAAGACTCAAAAGCAAAACTGCCTCATATATTAATAAAGCCTAAATGCGAAACTAGCACAACGTCAGCAAGTTGTGCTTTGGTTCAGAGCATTTTTAAAAGGTAGCACAGTGCTATTTATTTGGGGATGAAGATAACATCTTATGAAGTAAAAGCATGCCACTGTATGCCTTTTTCATGCAGCAAGAGTAGCCTGTAGACAAACACCAAGAGACAGGAATGGCTAATTTAAAAAATAAAATGCAAAGTCCTATGGCCCAGTTCAAATTGAGTCTGACAGTGAAGGTCACAACAACTTTTCCCTTTTGTTTAAAGATACTGCCTTGATCATTGCAGGATGCAAATGAACAAACAGAAGCAAAGAGAGACCTGGCATCACACCATCCTGAAGTAAGATCAACCCAAAGTGTTTTTGTTTTTTTTTTCCCAATAGCTTTCTTAATTTTGTAATTAAAAAAATCAATGAATTTTAAATTACTAACATTTTGAAAAATAATAACTTTTCCCATAGTATATTGTGAGTAACTGCAACTGAAATTTCCCAAGCAATAGAATCACTAGCTTTTGAAGTTCCTCTGTCCTCCTTGATTCCTTGCAAATTTTCAGATGCTTCCATCCAGTTTCTGTTTTACCTGTCTTCTTTCTCTCACTTTTTTTTTTTTCCTTCTTTTGCAATTTTTCTAGTCAAGCCAATCACAAGGAATGGTAAAACATTTGAGTTTAAAAAGATTGTTCAAACCAGTTGTAAGATTCATTGTCTGTAAAGAAAATTACTTTGGCCTCCAACATGTGTTTTCAATACAAACGCATCACATAAAAAGTAGAAAGACCTCTTGTCTAATATGGCAATTCTCGTGGAGCCATTTTGGTCTTTATAGAAAGATCTCACTTATATCTTGGTGGGGAAAAAAAAAAGGTGAAACAAAGCAGACTCCGCACCTTCCTCAGGCCTGTTTTATATTTCTCCCATGCTGTCTCCTAAAGACACAGGCACGATAAAAGTTGAGGCCTTCTCGGTGCAGAACTGTGCTTGTCATTTCTTTGGAAGTGATTAAAAACATTAGCACAGCTCCACTATAAAAGCCTGGACAGCAAGTGTCAGTGACCAGCCCCCCACCCCCTACCCCATGCTTTCTCCGCTTTTGCCTGTGTGCATTCCCAGTCAAAGTTTCCATATTGGGGTAGGGGAGTTAATACTTTCTAAGTTTCCCTTTTCCTAACCTCTCTGATGGAAATAAGGCTGCTGATAGACTTTTTTAAGAATTTCTTAAGAAATCCTTCTTTTAAAATCAAAATTGCCTGTTTAACAATTTAGTTTCTATTGGGCCATTGCTTTTTGATACAATCTTAGAGGTCGGGGGCGGGGGGAGAAAATGTTCTTCAATAGAACGAAAAAGGGTGCCAAGGAAATCTGTTATTAATTGTATAAGTGATTTGGTTCCTGTGCCATTTTCCCTAACCTTAAAAGACAAGTAATAATACCTGCCTGTGTTTAAATGAGCTCATTCTCATGGAAGCAAAATATTCAATATGTGTGACATGTACTGTGGAGACAACATCTGAAGTTGTCACTTCCCAAAATCTTTGGGAGACTCTTTCCACATTTTGATAGTTCCCTGCAGGGTACTACCCTACCGTCACAAAGAAAAATCTAAAAGCTGCATTTCCCAGATTTCTGTGTGATTTAAATCACTACATCTGAAGTACCAAATGAGTTCTGTGGGAAGAAACTGAGTGCTGGGCGTATATTTTAGGGGCACAGATCTGTATAGACATAGCACGGCTCTGGGACTAGTAGCTACGGCACTGGCTTCTTGACATAGGAAAGGCTGCATCTCCCTTTGCTGATCAATTCTGTGCTGTGTTTCTAGGAGTCTTTCCTGGAAGCTCAACTTGGAGTTTATATTTTTGGTCTTCCCACCAATTCTATGGGCTATCTAATCTCTTAATAAATTTCCCTTGACTTAAACTAGCTAGAGTGGGTTCTGTTGTCTGTAACTAACAACCTCGTCAAGTGCATATCAGGAAATTTTTGGTCTTCTGCTTGACATATAGTGAAAATACATAAATACATGTTTATTTTCTCTCTGTCACCTCCTGATACTTTGTAATCCCATCCTCACTAGCAAGACCAGAGAGAAATAGAAAGATAGGAAGAAAACTGCCTACACCAAAATGTCTCCCCCATCAGCTGACATGATACCTAAAAGTTATACAATTTTAGAATAAGCTCATTTCCAGGAGATCCCTGGTTGGCACAACTTGAACAGATTAACTAGCAAAAGCAGTCCCCTAGAAGAATGGGATATTAAAAATTAAGTTTTAACAATGAGATTTCATCTCACTCCAACAAGGCTGGCATTAATTCAAAAAACACAAAATAATAACTGTTGGAGAGGCTGTGGAGAGATTGGAACACTTCTACACTGCTGGTGGGAATGTCAAATGATACAACCACTTTGGAAATCAATCTGGCGCTTCCTTAAAAAGTTAGAAATAGAACTACCATACGATCTAACAATCCCATTCCTTGGAATATATCCTAGAGAAATAAGAGCCTTTACCCGAACAGATATATGTACACCCATGTTTACTGCAGCACTGTTTACAATAACAAAAACATGGAAGCAACCAAGGTGCCCATCAACAGATGAATGGATAAATAAATTATGGTATATTCACACAATGGAATACTATGCATCGATAAAGAACAGTGAGGAATCTGTGAAACATTTCATAACATGGAGGAACCTGGAAGGCATTATACTGAGTGAAATTAGTCAGCTGCAAAAGGACAAATATTGTATAAGGTCCCTATTAAAAGAACTTGAGAAATAAACTGAGAAGAAAACATTCTTTTGTGGTTATGAGGGGAGGAGGGTGTGAGAGGGTATTCACTAATTAGATAGTAGATAAGAACTACTTTAGGTGAAGGGAAAGACAGCACACAATACAACGGAGGTTAGCACAGTTGGACTAAACCAAAAACAAAGAAGTGTCCTGTATAAACTGAATGCTTCGAAGGCCAGCGTAGCAGGAGCAGGGGCCTGGGGATCATGGCTTCAGGGGACATCTAAGTCAATTGGCATACTAAAATCTATTAACAAAACATTCTGCATCCCACTTTGGAGACTGGCGTCTGGGGTCTTAAACGCTAGCAAGCAGCCATCTAAGATGCATTAATTGGTCTTGACCCACCTGGATCAAAGGAGAATGAAGAACACCAAGGACACAAGGTGATTACAAGCCCAAGAGACAGAAAGGGCCACATGAACCAGTGACTACATCATCCTGAGACCAGAAGAACTAGATGGTGCCTGGCTACAACCAATGACTGCCCTGACAGGGAACACAACAGAGAACCCCTGAGGGAGCAGGAGAGCAGTGGGATGCAGACCCCAAATTCTCATAAGACCAGACTTAATGGTCTGACTGAGACTGGAAGGACCCTGGCGGTCATGGCCCCCAGACCTTCTGTTGTCCCAGGACAGGAACCACTCCTGAAGCCAGCTCTTCAGACATGGATTGGACTGGACAATGGGTTGGAGAGGGATGCTGGTGAGGAGTCAGCTTCTTGGATCAGGTGGACACTTGAGACTATGTTGGCATCTCCTGCCTGGAGGGGAGATGAGACGGTGGAGGGGGTTAGAAGCTGGCGAAATGGGCACGAAAAGAGAGAGTGGAGGGAGAGAGCGGGCTGTCTCATTAGGGGGAGAGTAATTGGGAGCATGTAGCAAGGTGTATATGGGTTTTTGTGTGAGAGACTAACTTGATTTGTAAACTTTCACTTAAAAAAAATTTTTTTTTTCACTTAAAGCACAATAAAAATTATTAAAAAAAAAAATTAAGTTTTAGTATGTAGGCAGTGGGGAGAAAGTAGAGGATCATGAACAATGACCCCAGAGGACAGACCCAGGTGGAGGGTGACCCATTTGGGATAGGGCATGGAAGAGGGTAAATGGTAGGACACCAAAAAGAAACACATCTTGATTACCTTAGATTGCCAGGCAGCTTATAGTCCTCTCCAAAGAGAGCTGTTCCTCAGAAGGGGCAGAATACATCCAAAAGACAGTTTTCAATTTCAGAAAAAAATTAGAAAGGCAAAAAAAAGTCTGTAGTGATGATGACCAGAAGTTCCCCTGACCATTCTCCGAATTATCAAATTATTTTGCACAGACCTTGTTTCTAACAAAAATCACTTTATCATAAGTTAGGTATTTGTGTGTATTTTTTTTTATACCTTAGTTCTTCACTATACTCTTTAATGCATGGAATTTTCTTATACTCTTACATCTCGCAAAGCATTCAGCCCAGTATATTGCATATATGAGGACCTCAATAGATGCTTTGTGAAAGAGTGAATGAGAATATAGACTAAGTATATTCATCTGGCCTTCCTAGTTTTATAATTTTTATTAGTTAGTGAACTCTGGCTAATATGAGCGAATATTCAAGTAGCAAAATTTTGCTAATAAACCTAGAGTATTTTTTTTTATGCAGTAATTTTACCTTCAAATTACAAAGGCAAGGCTTTGTAGTTACTCTTACATTGTACTCTTGCCTTATATAAGCTTCCCAAAAGAATTCATTTTATTTTGGTATGTGTTAGTAGATTCTGAGCATGCTTTACAATCCGGTGCCAGACCTTGTTCCTTCTGACTTTATGACTTTACTTATAACTGACCTCAGAAAACACTAAATCCGGGGTTGGCTTTCAGCTTCCAAGCCCCATTTCTGCAAACTTCTCCTGAACGTTGTCTACCAACATAGATAATTTTATACCTGTTTCCAAAACCATCCTTCATTTATTCAAGGGACATTTATCGAGCACCTACTTTGTGCCGGGCATTGTGCTAAATGCCAAGCATTCAATGATAAACACAGAGTTTCAAGTAGGAGAGACTGCCATTAATAAAATAATCGCACAAGGAATGCATAATAGCATACTTGGAAGTAATAAAAAGATGTACAGAGTGATGTGGGAAAATAAAAGGATATAGCCTGGTAGAGGAGTCATTAGGCCTTCCCAAAGAAATGATATTTGAATCAGTATAGTAGATTGAAAATGGCCACATATTTGTTGTAGCTCTTCCCATTGAAAAGAAGTAGCTGTTTTCCCACCCTTGAATCTGGTCTGGTCTCATGGCTCACTTTGACCAATAGAAGCTGGCAGAAGTGACACTGTGTAAGTTCTGAGCCTAGGCCTTAAGGGGCCTTGCAACCTCTCTTCTTTTTTTTTTTTTTTTTTTAAATTTTTATTGTGCTTTAAGTGAAAGTTTACAAATCAAGTTGGACTCTCGTATGAAAATTTATAAACGCCTTGCTATATACTCCTAATTGCTCTCCTCCTAATGAGACAGCACACTCCTTCCCTCCTCTATGTCTTTTCCAGTCCATTCAGCCAGCCTCTGACTCTCTCTACCCTCTCATCTTCCCTTCAGATAGGTGATGCCAGCATAGTCTCATTTGTCTACTTGATGCAAGAAGCTCATTCTTCACCAGTATCATTGCCTATTCTATAGTCTAATCCAACCCCTGTCTGAAGTGTTAGGTTTGGGAATGGTTCCTGTCTTGGGCTAACAGAAGGTCTGGGGACCATGACCTCCGGGGTCCTTCTAGTCTCAGTCAAACCATTAAGTCTGGTCTTTTTATGAGGATTTGGGGTCTGCATCCCATTGCTCTCCTGCTCCCTTAGGGGTTCTTTGTTGTACAACCTCTCTTCCTGTGCTATTGGAAAACTTCCACCATCATGTCAACAAGGCCAGGTTAGCCTCTTTGCAAATGAGGGACAATATGAGACAGATACCCAGTCATCCCAGCTGTCACAGATAAGTGCCCATGCAAATGAGTAATCACAGTCATGACTAGAGGTGAGACATCCTAGATTAACTCAGCCAAAATTGTTGACCCATAGAATCACGAGTAACTATATGATTATTGTTTTCTCACAGTTTGTTGCACAGCAAACTGATACAATTGAGACTTGCAAATGATAAGGAGTTAAGCAAACGAAAGATCTAGACTGTATGAGTACAGTCCAGAAAGAGGAAACATCACGATGAAGGCTCCTGGGGCAGGGCTACCTAAAAACTGAAAGATCGGCGTGGCTAGATCTCAGTGAGGGGAAAGGTGGCACTCCATTACGCCTGTGCAACATCGTGCTCATTTAAAAAGCATTTCATCTCCTGGTTTCCTGGTCCTGGGAGACCCTGATCTCCCCTGTTATTCTAGATACTTTCTTTGCTTTGTTCATAATTACTTACTTTTCCATTCTTAATTTCCTTCCTCCTGTTCACTCCCAGTTACCAATCATGAGCAGAATATCCTGAGCCCTGATATGGGGAAATTCTGAACCTCTGTCACTCAGGGAAGCATTCAGTTGTGTCTAAAAACATACTATTGTTCTAGGGATGGATTTGGGCATCCTATTCTCAGTCTCAGAAAGTATTTTTCTTCAAGTGATAACAAGTGTCCATCACTCCCTCCTCTCCACAAAACCTATGAAAAGCCCATCAGTTTTCAGAGAGGTTTGGCCTAAAATTGTTTTCATCTTTCTTTATTCTCTTTATTTGCTCCGGGTACCAAAATATAAGGTGAAAAAATATCTGTCAAGGCTGGATTTTATCTTTGGAGTTGATCCTTCCTTTAACAACTTCTCAGTTTAGTATGATAGCTACTTGAGTTGGGGTTCCCTCAAAAGCAGACTTTGATTCAAGAATTTGAGTACAAGGAGTTTATTTGGTAGGTGAACCCAGGAAGCACACGAGCGAGGCAGTAGGGGAAAAAGAAGAGCCAATGAAGGTGCATAAGCCAGTTACTGCTGAGGGCATCTCTGAAGAGACTGTGTAGAACTAGCCTCAGAATTGTTCCCCCAAGGGCTGAGGAAGAAATGTACTTATTCCCTGACTCCCTTTATGTCCCATATTGGTTTGGAATTGCCATTGGGGGGTCTTATTTCCCTGGCACTTCAGGCTGTTCTGTGCTTAGGCTAGGCTAGTGCAGATGACCCAAAGATATTCCATAGATGAGAGACAGAAACCCTAGAGAGGAGAAGTATTCAGCAGCCTAGAACTAAGTCAACTATGGACGAACTTAAAGGTGACCCAAGGGGATACGGGGCAAGGAATGACAGTATCCCATACACAAACATTTACTGAAAACTTTCCATGAGCCAGCTTTCATGTCAGGTTCCTGACATGTGTTATCTCATGCAGTCTTCAAACTAACACTATGGGGTTATCAGAAGTTCTGTTTTACAGATGAGGAAACTGAGGTCCCTGATTTGAATAAACAGGGCAGAGCCAGGCCCTGAGCCTGAGACTGCTTCACTTATCCATGCACTTAGACATCAGGCTGGTTGACAAGGCAGACTGCTCACCACTGGCAAAGCAAAATGCCACCTAACATCATGGTAACTACGAGGAGGACGGTACACTTAACCTTCACCTTGGGTCAATCACAACTTGATACAAGAAGGACAAGGTAGAGCTTCTCACCAATATTTTAGTTTCATACTTTTTGTTAAGTGCTGGCCATTTAAAATTAAATGTGCCTAAAAGACCAGTATCCTTTCTTTTTAAAACCAATCCATACCTTACAATGTTGTTGTTAGGTGCCGTTGAGTTGGTTCTGACTCATAGTGACCCCAAGTACAACGGAATGAAACACTGCTTGGTCCTGCGCCATCCTCACAATCGTTGCTATGCTTGAGCTCATTCTTTTAGCCACTGGACCAATCCACCTCATTGAGGGCCTTCCTCTTTTCGCTGACTGTATTTGTCATCTAGTGCTGGTATAACAGAGATACCACCAGTGGTTGGCTTTAACAAACAGATGTTTATTCTCTCACAGTCCAGTAGGCTAGAAGTCCAAATTCAGGGTACCAGCTCCAGGAGAAGGCTTTATCTCTCTGTTGACTCTAGAGGAAGGTCCTTGTCATCAATCTTCCTGTGGTCTAGGAGCTTCTCTGCATAGGAATCTCATGTTCAAAGGACATGCTCTGCTCTCAATACTGCTTTCTTGGTGGTATGAGGTCCCCATGTCTCTCTGCTCATTTCTCTTATATCTCAAAAGAGATTGGCTTAAGACACTATTTAATCTTGCAGATCTCATCAATATAACTGCTGCTAATCCATCTAATTAACATCATAGTGACAGAATTGACAGCACAGGGAAACTACTTCAGATAACAAAATGGTAGACAATCATTACAATACTGGGATTATGACCTAGCCAAGTTGACAGATATTTTGGGGGGACACAAATCAATCCATGACCCTGACCGTCTACTTTACCAAGCATTATGTCCTTCTCCAGGGACTGATCCCTCCTGATAACATGTCTAAAGTATGTCAGATGAAATCTCTCCCTCCTCAATTCTAAGGAGCATTCTGACTATACGTCTTCCAAGACAGATTTGTCCATTCTTCTGGAAGTCCATGGTATATTTAATATTCTTTGCCAACATCATAATTCAAAGGCATCATTCTTCTTCGGTCTTCCTTATTCATTTTCCACTTTTTGCATGCATACGAGGCAATTGAAAATACCAGGGTTGGAGTCAGGCACACCTTAGTCCTTAAGGTGACATCTTTCTTTTGCTTTTTAACACTTTAAAGAGGTCTTTTGCAGCAATACATCATTTGATTTCTTGACTGCTGCTTCCGTGGGCATTGGTTGTGGATCCAAGTAAAATGAAATCCTTGACAACATCCATTTTTGCTCCATTAACATGAAGTTGCATATTGGTCCAGTTGTAAGGATTTCTGTTTTCTTTATGTTAAGGTGTAATTCATACTGAAGGCTCTAGTCTTTGACCTTCCTCAGTAAATGCTTCAAGTCCTCTTTGTTTTCGGCAAGCAAGGTTGTGTCATCTGCATATCACAGGTTGTTAATGAATCTGCCTCCAAACCTAATGTTGCATTCTTCTTCACATAGTCCAGCTTCTCGGATTATTTGCTCACCACACAGACTGAATAAATATGGTGAAAGAATATAACCCTGATGCACACATTTCCTGATTTTTAACCACACAGTATCCTCTTATTCTTTTCGGATGACTGCCTATTGGTCCATTTACAGGTACCTCATGAGCACAATTAAATGATCTGGAATTCCCATTCTTTGGAATGTTATCCATAATTTGTTACGATCGACACAGTCAAATGCCTTTGCATAGTCGATAAAACACAGGTAAACCTTTTTCTGGTATTCTCTGCTTTCGCCAAGATCCATGTGACATCAGCAATGATATCCCTCGTTCCACGATCTCTTCTGAATCCAGCTTGAATTTCTGGCAGTTTCCTGTCGATGTACCACTGCGTTTTTTAATTACCTTCAGCAAGATTTTACTTGTGTGTGATATTAATGATATTATTCTATTAATTTCCACATTCTGTTGAATTACTTTTCTTTGGAATAGGCACAAATATGGATCTCTTCCAGTCAGTTGGCCAGTAGCTGTCTTCCAAATTTCTTGGCATAGACGAGTGATTGCTTCCAGTGCTGCACCCATTTGTTGAAACATCTCAACCGGTATTCCATCAATTCCTGGAGCCTTGTCTTTCACCAGTGCCTTCAGTGCAGCTTAGACTTCTTCCTTCAATACCATCAGTTCTTGATTATATGTTATATCCTGAAATGTTTGAACGCCGACCAATTCTTTTTGATACAGGAACTCTGTGTATTCTTTCCATCTTCTTTTGATGCCTCCTGCATCGTTCAATATTTTGCCCATACCAAAAAAAAAAAAAAAATGCTGTCAAGTTGATTCTGACTCATAGTGACTGTACAGGATAGAGTAGAACTGCCTCGTAGGGTTTCCAAGGAGCAGCTGGTAGATTTGAACTGCTAACCTTTTGATTAGCAGGCAAGCTCTTAACCACTGTGCCACCAGGGCTCCATTTTGCCTATAGAATGCTTCAATATTGCAACTTGAGGCTTGAATTTTTACTTCAGTTCTTCCAGTTTGAGACATGCCAAGTATGTTCTTCCCTTTTGGTGTTCTAAGTCCAGGTCTTTGCACATTTCATTAGAATATTTTGTCTTCTCTAGCTACCCTTTGATATCTATTGAGCTCTTTTACTTCATCATTTCTTCCATTTGCTTTAGTTACTCTGTGTTCAAGAGCAAGCTGCAGAGTTTCTTCTGACATCCATTTTGGTCTTTTTTTTCTTTCCTATGTCTCTAACGGCCTTTTGCTTTCTTCGTGTATGATGCCCTTATTGTCATCCCACAGCTTGTCTAGTCTTCGATCATTAGTGTTCAATGAGTTAAATCTATTTTTGAGATGGTCTCTAAATTTAGATGGGGTATACTCAAGGTCATACTTTGGCTCCCACAGACTTGTTTTAATTTCTTCAGCTTCAATAGTGACACCTTGCAATAGTAACACTTAATACCAAAACCAAACCAAACTCAGTGCCATCGAGTCGATTCCGACTCATAGCGACCCTATAGGACAGAGTAGAACTGCAATAAGTACTATTTAATAAGAAGGTATAGGGGGCATCTACTACCCTTTTCTGAACAGCTAGTCCCCATTCCCCTTCCCAAGGGCACCCTGATTTCCATGGACAATTGCCCTTCTTCGATTTGTGTAGCCTTGCTGAAAAGGTAATTCTAGGTCCCTGCTTCTCATTTGAGAATCTGCAATGGCCTAATCCTTACCATGGCTGGGCCTATGATCTAAATTGGCTGATCAGATGCCCTTTCGTAGGACTTTGCATTTGAGAGAGTGACATTAAAACAGAGAAAAGGATGGTGGTCCTTCACTGAAATAGCCACAGCAGTCAGCTAGCCAGACCATCGTCATTAGAGATAAGTGCCATGCTTCTTTTTCCATGTCTCCAGCCCTCTGTAGCTCCCTCGTTCCTGCTCCACCCTAAGCCTGGTCCCCTAGTCTATTGTTGATGCTCTTAGCTCCTCTTTTTCTTTTCTTCTCAATAAATCCCCCTTTGCTTAATTGCACAGAGTTCATTTCAACATTTGCAACCCAAAGCCATAACTGATACAGATAGAAGAAACCTGATAGTGGAGTCTGTGGTGCCCATATCATCCACCGAAGGTGCTAAGATTTATGCGTATACAATGGTTGCATATGGTGTCCCTAGAAGCTACATCCTGCTCCCTCTGAGAATTGTAGGCAGCTAGCTGTTCATTCCAACATGTGAGTGCAAAATTTACCTGGCAGTGAGGAGAACTCCTCAGACACTAACTAAACCTAAGCACAAAAACTAGAAAGGGGCCTTTTCATTGAAATGCAGGGAGTGCCCTACTGCAAGCCTTACTCAGTGCATTCTAAAGGGTTTCTTTACATCTTTTTTACATTTTTTTAATAAGCTGGCTTTCCCCTCTTGTTCCATCATATGTCCAAGCTCCATATTTTTATTTCAATACTCTGCATTATCAGTTTATAATCTAAGGGCTTTAAGCCAGCTATTGATTTGCTTTTTAAAGAACACTTTTATTCTTGCTCATGATTTTATAATCTTCTTTATACCATTTCCCTTCCTTGGAAGTCCTACCCTTTGAAAATGCTAAATGTTGTCCTATTAAATTTAAATTAGGATGAAAGTGCCCACTGCTCTGTGAAAGCCTTGGATGGGTCCATCCAGGTCAGTGTTGCTTAAGAATATGTCACGTTAACCTACTCAGTAGCTAGTAATGTTTACAAACTTTAAAAAAAAATTTTTGTCCTGGTCAAGGCACACATAATTGTACAACTTTGGAAACATAGTTGGTAGCGGAGCTGCAAATTCATGGTGTAGCAACCTACAGGGTATTTTAGAAAAGACAGCATTTTAAATATGACTCATGAATAAGCAAACAACCCCGACCACCCAAATCAGCTTGAAGAGTAAACACAGAGAGAGTCTTTAGTTAAATTTTAGATGCCATTTGACTAGGGAAAAGGGCTAAAACTTATCAGCTGAGAAAGAATTATGTCAATACCAAAAAAGCTAAGCAACTGCAGAGAACTGTCTTCAAGCAACACTTACACAGGCAAAGGGCTAACTGTTTATGCACCACAGATAAAATACACTCCACTACAAAGGGCTTGCCCGTGCAAAAGATAACAGAAGGAACACTTTAGGATACACGGGATAGACATACATAACTTATTTGAATATTTGCATGACGGCACTTAAGGATTATCGTGGGAAATAAACAGGCATATAAACATATACTAGGACAAACAACGAAAAAGCAAACAAAGGCCACTGTTTACTTGTTTCCATCTATAAACCCTGGCACATGATCTACTGATATTTACTATCCCCACATAAAGCACAGGTCTGTGAAGGTAGCAGTACTCATTATATGTGGGCTTGAAAAGAAGCAAAAAGACACCTCGTAATTACTAACCATGCTTCCTATTTGTTTAAAAATGGTCATGGTCTCACACTTTAGCAAGTTTCTTGTAGACAGGGACTACATCTTTTATATCTGGAATCTCAGGGGCCTAGGACAGTGCCTGGTACAAACAAATGCTCAATAAACCTTCTTTTAATTAAACCAAATTCTCTTGTATCTGCTTTCAGTTCCTAGCAACCAACTAGGTACAAAGTAGCTCAATAACCCTTCTTGATAAACCAAAAAATAAACCAGTTGACTCCTTTTTGAGCCATTTTGAAATATTGAGTATGTGTACCCACTACCTAATGTGTAAAAAAAAGGCCAAAATCTCATCCTTTCCACCGCCCTCACTATATTCATATATCATGTATAGGGATAAACAGCACCTCAATAACTAGTTTATTGGCAACTGAGGTTTGCCACTCCAACTTCACATAATGCAGGATCCTTGAGAGGATCTCCCCTGTACCGCTGGGCATTGGATAAGTCGTGCAAGTTACATATTCCCTCTCAACTAGCAGGCTGAAGGCAATGCCCGTAACAAAGCATTGCCTCCAGCCAATCCTTGGAGCCATGAAGCATCGCCACCAGTGTAGCAGGTCATTCATCTGTTCAGTTACATGGAGTGGAGACAAGCCAGGGGAACGAGAAACCACAACAAGGATGGGAAGAGGAAAAAGTCAAAGCAATCTTCAAACTAGTCCACCTCAACCCTCAAAACAACCCTAATTTTTTTTTTTTTTTTTCTTAAGGAGCTGACAAATACCCAGATGAGCGCCCATTATTCTCACTGTATTTCTTGGACAAGACATGACTTGGAAAATGGCATTTGTAAAGCATTTGAGCCCCCAACTTTTTTCTTATAATGTCTCTAAAAGAAAAATATGTTTTGAGCCATAACCCCCAATTCAAATTAAGTTCAAAGTCAATTCAAAATCATGGGACATGTCAAGGTTTATTATGAGCCCCGGTGAGCAGTACCTGCCCTGTCAACATCAGCTGGACCTGAAAATGAACATCAGCTGGACCTGAAAATGAACATTGTTTCTGCTACATGTCCTCCCAAGTGTTGGGCAGCAACCCAGGTGTGGAAGGAAGAGAGACACATAAATACCTTGCCACTATCTTCTTATAACCTTTCCTTAAACTTAGCTCACCATAAGACTAAGCACAACTTAAAACAAGATTAAACAAACAAGCAAGCAACAACCAAAGAAAAAAACCTTTGAATAATGTCTCGAATTGCATCAACAATTTGTGGGCCAGATGAAGGGAAAATCTCTTCCTTGCTGTGTTCCCTGTAGTATTCTGTATGTACCAGTGGGCTCTGGATTCAAAGGAGGCCAGCCTACAGAGATTTTAATGGGTCAAATGGATGAGAATAAGTGTCCTAAATCAGTAATGTTTACAAACTCTTATTGTTTATTTATTGACACAAATTTACATAAAGCCACTTAAGTTCACATAGCACGTGGCACTTCATTGTGTCAAATTTTAGCCGTCATGTCATAGCTTGGCTGAAAAGGAAGAAATGCTGGAAACTCATGGGCCAGGAATGAGCAGCCTATTAAGATCTGAAAAGCTGTCATCCACACTGAAAGGACTTGCATCAGCCACTGAGGATATATTTTAAACCGCCTGTCCGCAAGAAAACTTTAATAATGCAGCCTTGCTCTAATGTCTTGTGAGAGGAGAGGCAATTTTACTTCTTCTATTAACCCAACGTGATTACAATGGCTTATTTCATGGAATATTAAGTTCAAATTCTGCTCCCTGGGAGGACAATAAAAAAAAAAAAAAAAAAAGGAGTGTGCTTATGACTTTGCCCGAAATAGCCACAAGGACCACAGCTCCTTGGTGCTTTTAATGCATCCAAGCAGTAATCTACCATAATTCGCTAATGATGAGATAAATTAGTGACCAAATAATAACCTGAAAGATGACATCAAGATGGAAAGCAAATGTTTACCTTCTGCAAAGAACAGCATAACAAAGCCTATGGTAGTCTTTCGCCACTCCCTCTTTTAAAAAATCATGCCCTTATTGGCTATCTCTGATGGTAGTGAGACCGTAGCTAGGATAGCGCTGAATAAATAAAATAAATAATCACCTTGTAATGTAACAAGCAGCTTCAGAACCACCTGAACTATATAGATACTTAGGAGAATGAAATCTGGTCTTCCTCTAAGAATTGCCAGTGAGATCTATTCCTTAGAAATTATTTCAAAGAGTAGTTGTACTGATGAAAAATGAGAGGTCCACCATAATGAGGGTCACCTCGGATTTTCCATAGGCCCAACCGAAGATTTTACAGCCAACATTGTGACCCATGTCCTCATTTTTAATTGTAGGGCTGGTTGGAACTAGAACCATAATTAGTTACCCAATAATCCTAAATGCCAAGAGGCATCTCCCACCTGGTTCCCAAAAGCCATGACCAATATTGATTCTTAATGGCTTTCATTCTCCAGTATGGCTCCTATCCTCTCATCACTCTCCATGTAAACAGGAGAAGATTCTTTCTTAATAGCAGGAGATCGTAAGATCATTTTCCTTGGCTCTGCATGCACTTTAAACAGTGTATAAAGTGGAGACTGGACCGTTATCTTGAATAAATTTAATTCACACCATTCATAGTATGAAATTCTCTCTCCATCTAGGGCATCCACAGCAATGTTAATTTCATGGAACGGGAGCCATAGCTTGCTTAGCTACTCTAGTGGTGGTGGAATGGTGATCAAACTGGCCAGCACAGCTCATTTGAAAACAGGTGAGTTTATCAACTACAAAACAAGCTTCTTAGCTCCACAGAAAACACAGGTAAAGAAAATCCTCTTACTCAATTCATGTGTTTCTTTATCATAAGTGGCACATTAAGGTAAAACCAAGTATAGTGAACTCACACCAGTGGCTCAGAAATGACACATTACTTTATGGATGCGATTTATCACTGTTTCTCCTTTTTACAGGGAAAAACACATTTATCTTTAACATTTTTATTTGAGAAATGTAAACAGTAAATGGAATTATAATCATAAGCCAATGAATCTAAGGAATGTCGAAAGTTAAGTATACATTGAAATATTGTTGTGACTCTTTCAAAAGAAAAAAATGCATATGAAAAAAATAATGCTTATTTTTCCTCTCTTCAGAGAGTTCCCTGTTTGTGGCCCATGTGACAAAATGATCTGATAAGAGGAGCAAGGCTAAATGGCAAACAGCAAACATCCCAACCTGATGTATTTCCTCAGCCCTGACCTTCAGATAAAAATCGTACGGAAATCTGCAAAAGCTCCAAATATGCAGCCCCACATGCTCCCAACACTTTCAGACACAACAGTCAGGGGAAAGAAAAAAAAAAAAAGAAAGAAAAGAAACAAAAGTATTGCTACTGAAAACAGTTAGTCTTGTCTCTTCAGTGTCTCAGGATTAGGGTCATATGAATGCAGACGCCATTTTTACCTCCTTCTGTGGGTGTGCACATGCAGGCACGTGTATAATATACATATGTATATGTTTATCATTTTTATGTGTATGTGTGCCCAATATCAAGTGTGTGGGTAGTTCACATGAGATATATTATACACATACTGGGTGCATATTTAAGAAGGGCAAGAAGACTTCAAACGGTAAAAATTTATTGCACTGTGAAATTAGCTAAAATTATGACAACTGTAAGAAAAAAAAATTATCCAGGCAAAATTTGGGTCTGGTGGAAGAATTCTTTGATGTCTGGATTCCAATTTAACCCCCGACTGAGTTCTAAGAATCAAATGAACAAAGTATATCATACACCCCAAGTCTGCCTGTCAGCGCTAGTCATCATTTTTTATTTTATTCTTTCCAGCCGCATGTATTTACAAGACTCTGTTCTGACATTTCCTCCCCTCAAAATGTACACACTCACTGCTACGGGCAGTTGCCAAATACATTTGTAAAACAGTTCAACCCTGTGTTTGTTTATTCATTATGCATCTCTATCAGTCTCAATAAATATGTATCACTCCAAATTTTTTTCATTTGCTATTACGTCAGAGCTTTGTATTTTTGACTTATGTGTTTATGTTGGAATACATACAACCCACATTTTTTTAAACTTTCTTCTCAAATAAACACTCAAAATAAAATTGAGTATTCACATACAAAAATTCATATTCATGCTGCCTTACTGTCTAGGGTAGATTAAAGGTATTTTTAAAAGCTAAGAGTCATAATCATGTAGATTTCAGAACATCTCTGCACACACAAATAATATGGTATCACTCTCTTGATCTAAGTTAGCGATCCCATATAAATCTGAACCTAGCAACAAGGGTGCTTTATATATACTTAAGTTCAGCAGCAATGAACAGTTGTACATGCACCATGCTGCATATCAGTGAAGTCTGAACTACTTGTATATGCTGTATACAAAAAGAACTTTACCCGGGTATATGACTGTTAAGTGAGCTAAGTCTCTGAATATTTTAAGGCAGTTATAAATGTTTAAAATGCTCATAATAAATCTAGGTTGTTTAAAAAATATTTCCAAATAACATAAAATATTTAGTTTCCCCTTCCCACCCCATAAAAAAGATAAGATTTATCACAAAATATTTGAGGAATAATCAGCCTTTTTTGGCTAATGTATTTTAATATTTATACACATGACACATGCTGAATATAAATGATGCATCATGATTTCCCTTAGTGTATGGAATTTATATAATTAACTGCAAGATCCAATGGCTTGAAGGCACATAAGGTACTAACACAGTTACATGGTTTTGCTGATTATTGTTCTAAATCTTATAAAACATAAAGGCATTAAAGTATATTCTGTTTACGCCATTCATTTTAAAGTACAGCATATAACAATATTATTATTTCTTATTAAAAGATTTATATTTTTCTGGCTTTTTCCTTTTATGAGGTAAATTTATATGCCAGTATTCAAAAAATACTTTCTATTTTTCTACTTCCTAATATGAGTTTGAAATATACCTAGAGATTCAATATCAATTTTCTAGTTATTTCTCAGGGGTTGTATCTGTTCATAATAATAGCAGCAAACATTCAGGCATTATTTGTTTGGTTTCTCCAAAGTGTTTAAATTTAAAAAGAATCAAATAACAAAAGCATGATGAACCAAATTGCTCATTTTACACACACATGATAGCCGTATACATATGTATGCCCTTACGCATATATATTTCTGGCACACCATTAATCATCAATGCCAAAATCATGTTATCAATCCACCTACACTGAATATTAACTGTTTTAATATTCATATAAATTGCATCAAAAATATATGCGTGATTTTGCTTTTTAAATTAAGAGACTTTAGTCTTTAATGGAGGTATTTTTCACTGGGCCTTTGTATTCCTTCTTAGTCATATGTAATGTTTAAATATACTTGTGAATAAAAAATCTGCAATAAATTCTACAACACGCCCCCTTCCCCCAACCATCCAGTGTCTGAATTTTTTTTAAAGGAGCTAAAGCCACAGCATATAAAATGTGAAATGGAAACATCCAGCGTCTGCATGCCTGATCCTGGGGTTGTCCATCCGTTAGTGGAAGGCATTGGATTCTGCAGCTGCTTATCAAATCAGCTTTATGTTTCTGGAATGAGTTCCTGCTGCTGAGCCTGAATTTGTAGACAGTCATGAAAAAAATATCTTATAAGATTGATCTAGCTCAAAACAAGACCTCTGGAAAGACATGCAACTTTTATCAAACCCATATACACCTAGATAGATAAAGACTATATTAACATTAGGAACTTCTGTGAGCATAAACACATGCTAATGTATGTAACATATTTACTCGTATTCAGATTATGAGCGTATGACATGTCTGTGCCTAGGTGTCAGTGATAAGATCCATACACGGGACATACGTTTACAGAACACCAGTAACATATATATTCAATAATTTGCATGTTTACATCAGTTAAAGTACATTATCACTTCCCTTTTTTCATTGCTGTTTTTTGTTTTTTGCTATGAGAAGCCTGGCAATCAAAAGAAACCCCACTTAAGTATTAAAATAGTTCTTTTCCTCAACTACCCAGCCAGATATTTGGAGAAGAAATTTGTTAGCATGTTTCTTCTGGAATGTTGGAAAGGATTAGAAAATATAGCATTTCCCTTATTTTTGTTCACCATGAAAACAAACCCCTAGCAAAGATCCAGTATCAGCTTTGTTTCTTCTTTTAAACTGGCCTATGGTCCTTTCTCAAACACTCGCACACACACACAACCCACTGCGTGGATTCACAGTCCACATCTGGCTCCAAAACAGAGTTGTTCGCGTCTAAGCACAACATCTTAAATACTGGAAGCCAATTCGGACGTACTAAAAATCTGGTATAAGTGAGAAATCCTGCTAAATATGAGCTCTGGTAACTATTTTTAATGATGACTTTTTAAAAAACAAGGAAGGTGCGTGTAAAAACTATTAATCTTAAATTTCTACAAACCCAAGTGTCAGGATAAGCATGTATGGTGCATCAAACATAATAAAATGAGAATGAGGTACTGTGTGTGTTGGGGGGTGGGGGTCCCAGGCACTTGCTTCCTTGAATCCCTCTGAATATATTTCACAATTCATCAGTTTTTGTCTTTTCTGCCACGAATGAGGACAATCAGACCAGACACCCATTAGATTTTTCATGCAGTTTTTTTTTCTTGTTCATGACATGTTGGCAGGGAGGATGGCAATTCTGAAATCTTACCAAATGAGAAAAATGTCAGAAACTGAACTGACAGCTAGTGGTTACTATGGTGATAGGTGATATTGAAAAAAAAATAAAATAAAATAAGACTCAGTTAATTCAAAAGGAATCAAGTTGGGTATTTTTAAGCCAGTTGATACAGATGAAAACTTAATCCTGATATTCGGACATTATCTTTTTGAGCTAACAGCCAAAGACACCATTTAGCTTAAATAATAACTAATACACAATTCATAATCTTGTGATTAAAAATAATGGAAAGAAACAGTATTGATAAGTGGAAGTCAAATATTATTACAAATGACTATCAGAGAAATATAGATCACATTTGGTAGAAAGAGGATTTTTGTTCGAGGGGGAAGACTTCACAATTTCAGAAAAATATTTTTAAAAAGAACATAGAAGCCTCACAGAAAGGACTCTTAAGGCACAACCCAGATGCTGTTAAAACACACACACACAAACACAGGACTCTCATCTTCAAAGACCATCCCCAAAAAGAAAATAAACTCACTTTGATTCTAATTGTTAATATGTCTAAACCTCTATATTGTTAAAGGGCATTGTACATAGGTAAAGCCTCATTATTAGATTTTTATAAAAATAATATATCTATCTCCATAGCATCATTTCGCTCTTTGGTTGAAATCCGATTTAATGTTCTGGCCACTCTTCAGGCACCCTCACTTCATAGTAAGCAAAATAATAATAATAAAGCATATATCAGCACCTTTTTCTAACACCAGCAATGACAAACGTCCCCTGCTTCAATCCCTGCTGTTATTTTTAGGTTTAATGGTTTAGAAGAAGGAAACTAAATATGATAATATTTATAATTAACCAGAATAATATGCAATTGTTGGTCCCACATGTAATACACACGAACCCAGACAAGAAGATTAAAAAAGAAAATTTTAAATCAATTATTTAAAGAAGAGGATGCAAAGTTTGTTAGGTGTTCAGTCAAGAGCACATTGTATCTAAAAAAATCTTTGACAGGAATAAAACTTTCAAGGCTTCTCTTTATATTAACACCAAAGTACTTTAAATATAAGAGATTAATACAAAAAAGTGTCGTTACTAAGACCAGAGGCAGCTCTCATTTTGAAAGAGTAGACAGAAAATATTCCATCCTTGCATATTTTATCCATATGCCACACTCCCAGATCTAGTCTATATATTTTTTTTTTCATTTGATATTGGGATATTAAATTATCTACTGTATCTTTTTTTTTTTTTAATCAAACCTTTTGAGAGTTACAGGTAACTGCTGAAAACAAGATTCTTATTTATAACCTCAAGCTAGTATTTAATGCAAGGGGGGAGGGAAGCACATTATCAAGGAAGAAGCACAGGGAAAAAAAATTAAAGGCTTATCGGTTAGGGGGAGGCTCTTCCACCACTGAACAGACTACAATGCCATCTACTGGGAAAGTGAAGTTCAACTGCAGTTGGCCAGGCTACTTTAAAAGGCTGATAGATTTAACTGGAAAGACATCCAGTCCTACATTCCACACTGTTGAAAAAGGGTAAGAAATATATATATATTGTCATTGAAACATCAGTTCCTATTATAGGTCATTATATTCTGCCTCTAAGATCTCCTCCCAGCATTTTGCTTCTTAATGTCCAGCTAAAGCCTCTCTCTTTCAGCTCCCCCCAACTACTCTTGAGTAACAAGTTAACAACACCCAGAAAAATAATCACCAGCAGTGACTGACCTGCAATCTCTAGCTTGTGATTTTTACAAGCAGTTTGTGTTAGAATCTGCTCTAAGAAAGAGTTTTTTGTTTTTTTTTTTTTTAAATCCCTAGAACCACAATGGGAAATATAACTGTCCTGGTCAGGAGGGGGTGAAAAAGCCAAGACATTGGAAGAGCCCCTGCCATCATGAGCCTAAAGTCTCTTTTTTATCTTCTTATGTTGTATGTGATTCAGGATCAAATGTATCTCTTGAAAAATAACAATCATTCAGGGTTTTGCAAGCCTTTCTCACACTTCCGCGGAGGCATCCTTTGCTCATTTGCACGCATCCCTTTCATTCTGACGGGCTTGCTACATGGAAGGGGTGCAGGGCCACCATCTCCCACTCTCTGTATGAAAGTACTTAAGTTGAGGAAAACAATATTTAAGAAACGTGAAGGGATTATCACCTCCAATTAAATAAGAATTTATTTTATAAGCACTATCAAAAAGAGGATAAATTTCTTCCTAAAGGCTGCTGCTACCAATATATTCCAAGTATAAGCATTCCAGATATAAGTAAACAGCAGGGTTTCTCAACCTCCACACTACTGACTTTTGGGGTCAGATAATTCTTTGTTATGGCGGGCTGTCCTATACATTGTAGGATATTTAGCAGCATCCCTGGCCTCTGCTCACTAGATGCAATTGCACCACTCCCCCCAGTAGTTACAATCAAAAATGTTTCCAGATATTGCCAGATGTCCCCGAGAGGCAAACTTCCCCCTCCCCCGCTTATATCTAGTGTTGTAGGATACTAATTCCAATTTCATATAAATTAGTTCGCATAAGATTCTCTGGCTATGATTCATGCTAATGCATGACATAATACTTTTAGAAGATATAAGAATATGGTGGCATAGGTGTGAACAGGAAAGTAGCAATATCTATTTGATAATTTCTTAACCTCAGGGCCAATTAGGGTTCCCGACCTTTCCAAGGGGCTCCCACAAAAGATGTGAGAAGGAGCTAAAGGGGAGGGTTGATTCATAGATGGCAGTCGTCAAAAGAATTTATCCAAAAATCAGGGGAAAAAAAATTGGCAATGATGACGAAAACTTCTTCAGGTTAGCGGAAGGCATTGGATGGAGGATAGCAAGGAGGGGCAGGGAGCTGTTTTAAGCATTTAAATTAAGGAGCTTCAGCATTCACAGGCAAAAAGTAAACTGAAAAATAAGTAATATTCAAACGTGAAGTTTCTTTTCCCCTCTAAAATAGAAAATCTTAACAGAGAAGTTATAAAATTTTAATTTCCACAAATTAGGGAAGTAACTTGAAACTTCATTGTGGATTTTTAAAATCATTTCTCTAAAAGAAAAGATAAGCTTGATATAAAGGTGAAAAGAGAAGCTGGGGTTGGGGAAGACATAGGCCTATATTCAAGAGGACTAGTGAAGTCAAAACTGTAGTCCAGTTCAGCTTAGGACAGTGTAGATCTGTATTAACGTGAAATGATTGCAACTAGGAGTAAAGCCTTTCAAGTACCATCCCAGAAGGCGTGTGCAAAGTACCCATTTCAGTTCCTCTAATAGAACACTGACTAATTTTGCAGTAACTAATATACTATACTAGATGTCCATTTATATTTGTTTCTGTTGCTTTTTACTATCTACAGAAGATATCAAAGTTTACTTGGTGGGGAACCTTTCAAAAAGATAGTAATCTTTCTATGTGTAGTAATCATGCTGAAAAATGTAAGCAGCCCCTGTCTCTGCTCCCCTTGTTTACTAGCAGTTTGCTAATAAATAGGCGGGAACAAAGAGCTGCAACATTTTTAACATTTGACATTCTTAATATTCCCAAATCATGCTTTTCCTTGTTGCAGGAAAAGGGTATGTTGGATGGGGAAGAAATTGAATGCAAGGCAAAGTATATTCACTCTCAAAAAAAATGCAGTCAGTGGTACCCCGTTCTATAATACTGGTGGCTTTTGTGGAGTGTTCCTTTCTTTAAATGAGCTGGACCACACATATTCACTCATTCAGAATAAGTCTATAGATGAAGTGTCTCCGGATTTTTAAAGAAACTCAGCTTGTGAGGTCCGCTGATATCTCAGAGAAACAAGGAACTATTTTCACATCTCATTCACATAATGGATGGGGCTGCAGTACACAGCAGACAAGCCCCCTGGAAAGAGTTCAGTTTATCACGACATGCAACAAAATTCCCTTATGTTTCTGCATGATATTTCCTAAACTAAACTAGATTTTCAGGACAATATTCATGGACTGCACTGCACTGGACCCAGGAAAGTTTATTGGCAAAGATCATCTACAGACATCCTTCCCACTCTGCCCATCTCTGTGCGGTTGAAGCAAGTCCTGAGAAGCTCAAGATGGATTCATGGCTTCATTGTTCCACTTTCACCTGTTTAGGAAATATTGATGTCATTAACCACACTTTTAAATTTCACCATCTCTTTACACTCTAGGTGTTTGCTAGAGCTCCCACCACTAAGTTGTTGTTGTTGTTGGTTTGTTGTTGCTGTTTTTAGTCAGCTTAAAAAAAAAAAAAAAGGTGGTCATTAACTGTTAAGATTGTCCAGGGTCCCCTAAAAATGCTCACACTTGGCGGCCTGCCCGACTGGTCCCCTTCCAGAGAGGAGCGCTCCTTTTGAGTCCACAGAGAGATTTCCGTGCATAAAACACTGGTGGAATCTGGCCTCTTTGGTCTCTTAACTTTTATCGTCAGTTGCTGAATTAGCTAATGATTAATTAGTTAATGTTTTCAAAGCACTTTGAAGATGAAAAACACCACCTAAGTGCTAAGTGTAAAACAGCATTAGTTATTCGACTCTGCAAAGACTAATTAGCTTTAAAAAAAAAAAAAACTCTTACCCCAAAAGTGATCAATAAGCTTCTCGTATTCTAGTAGGAGTGTTTGTCCTGCAGATCACTAAGACCCACCTTACATTTTAAGGCTTTCATGCCCTGAGACACGCAGAAATCCTGACCGAGGATTATTGCTTGGTAACCTCTTGGCTTTCAACGTGGCTGGAGTTTGGCTAGTGATGTCATCTATACAAAACACAGCATTTTTGCTGTCAAAAAGGCTTTAAAGGATTATTTAACAAAGCTAAAAGTAAAGAACTAAACTCAAGGAAAGTGGTACAGAAACATGATCAGTGAACTTATATTTAAGAAGAATTAAGCTTTTAAAGTTTTTTTTTTTCTCCTCTAAAAAGCTCTTTAACGGTGGTTCTCCAGGTGGCCTCTGAATTTATTGTGAGATTTCACTTTGATGGCTATGAGTCCTCATGGGGACTATTATGTCAATAATTTCTACAGCAACATTTTATTCCAGGTACAGAAATGACTTAGAAGATAGAGTTGGGGTCTGGAAATTTCAGGATCCTACCTTAAATTGCCCCCACCAACCACCATAGAATGAAAACAGATAGCTTTCACCATTCTTCCCCTCTCCAGCCTGACTCTTAATGTACAGACCTTTTTGTAAGACTCTTGGACTCCAAGTGTCCCAAAAAACACTCGAAAAAGTTCGGTATTTTGTTTCTCTAATCCACTTGCAAAGACTTATACACTGTAAAGTTAATGGAAATCATGAAGCTGAAACAGGCAAGTCTGTAAATGAAGGCACGACGGCCATTTGTTCTTGTTGGTGCAAACACAGGCTTCTTGCTGCTGTCTACCAGCAGGTCTTGGCCAGAACACTGGTGTTCTTTGGGGTTTTTTTACTGCCTAAGATTATTATTTTTGGTCGAGGTTAAGAAAACAACTGTCTTTCAGATTAAAAAAACACTAAGTTATTTCTGTTAGCTTAAAGGCTGGTTTTGGTATTGAGTTTTTTTAGGAGGAGTGGAGGGAAGTCAATTTCAAAATGACTTTATGATGATTTTTGAGAACATCAAGAAAACACTATTAATATGTCACTCTCAAAATATGCAGTATTAATGAACAAAACCCTACACACATAACAAACCAGAAACAACTCAGCTCAGAAAATAAAGAGCTAGGCTAAACAAAAGAAATTTTATGCATGGGAACATATGTTCTTTATGTATTTGGTTACTACAAGAATGAATTTAGATGGAGCATAAATCCACTAGCACATAAGACATATATGTATATACACCTAAAACATATACATTATATACAATCACACACACACGCACACATGCAAAGCACCCACATCAATCAAGCTTTTGCTAAACAAAAAGAATACAGTGACATGCAAAAATTCCCAGAACTAAAGGTTTGGTGTCACAATCAGTGTCAGCCTTTTTTATATGCACTAAAATATATCTGCCAGAAAAGCACAGTGTAATCATTTGAAAACGAAAAAAGAAATAGGTGCAATGAAAAAGTGTGGCCAACTACTAGACGGTTTCTTTGCAATTTCCTAAGTAAATATAAAAGAGCAGACACCTGAAATAATTTGCAAGTAGCTATAACCCAGCCCCTAAAAAATAACATAAAAATATGAGCAGGGTTTGGAAGAAGGAGGTGGTCAAGTCAAGGGCAGGTCTTGCTTCCAAGGTCTCTATAAATGAGTCGGACACTAAATATAGAAGAGGAGAGGGGGGAAACCTAGGAAAAAGCTACTACATTGATTGGAAGGAGGAGTTAGTTTGGAAATTTCGAGTGTTATTTAAAATTCGTATCTAAATCAAGTTCCCTCCTGAATTTCTTTTTCTTATAATTGAACAAGTGTTAAACTATATCAGGCTGTCACAGCTGTTCCAATACATGAACTGCACTTACAGTAACAGCTTTCGTTACACATTTTTGTGGAGTAGTTTCCAGCACTCTGTGATCAGAACTTGCATATTTTTATACTACTCGAATATTGAAAATAAACCCAACAGTTTAGATTATTTTTTCTCATCGTGCATCTGGCATATATGATTTCTGAAAGACAAAGGGGCAATTGTGATTTCATACCCACTGATCTGAATACAACACTTTGTTTTATTTTTGTATATTACTCTTGGTGTTTTTTGGCAGATAAAGAAGTCCTGAAAAACTGCAGCTTAACCTAATCATTATCCATGGACCAAATGACCTAATGCAATTTTTTTCTGCTTTCTGAATATCTTTATGATGACTTATCAAATATCCAAAAGTTATACATGAGTACAGAGGCCATAGCATATTACTTGGTCAGAGCCGTTAATGAGAGAAACAAAGAAAAATCAACACAGTCAAGAGTTTTAATTAAATTGTTTGTTTCAGATTCAAAAGCACTTGTTTGTTCAGTCCCATGTCTAACAGTGGAATTTCCAACCACAGGTGACTGTTTGCAAAGTGACCACAGTTCGCTACTCAATTGTTTCTTGCAGAAATATTCCAATATTTGCAAAATACAGAAACTCTGAAATGCCTTTATTTAACCTGGAATAAATAGACTACACTTCAGAAAGACTATACAAAGAATAATAATCTTTCTGCCTAAGTAAAAATGATTGTGTTTGTCTGAATAGTTTTGAATTAAATATCCACATGCCATTGTTTCAGAAAGTATAAAAGAAATGATAGTCATCTGTTGCTTATTGTCCTCTTCCCAGAATTAGATCTTAATTAGCTGCAAATGCCTTATCTTTTCCAAATCACCACAGTGCACACGTTGTCTAAATTTTGCCTCTTGTTGTTCAAGCTCTCTAAATTAGTAGATTCAAAATTAGCCAGTTATAGCAATGCTTTTCACTTTAAATTTTAATAATAAACAGAGACATCTCCTTTCTCTCCCCCACCCCCCGACCCTCCCTCTTTTCTGAAAACTGAAGGCTGCTGCTGAAAGGATTGAAAATCTGGAAAGAGTTTGGGGTGGACTGGCCAACCCCCTTTCATTTCCTTCAGATGTTTACAATCTAGCACCTTTCTGAAGACAAAGATGGGAAAAAAGCTATTTTTCCCTTTGACTGAAGGGTGAGACAGGGGGGTATTAAAAACTGATCAATGTAATTTTTTTCTCAGAAGTATTTGCACATCTGTGAAATAATGTAATTTATAAAAAAAAATCTTTTTATATGACATTCATGATTATAGCCTGATCTGGAGAATTATTCAAATATAAAATTAAATGTTCAAAAACTAGCTGTGCTGTGGATGGCGGCGCTCACCCAGCTGTGCATCAAACTTATACAATTCTATTAAAAGTATAAAAATGAGCCTTTCTAGATCTCACTGAATCTCTGCAAAAGAGAAGTAGTGTTTTAAAAGAAAGTGTGATGATGGACTTCTTATTGTTTGTTTCATTTTCTTTTGTTAAGCCTTCCACTGTTTTAAAGATGCTCCATCAAACGTTCAAAACAATAACAAAAATAATGTTAAGGGGGCGGGGAGAACCACTGGGCAATAATGGCAAGGTTCTCTAAAGTAGATTGTATTTTATTATTCCAGGGTTTAGAAAAATCTGCCACTTAAAGAAAGGTTACAAACCTTTAAAGTAAATTCTTCTGTTTGGATGAAATTGCTTGAGATTTAATATGAGCCATCTGTAATCTACTTTGACTGCCCTATTAAACACCCCATGCTACTTTACCTCCCAGACCCCCCCGCACTCACCCCTCTCCAAAAGCAGCAAGTGCCCCCAACTGCGGGAAATTTGCCATCCAAACAACATTTATAAAAATCAAACTTTCCCTGACTAAGTGTTAGAGAAAAGTTTTCATTCCCATTTACGTGTCTTTGCATTGTCAGCTCTGAATATCTCTGCCTATAAGGGAGGAATTCTATGTGATATTTGTAAAATCCAAAGTCACATCAGTTCAAGGTAATTAACAGTCAATGATATTTAAAACAATAGGAGCGCAGAAAATAAAACACTATTAAATCTCTTTGAGGTTACAGACTGAAACCCAGAACCCAAATTCTGGTACTTCCCACATCTTCTTTGGTTTCATAAAATTCATTTCTAAGGCATTTGTTGTAAATTAAATGTTTAAAAATAAACCAGAATTTGTTTCTGGATTAATATTATCAAATTTTAAGTAGAAAGGAAAACATAATCCCCAATAATTTTATGGCAGAAATTAGTAGTCAGATGCCCCCAGAAAAGCTCACATGTAGGAAGAAAGAGAGCTGCAGTTGCCGTTTTTAAAAACATGAGCAAAATAAGGGCAAAGAGACTGTTCCTGCTGCCTAAGACAGACGGACTTTAATAACACTTAACAGAATGATGCACATAATGATCTCAGAAAGCACTTTTTATGCCTCATCCATCATGCCCGCAGAGAGAATGAAGCCTTCCACAGCATTAGGAATTATTCTAGATCTTGTCAGTAATTCGCAGCTCCTCTGTAGTATCGCAACACAAATGTGTGTGTGCGCGACACTGACCGTTAATCTAGAGAGTTTTTTCTATTCACAACAGCGTGCTGAGAGTGTATCAATTGTTTCACGGAGAAATGGCACATATGAAGCCTCACTAAATAAAACAAGAAAAACCAGGGAGATAGATGGATAGATAAACAAACAGTATATTAAGAAATGAAAATGTTTCCTGTCACTACAAGAGAAATCAAAGCAATGTCCTCAGCGTATGGACTAGGTGAATTGGCAACTATAAATGTCCTAGCTAAAGAACCAGACTGTCACTGATTAAAAGTTTTTGTAAAGTTGCAACATAATTAATGTGCCTGTAAGTGATGAGGAAATGATGGGTTTCCTTTCTCTACCAAAGAGAAATGCAAAAAGTTCTACCTTCTGTCCCTCAGGCACAAAATCAAAGACAGCACCCGAGTTGTTTGTTTCACTCATTTTAAAGTTCTCATAGGGTTCAAAATATTGAGGGTAGGGGTAGGGCTAAGGATTAATAAAATAACCAGTTTATTCATAGACATCTCTGGCTTTGACAAGGTATCAGTGGCAAAGCAAATTTGAACTCATGGTCCTCAAGATAAAACAAAAAACAGATTTTGGCAACATCCTCCTCAAAATGAACCCTTTTCTTAATAGTGTGGCAATCGTTCTAACATAGACTGAGCTAAAGCAAAAGGTTTATAAATATTTGCAAAACCAGCTCTTTAAACATTCCTCTGAGTCTACCCCAAATCAATTTCTATACATGCATTGTAAAGATTAAAGCTGACTGGATGTCTGGTTTATGATAAATTAAAACGGTTTAACTTCCAAAGATCATATACCCCCACAGATGTATTTCTGTGAAGTTTTGTGGCACGCTGCTCGACACCAACAACAAAAACAAAACAAAAAAAAACCCAGACTCTTGTCAGATGGGATGAAGTCAGTGCTCCTTTGGACTGGATGAATTGAACAGGGCCAGAAAGGAAAAAGGAAAAAAAAAAAAAACACAGGTGAGAAAATGTAAATACAAACTAATAAAACAGGAATAATCAATCAGTTTAAAGGCTTCAAGAGTAAAATGCAGGTTTTCTTTTATAATAGCTACTTGCTAAGTCTGTTGGATAACTAACTAAGAACAGGCCCAAATCGGTTGGAAATCGGTGTTTAGTATAAAGAGTTCCATTTCGTTTTCAACAGTCAAAATATGAGATTATTATTTAAAAAATAAAAGCTTTTTGTCCCTTTGAAATGATGAACCAAACTCAAGAGAAGTTATAGGTACTAAATATACAGCTTAGGTTGGGCTATTTTACCCACCTCCCTGTCCTGTACCACTCCCCCAGCTTGGTGGATAACAGTTTGCTATTCACAAGTAACAAACTGAAGAGCAGGATGAAAACAGAGCTCCCAAGAAGTACATACTGCCTGGTCCCCTTCCTCCCTATATGCAGCAACCCACCTTCCCGGCTTCTCTTCCTTGCCCCCCACCCAAAAGCTGTAAAGCAGAAATGGCACCAGGAGCATCACCGAGGTCTGACAATAGCAGATATTTATGCTGAATAATGCTCACGTCAGGAATGAGTAAAACCAGGTTTAAAATTGAGGTTTTCACAAAATAATGAAGAAGAAATGTCATGATAGCAGTGGTAGTGGGATAAATTGTGCTTATTCATTCATTATCCTTTTCCCCTCCCTTTCCCCCATAGAAACATAATTTTTATTTTTCAAATCTACATGCATATGAGCGAACATGTCTTTCACCATAGTTGTTGCTCTTTCAAAGCCCAAGACTAGAGACAAAGATGATTTTTAAAGTTTTTTTAAATGTGAGAACACATTTCCTTTTAGAGTTCAATTCAAAAAGAAAAGGTAAATAGGATTCCCCAAACAAAATTACCCAGAGCTTTAACTTTTACTTTATCTAATGGAACTACAGAGAAAATATCAGCTAAAAATGTCACCTGCTCAACGGTAAATACACTGCTCCTAGCAAAGAAGCTGGAGGAGGGAAAGAAAAAGTGTTTACATTCCAATTGTTCAGATACTGGGTCCTGAAAAGCATAATAAAACAATACCCCAGAAGATATTTCTGTGAACAGCTTTCCCGGTAGATGTTGGTGGGGGGGGCCTGCAGGCCTGGAGCAGGCAAGGTGGAGGCTAATTGTAACTAGAGACGATTCAAAGAGGGCGGGGTGGGACCCACCTTGGCAGTCTAGTTAAGGGGCAGACAGATTTCAGGCTGAAAAACAATACCCATAAGAACCCCTGTCCCCCCCCCAAAAAAAAAAAAAAAAATCCCGTAAACCTCTGATGTCTGGCGGCAAGCCTGCATACTCTCCAGTGCTGAGATAAAGACCCAATCTGCTCATCAAACACCTCCAGGCTCCGCCATCTAATAAGAACAAATTGGCAATGACTGCCCAAGCTACTAACACAGGCCCACTGATTTGTAGATTGATATGGATGCCTAATGATCCCCTTGGGCAGATCAATAGTAACAATCCTCATCCCTGCCTTTCTTCTTTATTGGCATAGAAGACTAAGGCAGAGAGAAGGCAGGACGTAGAGGAGGCCGCAGCTACCTGGGGATACATGAAGAGCAAGGATACAGGTGTCAATGTCAGGGGAAAACTGCTCCAGACCAGGGTTTGAGAACTTTTCTCTGCCTGCCTGGTATCATTCCACTTATTTGGCAGGCAAAGAGTGTAAGAAGAGGACACAATATGCTTTTCTAGTAATCTTACTCGTGCAAAGCGTTCACTGAAACCCAGTTTATGTGCTAAGTGCAGCTACCTTCATCCGGGAAAGGAAGAGAAACACTGCAAGCCCAAGTGCTCCTTCAAAAAGATGAACTTGATGGACAGAGCATTCCAAAATGTGGATGAGAGTAAATGAAAGAGAGCAAAGGTGTGATGCTTCACCCTCGGAAAACTTGGAACGGAATGCATTTGAAGTACTTAGGATCAAACAGGGACAACAGTGATTGACATTGTTTCAAATATCATAAAAAGGAAGCAAGTGGATTTATCCGCTGTCTTATTGGACCACACTTAAAGCACCCCTCTACCTCCACCCCAACCCCCAACTAATCAGCTACTTCTCAAAAACGGGTGTGACTCTCTGTTCTCTTGGCCCTTTTCCTTAGTGCAGAGACGGAGCAGATTTTCTTGAAGTTAGCAGTGGTTCCCTCTACACTGACTCTTCCTCCTCTGCAGGCCACCGTTCCCCCCACCCCCACCCCCACCCCTCACCCAGCTACGGCTTGTTTTCCATTTGTGTATTATTCTTGTGAATAAAATTATCCAATTAGGAAATCCATTTAAAGTCCTTAACAATAACAGGGAAAAACTAATGGAGTTGCTTTGGATTTTCTTTTTCAATAAATTAATGTTAGTGATGTTCTGTGGATTCTTAAGTGCTCATTTATATCATCAGGGTTATTGCACACATAACAATTAGTCCTAAACTTCTATACTGATTCGTCTATACTATAGAAAGTCGATCCTTCTAAAGAAGCAGTAGACAAGGCTCATCAGAAGAAAACTTCCTGGCAGACAGAATGAATTTGATTTCTAAAACAAATAAATACCAAGTCTAAAAACCTTTGTAGTTTTTTTTTTTTTAATTATAGAAGGCAAAAAAAAAAAAAACCTTCCTCCCCCACAAATCCTTTTGAAACTACTACGTGTACATTTGCAGGTGTTGCATACAAAATAGCTCAAAGGAGGGGGAAAATGTTCAGTTTTTACTCCTGCGTTCAGACCTGCAACTAGCCGCCTGAGAATTTGCTTTGTTCAGCACTCAGTCCGCTTTGGTTTTGTTACTGAAGGGAGATAACCCTGAACGCCAGGGATGAAATTGCATTCTCTTTATGGTCAACGGTTGAAACCCCTGCCACCCTACAGATCGGCGATTCTTTTTTTTTTTTTTAAATAATAAAAATGTTTTCAGTCTCCTCCCCTCTCTTTTTTTGCATACTCAAAATAGAATTGAAGAGACATGAAAAGCCTTGGTATTCCAGCCCACTGTGTAGTAACTCAAATTAGTAATCTTCTCTTTCCTGTATGTTGCATCCTCCTTTTTAAATAAAAGCAAACGGTAGAGCAGTGTTAATTTTTGACAGTGAAGGGTTTGCGCTTATGGACCAAACAATCACGTGCGCTGAGGCTCCAGCACTGACCGCTTAAAATTCAAATTTCACACTAATGATAAGTGTAATCATCGCAATCAGCATCACCACCACCACCATCATCACACACACACACAAAAAAAAGATGCATTCTGTTAGCTGGTGACATCAATCAGCTGTGTGGTGAGGATCAGAAGCAGCGCTCCCCTCTTGCTCTCTCACTCCGTCTGTCTTGCTGGCATTCCCCCCCTCCTTGCCGTGCTCCCCCCCCAGAAGTGATCACATTTAATTCATTGCATCATTATGTCATCTCCATACTAATCTCTGCCCTCACACCTCCGCCACTTTGACATGCAAATGAGCTAGAAAAAAAGCCACACATTAATATAAAAAAGTCACAGCAATCATGTCATGATTTCATGCCTTCCAGCCCCACAACACTCCCTCCAATCCCCACCTCTCCCCCCCATCTCTCTTTCCAGCACGCTGTGCTGGTGATCACAAGAAACAAGGGCAATCTGTTGAAGATCAGACGCTAAGACAGGGAGGTGGGGAGAAGGATACAACACATACACGTGTCAGCAACGCGGCCCAGGCAGTCTGATTTGCATATTCACATGAGTTCCATTCTCAGATTGCTTAAGCAGGGAAGAAGTTAGGTAGCTCCCCCACCCACCTACACTCCCCGATCCGTAATGAAACAGCTATTGAGAAAGACCGAGAGAGAGAGAAAGACATATGAATGTGAAGAGACAGAGAATATGAGGAGGGAGGGGAAACGGAGAGAGGGACAGACGCAGAAAGAGACAGAGAGGGAAGAAAGAAAAGAGAAGAAAAGAAAGGCTGTCCACATGTGCCTTACCTCAGCTAGCTTGCTTTCTGTTGTTCTTAAAAGGAATTCCCTGTGGTTCCTTTAGAATTTTTGAGAACCATCCTTCAGGGTTTTTAGTTCTCTCTCTCACTCACTCTTTCTCTCTCTCTCACTCTCTTCCTCCTCCTCCTCTTTCTGTGTTGTGACTGGGTTTATAAAAAAAAATAAAAAAGACAACTCCATGTTAAGCTAGCAGTCAAGGAGGCATCATGAAGTCCAGGGCTACAGGGGGAGGGAAGAGAGGAGGGGTGGGTCACAGCTTAATGCTGTACAAAGAACAACCTTGAGTCTCTGTTTTTAAAACATCTCTCTCACTTACAATGACTAACTAAAACAACAATATATGTACTACATGTATATGTAAAGACATTTGTACGTTTTCACCAGTAACCCAGCTGTCAAAAATGTTCAGATTGTGATGCAAACAATTGTAGGCAAATTGTGAGTCATTGTGAAAACCTCACTGCGGATCCACTTTGATGCTCTCTGATTGCAGAGGGGCCAGGAAACAAGGGGGTTTATTTGCTGAATCATATTTGTGGCAATACCTGGGTAATAAGGGACAGGCTCGATATGAGGTTTCAGCTACTACAATGAATTCTCCAGCTTTGATCAGTTTTCATCAGTACTTTTGTGGTATGAAAATGTGTGAACATGTCCACAAATTTTCTTGCGACACCTAAAAAAATGCAATTGTGTGTGTGTGTATGTATGTATGAAAGTTGATCTAACTAATAATAGCTCTCTCTACATATTCGTTATGAAATGTAAGATTGGCATGAATTAAAAATATAGAATGATTGATATAAAATGCACCTGATTTTCTAGTGGCCTACTGTATAAAATTATCCTAATTGACTTTATTAGCTCCGGTGAAACGTTACCATCCCTCCAAGGAACCTGCCTTCGAAGACAGTGAAATGCTGCAACACTGAAGAACAGCAGCTGATTCAAAGACATTAAGTGCTAGTCTGTTAAGTGAAAGGGATAAAAAACATTCTCAAAATACAATGAATGGCTTGTAGTTTAATTCCATTTCTCAATCTGTTCATTTGAGCTCCCAAAGACAAAAAGGTATGTCAGGTCACGAGAAACTTTAACAGAAATCTAATTTTAAAACTGGCCAGAGGGATGCTTTTACAAATAGATTTTGAACATTTACCCTAAACTTAAATAGTATGAACGATGTTTTACTGTAAAGAAAAAAAAAAAAAGATGCATTTTTTTGGCAAAGCTGTAAGTGCCTTAAAATTTATGCAAGTGGGTATTCAATTACTATATGAAATGGGCATTATAGCAAGATAATTATAAAAGCAATGTAAAAATATGTATTACAGCACATATGTGTACAATGCACAAGGACCCAAATGTGAGTCATTATCTAAAACACAACACACATCATGCTTGAGAGAATAGCACTATACACGCACAACTGACCTCGCAGGAGAGGAAAGAAGGAGTTAAAACGATGTTAGCCTTCACACTAATAAAGAACTTGGGGGTCAGTAGTTAAGGGTGGGTTAAAGAAATGCCAAAATAAAAATTGTTTCTTTATTTGAAACAGAACTCTTGGCAGACACACATTAGAAAAATTAATTTCTCTGTGTCTCTCAGAGAAACTATGAAAAGAGAGATGTTTTGTATTCATGGCCTGAATTCCAAGAGAAGGAAAAAAAAGGTAATTTTAAGAATCTGACCCTAGTGCACGAGTTACAGCTCTCAAGCCAAAATTGATGAAAAACATCTATGACAAGACTCATCAATGAGTCCCTAAAATAAAGGAAAAGAGAAAATATTCAAAACATTAGACCCAGGAATGTTATATTTCAATATTATCATATGAATTAAATGTAATCCTTGAAACGACTAGTCCCTTGGGTCACATATTAGGACTTCCCCCCCACACACACACCCCACCCCCCTTTTTTATTTAATAGAGGTCATCCAGGCTGAAAAGCAAAACCCAAATGAAAAGCATCTTCAGTGTGGTTATAACATGAGCTGCAAGGGGTCAGGCAGCGTCTTGTATGGCCTCATAAAAAATACATAACCAGACAGCCTAATAGTATTTCTTTGCATTCATTTTTGGATGGGGGATGGGGGGCGGGGGCTGGGAAAGAGAAAGGGTTGACGTTGGTAGCTATGATGGAACAAGAAATCAAAGAGCATAAAAGCACCTTTTTAAAAAGAGGATAGTTAATCATTTATGCACGTGAAAACATATTAAGCGCAATTCTAAAATGTGATTGATTTAGAAAACACATTGATCTCAAATTTTTAAGCCAGTAAAGGTGTATATCTACACCCCTCCTTTTTCTTTTTTAAAGCTGGTCATGTTAATTGGAAGCTTAGTTACGCTGGGCCTCTGTTTCAGTTAATGTTTTTAGCATGGTGGATGTTCTTTTAAGTACAGATTTATAAACTACACTTATTTCAGATGATTTGTAGAAATGAAACAATAATGGGTAGGAAAACCACGGATAAGGTTTCTGCTTTAACCCAACACAGAGAATTTACGCAGATATACTACTAGCGAAGAGATGGGTTAGGTTGGGAGAAAGAGAGTAAGAGTGAGAGAGAGAACGAATATGAATGAGACTAACACAATTGGACAACAAATAAAAATAAACAGCTCTAAATGCTGGGGAGATGAGAGAAGCTCTAAATATATTCCTTCCCCTCCCCCTCACTTCTTTCTTCCCAAATACAGTCCAGAGATGAGTGACCCTGCTGGGAGAAGATGGAGGCCGAGAGGTGACCGGGTGCTAACCAGCCTGTTAGAACTAATAAGGTGTTCTCCTAAGCCACTCCACTGACATTAGGGCAGCTTGGAGATCACTCTCCTTGTTATTGCCCATCCTCAGCTTCAAATTTACTACTGCTTTGCATTATTAAAGAGACGGCTCACATCCTCTATGGGGTAGAGAAGATTTGGGAAAGATAAATAACTCTGCATTATTTTTATTTAAATGTTATGTTTGTACTCAGTAGTTAGATATTAAAAATCTACGATTTTACAACATAGCCACATGAATAATCTGCCCTTGGTGACTCCCACTGAGGCAGTAAAGAAGCAAGAAAGGAAGCCTGGTTTTACATTTTTATATTCCCTTCCCTCTCTCCAGCTCCACTGCATTTGGGGGTCAAAGAGTGGGAAACATTATTCAAAGGTGCCTGATTTTTGTACTCAGTTCAACATGGCATTGTGATGCTCATGATAGGGAGCCACCTATAAAATTTTCATAAATAAGACTATTTTGTAACCAAGTTTTCCACATAGAATTTGCCACAGCTCTTAACAATGGCAAAAGGCAATGGACTTTTATAGTTTTTACATCATATTTTTAAGGATGTACTCTAATATTTTAATAACAATCTATTTGCTTGAAAAGCTTAGTATTACCAAGTTTTAAAGGGATTTGGAAAGCAGGGCGACACTACCTCTCTTCTAGTCCAGCTACTCCCCGATGTAGTGCAGAGACGCTTGGCTCAGGGCATAATCCAAGAGGATTAGTGTTTAGTTAGGATTTTAGGCAAAACTCTTACAACAAATGGCTTCCTTTCAAGATACACTATACCAAGACCAGAAAATTTAATTTTTCCAAATAATGGCCATTTTAACAATCAATCATGAAGAATTAAATAATGGACAAGCAAGAACAGAAAAATATTTTATTAACAGAAACTTTGGGTGTTTTGAATCTTGGTGTCGATAAACAGTTTTTACTGGATAAAGGCTTATGGGAGGTCAGAACATTTCTCCACAATCTACCTGGGAGGTACTTATTTAGAAATGTGCACAGGTGCAGCAGTGCACTATCTAGACTCCACCTAGAATGAATGCAGTCAGTGGTGATGAGTAGAGAAAAAAAATGCCAGTTATTTAGTAAAGACCTTGGTTTCCTTATAATCCTAAAATGTTGCATGAAAAATATCAAAATCTAAAAATAAAGACCCACGGTTTACTTCTATTTCATAAAGACACACATTCCAACCACAGTAAATGTCTAAATGCTTCCTAATCTTTAAAAAAAAAGAGTTACTGTCAAGTCAATTCCGACTCATAGAGACCCTATAGGACAGAGTAGAACTGCCCTCATAGAGTTTCCAAGGAGGAGCTGGTAGATTTGAGCCGCTGACCTTTTGGTTAGCAGCCATAGGTCTTAACCACTGTGCCACCAGGTCTTCTCCTGATCCTCTCATATGCCAGCACTTCTTCTTCACTGTAGACTAGCAACTAAACATGCTACTTCACAAACAGGAGCCTCCCACTCCTATTGGTAACAATAGGTTGGTTTAAAATAATCTCCAAGGAGATGAAAGCATAGCCTTGAGTTGGGTGATAGAATAATCTGACAAATTTAACAACGGAGGGGAAGGATTACAAATCAGTAAATAAATGCTTAATGCATGAACCAAACAATCAATCAGCTGAAGACACTCAAGGATGCTTTTACTATAATCTGTAGGAAAAATAATCATGACCAAAGCAACTTTAGAAATGGACGCTTACATCTTGTACAGCATTCCACTGGAGTGACCAATAGAGAGTACACGCTACACACCAAAAAATCAGACCTTTTGCCGTCGAGTTGATTTCAACTCATAGCAACCCTGTAAAAAAACCAAAACCAAACCCACTGCTGTCAAGTCAATTCCAACTCATAGTGACCCTATAAAAAAAAAAAGATGCCACTTAACCTTCAATCTAAATTTGTAGCAATAGTCTAGACAAATTATTCCAAATTTCAGGGAAAATTTGTTCATGCTGAAAACCTCCTGCACTAGGTTACCTTCCAAATTCCTTAGTCATTTTGTAAATTAGTTTGGTCAATGACTTCCTTCCAACAAATGGTTTATTAAGATTATAGCCTAGGAAACCCTATAGGCAATTCTACTCTGTCATACAGTGTCGCCATGAGTCAGAATCAACTCTGCAGCACACAACAAAAATAACCCTTTGTTACAAAGTAATTTTCATGGGACAGGTATTTGCTGTGGTTTGACTTACACACAAATAATTGGCATTAAGAATCCCATTAAAAATCTGCATGCTCAAAAGAAACACCCAGGAAATAATTGGGCAGTCTTCCTTCTGCTAAACAGCTGCTTTAGAAAACAAAACATGATTTGGGGTAAATTAATTGGTGAGCCACCAGTGAAAAGCCAGGTCTACTTCACGAGCTTTGTGCGAGGCACAGCACTCTTATTTAATCAAGTGCATTCAGGTCGCAAGATGCTAGAAGGTTCAGTGAAAACAGAAAAAAGGTGCAGTCAGAGGTCCTATGTTCTAGTCCTGTCTCAGGCATTAGGCTGTCCTGTGAACTTGGTAATATCATTCAACTCCTCTTGCCCCCGTTTCCTCATATGTGATGTAAGCAAATCATGAGGCTTTTGTCAATAACATGTTTCCGTTTCTTTGTAAAATAAATAAATGAAATAATAATTTAAACACCATTTCCTTTTAAAATGGCAGGGTTTGACAGACTCCAAATATATGTGGGGTGAGCGTGAAGCCAGCAGTGATGAGATGAGTGTGCTCAGGACCCAGGCCCTTCACCAACCAGCCACCACAGGGTCTCTGACATTCATCCAGGCTTAAGTTATCTTGTTCTTAGTCACGTGGAGTTTAATTCATAATCATTATGGACCTCCAAACCCAAACCCACTGCCATAGAGTCGATTCCAACTCATAGCGACCCTACAGGGCAGGGTAGAACTGCCCCATAGAGTTTCCAAGGAGCGCCTGGTAGATTCAAACTGCCAACTTCTTGGTTAGCAGCCGTAGCACTTAACCACTACGCCACCAGAGTTTCCTATGGACCTCCAGTTAACACAAAATACAAAAGGCAAAAAAAGGCCTCATGAGGCGATTAAAGTAGTAATAATTATGCCAAATTGCCTCAAAAGGTTCATGGGATACATTTATTTGATCAAAATTCTTATATAACATATCAATATATGTCTACTACTTGAAAAAAATGTTGAAATATGTATAAAAAATTATATCCATTTTGACTTTTCATTGGAGGTTTTTAGTTAATATGATTTCATTGCTGAAGGAAAACTCCAAACCTTTCTGATCTCATCATTTAAAGCACAAATATAGAAATTATAAAAATAAATTTTTATAGCATAAACGTAATAATTTTAAATATCAGGTTATGACAGCAATTTTTGTCTGTTTTTATGCTAAACTACATTTTGATTTCAAAATTAAATGTTAAAATAATGCCATTTTTCAATTTATTTTTTGACAAATCCTGTTTTCCTTTCACCATTTCTATAAAATGAATTAAAAAGCATTTATCACTCATTAAATGAAAGAAGGAAAAATTTGTTTGCATAAACCATCTTTAATGCCTGTGTTAAAATAAATTTTGTAATACAATTCTTAAGAATATGCAAATTTAAGAGAGTTTTCATCTAAAATTACCTCTTCATAATATACCACACAAAAACAATGAACTGATTTTAAAAATCCCTAAGAGAGTTGACAAGATCATAAATTACTATGAAAATGGTCCATGGGTTAAAAAAAGGTTGGGAAATGCTGATCTCTGAGGTCTATGTCAGCTTTAAAATTCTGTATTTTAAATGAGACACCTCTGACTTTTCTAAATTAGTAAAAACTTGCAGAGACTGTCAAATCTCCTCTCTCTCCCTCTACATACTTTCAATTCACCTGAAAATGGCATACCAAGCCTAAAAACTTAAATATATGAAAATCTGGACATGAAAAAAGTAGATAAATACATTTAAAAATGTGAACTTATCCACCATGTCTCCTCCTTGCACATTACCTATTTGCTAGGCTGGTAATTTACATTATTCAATGTGTTATTTGAGCTTAAAATTTTGTGAGACATTAGCCTGCATACACTGCTGTACTCTAGTAATGAACTAGGTTTAAAATATGCATAAATTTCTAACCTCAATTTTCAGTATCACTCAAGTCATTGAGGATATTTTTTAAAGAATTGAGCCAACGGAAGGAGTAAGACAAAAATAAGACCTCAAGACTTGGACATCTCTGAGCTCATGGATCAGAAGAGAAAGGGTGAGATTGCTGTCCACTAAACAAAGGACACACAAAGCCACTTGGTTCTTTACAAGAAACTGTGGATCTAAAACAAAATAACATTGATCAATGATTTAGGCCGGTCCCAGACTTTAGAGCTAACCCTGGTGGCACAGTGGTTAAGAGCTACAGCTGCTAACCAAAAGGTCGGCAGTTCAAATCCACTAGCCGCTCCTTGGAAACCCTATGGGGCAGTTCTACCCTGTCCTATAGGGTCACTGTGAGTCAGAATTGACTTGATGGCAACAGGTTTGGTTTTCTTTTGGTTGGACTTTAGTGATACAAAACAGGGGTTAGCAAACTTTTTATGTTAAAAGGCAAATAGTAGATACTTTAGGTTTTGCAAGTCATACGTTATCTGTACTATTCAACACCGCCATTGTAGCATAAAAGCAGCCATAGGTAATACATAAATCAGTGAGCATGTCTGTGTTCCAATAAAACTTTATTTATAAAAATAGCAGTCAGGCCTCAGCCTATAGCTTGTTGATTCCTGATTTATAATAACTTTTTAAATGACACAAAAAAATAACAAGTGGAAATGTCTAATGGAGGAGAAAGAACTGGAGAATCTCAATGATTGCAAATACATAAGATTTAAAGCCCATTTGGAGTCTGTACCCACCATGTCTGTCAGTGGAGATTTATGTATTGCTATAATGCTGAACAGGTTTTGTGGAGCTTCCACACTGATACAGACTAAAGAGAAAGGCCTAGAGATCTGCTTTGAGAAATAAGCTACTGGAAACCCTATAGATCGTGACAGTCCAATCTGCAACCAACCATGGGGATGGCACAGGACCTTGCAGTTTTTTGTTTCATTGTGTACTTGGTCTCCATGAGTCAGCAACTGACTGGACAGTAAATAACAAAAACAACTTTACTGTAATTACACTATGTACGCACATAAGGTTTACCCATTCAAAATGCAGTAAGCCTACACTACTTCCTCACAACTAACCCTGACTCTTTAATTGCTTCTCCAAATAAAATTATTCTTCGAAGCAAACACCACAAGCAAGAGTTTGTTTTCAAGACAAATCAGTGCCAAAGAGTAAAAATTTACTACCAAAATTATTAATGAGAAGCTAAGGCAACAACAAAAATCAGCAAAAAAGAAGTTAAATGTAAAATGCCATTTGACAAATAAATAAACAATTAGCAATGTTATCTCAATTTTAAAATGCTTTGGGGATCACTATCATTTATAACAATGGTCTCAATGTTTTTCTTTCAAAAAATCAATTCTCTATATGGTCAGGGTAGCTGATATATCAGTTTCACAGTATACCTTCCTTCCATTTTAATTATCTTTATCCCTGTCCCTTCAATTAATTAATTCAAACAATATGTCCATGTGCTATACTGAAGTTTTACAAAATTGAAAAATTCAAGAACAAAAAAATCACACCACATCTATCATGATATTCATATAAAATTCTTTATACTATAAAGACAGAATTTCTCTTTTTCAGTGATAATTATCAGTTGAGACATTTTTACAGAATAAGATGTAGATTCTTAAGTTATTTAATAAATTGAGCTTTTGATTTGACATCATGAAAATGACAGTGTGGTAGATTAATGTGCTTCTTTAATAGTTAGCATCTAATGAGAAAAGGCAAAGGCTCACAATATGTAATGATAGGCTCTTGCCAAAAGATTTCATAGGACATTGTAGGAACAAAGGTCTCATAGAAGTTGGAACAGAGAAACATGGCAGGAAAACTGAATCATCACATGGTACAAACTAATATAAAAACAAAGACCAAAACCGTTGCCATCAAGTCAGTTCTGATTCATGACGACTTCCTGTGTTACAGAGTAGAACCACTCCATCAGATTTTCTTGGCTGTAATCTTTATGAAATGATGGCAGTGGGTTTGGGTTTTTGTTTTTTTTTTTTTACATCTTTATGAAAAACATTGCCGGGCCTTTCTTCCTAGGCACCGCCGGGTACATTGAAACCACCAAGAACCTACACACTAATACAAGCAAACCAAATTCCAAAGAACCTCTACTATAACAATCCCACCGTAATATTATCATTTTAAATTAATAGAATACCATATTTATACATAAGGACATACAACATTTCATTATTTATAAATGTAGAAGATAATAGCAAAAAATTCTTTTTCATTGAAATGTACATTTTAATTTTTCAATAGTATATTTTGAGTTGCACTATTAAATTGATTAGCTCATCAAAATGACAGATCAGTGATTTAAAATGAACTCAGTGTGTAAAAGGAAAAATAAAAACGATAATGAAAATTATTAAAATTATAATCCCCATCAGGCTCAAAATCCAAAGAATCAGCTTAAAAAATAAAATGTAAAACACGAAAAGATTTTTTTTATGATTAAATCCACTACTAGTGCTTTAGTTTGAGCAAAAAATCATAATGAACATTAAATTAATGCTGTTAAAAATAACAAATATTGGAGAGGTTGCGGGGAGATTGGAACCCCTATGCACTGATGGTGGGAATGTAAAATGGTATGAGCACTATGGAAAATGATATGGTGTCTCCTTAAAAGTCTAGAAATAGAAATACCATAGTATCCAGAAATCCCATTCCTAGGAATATACCCTAGAGAAATAGAAGGCATCACAGAAATAAACATATGCACACCCATGTTCATTGCAGCAATATTCACAATAGGAAAAAAATGAAAGCCACATAAGTGCCCATCAACAGATGAAGAGATAAGCAAATTACGGTACATACACACAATGCAATACTATGCAACATTATGCAACACTGAAGAACAATGATGAATCTGCTAAACATCTCACAATACGGATGAATTTGGAGGGCATTATGCTGAGTGAAACAAGTCAATCACAAAAGGACAAATATTGTATGAGACCACTATTATAAAAACTGAAGAAAAGGTTTACACACAGGAAAAAAAAAAACTTTGTTATGACAAGTGTTAACTTTGGTGAAGGGAAGAACAAAACACAACATAGGGAAAGGCACCACAACTTGACCAAGGCAAAGTCATTGAAGCTTCCTAGACCCATTCAAACACCTTGAGGGGCTGAGTTACGGGGCTGAGGGCTGGGAGACCATGGTCTCAGAGGACAGCTAGATCAACTGGAATAACAGTTCAAAAAGAAAATATTCTACATCCTACTCTGGTGAGTAGCATCAAGAGTCTTAAAAGCTTTCAAGCAGCCTTCTAAGATAAATCTGTTGGTCTCATCACGTCTGGAGCAAAGGAGAATGAAGAAAACCAAAGACAAAAGGGAAAAAGTAGTCCGACGGACTATTGGACCACATGAACCACGTATCCACCAGCCTGAGTACAGAACTAGATGGTGCCCGGCTACCACCACTGACCGCTCTGACAGGGATCACGACAGAGGGTCCAGACAGAGAGAGAGAAAAATGTAGAACAAAATTCAATTTCGCAAAAAAATACCAGACTTACTGGTCTGACAGATACTGGAGGAACCCCAAGACTGGCCCCCAGACACCTTGCTAACTTAGAACTGAAGCCACTCCCAAAGTCCACCTGTCAGCTAAACATTAGGCAGGCCTATAAAACAAACAATAACACTCATGAGGAACATGCTTTTTAATTCAATCAGTTAAACAAGACCAAATGAGCAACATCCGCCCAAAAACATAGACCAGAAGGCAGGAGGGGACAGGAAAACTGGATGAATGGACCAGAAAACCCAAGGTGGAAAGGGAAAGGGGGAGAGTGCTGACACATTGCAGGGATTGCAACCAAGCCATTGTCACAATTTGTATATAATTTTTTGTATTAGAAACTAATTTGCATTGTAAACTTTCACATAAAGAACAGTAAAATTTTTTAAAAAGTGAGGTATCACTTTACCCCCCCCCCCGGGATCATTGTCATCAGAAAAATAGAAATAAGAAGTGTTGGTGAAGACATGGAGAAACTGAAACTCTCACCCACTGTTAGTGAAATTGTAAAATGGTACAGCCACTGTGAAAAACAATTTGGCAGTCCCACGAAAGTTAAGCATAGAATCACTACGTGATCCAGAAATTCCACTCCAAGGTATAAAACAAAAAGACTTGACAGCAGGGACCCAAACAGATACTTGTACACTAATGTTCATTGCAGCACTGTTCACAATAGCCAAAAGGTAGAAACAACCCAAATGAGCATCAGCAGATGAATGGATAAACTACAGTGTAATACTTACATACAACAGAATATCATTCAGTCACAAAGAGAAACGAAGCTCTTACACAAGCTCTGAAGTGGAAGAATCTCGACAACATGCTCAGTGAAATAAGTCAGATGCAAAAGGACAAATATTGTATGATTCCACTTATATGAAATATCTAGAATAGGTGAAGACACAGAGACCAAAGTTTTTCACTGAGGCAGTTAGGAGGTGGAAATGGGAAGCTATTGCTTAATGGGTACTGAGTTTCTGTTACAGGTGATGAAAAAAGTTGGAAATGGATAGTGATGATGGTTGTACAGTGCGGTGAATGTAATTAATGTCACTGAACTGTACACTTAAAAATGGTTGAAATGGCAAAAAAAAATGGTAACGTTAATTTCAATTCTAATGATTTTATAGTAAATTTATAAGAAATTTGTAAATTTAGTTTTATGGCTATATAAAAGCTATACACATAGGAAAGTGATGTCTAATTTAATGTTTGCCCAAATTTAAGTAATATTCTATATGAAGTGGCTAAAAATAATTTACATCAATACCAGGAGTCCAAGAGAATTTTCTAAGAAACACCGCTTAAATGAAAATGAGATTTGGTTCTTCAAGAGAGGAGTCCAGGATGCATAGTCCTTCCTGTGAGACAGTCTTTTGTGCTCTAACAAAGGCTGGGATGGAGGCAGACCCCGTTGGAGTTCATGGAAAGCTACTAATTAAAGATTGCCCTCAGCATGATTCCTGAGCTGTCCAGGTATAGGTCTGACCAGCAGCCAAACTCTTTCCCTCATGTCCCTCTGCCCCCGAGGATCCCAGTTGCCTATTTTATATTTTTCAGCATGCCTAATGATAATTTAGTTGCTATTTCATGGAATTTTCTTACTATGACCATCTTTGACTAGCATCTTGAAACACATTCTTATGTCTCCTAATTTATATCTGTTACAATAAGGCTTCTAGAAATATAGGATGAAATAAGACATAACTCTGTAACTTTAAGGGGAACTCAGTTCAATGCAATCCAATTCAATATATACTAGCACTTGCTACATAAAAGGCACTTACTAAAAGTTAAGAAAAGGGAGCTGAATGAGGTTATGGTCTCTGTACCAAAATGCAGAGGCAGTTTTAATGAAGCAACGTTTCATTCACCATCCAGTTATTCTTATGATATTTCAAACCACCAAAGGAGAAAAAAAAAAGTCATTTTTTTTTAATTTGGTTATAGTATTCTCTATTCACGGGTCTTTTTTTTTTTTTTTAAATTTTTATTAAGCTTCAAGTGAACATTTACCATTCCAATCAGTCTGTTACATGTAGGTTTACATACATCTTACTCCCTTCTCCCACTTGCTCTCCCCCTATTGAGTCAGCCCTTACAGTCTCTCGTTTCGTGCCAATTTTACCTTCTTCCCTCTCTCTCTATCTTCCCATCCCCCCTCCAGTCAAGAGTTGCCAACACACTCTCCCGTGTCCACCTGATTTAATTAGCTCACTCTTCATCAGTATCTCTCTCCCCCCCACTGACCAGTCCTTTTCATGCCTGATGATTTGTCTTCGGGGATGGTTCCTGTCCTGTGCCATCAGAAGTTCTGGGGAGCATTGTCTCTGGGATTCCTCTCGTCGCAATCATACCATTAGGTGTGGTCTTTTAATGAGAATTTGGGGTCTGACCACGGGTCATTTTTTAATCTTAATAATACAATAATGATAACAGGGAACGTTCACCAGCACTTACTGTTCCAGGCATTTCACTAAGCATATTGCATGTATTATCTCATTTAATCCTCACAACAACTTTATGAGGTAAGTATAATTGTTATTTCCATTTTTAAATAGAGAAACTACAGCAAGGAGTATAAATTAGCATTTATAGCTTACAAAATGCATTTAATAAAATTAGGTGGAAACACAAAACTGCCATTTTTTAGGCCAGAAATGATTGAGCAATTATCAAGAAATGTAGTAGTTAATATGCAGTGAAAAAAACTTACTAGAAGATTCATTTCTAAATGCCTTCCCTTGCACCATAAAACATCCAGCTCTCAATTTCACCATTTCCAGGTTGCTAGCTCATTCACCAACTTGACATATTACTGGTGGATACTTTAAGGGTTAATTTCTTCAACATAGAATTCTGAAGTACAGGATGGAGACTATTGCTGAAGAAGTTTGCAAAAATCTGGTGTCATGGCTCCTCCTTTGGTCTAATTAAGTCTTTGTTTTTGTACTCTGCAAACAGTCTGTGCATGTGAGGTTTTTAATTGTACAAAACTATAATAAAGTGTCCCTCAACATTACAAAGACAATGAAAGGCATGAATGGCACTCTACTTTCATGCAAGGCATGGGCTCCCTTCCTTGTCTCCCTGTCTAATTAGCTATGTAGTATTTTTTGGTAGTTTGCCTTTTGAAATACAAAATTACTTGCAAAGCATTTCTTATAAGCATAAAATGAACACTATAAAGTGCACTTTAAAAGGTATATAGGCGACTTAGAAATCAACATCTGTACCTGAGAGCACCCGAATGTCTTGATCAATTTCAACTCTTTAAAACAGATTATTCTCAGGAAAGATTACTAAACAATTCTCTGCTGTTTCAGCAGAACTACATTTAAACTGTCTCAAACACGTAAGAAATCATGGCTATGGTTTCAAGACTTTCAGAAAAAGAAGTTCATGCTACCCATTCATGTCTTAGTATGATTTTTTTTTAACATTTTATTGTTTTTTAGGTGAAAGTTTACAGAGCAAATTAGTTTCTCAATCAACACTTTACACACAGTTTGTTCTGTGACATTGGTTGTAAACTCCTGAATATGTCAGCACTCTCCCCACTTCTTCCCTGGGTTCCTCGAGTCCATTTACCCAGCTTTCCTGCCCCTATCATCTTTCTGAACTTTGCTTTTAGGCAAATGCTGCCCTTTAGGTCTCATATAGTTGATCGTTCTGAGGTGTACATCCCTCACCAGCCTGACGATTGTATGGCCATAATGTGATCTCTGGTAGTGTTTTCAGTTCCAAGTTTGAAGGGAGTCTAAAGGCCATAGCCTTGGGGGTTCCACAGTCACTATCAGACCCGTAAGCCTGGTCTTGATTTTGAACTTGAATTTGTTCTACATTTCTTTCCCACTCTGTCCGTGACCTACTATTGTTGTCACAGTCAGAGCGGTCGGTAGTGGTAGCCAGGTACCATCTAGTTCTTCTGGTCTTAGGGTATTGGAAGCTGTGGTTCATTTGGTCCATTAGTCCTTCGGACTAATTGTTTCCTTGACTCTTTCTACTAGTGTGATTTTTTTTTTTTTAACAATTATCAAAGTATCCCTTGTATTTAGTCTAAAATATTAATTTTCTATCATTTATTTTCTCAGTAGACAAGAACTGGCATTGAATGGGAGTGGGGGGGACATAGTTGTCTAAAAAGACATATTTGATGAGTAGCTCCTTAGTACATAATTTGTACAGTTTCATTAGTCTAATATTTAGACAACTGTTTAGATAATGGATGCTACAAATGTTATCAAAATGATGCACAAAATCATGTATACTGAATCATAATCACCTATTAAAGCCGTTGACCACTGACCAAAATCTCAACAGAGAAATTCTTCCAAGCATTCCTCAAGAAAACAAGGGATAACTGGAATCTTTACACTAAAAAAAGTTTTATATATACCTGGATCTCAGGCCTGATTAAGCCCACGTTTTCAAGGCAAGTTCTGACATGATCTCCAGCCCTATAGTAGATGGTACCACACAGTGGTTTACAAGAGCATTGGCCTCAAATTGTTAAAACCAAGAAATCACATGTAGATCACTCACCTGAGTGAGCCCACGCAGCTCTAGGGCTACGGTGGAAATATACTGATGCTGGCGCGAAAGGTTAGTTCACTACTTCATTGCTCTTCTGCCAGGTTGCTTTCTTGGTCCTCCTAACATTCTATTGATTTCCATTGATTTAACTTGCTTAATTCTGAGGTATATCTTGAAACGGACACTTCATTGGTTTCAACAGAGTCTACTTAAAATGTGGCACAGGATTAAGTAACCTAGAGACCCAACTATGGGTAATCAGACCTTCATTCCTAAAGCTAAAAGCTCCTTTTAAACACCCTGAAAACAAAGTCAGTACTTCATTTTCTTGGTTCATAATTCTTGTAGCACAGTGGCTTATTAAATATTTTGGATAAAACATCAATATTCTTTATCTTACATCAGAACTTCTGCAACTGTAAAACGTCACCCCCACATCGTCTCCCTGTACTCTTTCTTTGAATTTTGATACTGGCAAAATGAAACTGGGATCATTATATTTTTGGCACCCTGAACAGTGATTGCTACCAAAGTTACATAACCTATTTTAAAGCTTGTTTCCTCTGAGTGCCACCATCTAATTTGTCAAGTCCCTTAGAGCAATGGAGGCATGTGGGAAACAGATGGAGAAAAGGGTAGCTGAGAAGGAGTGAAAAAGAGATTCAATTGAAGAGAACTGGAATAAGAAAGAGATATGGATAGAGATAAGAGGCAAAGATAAAGAACAGAGCTGAGCATTAGAGGAAGACAAAAATCAGAGAAAGAATGGGAAAGACACAGAAGCAGGACATGGAAAGGGATAAAGCCAAAAGACACAAAGTACAGTGTCACTTACTATCACCAATCTTTTTTTTAATTTTCAAAGGTGAGTTTTTATCCAGGATGCAGAATATCCAGTGTGTGGATCCTCTAGATGAGGGTATCTTCACTTGGGCACTAAAGCCTTAATAGGGTAACAATGAGCCTCAGAAAGTACAAGAATCCTCTGAATTTCTTTGCAAATTTGCAGTGTGGGGTGGGGGGGAGCGTAGTGGTTAAGTGCTGAGGCTGCTAAACCAAAGGTCAACACTTCGAATCCACCAGGCACTCCTTGGAAACTCTATGGGGGCAGTTCTACTCTGTCCTATAGAGTTGCTATGAGTCGGAATCAACTGGACAGCAACGGGTTTGTGTGGAGGGGGGGGAATGTGCATAGTTTCATCAGATTCTCAAAGGACTCCAGGATCCCAAATGGGTTAAGAACCACTGCTGTAGAGGCTAAATCTATGTATATCCATCTCCCGGTGGCAAGGCGGGGTGCAGGGGGTGGGGGGGACCCACAGTGACCTTCCTGAATGATTGCCCTTGCAGCTTTCCTTATGGGCCAAGAGACTTATTTGAATTACAGGTTACCAACTGTGAGGGATGCCCTTATAGTCACATTTACTAGGATGAAAACTTCCCCTCAACTACTCACACTAAACACAACATGCGAACAGACACACTCAGGGACATTTTGATAAATAATGCATCCTACAGGGCTGGGACTAGGGATTTTACAGTGGAGAAAAAGCTGCCTGAAACTTTCAGTACAAAGAAAAGATATCAGCAGAGAGGAAAGAATGAACGAATGTTATACTTAATGAGTAGGATAACAACAGAAAACATTGGACACAAGTTCTGTATTTTAAAATGCTGCAGAATAATTCAAATACCTCTCACAATACCATCTAGCCAAAGACACTGGGGATGAATATACATCACTCATACCAAGGTCAGGAATTTCTTGTGATTGACTGACAACTCCATCATCTCCCACCAGAAGTACTTACATTGAACCAGGCACAGTAGACATGATATAGGTTAACTCACGTTGTAGCTGCTGATGCTTCTATATCTTCCCTGACCATAAATAGAACTTTGCTCATTGGATCTGTCAGCTAAACAAACATCCATCATCAACAAAAACACCCCTCCCCCTCCCACACATCTACATACACAGATACACACGTTCAACCATTTCTCAACTAAACGTAGATGCGGAAATGGAATGTTACTACCAGATGAACTTTGCTGCAGATTTTAGTTTAATGGTGAGCCCTCAGAAAGTCTCATTTTTGTTTTTCAGGCCTTCTGTTAAAAACACTGAAGCACTCTTAAGGAGCTCATCTATTATTCTACAGCATACCTTCCAAAGGAAAACCACTGAACAGTAGGGAATGTATATGTCAAAGGTACAAATCCATCAGGTGCTTTGCATGCCAAACTAAACGAGTTTTCAACACCATTTGAAAGTCCTCTCACAAATATGTGCACCTATCAAATGCCTAGACCCTTCAAGATGTTTGAGCAAAACATTAAGTCTTGAATTTCACACTCTCAGCGATTTGAAATATTCATGTAAAGATACAGTCAGCGTGAGGTGTCCAGGAAATATCTGACGGCATCACAAAAACTCTGGTAACCCGACAGTTATTTCTGCCAGTATTTACAAACCAAGAAGACCGAAGCTTCGCCAGAGCAGAAATATGGATCAAACCCAGCAGACTTCTGACCATCAAAACAAATCCGCATAGCTCATGAAAATATTGCTCAGCTTCCCAAAGACATTCAACTCTGATTGTCCACGTTTGACTTTTACTTGATCCGAAACCACACTAAGCTAAATTTTGCATACAGGTGGACTGGAATTAAAACACAAAGGGCAGAGCTGAGTTTAACAATCTATTTTCACCTGAGCAAATTTTTTGCCCCCGATCTCCTTTCATTTAATTCTGATAATGTTATCTTTATTTTTATAATTTCATTTATTATTTCTATGCTGTGCTATAGCTTTGTAGAGATAATCTATTAACATCTGAGGAATGTTTTTAAAGGTTTGTGAATTTTCTCTACTTTATTGCAGCCAACTGTTGGCCAGATTCCTATGAAATTTTATTTTTTTCTAAGGAAGTTGGTTTCAACTTATATTTTAATTAAATTTGGATTTTTTTCTTCCATTTTGCCACTCATAAGATTTATTTACTTATTCACCTATGACGTTTCCTAACCAAACTGCAAAAGCCTTAATGTTAAGTTCAGCGACACCACTCTTATCGGTTAGGAGGACCAAAAATACCTTTTCATGTTTAATTCTATGACCATCTTCTGCAATCTTCAAACAGTTCCTTCTTTATTTATTTCTCTCTAGCCTCAATTGCTCTCTAGTCTTGGAGGGGGAAAAAAACTTTCTTTTCCAGTTTTAGAATTCATATTGAAATATTTCAGTGATTTAAAAGCAAGTCACTGATGCAATATAAAAACTATAAATGTCATATCTAGTGTCACAGTGGAACTATTCAAAGGAACATGACAGGATTCCCCCAAAGTTGTTAAAGGGGAAAAAATGGCTTGATTTGCTCTGCCTTAATCATCCTCACTTCTTATCTAATACTTAACAAGGTTTTGGAGCTATGTAGCAGACTGCCTTTTTTTTTTTTTTTAACAGCAAGCAGTAGAGTTCAGGCTAAGGAAGGAACCATCTTAGAATAGGAAATTCACATGCCACCTTGCATGTGGAAGAAGAGCCCAGCTGCAAGGCAGAAACAACAACAAAAATAGTACTAAACTGCTTTTCATGAGAAAACATAGAAATTAGGAGATGGGACAAGGACAGAAGAAATTAAGAGAGTATGAGATACAGAAAGAAAATGATTAGGCAACGTGCAGAATGCTGAAGCTTTCATAAAAAGGTAGTCAGTGAGAAATTTCTGGTGTTGGGTGGCCAAAGAGCTTCCTAGATGTAATGTTTTTTATCATTGCAAATAAAATTCTTCCTTTGTCTGCAAACCCTTAACAAAGTGTGTTCCTTCAAACATGCCTTATGTAAGTGATTTGGAGGAAAATGAAGGTAATGGCTGAGTTCCATACCTAGCAGTCTATGGAGCAAAGACGTCTAAAAAAAAAAAGGCTATATAGAATGTGACTAATATGGAGAGTGGGAACTCACTTGAAGCAGGCACTTCATAAACCCCAGATACTAACTGGGTTTTTGGTGAGGGGTTAGGATTTCCTACAGGACAGGAGGTTGACAGCTTACACCATCAATCTACATCTCAAAGAACAAAAATCACGTCAGCTGACACCTGGGTGACCCTTATATTCATTGTGTTGTGAAACTCCTCTTAAAGGGTTAACTGAATTAACAACCTCTTCACTAAGAATTTATCTAATTTCAGGACGTCCATTTTGAATTGTGTATTTAAGAAATTTATCTCCTGTTACACATATGAACTTCTTCCTTTTTCCAGATCTTTACAGTTTTTAATTTCCTATTGGACATCATGTGCCAAAGCAAAAAAAAAAACAAGAAAGAAGGGAAAAAAGTTTGGTTTGTGTTCCTTTTGGTAATGGAAATCACTCATGAGAAAGCCCTTGAACTAAGAAATGCCAGTTGCCACAACACTTGCTTTTATCTTGTTAAAAGAAGTTCAAGATGACCACAAGCCAAGCCTCCAGCCCCCAGGTTACAAAGTCAAGGCAATGAGGGAGCAGCAGTGATGTTCGTGCCCACACCCGCCACAGCAAAATCTAGTCTTTCTTTTAAACAATCTCTGGACAGAATTAGACCCTAACACATAGCTGAAAACGAGAAATAAATTTATTGTCTTCCTGTCCCATGTATCCCCCAGTACTTTTTGCTTATAATAATATGGAGATAAAGATCCATTTGGTTGTAAAATAGGTTTTCAAATTTCATTGCTCTTAAAATAAGATTTGGGGGTGGGGTGGGATACAGGGAGGGCCATGAATGTTCAAAAGAAAACAAACAAAGCAGGGAGGATGTAACAGAGAAAAGAAAACAAACAGTAAAGGTCCATTGAAAAACAATACACGTTACCTGGCTAGATATTTTTTTCCCCATGAACTAAGAAAGTATGATGGGTTTGGATGGCGTGACTCCCCTCTGGATAAAACCATAAAGTTGTCTGTTGGGCTTCTCTCCAGGCAGCTTGCTTGCTTGGAAGCCGAGAATGCCAGACAGTCTAAGGTGGGAAATGGGAGGGTGTGAGTAAAAAACAATCCTAAGAATGCTGCAGTGGGCTGGCTGCAATTGTGCAAGTCCTGGATGGCAAAGAAAGTTTCAAAAGGTGTCAGACTGTTATGTGGCTGCTGGAAGATTCTGGTCTACAAACTGAACATTTAGAGTTTTAGGGGCAGTCTTGGGTACTTACCAAACTTGAACAGAGTAAGACAAACTGCCTTATAGACATATAGCCAGCTTACAGGAAGCAAGCAGGAAAAAAAAAAAAATTGTGTAAAAAGGCAGAGAAAGGGTGACCGGTGGTCATTTGGCAAGGAGGCAAGCCCTTGGTTCCTAAAAAGCACCTCTAGAGCTCTGTGTATAGTTTTTATTTACTTATTTATTCATATATCTATTTATCTATCTGCCTCTGAACTTGAAAAACCCTAAGGGGATTCCAAAACTTAATCTGTCTTCTTCACTTTTACTTGGCTTATAGCAGAGGTGAATCAAATGACAAAATACTTGAGAGATCAAACTGTATTCATGACTTTTATTTCCTTCAGACTCATCGTACTTTTATTTTATGCTGAAGCACTACAGTAACAAAATGAGAATCCCAGCAATTACCAACGGAAGAAAAGGCCATCAACTTTGTTGCTTTTGGAAAGCAATAGGTAGACTCTAAAGGTCTTGTCCCTTACCAAAATGCATTAAGAGAATAAATACCACTAGAAACCAGGAAAATCTCTCGTACAGTAAAGACACAGCAGCCCACAGGCCAGCTCTAAGGGTCACCTTTTTATTCCCTACCTACCTATTCTCCTTTAAATCTCATACAGATAAAGTTTCTGCCAAATGAGTTTTCATATTAAATGGAGGGTCCATGGACATCAGTGGAAAAACGACTCCTGAAACTCTTAATATTTAACTGCATGTTCATCTTTCTGGTTTCCCGAAGAAGTCAATGTCTCCAACAGATGTTTGGAACCTACCAGTCACAAAGGACCACATATTGCATGATTTATATGAAATACCCCAAATAGCAAATCCATAGACACAGAAAGTAGAATGGGGAGACCTAGGGCTGGGGAGGTTGGGGGGAAATGGGGAGTGACTGATAATAGGCCCAGGGTTTCTTTTTTGGACAAAGAAAATGTTCTAAAATTGATTGTGGTGTTGCACAACCCTGTGAATACACTAAAAACCAGAGAGAGGAGCCTGGGTGGTATAAGCAGTTTGCGATCAGCTGCTAACATAAAGATTGGTGAGTTGAACCAGAACCTGTATGGAAGAAAGGCCTGGTAAATTGCTTCCATGAAGATGATAGCCAAGAAAATCCCACTGAGCAGTTCTACTGTGTAGTACAGTGGGTCACCATGAGTTGGCGGCCATCTGGAATGCAGCTAAGAGCAACAACAAAGCCATTGACTTGGATACCTTAAATGGGTGAATTATATGGTATGTGCATTGTATCTCAATAAAGCTGTTATGAAAAAAAAAAAAAGTCTGTAAAACTTTGACCCACCAAAATGTACAATTTAGCCCTTTCTGAGAAATCGTAACATCTAGGGGCTCATCAGATCTTGAAACAATGTATAAAATGCCAAGGAAAATAAGTCTCAGGGCTCCATTATCTATCAACACGAACTTTAGAAGGAAAGGGACTTATCTGGGTCCTTGATTAGTTTGCTTTAATTTTTTTTCTTTTTTCTAGCAACTGGACCAAATACTACACTAATTGGATACTCCAAGGGTTAAGTGCCTACATGCTAGACATCTGAAAATTAACACAGTAACAAAAGAAATTCTGCAAGTCCTAGTCTGTCAGTGGTTAACTGGACAACTGACACCAGCTCCTGGCTTTTTTCTTTTCTTTTGTTCTTCTGATTATCAAACCCCTCATCAGTTAAAGTCAATGAGTTTTCAACATCCTAAGGCAGAAAGGAAATTGTAATGGGCACATAGGTATCACTCTTAAAATGAATGAATTTAACAACATTTTCTGGTAGATAACACTGTCCTTTCTCAGGCGGAATAGTAGAACACTATGGTGCAGAATACCATTTTTATTAGAGCTAGGGTATTCATTATAAGTTGTGCAATATCCTCCATACCATATGTTTTTCTGTGTGAACAAAATTTATTTGGGTTGTGCCTTTTAGGATAAGTTTAAATACCAGTAAATGATGGTGATTTAAAAAAATTCTTATGAAATACTTATTTTAAACTAAGCGTTACTGACGGAAACATTAAAATCAAGGGATATAATTCTACAAAAGTAGCCATGCAGAGAAGAATTTTAGCACAAACATCAAAATGAAACTCCTGCTCCAAGATTCACTTTCTAGCCCAGTGAAAAGATATCGGGGAGAAAAGGAAGGAGAACATGACTTTTAAAAGCCAGCAATCTAACATAAAGTTGAACAAATTTCACCACTCTCTTTCAGGAAGAAAAGCAGGACAATAGGTGTCTTCTCACAGCAATTTTCATTTTTTAGTCATTTGCAGCAAAGCCCAACCAGTGATTAACATTCACCCATCTGTCTAAACACAAAAGCCTTCAACTTTCAACATTGAAGTTCTACAGATAGCTTCAATGTGTTATCAATTAAACAGGTTTTTCCTTCCACTGTGGTTTTTAGGCTCAAAGATAAATCTGATTTCTATTTATTGGAGTCAGGGGGAGATGAGAAAGAAGAGCGGGGAGAAAGAATCTGAATTATTACTTTATCAGGCCAAAGTTAAATGTCATCAGGCTCCCTAGGATTGACACCCTGGCTAGCCCTGTAACCAAAATGAGCCAAGACTGACAATGCACACGTTTGAGTGCACTTTCTTCTTCATTACCAGCTGCACAAAAAGAAGGGATGAAATAGGTGGCACACGTAAACTGTACACGCACAGCCACCTTATTGCCTGGCCAAGGATATATACTCCTTAATTTATCCCGAAATATTTCCTTTTAAATGCAAAAAAAAAAAAAAAAAAAAAGTCAATCAGATTTTACTGTCCCAGCAAGGGTATGACAGTAATAATTTCGAATTTTCTTCTATCTCATTCTCTTGTCCTTCCTCCTGCTGCCTCTTGCTGCATCTGCTTCTCCCCTCACCATCCATCCTCCATTTCCTGATAACTTCTCATCACGTTAGTTTATGCCTAACGTGAAATGGTGGTATGTGGAGGAATTTAAAAAATAGAAAAAGAGAGACAATCTGATTGGGAGGAGGACAGGAGAAAGAGAAAGATTGAGAGAGACAGAGAGAATGTCAATGCCCAAGTCTGGCATTTGCCTATTTAAATTCAATCCTGCAGCCCAGGCCGGCTGAGCAATAGATGGGCTGTGTTATGAATTTCTGATCAGACAACTGATAGGTTATGAGAGGGGACATAATTCCATCGAGAAAGCCTTTTCCTCCAAGCAGGGGTAAGTAATAAGCTACCCTTCAGAGACAGCTCCTTGCTTTGCCCTTTATATGTATACATGTGTGTATGTATGTATATGGACTGTACATAAATTTTTCTTTAAAAAAAGTCAAAACAGCATTTTGTGATGAAAACGTATAATAATAATTGACAGTCACCTGCATCTGAAACAGGGATGTACCTTAGTGAATCAGATACACTCACCAAATAAAACTGCAATTTTTCCTTTTTTAAGCCTAATTAGATTCTCTACTTTGCTCATCTCATTTTTGTCCCCATACTGACGATCTAAAAAAGAAAGTGAAAGGATTGAAAACAAGCAGACTCTGGTGTTTTTGGTATACACTATGGTTTGCTTCCCTTATAGTATTTTGCATTTACCTAAAAAAAAAAAAAAATCATGCATATGCAATGGATAACATACTTCATGTACAGTATTCAAAGAAAGAAATCAAGTCTCCAAGGTCTTTTTTATTTCCACACATGTGAAACAATACTTTAGATTGCTTTGTGTGCTAGTTATACACAGTTAATTACTCTAGCTCTAGTTAAGTATTACACTAACCAAGAAGGCTTGAGGTTAATTGAAATTTGTGTAATGCAGACGGGGTATTTAGTATCCAAATCAGGACTTTGCACCAGCTTATAGCCTGCATGGTAAAAAGTTAGAAACTGTAAATCTGCCACCAGAGGTTACTGGAGTCAAGTACATTAGCTTCCCTTCATCAGATGCACACACACAAAGGCCTCCAGCACCAGTTTATAAGCAGAGGAAAAACCCACTCAGAATTACACGAGGCTAACAGAGAGAATAACAAACAAGACAGGTGTTTATAAATAAAGGCAGCGAAAGCTTAGAGTGTAAAAGTTGTCATCACATTTAAAGAAGGGAGGCAGTTGGATCTTATCCCTATCCTGTGTTGAGTGACAGCACATGGGGTGAATAGTATCCTGCGCTGTTGTTTTTTCTTCTTTGACCAGGAGGCATCCCAGTACCTAATGGAAATTCACTGCTAAAGAAGAGGGAGGAGTCACTGATCTATGTTTTACATAATGTTCATCTTATGGCAGGGGTCCTCTACAGGGAGGACACCAGAGTTCCATTTAACCTAGAGCCCTCTAAGCCAGTTTCTGGGTGTGTGTGTGGGGTGTGTGTGTGGGGGGTGTGTGTGTGGGGGTGTGTGTGTGTGTGTGTGTGTGTGTGTATGTGTTGTATATGTTTTTAAAACAACATTCCTTTAGTGATTTAGGGAGATTATGCTTCTACTTGTAAATGCACCAATTATTAATTATGAGCTGCAAGATCAAAATTGTGAATGCCTATCGATACCATTCTGCCTTTTGAAACTCAGTGTTTCACCTATGTCACATGTACATGTCGGGGTAACTTCAGTTCTCTTTGCCCCCTGAGCTATAATAGATCCATTACGCAAGTGTGGATTGGAGGCCATAATCTGAGAGTGCAAATTATTTACCTGATTTAGATTCATTACAGTCAGGAATGCCGTCTGCATCTCACCATCTTTTTAAAATGGAGAACTTGCCCTGAAAGAATATTATGTAAATCTATCTGTCACAGATTATTGCCTCTATACATGACTTCCACAACGAACATCTGCTTTCTGTGCAAGCTTATTACCTACACATACAGAGTTTCCAATTTGTAACCTCTAGTCCTTCACATTATCCTTTTTCCCCCCAACACTCATTATGGGGGAAATCACCTCAAACAGGACACTACTGGTTTTCTTCCATTCAATTTACATAATTGCTGTTTTGTTGCATTTTTTGTGTAAATTTTGTCCCCCAAAGAAGAGTGTCTATGTTTAAATGACAAAATGGTGTTCCATTTGGGTTATAAATGTGGGGGTACTTCCAGCAATGCATATTGAGCCCACAAGCATGCAAGTCAATTTTTAGCATACAGTCAGTATGTCCCATGATGGTGACAACCCACAGCAAAAGCTGGTAGACCAATCAGTGATGCTGAACTTCTGAAAGCCTCAAAGTACCAGTTCGAGGACTGATGACTCATGGTTTTTTAGTATAGAACTGTGCCACATCTGTAATAAATTGATTTAACTTTTATTGATAATGATAATTAGCATCAAAATACATATGAAGGAATAAAAAAAACACTTTTGAAAGAAGCAACACTTTGTAGCTTCCATGTTTACATTCTCTTTTTCTCCAATTTCCAAATTAGGTACTCTAAGAGAAACAAAGGTACATAAGATAGGCCCTTGTGCGTTTTTTTACCATGAAATGTACTACATATACAAAATAGTGTCATACACACAGACAGACACATATATACAGACACACATATATACACACGTACACAGCTAAAAGAAAATTTATAAAGTAAACACCCATGTAACCTCCAACCAAGTTAAGAAGCAAAATGTTGCCAGAACCTTAGAAATCAGTGCCCATCTCATTTCATGTCCCCTATCTTGGTCTCCCCTCACAATCTTTTCCATCTCTCAACCCCAGAAGAGGTGCCCACTCTCCTGACTTTTGAGATAGTCTTTCCCTGTGTGTTTATCATATAGCTTTTCAACCCATACGTTAATCCCAGTAAGATATTTAGTTTTGCTTATTTTTTAATTTTTTACTAATGGAATCATTATTCTTCAGTGCTTGCTTCATTTTTCCAACATAGATTTATAAGACTTCCCCATTTTGATGCATGCAGACATGTTTCATTCATTTTCATTCCCGTTTAGTATTCCATTTTACAAATATACCAGTCTTTAATGATCTATTTCCACTGTTGACAAACGTTGTTTCCAGTTTGGGGCTATTATAGATGATGCTACTATGAACATTTTTGTTCTTATCTCCTGGTACTCACAAATAAAACTTTCTCTAGAATATATATAACCGGGACCTCAGATTCTGTGTCTTAGTACATATAAGAGTGAGTTCACCTTTACCTAGTAAGGCCAGCTCTTCTGAAATGGTTGCCTCAATTATATTCCCATCAGCAAATTTCCAATAAAATCAATTTCCTATTCTTACTTCCCACCATGCATCTGTCAGTTTGTCATACTGTGGTAACTTGTGTGTTCCTATGATGCTGGAAGCTATGCCACTGGTATTTCAAATACCAGCAGGTCATCACCCATGGTGGGCATGTTTCAGTGGAGCTTCCCAGCTAAGACACACTAGAAAAAAGGAACTGGCAGTCTACTTCTGAAAAAATTGGCCAGTGAAAACCTTATGAATAGCAATGGAACATCATCTGACACGGTGCAGGAAAATCAACCTCTCAGGTTGCAAGGCACTCAAAATATGACTGGGAAAGAGCTGCCTCCTTAAAGTGGAAACCAAAAAACCAAACCCATTGCCATTGAGTCGATTCTGACTCATACTGGCCCTATATGACAGAAGAACCACCCCACAGGGGTTCCAAGGAATGGCTTGGTGGATTCGAACTGCTGACCTTTTGGTTAGCAGCCACACCTAGTAACCACTGTGCCATCAGGGCTCCCCTCAAAGTAGAATTTAACTTAATGATATGGATGCAGTTAAGCTTTCAAGACCTTCATTTGCTGATGTGGCACAACTCTAAACAAGAAGAACAGCTGCAAACATCCATTATTAACTGGAACATGACAATATACAAAATATGAATCTAGGAAAATCAGAAGTCATCAAAAATGAAACAGAATGCATAAAGATCGATATCCTAGGCATTGGTGAGCTGAAATGAACTGGTATTGGCTATCTTGAATCAGACAATCATATTGTCTACTATGCTGGGAATGACAAATTGAAGGGGAATGCCATCACGTTCATCGTCAAAAAGAACATTTCAAGATCTATCCTGAAGTGCAACACTGTCAATGATAGGATAATACCCATGTACCTACAAGGAAGATCAATTAATAAGATTATTATTCAAACTTATGCACCAAACACTAATGCCAAAGAAGAGGAAACTGAAGATTTTTACCAACTTCTGAGGTCTAAAATTGACCAAACATGCAATCAAGATGCATTGATAATTACTGGTCATTAGAATGCAGAAGTTGGAAACAAAGAAGAAGGATCAGTAATTGGAAAATCCAGCCTTGGTGACAGAAATGATGCAAGAGATCACAGAATAGAATTTTGAAAGACCGATGACTTATTCATTGCAATATCTTTTTTCAACAACATAAAAAGCAACTATACACATGGGCCTCACTGGATGCAAAACACAGGAATCAAATTGACTACATCTGTGGAAACAGGTGATGGAAAAGCTCAATACCATCAGTCAGAACAAGGCCAGGGTCTGACTGCAGAACAGACCATTAATTGCTTTTATGCAAGTTCATTTTGAAGCTGTAGAAAATTGAAACACATCCACCAGAGCCAAAATACAACCTTGAGTATATCCAGCTTAATTTGGAAACCATCACAAGAATAGATTTCATGCGTTGAACACTAATGACTGAAGACCAGACAAGCTGCAAGATGACATCAAGGACATCATACATGAAGAAAGTAAAAGGCCATTAACAAGACAGGAAAGAAAGAAAAGACCAAAAGGGATGTCAGAAGAGACTCTGAAACTTGCTCTTGAATGTCGAGTAGCTAAAGAGAATGGAAGAAATTATGAAGTAAAAGAGCTGAAGAGAAGATTTCAAAGGGCAGCTCGAGAAGACAAAGAAAACTATTATAACAACATGTGCAAAGGCCTGGAGTTAGAAAACCAAAAGGGAAGAACACGCTCGGCATTTCTCAAGCTGAAAGAATTGAAGAAGAAATTTAAGCCTCTAGTTGCAGTTAGATTCTATGGGGGAAAATATTAAACAATGCAGGAAACATCAAAAGAAGATAGAAGGAATACACACAGTCACCATACCAAAAAGAATGGGTCAATATTTGACCGTTTCAGGATGTAACACAGGATCCGGAGCTGATGGTGAAGAAGGAAGAAGTCCAAGCTGCACTGAAGGTGCTGATGAAAAACAAAGGCCCAGGAACTGACAGAATATCGACTGAGATGTCTCAACAAATGGATGCAGCACTGGAAGTGCTCACTCGTCTACGCCAAGAAATTTGGAAGACAGCTATCTGGCCAACCGACTGGAAGAGATACCCATTTAGGCCTATTCCAGAGAAAGGTGATCCAACCAAATGTGGAAGTTATTGAACAATATTATTATATCACACACAAGTAAAATTTTGCTGAAGATCATTCAAAAGCAGCTGCAGCAGTACATTGACAAGGAACTGCCAGAAATCCAAGCTGGATTTAGAAGATAACATTGCTGATGTCAGATGGATCTTGCCTGAAAACAGAGAATACCAGAGAGATGTTTACCTATGTTTTATTGACTACAAAAAGCATTTGACTGTGTGGATCATAACAAATTATGGATAACATTGCAAAGAATAAGAATTTCGGAACACTTAACTATGCTTGTGCAGAACCTGTACATAGACCAAGACGCAGTCATTCAAATAGAACAAGCGTGCCGTGTGATTTAAAATCAGGAAAGGTGTGCTTTAGGGTTGTATCATTTCACCATACTTATTCATTCTGTATGCTGAGCAAATAATCTGAGAAGCGGGACTATATGAAGAAGAACGTGGCATCAGGATCAGAGGAAGACTCGTTAACAACCTACATTATGCTGATGACACAACCTTGCTTGCTGAAAGTAAAGAGGACTTGAAGCACTTACTGATAAATATCAAAGACAACAGCCTTCAGTGTGGATTACACCTCAACATAAAGAAAATAAAAATCCTGGACCAATAAGCAATATCATGATAAATGGAAAAAAGATTGAAGTCATCAAGGATTTCATTCTACTTGGATCCACAATCAATACCCATGCAAGCATCAGTCAGGAAACCAATGTCTTGTATTGGGCAAATCTGCTGCAAAAGGCCTCTTTAAAGTGTTACAAGGCAAAAATGTCAATTTGAGGACTAAGGCGTGCCTGACTCAAGCCATGATATTTTCAGTAGCCTCATATGCGTGCAAAAGCTAGACAATGAATAAGGAGGACCGAAGAAGAATTGATGGCTTTGAATTATGGCATTGGTGAAGAATATTGAATATACCATGGACTGCCAGAACAAATGAGCCTGTCTTGGGAGAAGTACAGGCAGAGTGCTCTTCGGAAGCAAGGATGGCAAGACTTTGTCTCACTCACTTTGGACGTGTTATCAGGAGGGCATCATCCTTGGTAAAGTAGGGGGTCAGCGAAAAAGAGGAAGACCCTTGATGAGATGGATTGACACGGCAGCCGCAACAATTGGCTCAAACATAACAATGATTTTGAGGGTGGCACAGGACCAGGCAGTGTTTCGTTCTGCTATACGTAGGGTGGCTAAGAGTTGGAACTGACTCAACAACACCTAACAACAACAATTCTTCTTTTTTTTTTTTATTGTGCTTTAAGTGGAAGTTTACAAATCAAGTCAGTCTCTCATACAAAAATTTATATACACCTTACTATATACTCCTAATTACTCTCCCCCTAATGAGACAGCACATTCTTTCTCTCCATTCTCTATTTTCATGTCCATTTGGTCAGCTTCTGACAATAACAACAACGCTTACTCCACGGGCTGACAGAGCATCTTATGCCTTCCTTTCAAAGTCCCTCAACCCCAAGAACATCTGAGAGTATCCAAAAGGATAGCCTCACGTGTGTTGGCAACCTATCTGTTTACAGTCACCATAAAGCATCTGACATATTTTGCTCTGGCTTCTGTACTTGCAGTACCACTGGGGTTGAGTATCACTGTTGTCACTGCCCTTGGAGTCCATTATAAGAAAGCCAATGCCTGAATCAAGGGGACTTTATCCAGAAGGCCCCAGAGTTGTCAGTCCCTGAGGATTCAGGGCACAGTGGTGAAGTTCCATGCCAAAGAGATTTTAACTCTCTCTCCAACTCCATGTTCTACTTTTTCAACTAAGCCCTGAACAATTCAGAATCCTGGAGATACAGAATCTCAATCTCTCATGAAAACATCACCTTCAACTTCTGTTAGCAACTCTATAACAACAGGACATACATCTTCAAATGAATAAACAATAGTTTTCTAGTAGAGTGCTGTCTCACACACTTAAAAAAGAAATAACACTGTAACAGAAATATTGTCTCTAAGATGCACTCTGCCTTCATCATGGCATCCACATAAAGTTACCTAGCAGGACTTCCCAAACATCAGACCAAGGGCAAACCAATTTTCAACAGACCACTAATAAATTTAAAAAATAAATAAATAAATAAGAACAAATGGTCAGTTTTTGCAAGCACACTTTCTTAAATTTAAAACATGATCCATTTTTCTGATATCTTGCCTATTTTTTTTTTTTAACTAAGTTGTTCTTTTTTTAAGGACATAGTAACAACTGTTACTATTTTTTCTCAACTTTTAAAACATACCCTCTTTTTCTTGGTAAAATTAAAAATTTGGGCTCTATGTTCATCCCCCACATTTTTTTCCAGGTACAAAAACTAAAAGTTTAGGAAACAACATACAGAGTAATTTAATTTGTTGTACCCTCTTGGCAAATATACTTCTTTTTTTTTTTTTAATTTGGCCTACTCCGGCAGCTTTCCTAGAAAAAAGAGAACAGCATCCAAATGTCCTTCTCTTGGAAAATAGAAAATTGTGTTCCAATTTGAAATCACATTTTTTTCAGTCTCTAACATCCCCATAAAGATTTCAGGGATCTTAGGGCCAAGTTTCCGTCACAATTCAGGTTCAAGTTACTTTCTCTCACCTGAAAAGACTCCGCCCAAAACAAAGTTTCTAGGAATTGTGGTTCAACTCAGAGATAAAGAAATGGAAAGAATATTGCCTTTCCTCTATGGAGCAATTCCTGTAATACATAGCAGTAGCTCTGTTTCACCCAATGCTGATGCATTAGTAAGGCTCAAGTCAGAAAACAGAACCACTCTAGCGTATTAAAAGGAAAAGAAAATAAAAAGGTAGTGAGGTAAGCCAAAGATTAGTAACTTACTTATGAAAGCAACTATCACCACAGCAGGGCTAGAAAATGAAGGAGGCTGTCTTATCAGAGCCCCCAAAACAGTAAGGCTGAACAGCAGTGCTGGGGCTATGAAGCAGAACCTCACAACTGACATTGTTGCACTGCTAAGGAGGTGCTGTGTGTATATACTAGAACTGCCCAAAAATGCCATATTCTGTAACTATCTGCTGTTGCTGAAGAAATGTCAGTGGACATTGGAAGTGAGAAGAAAGTAGCTTCTTCCCATATTCTGCCCTCCATTCTCACCCCAGTGCCCCCAGTTGGCAGAATCTAACTAGAAGCCAGTTGACAGAGAAATTTGGGAGAAGTCACTTGCAAGTTCCTGGCATACTAAGCAATAATAGAACACAGGAGGATAAGAATAAGGGCTGGCACAGTTGTAATGTACTTGTTATTTCCTTTAAGCTTTATATTCTAAATATTTATAGATTCACAGCAAGAGCAAAGGAAATATAGAGAGGTGCCATACACCCTTCACCCAGTTTCCCCTTATGGTTGCATCTTACGTAATTGTAGTACAATATCAAAGCCAGGAATTCGACACTGGTATAGCATATTTGGAGTTCTGGTGGCAAAGTGGTTAAGAGCTTGGCTGCTAACCAAAAGGTCAGCAGTTTAAATCCACCAGCCACTCCTTGGAAGTCCTATGGGGCAGTTATACTCTGTCCTATAGGGTTGCTATGAGTTAAACACTCCATGGTTTTTTTTTTTTTTTTTTTGCTTTTATAGCATGTGTCTGGAGCCCTGGTGGCAGAGTGGTTAAACATTCAGGTGCTAACCAAAAGATCAGCAGTTCAAATCCACCCGCCTCTCCTTGGAAACCCTGTGGGGCAGTTCTACTCTGTCCCATAGGGTTGCTAGGAGTAGGAATCAACTTGACACAACAGTTTTTTTGTTTGTTTTGGTATAGCGTGTGTCTATAGTTGTATCCCTTGTGTAAATTTGTATAACCATCACCACAATCAAGACACAGAACTGTTCCATTACCACAAAGCTCTTCTTCTTGCTACCCCTTTAGAGTGACACCCTCCACCAACATCATCAACCCTAAATCCTGGCAACCACTAATTTGTTTTCCATCTCTATAATCTTGTCATTTCAAGAATGGCATATAAATGGAATCATTCAGTATCTAACCTTTTGAGGTTGGTTTTCTTCACTCAGCATAACGCCCTTGAGACCATCCAAGTTATTGTGTGTATCAGCAGTTTGTTCCTTTTTATTGCTGAGTAGTATTCCATGGTATGGATGCACCACAGTTTGTTCAATCATTCACCTATTAAGACACATTTTTAGATGGTGCCCAACTGCCACTACCAACCTTTCTGACTAGGCACACATTAGAAGATCCCAGATAGAATGGGAGAAAAATATAGAACAAAACTCAAATTCCTCAAAAATGCCAGACCTACTGGACTGACAGAGACTATAGGAACCACAGAGATTATCACCCTAAAATAATCTTTGAATTTGGATTTAAAGCTACTTCTGTAGGTTACCTTTCAGCCAAACAATTTACAAAGAAGCTACTAGAACTAACAAGAAAGCTTAGCAAAGTTGCATGATACTACACGTTCAATATACAAATGTCAATTCCATTTCTATATATTATCAATGAATAACTTGACATTGGTATTAAAAACCAATATCATTTACAATATCATCAAAAATATTAAACACTTTGGGCTAACACTGAAAGCTGCAAAATATTGCTGAGAGAAATTACAGAAGACCTAAATAAATGGACAGATATACCATGTTCAAGGATTGGGAGACTAACATTGGTTAAGACATCGATTTTTCCCAAATTGATCTGTAAATTCAATACCCAATCAAAATCCCAGCAAGGTTTTTTTGTAGAAATTGACAAATTAATTGTAAAATGTATGTGGAAAAGTAAAGGACCTAGAATAACCAAAACGATGTTTTTTTTTTTTTTTAATTAAAAAAAAAAGAACAATGGTGGAGAATTTGTATCATGTGATTTTAAGACTTTTTATAAAGTTACAATAATCCATACAGTATGGAAGGACATGCAGATCAATGGAATCATATGGAGATACTGGGATACTGGGAATAGACACACACATATATGGTCAACTGGTTTTTGACAAAGATTCCAAAGTAAAGAAGAAAGAATAATCTTTTCAACAAATGGTGCTGAAACAATTTGCTGTATCTATGGGGAAAAAATGAACCTCAATTCTTACCTTTTTTTTATCATATACAAAAATTAACATAAAATGGAGTATAGACCTGTATATAAGAGTTAAGAAAACATATGAGAAAAATCTTTGTGAGACTGAAATAGGCAAGGGTTTTTTAGGTAGGTCACAAAAATTACAAACCATAAAAAATTTTGATAAGCTGGACTTCATTAGAAAAAAAAAAAATTGTTCTTCAGAAGACACTCTTAAAATGAAAAGGCAAGTCACAGACCGGTAGAAAACATTTACAACACACATAAGGATGGACCAAATGAGTTGCACCCAGAATATATAAAGAATGCATGTTGTTGCTAGGTGCCGTCAAGTCAGTTCCAACACATAGCGACCCTACGTACCACAGAACAAAACACTGCCTGGTTCTGCGCCATCCTTACAATCTTTATGCTTTAGCCCATTGTTGCAGCCACTGTGTCAATCCATCTCCTTGAGGGTCTTCCTCTTTCCCCTGACCCTGTACTTTGGTATAATGTCCTTCTCCAGGGACTGATCCCTCCTGACAACACGTCCATAATATGTAAGATGCAGTTCCACCATCCTTCTAAGGAGCATTCTGGTTGTACTTCTTCCAAGACAGATTTGTTCGTCCTTCTGGCAGTCTACGGTATATTCAATATTCTTGGCCAACACCATAATTCAAAGGCAGTAATTCTTCTTTGGTCTTCTTTATTCATTGTCCAGCTTTCACATGCATATGATGTGACTGAAAACACCATGGCTTGGGTCAAGTGCGCCTTAGTCTTGAAGGTGTCATCCTTGCTTTTCAACACCTTAAAGAGGTCCTTTGCAGCAGATCTGCCCAATGCAATGCGTCTTTTGATTTCTTGATTGCTACTTCCATGGCTGTTGATTGTAGATTCAAGTAAAATGAAATCCTTGACAACTTCAATCTTTTCCGTTTATCATGATGCTGCTTATTGGTCCAGTTGTAAAGATTTTTGTTTTCCTTATGCTGAGGTGCAATCCATACTGAAGGCAGTGGTCTTTGATCTTCATCAGTAAGTACTTCAAGTCTTCTTCATTTTCAGCAAGCAAGGTTGTGTCATCTGCATATCACAGGTTGTTAATGAGTCTTCCTCCAATCTTCATGCCATTTTTTTCTTCATATAGTCCAGCTTCTCGGATTATTTGCTTAGCATACAGATTGAATAGGTATGGTGAAAGGATACAACCCTAAAGCACACCTTTCCTGACTTTAAACCACACAGTAACCCCCTTTTTTGTCTGAACAACTGGCTCTTGATCTATGTACAGGTTTCTCATGAGCACAATTAAGTGTTGCGGAATTCCCGTTCTTCACAATGTTACCCATAGTTTGTTATGCTCCACACAGTCGAATGCCTTAGCATAGTCAGTAAAACATAGGTAAACATCCTTCTGGTATTCTCCACTTTCAGCCAGGATCCATCTAACATCAGCAAATGATAACCCTGGCTCCACATCCTCTTCTAAAGAATCCAGCCTGAATTTCTGGCAGTTCCCTGTTGATATACTGCTGCAGCCACTTTTGAATGATCTTTAGCAAAATTCTGCTTGTATGTGATATTAATGATACTGTTTAGTAATTTCCACATTCAGTTGGATCACCTTTCTTGGGAATAGGCATAAACACAGATCCCTTCCTGTCGGTTGGCCAGGTAGCTGTCTTCCAAATTTCTTGGCATAGACAAGTGAGCACTTCCAGCATTGCATCCATTTGTTGAAACATCTCACTTGTTATTCCATCAATTCCTGGAGCCTTGTTTTTCACCAATACCTTCAGTGTAGCTTGGACTTCTTCCTTCAGTACCACTGGTTCCTGATCATATGCTACCTCTTGAAATGATTGTAGTTAGACCAATTCTTTTTGGTATGACTGTGTTTTCCTTCCATCTTCTTTTGATGCTTCCTGTGTCATTTAATGTTTTCCCCATAGAATCCTTCACTAATGCAACTCAAAGCTTGTACAACACAATAATAAAAAGATAACCCCATTTTTAAAAAGCAAATATTTGAACAAATACTTCACCAAAGAAGATATATTAATGTCCAATAAGCACATGAAAAGATGTTTAACATTATTAATCACCAGAGAAACATAAATTGAAACCACAGTGGTATAGCACTATAAATTCCTAGAATGGCTAAAAGTAAAAGAACATTTCAAGTATTGTCAAGAATGTGGAATAACTGGTACTCTCATACGTTGCTGCGGTGAATGAACAAAGGTAAAATAACTTTGGAAAACACTATGTCAGTTTTGTACAAGGTTAAGCATGTATTTATCATGAGTCAGCAATTCCAATTCTAGATATTTACCCAAAAGAAATAAAAACATAATGTAAAAAAAAAAAAAAGACTTGTACATAAACGTTTGTAATAGCTGTATTCATAATAGCCCAAAACTAGAAACAATTCAAACATCTACCCACAGGAAGGAGCTCTAGTGGCGTAGTGGTTAAGGGGTGGCTGCTAACCAAAAGGTCAGCCATTTGAATCTACCAGCTGCTCCTTGGAAACTGTATGGGGCAGTTCTACTCTGTCCTATAGGGTCACCATGAGTTAGAACCAACTGGATGGCACCTAACAACAACAACATCCACAGGTAAATAGATAAATTGTAGGACATTCATTCAAGGGAATACTAACTACTCAGAGATAAAATGGAGTGAACTATACTGATACAAGCAACAACATATGTGGACTTAAAAACCATTAGGTGAGTGGAAGAAGACAGACACAAAAGTAAATACTGCATGATTTCATTTATATGATATTCTAGAACAAACAAAACTAATTTATACTGAACAATGGTAAAATCACTTTGGAAAACAGTATGTTAATTTCGTATAAGGTTAAGCATGTATTTATCATAAAAATATGACTCAGCAATTACAATTCTAGATATTTATCCAAAAGAAGTAAAACCATAATTTAAAAAAAAAAAAAGACTTGTACATAAACATTTGTAATAGCTGTATTCATAATAGCCCAAAACTAGCAGTTACTGGAACTGGGGAAGATAAGGATTAACTATAAATGGCACAAGGGAACATTTGGGGGTGATACAAATATTATGTATCTTGACTGGGGTTGTGATTACAGGTGTATGCCCTTATCAAAATTTATTGAATCTACATTTAAATTGGGTACATTTTATTGTTAATTGTACCTCTGCATCATCCACCATTAAAATTTTTTAAAATATGAGGAATTTGAGAAAAATTTTTTACTTGATGAAGTATGTCTATCAAAAACCTGCAACAAACATCATTCTTAATGAGAAAACGTTGGAGGCATATTTCTTAAAACTAGGAACAAAGTTAAAACAAAATACCACCCCCCCCAAAAAAGTTGATTCTGACTCATAGTGACCCTGTAGGGTAGAGTAGAACAGTCCCCATAGGCCACATCTTTCTGCCACAGAAAAGCTGGTGGGTTCAAACTGCTGACTTTTCAGTTAGCAGCCGAGTACTTAGCCACTGTGCCACCAGGGCTTCTTAGGAACGAGATAAGAGGCCCATAATCACTGCTGCTTTTCTGTGAAAAGTATTAAAGGCCCTACCCAGCATAGAAAGATATGAAATAGAAGTTAAAGAGTATGGATTGGGAGGGAAGAAACAATATTGTCATTAATCATGGACTATATAGAAGTCTCAAAAGAATCTGCAAAAGAGGTTATTGGATATCATAGGGGAGTTTAGCAAGTAATTGACTATGTGATTCATATACAAAAAGTATTTGTATTTCTATACATTAAATATAGAGTTTTAAAACAAAAGTTTTATGAAGACATTTTCAACAGCAATAAAAATTATAATGTATCTAGTGATGAATCTAATAAGCCATGTGCAAAATCTGTATGAAGAAAATTATAAAACTTTATTGAAAGACATTAAAAATCAACTTCAGAAATTTAGAGACCTCCCATGTTCATGGATAAGTACACTCAGTATCGTAAAGCTATCACTTCTCTCTAAAAGGAACACATAGACTCAGAATTAAAAACGGAAATTCTAACACAGTTTCTAACAGAACTTTGGAAGCCGATTCTAAAATTGATACAGAAGAACATAGGGTCAAAAATGGTATTGATGCATGGATAAATTGTCCAGTGGAACAGAATAGAGAGCCCAGGATCGCAGCATATAACAAAAGTGTTAATCACAAATAAAAACATTAATACATCAATAAATCAGATTATTTTAGAATTAAGAACTTCTATTCATCTAACAGAAACCCTGGTTGTACAGTGGTTAAGAGCTATGGGTGCTAACCACATGGTTGGCAGTTCAAATCCACCAGGCGCTCCTTAGAAACCGAATGGGGCAGTTCTGTCATATAGGGTCGCTATAAGTCGGAATCGACTCGATGATACAGGTTTTGTTTTTTGGTTTTTATTTATCTAACGAGCCCATCAAGGGAGTAAAAATACAACCAAAGAGCTGTAGAAGATATTTGTGACACATACTACTAGCAAAGGATCAGTATTCATGAGTATATGAATAATTAGAAAGTGACAAATAACCCAATAAAAAGTAGACAAAGACAAAAGCAAGAATTTCACAAACAAGAAAACACGAAAGTCCCATAAATAAGTAAAGTATATTCAATCTTATTAATACTTAAGAGAATGCAGATTAAAAAGTACAATGAGATGTTATTTCATACCCTTCAAATTGGAAAAAATTAGAAGTTGGACATCACTAAGTTTTGGCAAGAATATAGAGCATTAGGAATTCTTTTATACGCTAGTGTGAATGTAAATTGGTGCAATCATTTGGGGGGAAAAGAAGGTTGGCATTATTTAGTAAAGTGATAGTACTCATACTCTATGATTTAGGAATCCATTACTAGGTGTATCTTAGAGAAATCCTAGGGTACATGCACCAGAAGACATATAGAAAATATTTTTGTACAAATAACAAAAAATGGAAACAACCTAAATGCCTGTCAATACTAGAATGGATAAATTGTGGTATATTCATAAAATGGTACAATATACATCAATTAATTTGAATGAACTACTAGCTGCATGCAGCAACAGGAATGGACCTCAAACATACATTATTGAATAAAACATGATACAATTCACAGAAGACTACATGTGGCATAATTCTATTTATATAAAATGCAAAACTAAATCATACATTGTTTATGGATGCATACATGTGTTATAGAAATGTACATAAAATCAAAGGAATAATTAGCACAGAATACTGGTTATCGCCAAGAAAGAAGGCTAATGTTACACATATAAATAAAATGGGTAGATGAGTGTTCACTTTGCTATTAGTCTTTAAATGGCACATATACATAATTTTTATACTCTTTAATGGCATGTTTCACAATTAAAAATAAGAATTGGTCCCATAGCACTTTGCATTGCACTGTAATATAGAAGGTTATGTTCCTGATGTTTCCCGTTTATCTCCTAAAGATCTATGAGTCGGAATCAACTCAACAGCAACAGGTTTGGTTTGTTTTTGCTCTGAGAACAGGAGAATAAGGACTTGATACATAGTCCTGGCCCTCAAGGAATTCATACTATGTGACAGATAGATGTCCTCTGAGCTATAAGACAACAACTACACTAGACAAAGGTACTAGCACAGTTACTAGTTTTTAACGGTGATGCATAATACATATTCAAGTCATTTATTGAGGAAAGTTTCTTGGAGAAAGTGTATTTCATACGGCCTTGAAGCATGGATAGGATTTTCTTGATTTTAATAAATACATTCATTTGTAAATAACATTTTGTAGGTACACTGTTGCTGTTGGGTGCTGTCGAGTCAATTCTGACTCGTAGTGACCCCATGTGACAGAGTAGAACTGCCCCATAGGGTTTTCTTGTAATATTACAGAAGCAGATCACAAGATCTTTCTCCCACAGAGTCACTGGCGGGTTCAAACCACCAACCTTTTGGTTAGCAGCTGAGTGTTTAACCACTGCACCACCAAGGCTCCTATATTTACACTATTTGTATTTAAACAGAAATATTTTAATCTAAACATTTTCTCTCAAAAACATCTCAAATGTTCATTTTGGCTGCCTTTGCCTCTGTGGCTGAGATTTATAACATCGAAATATGATATACCCCAATTTTGGACTCAAATTCAAACTTCTCCCAACTTCGCTTCCATACCTTTTTGGTTGTTTGGCTGACCATGGGTTACATAACCTAATGTTTAAAAAGAATATGTTCTCTAAGTCTGTGGAGTACATCAAGAAGTTTTTGTGGCCTGGAGCAGCAGAGGAAGAAGGCTACCCAGAAATCACAGAAGAAACTGTACTTCATGTCTAACTACCTCTGTGAACGACTGCCTCCTTAGCCGTGAGACCAGAAGGACTGGGTGATGCCCAGCTACCATAACTGAACATTCATCAAGGAGTCAACACATGAAGCCTGATCAGAAGGGGGAGAGGAATGTAGAACAGACTTTCAAATTCTTACAGAATATATTCTGTTGAGGCAGAAGGAACCCCCGAATCTATTGCTCTGAGAAAATCTTCAAACCATGATCTGAAATTATCCCCTGAAGTTGTCTTGAAACTAAACAACTGTTCAGTTAAACTAGTAAAAAATGCCCACCATGAGAATTTCACTTTTAAAGAATTATCTATATGAGATCAAATTGTCAACAGTAACTCCAAAGCATAGATGAGAAGTTCAGGGAATAGTGAGCCTAAGTCAATGGCATTGAAACAATATAGGTAGAGAAAGCAAACATAGTGACACAACATGAAGAATATAACCAAGGTTACTGAATTTTACATGTAGCAATCGAAGAATGGGTGTATGTTCTGCTGTGTACATTTTCACCAAAATTAAAATTTTCAAAAATATGAAGGAGAAAAAAAAAAACTTCTTGTCTAAGTACTCAGATATCTCTTTGCCATAGATCCACCCATCCATTTATTTATGTATTCATTCATTGATTAGATGTGTTGTTTCACAGACCCTATGTGAAGCACAGTGAACAAAGTAAACAATGTCCCTGCTGTAATGGAGCCAACATTTGGGTGGTGATAAAAAGTATAATGGGGTAATGCAAAAGAAAATACGACCATAATGTTGAGTTTTATTCAATATGAAAGAAATATTTCAAAACTTAAGTTGGTTGAATTTTTCATAGAAATTCAAAACAGAAATTTAATAGGTTTATAGACTTCTGTCTGACATTAGCTCACAGGATCACAGAATCTTGGAGCCAAAAGGTACCTTAGAGAGTATCGAATCTAACTGCATATCTACACCTCAGGCTTAGAGATGTTAAAACACTAGACCATATGCTCAAATTTGATAAAACTCACTATGAAATCCATTTATTCGTTTTTAATTTATATGCTAAAAGTAATTTTGAGTGTAATTTTAAATCACGGTGTTTAAGAGAATGTTTCTTTTTTGTTCTTTGAAGGAAATCAATTACAATAATTTTAGGTTGTTTACATTCACAGCCAGCACCAAATAAATTTAATGAATAAAATAAAAATTTAAGAACAAAACCGAAGGTCAGAGTTTGAAGGAAAAAAAAAAAACAGAGAAATTTTTTAAAGTTCTCAAACCATAAAGAGAAAACACAGTTTTGTAAATTCTAAATATGGCTGTTAAGTAAGCTGAACTGCTTTGCTCTCATTTGAGCGCCTCCGTGTTTTTACCAGCTTCAAACTGGTTCATTCTGATTGGAAACCTCACTGAGAATTTGCATTTCCACCCCAGGTATACTGAATCAGAATTTACCAAGATGCCCAGGTGATTGTCACATATAATAAATATTGAAAACCACTGCTCCACTAGTGGTTCTCAGAATTTGTCCCTAATCAGCAGCATTGACATCACCTGGGAACTTGTTAGAAATGCAAATTCTCAGCATGGATTCCAACCAGAACAAACCGGTTCGAAGTCCTGGTTTTTATTAGTAGACTACCAACTAATGCATATACTTGCTTTCTTGCCTTAGGGGACCAATCTTAATGGGGAAAAATGCCTTGGAAGATAAACTAAATCAGATTTTCTGGGTCACAAGTTAAGTTTCTCAAATGTACGTTCAAGTTCTGTGGGTAATATACATTCAAAATATTGAATGGTGTTTTGACACCATAAAAATCTGTATTTTCTACTGAATAAAACCAAGTTGTTCCAAGACCCTATCTATTTATCACTTACTACATAATATATTCCATTGTTCCCCGCAAGGTGAAATAGCTTAAGAGGAACAAAGGAGAAAATCTAAACTACCACTACCTCAAGTTTTCCTCCTGCATTGCTTTTTATTCATTAATCACAAAAATGTGAAGGTCACAGTATTCTGGTTTATTTTTAAGTTCTGTATTAACCAGAATCTTGTATTTTTGGTTTTCACATCATGTGAAACATAGCAGATATTAAAAAAATACAACTCCCATCTAAAAAATAGAAGACTTTTTTTTTTTTTTAAATCAATTTAGAGAAAATTTGGCAATTATCAGGTTCCCCAGGAGTTGTGAGTTGTCCTATTTTTCTTGTGATTTCTGAAAATATTTCCTGGTTGGGCAATACTAACCTTTTCCATTTTCCTTGGGAAGAACCCATTATATAATAAGGTACTTATCTTTCCCCTGGAGGTGGCCTTCCAAAAAAAAAGAAAACTTCCAGAACACTTTGAAATTATGGCAGAGCATATTTTAAAAGAAAAAAAAGATTCTGAGTCCATTAGTCCGACCCCTAAAGAGAAACACTCGTAACCAATTTTTTCATTAATGCAATAAATGCTACCTGTACTTTGCGCGCCTAAAGAGAACCATTCTGAGATGAAGGATGTCTCCCCAACCTTTTATGCTGAACTGGTGGTTTCCCAAATTTAATATGCATGAAGAGTGCACGTGAGCCCTCTTAAATCCAAGAACCAAACCCTGCCTGTGTAATAAATCTCACCACCACTTCACTATTAGACAGGGGATTAAAACTAATCTAGCAATCCCCAAACCAAGCACCGAGTGGATTAAAATGCAAAACGCATGGGAGTAGAAAGATGTTTAATGCTAAATAACAAACATTTCAATCATAGAAATCATTTTTATCTTCTTGTTTATACTAAGTAGATACTATTAGACTTAATATCTGTATTAACACAAGTGGAGGAAAGAAACAGTTTTACAAGGATCTAAGTACTTGAATGCCTTCGTGTAGCTGGCCAAAAAAACAAAAGCAAACAAAAATGAGCTTAATAAAAGAGACTACACTGTGATCTTTAGATTAATTGTTTACTCCTTTAAGGTCAACTCAGTGATGCTTGACCTTTTTAATTTTCCTTTAAGCCAAAGAAGTACACGCTGTAAGGGTTGAACCAAGAAAGACAAAGAGTTCCCAGGGATCCAAGCCTAAAACTGGAGCAGACTCTCTGTGGATAATGTCCATCTGATATTTAAATAAGCAAACATTTTAAGTAAAATCTTCTATTGCAAAAATTATAATCACAACACACAATAAGAGCATCCCTGTTGCAATAGACCTAGAAGATGCCCTTATGAGGCCTTGGCCCTTTAAAACTGTAGCTAAGGCCATTGCAAATATAGGAAAGTAAACATGTGCAGGCCCTCATTAGCACTGTCTATCCAAAGAACATAATACATACACACATCTGGCATCTCCTAACAGCTGTGGAACACATTATACATAAAACCAAAGACTTAGCTCCAACTGCAATCTACATACTGCTGGAAGGAATCCGTAAAGTTTTATCTGAAATACTGTTGTACCTTTCAACTCTGTCATCTTCCTCAATTTTCCACTTCTGGGTCCTGTTATACCCTTTTTCATACATCTGCATTTCAACTCGAATCCCTCCCCCCGGCCCTTCCCTACCCCTCTCCTCCAACACTATTCGGTTCCCTCATCTATAAACTAAGGTGTCTTTCAAATCTCTCCTCCTGGAACATTCTGTGTGATTACTACAACCCAGACCAGGACTATCTTATTAAAACAATTGTTACAAATGATTATAATGTTGAAATGGAGCTTATCCTGGGACACTTACCTCATCCCCAGCATTTGTTTCCAAACACAAAATCTGGGTGAAAAATCGTATTTCATACCTAAGAGAGGTACAAAATGGGAGATAAGTATAATATGCTTGAACTAATCTAGGCATTTGCAACTGGTTTTCAATCCTTAAGTAATGGTGTTCATTTCATTTCCTCTCAACCAAGGCTTCTTGGTTCACAAGCTTTACACATTATACAATAGTAACAGGAGTTAAAAGTTATAAGTAAGAGTTATACAGTAGTCATAGGAAGATTTCTCATTCCAAATAGTATGATGCATAAGTTCCTGCAGAGAAATAGCTAAGTCATCTCATGTTCTTAACAATAGAAAACAGAGCCAAATTTAGATTAAACGTAATGTGACTTCATAGAAGAAGCAGGCTTTGTATCTTTCCATATTTTACAGAACTAAAGAATTGCTCAATCTTGGGAAAACAATCAAGAAATAAATTGGATACTGGGAAATACTTCAAGGATGGCTCAGTCGAAATGATATGAAGTTCGTTTCATTTAGTATTTGGAACAAATATTTGCAAAAATATTCCAAAGTTTCTAACATTGTAAGGAATGTTTGTCTTGTCAATGAAGGTCACCAACACCAAAGCCCAATGGGCTTCCGGAAGTTACCCCATCCCCTTAAGCAGATCTACTTCCAAACAAGCAGTTGTTTCTTTTTTTTTATGGCAGTGGCTCCCAAATCCTGATCTGTAGACCAGAAAGTGTCCCCGATAACATTGTCACTGTCTTCACTGAGTTGTCGTAAAGCCAAATGTATTTAATATAAAGGCTAATCCTTTATTCTGATATTATTTCCTTCCTACCCTTTCGGTGTTAAAATTTCTTTCTTTTATGAAGTGATGGCAATAGTAGATGATAGTTATTTTCTATTTGTTTGTAAGATTTTCTCTTTTAATTTGGAAACGTTATTTGAAAAAAATTAATTGCCAAAATTTTGAAATTTAAAAAAAATTACGAAATCCAAATTTCTGGGATTTTGTGGAATAGGAAAATGTTCAAGGAACAAAGTTACAATCTCTTTTCCAAACACTAATTGATCTCACTGGTCTAGTTTTCTGACAAGCAAATGAGAGTGAACTGTTGGGTGGCCTTAGCGTTAGCTAACTTGGATTTAATAATCAAAACAATCACTAATACAATACACAGTTTTCTTGTCCAGATCCTGCCTGAGTGTTCAGTCAGCTCACTGAGGGGTTGATTATGTGACAGGGATAAAGTCAACTATAGAAAGGAGTATGGAATCCAGGTTCTACAAATCCCCCCTTCATAGCAATCTTTAAAATATAGGCCTGTCACTGCCAACTGCCAGGTTTCCCATCATCTTCTTTCTACCTTCCTCATTTTTGCTTTCAAAAGTTGCAAGTTTGTTCACCTTCTTCATGTGTGAGTTGTCTGGCTCCCAAAGGTCTGTGGAATTTCTTCACGTTCCTATTCGCCTGCTGTGAATTTTATTGAACGTATACTGCTGCTGACCCATATTTAATGGACCTAGAAAATATTCACTAGAAACTCAAATGCCCATTTCTCATTTTTATGTGATATTGTGTGTGTGTGTGTGTGTGCGTGTGTAATCTTATGATGCTATTTATTAGAAGGTGTCATTAGTCACTTAGAAGACACATAGTATTTTATTTTCAGGATCCTCTAAAAAGCAGGGAAAGTTTAATCTCCATTATTTTTAGGCACTGTCACTCTCTCCTGAGAGATGGGTTTTAATACGGTATAATGCCAAAAATGATAGCATTGTGGCAATTTGGGACCAATGCGTGGACATCCTTTAGCATTACCTAATGACCAAATCACTCAAAGTGAGGAAAGTGAACACCTGCAGGCATTACTAGTTGAAAGTCCAATTAGAAAAGAAAATAAAGGATGCTGCATAGATTATTAGAATCTAGAAGATTTCAAAGAATACTGGAAGAAAGAATATCTGACGATTTTCTGGGTCCCATGAGTATTCAAGATGATACTCTACTTACAAAATGTTTTGAAGCCCTCAGGAAAGATAATTTCTATTATTATTGAACGTGTAGATGGAAATCATCCAAAAAAAAAGACATTTCATGAAATACTGGTCTTAAAAAATACTTGCTGGACACCCTCCTTATGACCAAAAATGACAGTCTGATACCAACCAGGACAATCAAAAGAAGTTATCTGGAATATGTGGCTCTTTGACATGGTTTTTAATCAGATATCCCCAAAATTCATCTCTCATGAATCACAGAATTGAAAATGATCTCCAACAATCACAGAATTCATTCACCTCCCTCTGAGAGGAGCTGCATAGAAAGCATTGAAATAAAACCACCTGCCCTTTTCTCTCAAATGCCCTGTGAATGTTCCATGACTCTGCTTTGATCCTGTGTTCCAATGTTTCACTGCTCTTACTCACAGAAGGGAATTTTCCCCGCATGTGGATGTCTAACCTAACTCCTTCATGCTGCAATTGACATCCATTACTTTTGTTCAAAATCACTGTGTTTCTTCTTACACCTGCTCCCCATTAGATGGCTATTACATACTTCTGGGTAATCATATTTCTGGAGGGGAGAACGGCATAAACTACTGCAGCTGAGGGCAGTAGCATACAGTTCCTTGCAGATGTGTGAGTCATCACCAAATTCTGAAATCCTTGTGAGTAGCAGCACATGGGAAAGATTGTCTTTTGCAAGGGCCAACTCTGCTCTGATAACATGCTTTAAGGAAATAGACAACAGAAGTGCAGTTAGAAATAGAGTAACACTGGACCTACAAACACACACACACGTACATACACACATACATGACTTAGGGACTTTAGTTGTAGTGAATCAAGAATTTACAAGCTGGAAATTGCCTTCTAAGCACTACTGAGTTTCTCATGCTTGGATACACTTTCTTATGCCTGCGTTACTTAAGGCAGGCTATTTTTTTTTTTATAGTTATGGTGGAAACCCTGGTGGCGTAGTGGTTAAGTGCTACAGCTGCTAACCAAAGGGTCGGCATTTTCAATCCGCCAGGCGCTCCTTGGAAACTCTATGGGGCAGTTCTACCCTGTCCTATAGGGTTGTTATGAGTCGGAATCGACTCAGCGGCACTAGATTTGGTTTTGGTTTTTTTATACTTATGGCAAGGAGGCCTGGTGACACAATGGTTAAGCACTAGGCTGCTAACCAAAATGTTGGCAGGTCGAACCCACTGGCCACTCCACTGGGGAAAGATGTTGCAGTCTGTTTCCATAAAGATTTACAGCCTTGGAAACCCTCTGAGGCAGTTCTACTCTGTCCTACAGGGTTGCTATGAGTACAGCTCGACTCAATGGCAATGAGGTTTTATAGCTATGGCTAAGGAGCCCTGGTGGCACAGCTGTTAAGTGCTCAGCTGCTAACCAAAGGTCAGCTATTTGGACTCACCAGTTGTTTCAAGGGAGAAAGATGTGACAGTCTGCTTCCGTAAAGATTACAGTCGACAGCAATGGGAGGGTCATGGCTGCATGAAACTGGTCTAACTGATTCTGCGAAAACCAAACCTGTCAAGCCAGTTGTTTCATGTCATGTGTTCAAAACAACCAGTAAATAGTATGTTTCATAATTTAACTGTTTTGTAATAATTTAGGTATAATCTTGATTAGAAGACTATTGTTTTCCTTCCTGGGGACATACGCAAGTAGGGTTATCTAGTAAATTGCTTAGTAACTCACAGAGTGTCTAGATGATCCACGTCTTTGAAACTCAAAATATGAACTGTATATCAGCAGTGTTCTTATCACCACAGAGCATGTTAGAAATATCGATTCTCAGGTCCCTTATCCAGACTACTGAATCAGAACCTGCATTTTTACTGAGATCCCCCCGGCAATTCACAAATACATTCAAGTTTGAGAAATGCTGATCTACTTAATTTCTCAATGCCTCTATTTCCTCATCTATAAAATGGATATTAACTGACACTTGCTACTCACTTGGTTCAGAGAAAAAGAGGATTAACATTATAGAATTTTTTCTCCCCCAGAAATAGCCTCTACATAAACAGAACATTGGAGAGTAGTTTCATTTGTTGGCTTAGGCAAATGACTGCACATTTTTTGGAAGAAGAACCAGGATTTCTTTCTAGATAATACATCTGTCCTTCATCCAAACTTCACTTCATGGCATAATGGCCCTAGAAAGCAGTTCAATCTACTGCCTTTGGAGAAACAACTGAGGCTGATCCCAATGAAAACAGCTTTCCTGCTCCCTGTCTTGGCTGTCAAACACAAACACAAACACTTTGTGGGTTGAATCAGCCCAGCTGGATGTCTGCTGCTGAGCCATCTGCAGAACAACTTGCAGACCGGTAGCTTGACTCTCGCTAAGACAAAAGGCAAGAAGGAAACTGGGGGAGAAGAGCAACTGCCTGACTCCCGGGATCTTCCCTCTTATTCCTTCCTTGTCTAATTCATTCTCTTAGAAGGGATAAGAATGGAAGAAACAGATGAGGTTTTTATGCAATGAGAATGCTCTCCTGGTTGTCAGACCAAACCCTAGCCAGATGCCCAAGAGGGTCTATAGAACATTGAAATCACACACCAAGAGCCACAGCATAAGGACAAGGACTCTTTCATTTTATCTCCTTCGTTCTATCCTACTAGATTTCAAATTAAAGAAAAGGATATAAGGGCAACTTTGGGACTGCAGTGATCAACAACAAAAAATAATAACTAAGGCTAAAAATAAAAGGAAAACACCTTCAGACAAAGAAAATGACAAGAAAATTGAGTGAAATGAACTATTTCCAGGACCATGTTTCTTTGTTGGAAACCGTGGTGGTGTAGTGGTTAAGTGCTACAGCTGCTACCAACAGGTCGGCAGTTCGAATCTGCCAGGCGCTCCTTGGAAGCTCTATGGGGCAGTTCTCCTCTGTCCTATAGGGTCACTATGAGTCAGAATCGACTCGACGGCACTGGGTTTGGTTTTGGTTGTGTTTTCTTTGTTTTCTCTCCATTTCTCTCACTCCTTTCCCCACGAGAGGACGGAAATGAAAGTGCAAAGGGAAAGAGAAACGGATGCAAGAGATGCTTGTCCAGTGCCTCCCCATCAATATACAGCTGTCTCCACAAATGGAAAGCAGCAGGCGGGTGACGAGTGCTGAGTTCCGCTACAGGCATTCACCGAAAATCACACAGCTGAAACCAAAATCAGAGTTGACGCTACTCTACCGTTTTGCAAAAAAACGTGCCTTAGTCACGTAGTGCTGCTATAACAGAAATACCACAAGCGGATGGCTTTAACAGAGAGAAGTTTATTTCCTCACGGTTAATGGGCTAAAAGTCCAAATTCAGGGCGTCAGTTCTAGGGGCAGTCATTCTCTCTCTGTTGGCCTTCTCGTCAATCTTCCCCCAGACTAGGAGCTTCTCCGCATGGGGACGCCGGGTCTAAAGGACTTGCTCTGCTCCCAGCACTGCTTTCTTGGTGGTATGAGGTCCCCCGTCTCTGCTCACTTCCCTTTCCTTTGTGTCTTTTGAGAGATAAAAGGTGGTGCAGGCCACACCCCAGGGAAACTCCCTATTACAATCCCACCCTAGTCCTCTTTAGCATAAAATTACAATCACAAAATGGAGGACAACCACACAATACTGGGAATCAGGGCCTATCCAAGTCAACAGATATTTATCCTAAAAACAACTCCAGGGAAAGGGTTATATTTTAGGATTCAAACATTACTGATTTAGGTTCAATGTCTTATCCTTTGTTGCCTCTAAATTGAATGTTTCCATTTTGATTGGGTAACTTAAGATTCTTCCAATATGAAATATGGGAAACTACTCCTCAGGGCTCCCTCTGCCTTCTTCCTGGTGCCAAATACCGTCCTCAACCTCCAACATTCCACACAAGGGAGCTCATCATAGCTTTAGACGGACCTTCCTGCCAGTATCTGCCACCTAGCATTCACTGAGCCATCTTCCCAATGTTCCCAATGACCTAAGAGACATGTTGTGGAGATGGAACAGAGGCTTATCATGATTAGTAATGCATTCCCAATCACAAAAAAAACAATAAAGGGAAAGGTCCGAATACATAAATTCAGGTCTGGCAGGTTCCAAAGCGTGTACTTTTTCCAGCTCACCTACTGTCGACTCAATAGGACAAAAGGCTATCCCCTCAACATCAGTTATGTATTTGTTTATTCAGTGATTATTTCTGAGCACTTCCTTGTGCCAGCTTAATATTGGACATGCTGTATCATCTCACCCTGGTCCCCTGGAAATACTGATTCCAACTTTCTGATCTCCACGGAGGCAGGAAAGCATGGTGATTATAAGCAAATGCTTTGAAGGGAGGAAGAAAACTTGGATTTGGACCTCAAGTCACTCACCTACAAGCTGTAGGATGTACCTGCTTCTATATCCATAAAAACTCACTGCCATGGGGTTGATTCCAACTCAGCAACCCTGTAGGACAGAGTAGAACTGCCCCTTAGGGTTTCCAAGGCTATATATCTTTACGTAAGCAGACTACCACATCTTTCTTCTGCATATCCATAAAAGTGGTGTAATAATATTCTATTTCATGAGGATAAGATGCAAATATATATATATATTTATATATAAAACACCTAAAACAGTTCCTGGAACAAAGAATATACTTCATAAATGAAAACCATCCTTCTCCTTTTCCTCCTTCATCTCCCCAAATTTAAAGATTACGGTGGTAGGAATTTCCACTTAGGGAGCAAGAAAAAGCCCCCATTATACTTTAAATCACCACTCAAAGCATAACACGCAGGCCATTGTCTGTTTGGTTCATGCGTTGGATCTGTCCCGCTCCACCTTTAGTTCTGACTGGACTTAAGACAAAAGGGATCTAATGCATTCCTGGCGGTTTTTCAAAGCATGGCAGAAGTGAGTCGGTTTATAAGATTAATTCTTTTCTCTCCAGGCAGTGGGTCAAATCACAACTTTCACTCAACCAACTCAGTGGATAATCTCCTTTTATTACTTTCAATCAAACTAAGTGTCTGCAATCTGTACAATGGCCACTAATTTAGTGGGAAAAAATAATTTGTAGAGCATGATTATAAAAAGATGAGACAGAACACAAGGTCCCGACTGGATAAGCGTCTCTAAGTTTGTATCTCATTGCATAGAAAGCTTCTCCAGCCCAAACTGCATTAGGGACCTACAGCTGTTCTGCTAAAAATCAAAGAAAGAAATGGACGTTGTTTGCAGATCCATTCTTTATTTAAATAAGGGAAAGAGTCTATCAGTTAAATTCAGATCCTTTGTCACACTTACGTGGAGCTATCCACTGCTCGTACAACTTTAACATGAAAAGATTTCATTGTGTAAAAACCAGAACCTTTATTTATAAGATAATAAAATTCTAGTTCCACAACTGGACAACATCACAAAGCAGTCTGGATTGTGGAAATCACTCTCTTCCCATGATGGATAATAAGGCATGGGGTTTTGCTTGCTTTGATTAATTTCAGAATATTGCAAAACCCTACATAATCCCTAAGATAGCAAAGGAGGGAAGGAGAGGCGATGGGCAATGATAAAAGCATAGTGATGGGGCAGAGGCTGTGTTTCATCTGCTGTAGAAAAGCCCCCCAAACTAATTTCATTTTGGCAAATACTAACCACAATAAGGGTCAACATACAAAAATGTCCTTTGGCTCTGGGCTTGAATTATATGCACTGAGCCTGAGCAAAGCAAAACAGAAACTAAGAGATGTCGCCATGACTGTGATCAGATACATAACGCAGGCGGAAAGTGCACAATTGCCTTTTTTCAAATCACAGCAGCCATTATTTATACAAGTACTGAATATGGAAAAGGCTCTGACAAATTTACAGTGGTGTTTGGATGGATGAGGATGGGGGATGATGGATGAGGCAGACAGAGGATTCCCTTATTAAAGCATCAAATTCTTGCCTAAATATCAAATAGACATCTTACCCACAACTGCACTGTTTCATGCTCAAAATTCCATAAGCCAAACATGGTAAATGTTTTTCCTTAATAGAAAAAGGCAGGATCTTCTCCTAGTAAATACTGTTAATTTGTACTATGGCATTAAGTACCTTGCCTTTTCTGTATAATATGGACTTCAAAGTATGCGTCTATCAAACAAGAATAAAGGTGACAATTCATAAATGAATGCAGCAAAAACTGGGCTGTAATCTCAAGCAAAATGTTATTCTATTCTAAAATGTTACTAAATAATTTCAGCAGATATAATATATCAACTGTATTTTGGTATTTTTTCTTGATAGAAGCGTAGCTCTAAAGGGAAACTCACCATCCACTCTATGATTTTTTTATACTCTGCCCAGATAAAAAATATATGGAATGTTGGAAGCACTGCAGCGCCCACTAGTGGAAATATTAGGATCACAGCTACGTCCTGTCCCCAGTGTTTATTCGATGACCTGCGCAAGAACATTCACCATCAAAAATCTGAACCAAACCCACTGCCATCAAGTCGATTCTGACTCACAGTGACCATATAGGACAGAATAGAACTGCCCCATAGGCTGTAATCTTTACGGAAGCTGACTGCCACATTTTTCTCCTGAGGAGCAGCTGGTTGGCTCTAACCGCTGATCTTTTGGTAAGCAGCTGAGAGCTTTAACCACTGTGCAACCAGGCTCCTTGACCCTTGACATTCACCACCTTGACATTCACCATAGTGGAGTAAAAAAGTAAAAGAGAATAAAATAAAAGGCATCTGCTTTAAAAATGGTTTACATAGCCATTCACTTCTTATTTTATGTTTGCAAGGATAACAGAGACACCCATAAAGAGAAAAACCTTCTGTGAGGTTCAACTTCTCCTTCATTTGATCCTATTGTAAAGTCACCCTGTACACACAGAAGTGAGTTCTGTGCCACTGAAAATACTTTTTAAATTACTGAAATGATCTGTGCCTAATGAGTCTTGTCCAAGACAAAGTTAAATCTAACATTTGAAAGTTTTTCTCAACGAAAAAGAAATGTCTTTTTACAGTTCTCGACAGTCTTAATGCAGCTAAGTTACACCCTGGTCTGTTGCAAATTGTTAGCACAGGATCTTTTAATAGTAACAGATCCTGTCTACTCATAGCCTGTAATGACATCACTGGGAAATGGTCTTTTAGCATTGATATAATGTAATCCGTAATCCAATAGCAATCTGATTATAAGAGGCAACAATGTTTACATACTGCAAGTGTTGCAAGTATCTTTTTAATAAAAAAAAAAAGTCTCATTTTCTATTTTAATGCTACCATTTAAGTAAACCCTGGTGGCATACTGATTAAGTGCTATAGCTGCTAACCAAGAGGTCGGCAGTTGAAATCCACCAGGTGCTCCGTGCAAACTCTATGCGGCAGCTCTATTCTGTCTTATAGGGTTACTATGAGTCGAAATCGACTTGATGGCAGTGGGTTTGGTTTTGGTTTAAGTACAATGGTGATTAAGTCCCATAAAAAATATATCTTTGAAAAGTATCTGTATTTGCAGATGACATGGTCTTATACACAGAAAACCCTAAGGAATCCTCCAGAAAACTACTGAAACTAATAGAAGAGTTCAGCAGAGTATCGGGATACAAGATAAACATACAAAAATCAGTTGGATTCCTCTACACCAACAAAAAGAACATCAAAGAGGAAATCACCAAATCAATGCCATTTACAGTAGCCCCCAAGAAGATAAAATACATAGGAATAAATCCTACCAGAAATGTAAAAGACTTATACAAACAAAACTATAATAAAATTCTGCAAGAAACCAAAAGAGACTTACATAAAAGGAAGAACATACCTTGCTCGTGGATAGGAAGACTTAACATTATAAAAATGTCTATTCTACCAAAAGAGATCTATACATTTAATGCAATTCCAATCCAAATCCCAACGACATTCTTTAACGAGATGGAGAAACAAATCACCAACTTCATATGGAAGGGAAAGAGGCCCCGGATAAATAAGGCATTACTGAAAAAGAAGGACAAAGTGGGAGGCCTTACTTTACCTGATTTTAAAACCTGTTATACCGCCACTGTAGTCAAAACAGCCTGGTACTGGTACAACAACAGATACATGGACCAATGGAACAGAATTGAGAATCCAGACATAAATCCATCCACATATGAGCAGCTGATATTTGACAAAGGCCCCACAACAGTTAAATGGGGAAAAGACAGTCTTTTTAACAAACAGTGCTGGCATAACTGGATATCCATTTGCAAAAAAATGAAACAAAACCCATACTACACTCCATGCACAAAAATTAACTCCAAATGGATCAAAGAACGAAATATAAAATGTAAAACGATAAAGATCATGGAAGAAAAAATAGGGACAATGTTAGGAACCCTAGTACATGGCATAAACAGTATACAAAACATTATTAAGAATGCAGAAGAAAAACTAGATAACTGGGAGCTCCTAAAAATCAAACACCTATGCTCATCCAAAGACTTCACCAAAAGAGTAAAAAGATTACCTACAGATTGGGAAAAAGTTTTTAGCTATGACATTTCTGATCAGCGTCTGATCTCTAAAATCTACATGATACTGCAAAAACTCAACTGCAAAAAGATAAATAACCCAATTAAAAAAATGGGCAAAAGATAGGAATAGACACTTCACTAAAGAAGACATTCAGGTAGCTAACAGATATATGAGGAAATGTTCACAATCATTAGCCATTGGAGAAATGCAGATCAAAGCTATAATGAGATTTCATCTCACTCCAACAAGGCTGGCATTAATCCAAAAAACACAAAATAATAAATGTTGGAGAGGCTGTGGAGAGATTGGAACACTTCTACACTGCTGGTGGGAATGTCAAATGGTACAACAACTTTGGAAATCGATTTGGCGCTTCCTTAAAAAGCTAGCAATAGAACTACCATATGATCCAGCAATCCCACTCCTTGGAATATATCCTAGAGAAATAAGAGCCTTTACAAGAACAAATATATGCACACCCATGTTTATTGCAGCACTATTTATAATAGCAAAAACATGGAAGCAACCAAGGTGCCCATCAATGGAAGAATGTATAAATAAATTATGGTATATTCATACAATGGAATACTACGCATCGATAAAGAACAATGAGGAATCTGTGAAACATTTCATAACATGGAGGAACCTGGAAGGCATTATGCTGAGTGAAATTAGTTGCAAAAGGACAAATATTACATAAGACCACTATTATAAGAACTTGAGAAATAGTTTGAACTGAGAAGAAAACATTCTTTTGTGGTTATGAGAGGTGGGAGGGAGGGAGGGTAGGAGAGGGGCATTCACTAATTAGATAGTAAATAAGAACTACTTTAGGTGAAGGGAAAGACAGCACACAATACAGGGGAGGTCAGCACAATTGGACTAAACCAAAAGCAAAGAAGTTTCCTGAATACATTGAATGCTTCGAAGGCCAGTGTAGCGGGGGCAGGGGTCTGGGGACCATGGTTTCGGGGACATCTAAGTCAATTGACATAATAAAATCTCTTAAGAAAACATTCTGCCTCCCTGGTGTCTGGGGTCTTAAACGCTAGCAAGCAGCCATCTTGCATCAATTGGTCTCAACCCGCCTGGATCAAAGGAGAATGAAGAACAACAAGGACACAAGGCGGTTACGAGCCCAAGAGACAGAAAGGGCCACATGAACCAGAGACTACATCATCCTGAGACCAGAAGAACTAGATGGTGCCCGGCTACAACTGATGACTGCCCTGACGGGAAACAAGAAACCCTGAGGGAGCAGGAGAGTGGTGAGATGCAGACCCCAAATTCTCATAAGACCAGACTTAATGGTCTGACTGACTCTAGAAGGACCCCTGTGGTCATGGCCCCCAGACCTTCTGTCGCCCCAGGACAGGAACCATTCCTGAAGCCAACTCTTCAGACATGGATTGGACTGGACAATGGGTTGGAGAGGGATGCCGGTGAGGAGCGAGCTTCTTGGATCAGGTGGACACTTGAGACTATGTTGGCATCTCCTGACTGGAAGGGAGATGAGAGGGTGGAGGGGGTTAGAAGCTGGCGAAATGGGCATGAAAAGAGAGAGTGGAGGGAGAGATCGGGCTGTCTTATTAAGTGGAGAGTAATTGGGAGTGTGTAGCAAGGTGTATATGGGTTTTTGCGTGAGAGACTGACTTGATTTGTAAACTGTCACTTAAAGCACAATAAAAACTATTTAAAAAAATATACCTTTGATGGATAAGTAAAAAGATATTCCCTAATTTGGATTTCTGGGTAATTCATAGATGCTGAAATAATTCTATGAAGTTTGTTAAGGGGTTAAAAAAAAAGGAGAAAAAATATTTATTAAACTTCATTCATAAAACTGTAAAAACAAAATAATGTCATGATTCAAATTAACCATGAGTGCTTTGAAGGAACTTAATACAAGCTGTGGAAGTCATGCCTATAAAATAATTGTTTTTAAGATTTCAAAAGTACATAGAACTAAAACTAGAAATCTCACTTTAACATACGTGAACCGGAGATATTACAGGTTACCAGCAGATAATCTGAGTTCCATTGTTTATTTTATCTGATAGAACACTTTAATGGGAGAAACTCACATTACAGAAAAAAGATTATGAAAAACAGAAAAGACCAATGACGCTACCCAGAGTTTACTCCTCTGCTCTCTTTACCTCCTTTGTGACAGTTTCCTTTCCAGCTCCTTGGCATGGTGGCTTCAAGCTCACCCGACATAAGGCACATAAGGATGTTCCTACCATTCCCATGGTGGGGGGGAGGTAAAAGAAAACGGTAAGAAAGGTTGGGAAAGCTTACCTAAGAAAGAACCTTTCTGGAAATAAAGGAAATGTTTACAATTAGTTTTGCTTTACTTCTCTTGGTAAAGAGCTGATTATTTCGGTCAAAAACTAGAATAATCCACATCTGCCTCGGTTTGATTAAGAGCAAGGAGGGCAGTGATAGGCACTGTTCTGGCAAAACAAACCAAGGGGAGGTGGGCAGCGTGGGGCCTCCTATTCTTTGCTTTGCCTTTACATTTTGTTCTTGACTCATAACAATAATTAGCTAGTTAAACATTTTCACTTCTGGCTGTTGTTATTAGGAATATGACCAAGGAAATAACAAAATACATATGGGAGGGAGGGAGAGAACAGGAAAAAAAAAAAAAAAACAAGTATGCTTCTCAACACATTCCCAACATTCCCAAAATGCCATTCCCAATTGCATTTTGAGTTCTTTGAAGAAACAAAAACAAGCAGTAAATGAACTGTGATAAACACCAATAAACTGATCTTCCTGCCTTCAGGAGAAAGTCCAATGGGGCTTCTATGAAATAAATCACATTTTACCTCAGCACCAGGCTGCAATATAAGAACCAAAAAATACGATACTTTTACTTTTTAAAAACTATTCCTCTCTTCCCTTTTTTCAGTGGCACAAGTTACACAAATACGTTTGCAATCTACGGGAGCTGTTTGATTAATGTATGATATAGATTCTTCTATGTACTCAAAGTTTTGTTTTGCATTTTTTTACTGATCAGAGACTTTCTCTCAATACTACTCTCTACTCCTTAGATAACCTGTTTCAAACCCCCAACTGAGACTACACCTTCTTGGTATGCCTTTCTGTGTATAAACCCAAAAACCCAGTGCCGTCGAGTCGATTCCAACTCATAACAACCCTATATGCCAGTGTAATTTTTTACAGGTAATGCCCTAAGGACTATTCCCCAATTGTCTCCTATGGGACACTAATAACACTGTTGTTAATAGGTATTCTTTGGGGGAGAGGAGAGTTCAGTGGGCAGGTGAATTTAGGAAACAATAGCTAAAACAAGATTAAACAGTTTCTTTATTATGGGTGGAGACTTGGTGGCTGCTAACCAGAAGGTTGGCAGTTCCAATCCACCAGCTGCTCCTTGGAAACCTTATGGATAGTTCTACTGTGTCCTATAGGGTTGCTGTGAGTTGGAATTGACTCAACAACAATGGGTTTTATTACAGGTATTTTAAGAATCTTGAATATGCTAACAGACACTGTCAACCTACGATAGATTAGACAGAGTAGGTCCCAGGAAGTTCATTTCAAGAGAAAGCACAGATAGGAATATATCAAGTTGAATCCAGTTTGGATCAATAAAACAATGATAATAGCAATAATAATGGCGATAATGGCAGCAGCAGGCAACCTCCAAAGGGCATAGCACTGTTCTCAGCACTTTACTGATATTACCCTCTTCTACTCCTTGTAACAATCCTGTGAAGTCCCCTACTCAGCAAATGAAGAACCTAAGGTACAAATAAGTAACTTTCCTAGGCTCTTAAGTGGTGGCGATAGGATCTCAACCAGTGCAGTTTGAACCAGACTACGTTCCAAAGCACAGATACATTGCCTCTAGATCATAGAGTGCAACTGGGCCCAGGAGATAACTGTATCCTCACAGTGACAGCGGCCTCAGCCTCATTCTCAGTTCTGTGGCCTCAGTCTTGGCTTCTAACTCCCTGCTTCCATCACAGCAGTAGGACTCTAAGTAACGAACCAATTAGAAGGAGGGATGAGGATCCCCACAGCCACAGTGCCTTCATTCATAACTACTGGGACAGAGCATAGACATGGGAGGACCTTCTCTCAGGAGCTCATGGGCTCAGCGGACAAGTGAGAATAGAAAAAAACTGTGTGCCATTCCAGAAAAGTCCATTTGATTACTCCCCACACAGCTATCAGAAGAAAGAGAGAGCCTTAGAGACTTAACAAAAGACGAATACAGGAAGAATTATGCTTGGCTCATGGATGGCAAGACTCTATTTTAAGATGAGAATTTGCCTTCAAATAGTCTATGAATTTAATAAAATACCAATCAAACCCCAATAGGGCATTTCTTAACAATTGATAAGTTGATCCTAAAATTTGTATGGAAGTAGATTTAAGAATAGCCATGGTAATATTTAGAAAGAAGAATAAGGGTGACCTCACCCGCCAGATAACCAAGACTTATTTTAAAGCTGTAGTGATCACAACCATCTGATATTAACATAGCGATAGACATGGAAAACTTAGGATAGTCTCATACACGTATGGGAAACTGGTTTATGACAGAGCTGGCACTGCAAATCAATGAGAAAAAAAATGAACTATTCAACTAATGATTCTAGGACAATGGGCTATCCATTTCAAAAAACAGAAAACTAAATCTCTCACAAAATACAAAGAAAAAAAGCACTTAGATTAAACATCTAAATATGAGAAAGCAGACCTATCCAATTTGAAGACTAAAGCATGGGAGAATGTCTTATGACATTCTAGTAGGGAAGACTTACTTAAACAATACACAAAAATACACAAACCATAAAGAAAAGGCTGATAATTTTGTTTGCATTAAAATTTAAAACTTCTAAATGACAAAAGGTGCAATAAACAAAGTGAAAAGACAAGCCACGGACCAGATGAACATATCTGCTACACACGTAACTAGCACAGTATTGGCAACACGTATACCTACCTACAGTATTTATATGTATCCAGAACACATAACGAATTCCCGCACATTTATAAGAAAAAGAAACTTGATAGAAAATGAGCAAAGGAAATGATCAGGCAATTCACAGAGGAAGAAATCCAAAGGAGCAGTAGACTTGTGAAAAGATATTCAAACTCATTAGTAATCACAGAAATGCAAGTTAAAACAGTAATAAAATGTCACCTTAAATCAGATTGGTTTAAAAAAAAAAAAAAGTACTTCTGATAACACCAGTCTCAGTAAGAAAAAACAGGAAATTAGAACTTTTATATGTAATTGGGAGGGGGGCAGAAATTTGGTACAGGCATTTTGGAGAACATTTAGGAATTCCTATGAAGATAAGCAAACCCTGTTTCTAAGTGACCAATCCTAGAGAAATAGTTGCATATGCTCAGGAGGGCATGTAAGAAGGATGTTTACTGTGGTGTGTTTCTAACAGGATAAAAGCAGCACAACAATTTAACTGTGTATGTAGATGGAAGTGGATAAACGGGGTTATTAATTCAGTGAAATATTATACAGCAGGAAAAATAAATGAAAAAACTTTCAAAAATTTAAACATGGATACATCTTAAAAATATATTTCAAAGAAATATATTTCAAAATATACATACATATTTCAAAATTATTAAAAAAGAAAGAAAGAAACTACATTTTAACAAGACCCTTCAAGATTCTCTAAGAATCTCCTGGGGGATCTTGTTAAAGTGTAGATTTTGATTCAGTATATCTGGAGTTGAAATGCAAATTCTCATCAGGGGGTCGAACCAGAAAGTACCAGTTCAAAGCCCTGTCTGTAACACTTTTGTTTTTTTTTTTTAAAGTGACAATAAGTGTAGCAAAGACCTGTTAAAGCTGGGGGCAGTAAGTGTTGTTTATTTTTATTCTATATATTTGAAATTTAAAAGCTTTAAAGACTCAAGGAAATGTGGTCAACATAATTATAGGCTGACCAGGAAAATAATTTGGCCTTCTATTTTTTTTTTTTTTTTAGTCTTAGTGCCCAAAAGAAATTATGCTGCTTGACTGAACCAAAAACAGGTAAGTCTCTAAAGGAGCCCTGGTGGTGCAATGGTTCAAACCCACCGGCAGCTCGGTATGAGAAAAGACCTATCAACTGGCTCCTGTAAAGATCCCAGCCTAGGAAACCCTCTGGGGCAGTTCGACTCTGTCATATAGGGTTGCTATGAGTCGGAATCGACTCGCTGGCACACACCAAACCAAATACAAATTCTGTCTCAGAATTTGATGACATCTGGTGGAAGCGTACAGCAGGATCTCTGTTTCTAAGGGGGTATCTTAGCCGCTTCTAGAGCTACACAGAGATGATCCCAGACGTAGGGAAGGTATTCGTCCTGGTGAGGGGATGGGAGTGAATGTAATAACAGTCCCTGCAAACTTGGCAACCTAGTGAAGTGTTTTCTTTGGACCCCAAGATTACTTAACTTTGTTTCAAAGCTAAAGAGGCCAAATCATTTTGGCAAAGAGAAAATAATTATCAAAGGAAGGCTCATAGCAAGATGCTTTCCCAATTCAAGGTAATTTTTAAAAGATACAGCTAAAAGAATTCAATCCGAGATCAGTCACAAACTGACTATGCATTAATGGGCACGTTGCTTAACTCTTAGTCTCAATTTCATTTTGTGGGAAATGGCAGGGTTGGGAGGTGGACTAATAAAATGTTTCACACAAGATGGCTATAAAAAATAAATGATGCTGATATATGTCGTAGTGCTGGTGATACACTCTTTTTCCAAAGATGGTGGCAACAATATATTCCATCTCACAGATTATTCCTACAATGTAACATTGACACTCCTCCATTTTTCTACCCCTTGTGGTGGAAGTGATACTGCATGACATTTGAGGCTTAATCATAAAAGGCAATACAGCTTCTGCATGGTCTTCTTGGGATACTCACTCTTGAATCCAGCTGCCATGTTGTGAGGAAGCCAAACAGCCACATGGAGATGCCATATGTAGATGTTCTGGCCACAGCCTCAGCTGACAGCTAGCATCAACCACCAGACATGTGAACAAGCCATCAAAGGATTCCAGCCCTCATCCTTCCAGCCATCCCAACTGATGCTGAGCAGAGCAGAGATGAGCTGTCCCCACAAACGCCTGCCCAATTTGTAAATTTGTGAGCAAAATAAATATCATCGTTTTAAGCTCCTAAGCATTGGAGTATTTTGTTTCACGGTAATGGATAGCAAATAGTGCTTTCTAAATTATTATTATCCCTAGGTATAAACAAGGAATATGGACTACATTAGAGCTCCCCAGATTTCAGAAAATTGCATGTCACCTTCATTGCTTTTGCCACATCCTGTACATAGTGGCATATTGGAGCCCTGGTGGCACAGTGGTTAAGCATTCAGCTACAAGCCAAAAGGTCAGCAGTTCAAATCTACCAGTCGCTCCTTGGAAACCCTATGGGGCCATTCTACTCTGTTCTATAGGGTCGCTATGAGTTGGAATCGACTTTATGGCAATGGGTTTTTTATTGTTAGTAATATGTACTAAACCCAAAAAACCAGGGCCATCAAGTCAATTCTGACTCATAGTGACCCTATAGGACAGAATACAAAAGCCCCACAGACTTTCCAAGGAGTGTCTTGTGGATTGGAATTGACAACCTTTTGGTTAGCAGCTGAGCTCTTAATCATTGTGCCACCAGGTACTAACAGTAAGATGTACAAAAAAAGAAAAAAATAGATGATTTTAAGTGCGGCTTGACATTACTTGAATAGGTCATAAGTTGGGAACTACCTGTATTATGTAATATTCCTTCTTGAAAAACATTGTTTTTAAAAATGTAAGTACATTTTCTAAAATTAATCTTTAGAATTTTTGTATCTATATTTTTGTAATCAATATTTCCTTAAAATATTTTAGTATGTTAAAATAAATATGCAACTGTTAAAATTAAAAATAATTCTGTCTATATGCCACTTGAAATCATCTAGAACCACCATGGCATGCTGGACCAGAAGACCTTGAAGATAAAGACTTGTTCACTTCCAAAAACCTGTGGACCACATCCTGACTGAATCACTCCTTCTCTGTTGTAACCTTCCCCCAGGTGAGTACATTTTACTTTTTTAAACTGCTTTTAATTGAGAAGCATACTTTCTGGGGCAACAAAAGCAGTCAATGGCAGCAACCCTGTAGAGGAGGAAGGAGGTTTTGGAGGGAGCCTCAAGGCAGGCAATTGGTTATTAATTACAAATCACCTGGTCCCTATGCCAGAAGATAGTCCTGAAACTGGAGGACTTGGATTTTTGCCAGAGAGTAGGGTTTCTCAACAGTGGCAGTGTGAAATTTTGGACCAGATAATTGTATGTGTTGGGGGCTGTCCAGTGCATTGTAGGATATACAGCATCATCCCTGGCCTCTACATACTAGATGCCAGTAGTACCTACCACTACATTTTGACAACAAAAAATGTCCCAGGAAGGAGGCAAAATTGCCTCCAGTTGAGAACCAGTGACTTGAAGTAAATGCAGACTGTTATTCCCAGAGACCCACACATGGCCCTGTACTCAGCAATATGGGAGAATTCTGTGATGATGATGATGATTTTTATTTGTTCTTTCTTTATTCAAGGACAGATTCAGTTAATTTTATTTTATTTTTTAACCACTTAGCCTGTGGTTAATAAACAGAATCGCAAGAAAATAACCATTTGATTACAGGCAGATCTTTTCACAATTGCATACAAAATATGCATTTGTATCATATCCACCATCAGTGACTGACTGCAGATTGAATCAAGCATAACAACCACACTGGTTCCTCACAGTCCTTATCTTCCTTTACCATTTGTTGGCTCTGTTGTTTGATGGAGCTTTTGATGGAGAATGGGTTTCATGGCTACAATTAAGTAATTTTTTAAAAGGATATCAGAATAACCACTTCCAAAGATACAGGCAGCTCCTTGAAATTGTGTATTCAAGGGGAAAATTGGAAAAGACATTTAATAAAACTTCATGCCTCCAAAATACCTGGTTCAACTCAACAGACTCAGGGTCTGGGCTGTCCAAAGTCCTGAACTTTGGCCCATATTGTCAGCTCAGGCAGGCAGGGTACAACATCTGTTGGCCTCAGTATCCCACAGCGCAGTGACAACATGCAACACCGGAGAGGGTACTGATAATACTAAGATCCACAATCACTGGGCACTTGCTACATGTCAGACACAAAACAAGCACTTCACTTGCATTGTCTTTTTTAATCCTCACAACCCCATGAGGTAGTTACTGCTATAATCTCCTTTTCACAGATTAGGAAACTGAGGTTTAAATAGCCTTAAGTAACTTGTTGATGGTCACAAGTACAATATGTAACAAGGACAGGTTTTTGTGTGTGTGTGTGTTTAGGTGAAAGTTTACAGCTCAAGTTAATTTCTCATACAAAAATTTATACACATATTGTTATGTGGCATTAGTTGCAATCCCTATAATGTGACAGCACACTCCCCCTTTCCACCCCAGGTTTCTTGTGTCCCATTCAGCCAGTTCCTGTCCCTTCCTGCCTTCTCATCTTGCCTCCCGAGAGGAGCTGCCCATTTGGTCTTGTGTACCTGCTTCAACTAAGAAGCACACTCTTCACGAGTATTATTTTATGCTTTATAGTCCAGGCTAATTTTTGAAGGACAGCTTTTTGGTTCATGTCTGTCTAACCACAGAGTTGACACTACAAACCCCTAGACCCTACCCTGTAAATACTTGAAATAAACACCACACTCAACTTCCAGCCCTTGAGTCATATTATCCAACTTTTTGTGTATATTTTATATGGGTAAAACAATACACACACACACACACGTGTGTGTACATATATATGTATGTGTGTATTATATATATTTGTGTGCATATGTGCGCTGTTGTTGTGTGCCATCCAGTCAATTCTGACTCATAGCAACCCTACAGGACAGAGTAAAACAACCCAGTGGGGTTTCCTAGGCTGTAATCTTTAAGGGAGCAGATCACCAGATCTTTTCTCCCATGGAGTGGCTGGTGGTTTTGAACCATTGACCTTTAGGTTAGCAGCCGAGCACTTTAAGTATCATGCCACCAGTGCTTCTTGTGCATATGTACACACTTACTCCTCACTTATTGACTACCTCATTATCTGACATTATGTATTTACGACAATAGTAAAAAATCAACAATCTATTTTGCACAATGTACCTCTGGCAGTAACAAATGCTGAACTGTGAGATGAAAGTAACGCTGGCTGTGATGGTCGTGTGTCAGCTTGGCCAGGCCATGATCCTCAGTGGTTTGCCAATTATATAATGACGTAATTTAGCTGTTATGTAATGACGTATTTTGGCAGTTCTGTAATGATATAACTTCACAGTTATTAATTATGTAATTTGGTTGTTAGGTAATGATGTAGAGATCCTCCATTTTTGTATAAAATTGATTTTCACATAAAGACTTAGTCTTTGGAGCCTTACCATGTCAATAAGTGAGGAGTGGGTATGTATATATAGAGAGAGACAGACAGACATCAGTAAGTCAAAAAATATCTCTCCTCCTATATCGGGGTCAGCAAATTTATTCTGTAAAGGGCCATATAATAAATATTTTAAGCTTTGTAGGTCATATTGTCTCTGTCATAACTACTCAACTCTACCATTGTAGCATGAAAGTAGCCATAGACAGCACCTAGAAGAATGAGGATGGCTGTGTTCTAATCAATTATTTATGAAAGAGGCAGTGGGGCTAGATTTTGCCTACAGGCAATAGTTGCCCTACCACTGTCCTAGACCAATGCTTCTTAAAGTATAGAGGTGACTCAGGATCATTTGGGCTACGTGTAAAAATTGTAGATTCTTTCACCATATTCCAGACCTACCAAATCACAATCTGCTTCTTTTTTAAATAAATCTCCTGGGTGATTTACGTGCATAAAAATATTTGAGAGCCACAATCCTATACCCAGTTTTTCTCCAAGTCCCCATAAAAGGTATCATTCCAGCTATCGAAAACAGAATACCTATCAAAGGAAAGGCAACAGGCGCAATACAAATCAAGAAAGGAAAATTGGCCGGCTGTCACAGCTCGCCGTCTTTATCAAGATGTCAAAATGTTGGCCTGTGACCACAATTTTCCTACCTGGAAGATGTCCTTTAGTTTTACTGATTAAAAAAAAAAAAAAAACTCACAAACCAGAAAAAACTTTTGTTCCCAGTGGTATCATATTGATCTTCTAATCAAGTTGGTGCACACACACACACACACACACACAAAGGACATTTTTGAACTGTGAATACCTGGTTTTAAATCTGAAAATGCAGTTGTGCTAAAACTTCTTTTATGCTATTGAGGAAAAATGAGCACCAGCTCTGCAGAAATAAGAGGGATGTAACAATATGTGAATTTGTAAAGATTCACCAATACGCACACTGCCTGCTTCATGAATACATGAATGCAACCTGTTTCATTTTTTCTTGTTTCAGAACTAAAGGTATTCACATAAATCTGGATCTTCTTTTCTTTGGGGAATTAAGGCTGGCACCATCAGTCTCTGCCTTTACCTGTATCAGCATGGGGGAGAAAAGGCCAACCCTTCACTGTCTTTTGACAAAAGATTGAAAAAAGTGAACAGTAGTAGAGAGAAATGAATACCAAAGCACACGGTGTAATAGAGCTGACCAGGTCGCCATCCACTGGGATAACACCCCTCTCCAGCTGACAGGCACCAGTGATCTGGTTTCAGTCGTCAGCACCCCAAACTTATTAACTGACTGTGTGATCTTCTGTCTAATGCCAGGAACCTCCCCCACCCCACCTTGCATCATAAGACTTTAGTTTATAGACCCCTTTGCTTCATCTCACTTTTTATACTTTTTCTCTGATCCTACTCCACCAATGACCCAAATGCCTCCAAGGCACAACCCTGCCAGTGGTGGTGGCAGTCCCCCTCTGAATGCTCTGCACAGCTGGGATGTCCGGGCCCAGCTGTAAAGCCTGACTCAGTACCACCACCAGGGTCCCAGTGGACTGAAACATGTCTACATATCAAACAGAAGTTAGCTTCTACTGCTTTCTTTTTTCCTCCCAATACTTTGTATCCCATGGCCACCACAGTTATTTTGAAAGAATATTTTAAAGCTGGGTGATGACATTTAAATAAAGTAATCTCAATGAGAAGTGAAGGATTAATAAAAATGTAGCAGAGGACCCACAAGGTAGCACAATTATAACAATTGGGGTTAAACTAGCACTGAGCTCATGATACATTTTTATTTAAATGAATAATATCTTGGGTCTACACCGGCAAGTAAAGTGGGCCCTTCAGCACTGAAGTGAACCTGATATTGGCTCTGTGTAATTGTGGGTCAGTTAATTAACCTCTCCAGTACTGGAACATCTGAATTTTAAGGTACTTTCCACTCAAAAATTCTACAGTCAGGCCCAAGTCTATTTGAGTGGGCACATCTTTCTTAAAATTGATGTTTAAGTTTGTATGTGTGTGTATATATGTGTGTGTTTTAAGCAGAAAAAATGTTAAAATGGATATCGATCAAGATATTCTTCTGTGGAACATTTTAATGTTTATTGTTGTTAGGTGCCATCGAGTTGATTCTGACTCACAGCGGCCCCATGTACAACAGAACAAAACATTGCCCAGTCCTGATCCATCTTCATATTTGTTGCTATGTTTGAGCACATTGTTGCAGTGCAGCCACTGTGTCAATCCGTCTCCTTGAGGGTCTTCCCCTTCTTTGCTGACTCTCTACCAGTTATGATGTCCATGTTATCAGGTCCCTCCTGATAACATGTCCAAAGCACATAAGACAAAGTCTTGTTATCCTTTCTTCTAAGAAACACTCTGGCTGTGCTTCTTCCAAGACACATTGTTCTTTTGGTAGTCCATTATATATTCAATATTCTTCATCAACGCCATAATTCAAAGACGTGAGTTCTTCTTCAGTCTTCCTTATTCGTTGTCCAGCTTTCACGTGCTTATAAGGCAATTAAAAATACCATAGCTTGGGTCAGGGGTACCTTAGTCCTCAAAGTAACATCTTTGCTTTTTAACACCTTAAAGAGATCTTTTGCAGCAGATTTGCCCAATGCAATGTGTCTTCTGGTTTCTTGACTGCTGCTTCCATGGGTGTTAATTGTGGATTGAAGACAAATGAAATCCTTGACAACTTCAATCTTTTCTCCATTTATCATTATGTTGCTTATTGGTCCAATTGTGAGGATTTTTGTTTTCTCTATGTTGAGGTGCAATCCATACTGAAGGCTGTGGTCTTTGATCTTTATCAGCAAGTATGTCAAGTCTCATTTGCTTTCAGCAAGCAAGGTTATGTCATCTGCATATCCCAGGCTGTTAATGAGTCTTCCTCCAATCCTAATGCTGCATTCTTCTTCAAATAGTCCAGCTTCTCGAATTATTTGCTCAGCATACAGACTGAATAAGTATGGTGAAAGGATATACTGATTCACACCTCTCTTGATTTTAAACCCCACAGTATCTGCTTATTCTGTTCCAATGACTGCCTCTTGCTCTATGTACAGGGTCCTCATGAACACAATTCAGTGTTCTGGAATTCCCATTCTTCACAATGTTATACATACTTTGTCATTATCCACACAGTCAAACGCCTTTACATAGTCAGTAAAACACAGGTAATCATTCTTCTGGAACTCTCTGCTTTCAGACAAGATCCATCTGACATCATCAATGATACCCTTTCTTTATACATCCTCTTCTAAATCTGACTTGATTTTCTGGCAGTTACTTGTTGATGCACTGCTATAACAGTTTTTAAATTATTTTCAGCAAAATTTTACGAACGTGTGGTATTTGTGATTATTGTTCAATAATTTCCATATTCCTTTGGATCACTTTCTTTGGAATGGGCAGAAGTATGGATCTCTTCCAGTGGGTGGGCCAGGTAGCTGTCTTCCAGATTTCTTGGCATAGATGAGTGAGCACTTCTGGTGTTGTATCTGTTTGTTGAAACATCTCAATTGGTATTTCATCAATTCCTTTCCTGGAGACTTGTTTTTTGCTAATGCCTTCAGTGCAGTTTGGCCTTCTTCTTTCTCTACCGTCAGTTCTTGATCACGCGCCACCTCCTGAAATGGCTGAACATCAGCACATTCTTTTTGGTACAGTGACTCTGTGTATTCCTTCCATCTTCTCTGGAAGATCATTCAATATTTTGCCCATAAAATTCTTCAATATTGCAATTGAGGCTCAAACTTTTTCTTCAGTTCTTTCAGCTTGAGAAATGCTGAGAGTGTTCTTCCCTTTTGGTTTTCTAACTCCAGTTCTTTCCACATGTCATTATAATACTTTATTTTGTCTTCTCGAGCAGCCCTTTGTAATCTCCTATTTAGCTCTTTTACTTCATCATTTTTTCCTTTCACTTTAGCTACTCTACATTCAAGAGCAAGTTTCAGAGTCTCTTCTGGCATCTATTTTGATATTTTTTTTCCTGTCTTTTTAATGACCTTTTGCTTTCTTCATGTATGATGTCCTTGATGTCATCCCACAGCTTGTCTGGTCTTCAGTCATTAGTCTTCAATACGTCAAATCTATTCTTGACGTGGTCTCTAAATTCAGGTGGGATATATTCAAGGTTGTACTTTGGCACTCGTGGACTTTTTAAAATTTTCTTCAGTTTCAACTTGAACTTGCATAGGAGCAACTGATGGTCTGTTCTGCAGTCAGCCCCTGGCCTTGTTCTGACTGATGATATTGAGCTTCTCCATTGTTTCTTTCCATAAATGTAGTAGATTTGATTCCTGCAGGTTACATCTGGCCAAGTCCACATGTATAGTTGCCATTTATGTTGTTGAAAAAAGGTATTTGCAATGAAGAAATCATTGGTCTTGCAAAATTCTATCATGCAATCTCCAGAGTCATTTCTATCACCAAGACCGTATTTTCTAACCAACCCTTCTTTCTTATTTCTTTTGCATTCAAATTACCAGTAATTATCAATGCACCTTGACTGCATGTTTGATCAATTTTAGACGTCAGAAGGTGGTAAAAATCTTCAGTTTCTTCATCTTTGGCCTTAGTGGTTAGTGGATAAATTTGAGTATTAGTAGTAGTAGCTGGTCTTCCTTGTAGGGGTGTGGTCCTATCACTGATAGCATTGTACTTCAGGAGCGATCTTTTTTTCTTTCTTTTTTTATTGTGGAAAAACATATGTAAGAAAACATTTGCCACTTCAACAATTTTTTCTTTGTGTATGTGTGTGTGCTTTAGATGAAGGTTCACAGAGCAAATTAGTTTCTCGTTGAACAATTAATATGTATATTGTTTTGTGACATTGGTTGCCAACCCCAAGACATGTCAACATTCTCCTTCTTGACCTTGGGTTCCCATTACCAGCTTTCCTGTCCCCTCCTGACTTCTTGTCCTTGCCCCTGGGTTGGTGTGCCCATTTAGTCTCATTTTGTTTTATGGGCCTGTCTAATCTTTGGCTGAAAGATAAACCTCAGGAGTCACTTCAGTACTGGGTTAAAAGTGTGTCTGGGGGCCAGGATAGATCTTGAAATGTTCTTTTTGACAACGGCTGTGACACCATTCCTCTTCAATCTGTCATTCCCGGCAGAGTAAACCATATGCTTGTCTGATTCAAAACAGCCAATACCAGTCCATTTCAGCTTTTTTTTAATGCCTAGGATTTAGATATTTATGCATTTAATTTTTGACAACTTCTAATTTTCCTGTATTCGTATTTCATACATTCCACATTCTGATTATTAATGGATGTTTGCAATTGTTTCTTCTCGTTTCAAGTCACATGCTGCATCATCAAATAAAGGTCCTAAAAGCTTTCCTCCATCTACATCATTAAGGTCGACTCTACTGTGAGGAAGCAGTTCTTCCCCAGTTGTATTCTGAGTGCCTTCCAACCTGAGGGGCTCATCTTCCAGCACCATATCAGAAATGTTCTGCTGCTAGTTTTCACTGGCCAGTGTTTTCAGAAGTTGACCGCCAAGTCCTTCTTCCTAGTATGTCTTGGTCAGGAAGCCTAGTTAAAACCTGTCCACCGTGAGTGACTCTGTTGGTATTCAAAATAGTCGTGGCATAAATTACAGCACCACAGCAAACACAGGTCACCACAGTAGGACAAACTGACAGACGTACTTAATAGAAAGTACTAAGTTATTCTCGATCTTTTTACAAAAAAAGGATCTTTAATGTTATCGAAAATTGCAGCCTATCTTGCATACTTTGTTTTAATTGATAATGAGATTTTTAAATAGGCACTGTAATTTTTACCAAATGCTTCAAGATAAAATGGAATATTTTTCCTAAGATTAAAAAGGTTAGGTTGTGTCTATACTGGTAAAGTAAGTGAAGATCTTTAAAGAGTGGATGTAGGTGATACTGATGACCCTGAGTGATCTGATTTTTCTAAAATCAGGCTCTATAACTGTCAGTCTTCGGGAGGTTTTGTGAGTGTAAATGAATGCAGAGTCATTATTCACTGCCACAGAGGACCTTACGTGTACTCACTCTGCCGCAACGGCAGAACAAAATTTGGTGCTACTACAAAAAAAAAAAAAAAGGCAGTAGGGAAAAATCAATAACAAATCAAGTATTCATGGAATACCTGTTCGTATTGTGTGAGATGCAGGGTGAGTATAAAGCCCTAGACTTTGCCTTCAAGAAGCTTATGATTTGGTTGAGATGGCAGGACAAACAACACCAAAAATATATACAACTGAACGCTAAGTGGAATGTTGTAGACACTGCTACAAATTAATTGTGCAAGTAAAGAAATCAAAAGTAGGCCTGCTGGCTTTACAGATTTGGCTGAAGCCCTTTATTCTGGCACTGGAAAGGCTCTCTTCAGTTGTACAGCTTCACTTAAAAAAAGAGGATTCTGGTTCCCCCCAACCTGTTGCTATATGCAAAAATAAATAAGAATATTGCCAGATTAAATTATACATACTAGAAAATAACTCAGCTGACTGGATGGCCTTTTTAAAAATATCAGATTTGGCCTATACGTTAAAGGTAACACATGAAATTAAGGGGAACAAAAAGAAAAATAATGATCCTCTTAATGACCTCCTGAACTAATTCATACTTTATAACTTTCTTAGAATTCAAACTTACTGGAACACTTTAACAGAAGATAAATATATTATTTGCCCCTGTATTATTTCATAACACCTTGTGATTCCTATTTGTAACTCTGCTGTTTACATAGCCTTATATTTGTAAATAAATTTAATGCATGGTAGAAAAAATATGTTAAATGATAACTAATATTCATTTAGTGCTTTCATGGACATTCATTTAAAATCAAGGCGCGCCTGTGATGTATCACTGTTTACCTTTTTTTAGGATGGAGGAAGATCCGATAAAGATAAAAGCTAATGTTCACTGAGCCCTTACTCTGATCGAATCTTGCACAGTTCAATAAGGTAGCCATGTGCAGATATTTAAATGTAAATTTTAATTAATAAAAATTAAATAAAATTGAAACTTCAGTTTGTCAGTCACAGTAGCCACATTTCAAGTCCTCAGTAGCCACATGTGGCTAGTGGCTCCCATATTAGTCAACGCAGGTATATAACATTTGCGTCACTGCAGAAAGTTCACTTGGAACTGCTACTGTAGATAGTTTACCAGGTGCTGTACATGTGTTACCTCATCTGATTATCATCTCAGGAAGTAGGTGCTATTATGATTATTCTCATATTACAGGTGAATAAACTAGGTACAGAAAGTCACAGTGACTTGGCTAAGGTAAGAGTGGAGCTGAGAATCCAGGGCTAACTAGCCTAGTGCTGTCCAAGTGAACTTTCTGTAGTGATAGAAATGTTTCGTGTCTATGCTGTCCAGGATGGTAGCCACTAGCCCCATGAGGCTATTGACCATTTGAAATGTGGCTGGTACAACTGAGGAATTGAATTTTTAATTTAATTTAAATCAATTTTAGTTTCAATAGCCATATGGGGCTAGTGGCTACCATCTTGGACAGTTCAGATCTAGCCCCTCAGTCCTATCCTTAGTCCCCACTGTATCTAACACATAAGCCATCTCACTATGGCCACCAGCAACATTAGACGAAAGAAGATGCATGGCAGAAAAATAAAAGAAAAAGGATGAGCCCTATTCAAACAGCAGCTTGACAAAAGGTTACCTGAAGCTGAGCCTTCTATTTTGTCTCAATACTTAAAGAAAGCTATGCTGGGGGAAAAAATGAAATCCAGCACGCACTTTATTTTCCAACTTTTCCTAGATGCTTTTGGAATTACCTGTTTGCATGAAAGCAATAAAAGTGTACATAGCATATGTTTTTCACAGGATGCAATTTTTGTAGGGCAACCAGATAAATTACAACATGGGTGAGGCCACAATTCTCCAGTGTGTTCAGAGGATCAGGCTGGGGGAGCCACGAACCAGACACATAACTCATTGGTGGTTCCAGCATGGAGAGAGAGATGGACTCATATCCACTCTGAAGACACCTTTTTCCCCCCAACTTGAAAACTTTGCTTTATTATGTTTTAAGGTATCTAGAATAGCCTGTTTGGCTTCTGTTGGGTTGCTTATCTTGATATCAGCCTTTTATCTGCTTGGCTTTTTATGTGGTTCTACTGGAAAATCTTGCCATGGAACATTTAACAAGAAGAGGAAGCAAGCTCAAAAAATTCCATTTACACGCAGAATTATTTCACGTTTCCAGAGGCTGGAGAGTGCCTTTTCCTTCAAGTTTTATGATGGGGTTGTGATTTCAGCTATCCCTCCAAACAGATATTCTGTCTCTATTCAGAAAATGCAATTCTAGAAATCTATATCAAACTCTAATGATAGCTTACAGTCTTCGTGGCTGAAATAACAGAGCGGTGGCTGGTAGAATTGAGAGGTGCAGGCAGCTCTGTAATGTAAAAGGGAAATCTGCTCCAGTCTCTCCAGCTCGCTCTTGGTTCCCCCTCAGCAGAATTCACCACAAACAAGGATGTTAGAAGTGAAAATCACAGCTGTCATTTTTAATTTCAAGGGTAGTGATCTTGAAATAATCTAAGAGCTCATTCCAGACACTCGGGGTATTATGTTGCTACGACGGGCCCAATCTTTGGAGGAACAAGTAGGTTTTGCCTCACAGCTCTGGCATAAACTCTATTCCAGTTTGGTCAATTCTAAAGATAAAGCAGAACGACATCTTTTACAAACCTACCTCAATTCTAAATCAAGAATACCCTCTGAAAGCTAAGACTACCTCAATTCTAAATCAAGAATACCCTCTGAAAGCTAAGACTAGAATAGTTAAATACAATGACCTATCTCGTACAGCATATGTCCAAGTTGAACAGATCAGGAGAAAGAAATATATATACAAAGGCTTCTTCTCCAATCCTACCAGCCTATTACTTTTCAATAGATGCACACATACAAAGGGTTTCCTGAATGTAGGAAAACAAGTTTATAATTACATAATTATGCAGACACACCACAATTTTTCTTTTATGTTACCTTTATCTTTAAAAGGCAACAGACAGAGCTGTACTAAAAAGCAATAAAGCATGGGTAATTTAATACCAAATTACATCCATATTGAAAAGTTTACATGCAGTTGAGAGCAGGCAGAGGTCAGGTTTTCAACAGGACTGTCTTTAATTGTGGCCATCAGTTTTAGCAATCCAGATCTCCGGATCAAAGACAGATATAATGGGCTTCCTCAGCGCTGAATAGTGAAAGCAGACAGCAGGAATGGCGCTATCTGGCACCCAAAGGTCATAAAAAGAAAATTACCAGAAAGGGAATGTGTCTCATTGTAAATTATACATTTAAGATAAAATATATATATTTTAATCATTCTTCCTCTCCCAATTTCCAATGAGCTACTTTGTTTCGCTTTGTTTTGTTTTGTTTTTTGTCACTTCGTCACAGGTGCAAGGTTTTCCCTGCTTTTCCTCTAATATATGTGCAAAATTTGTGTAAATCTTTATTAATTTTTTTAAACTGCTTTCAATCATGATTTTCTCCAACCACAGCATAGCAATCCTTCTTTCCTTGAAGAAGGGCTGTGTGAACTGAGACAATTTCCCACCCCCCCTTCTTCCCCGCTAAATCAAATGAGGAGTAAATTATCAGCAAATCAGATAGAAACAAGTTTCCTGGATCTGCAGATCCATTCTACAAATGAAGCAATTTCATCTCTGCTGGCTCTGGGGTGGGGGGAGTGCCATGGGGGGAGATTTTAAGTAGCCATGGGGGACCAGACAGAGATGCTAGCTGGCGAAGCATCCCCACGTTTGCATGCACAGACCACTCAAATCTGCACCAAGAGACTACTTGTGAGAATCCATCTTTTTTCACTTAACAAGATACAAAATATAAAACACATTTGCCTCTTATTAAACCTCGCCTGTAAGTAGTTCCAGGTCCACCATTTTTAAAGGGAGGAGAGGGGAGCTGAGACCCCCTTGGGAATTTCAGTGGAGTGACTGGAGATGAGGTACAGGCTGTGAGCCTTTATTACTTTAATTTTTTTTTTTCTAAAAGCACAGAAGGAATAACATTTTAAATCATTAGCATTTGCCTTAAGTAGTTATTTCTTCCAACTGTAAGAATCTCCTCTCCCAGCCCCCTGCCCCATTAGTACCACTCCCAATGGTGCATAGAAGAAATACCCAGATGAAATTTCCCTCCACAGTTCAAATTTGGAAAGTACTTTTAAAGAATTTCAGGCTCTAGAGCAAGGCGGCCATGGAAGAAACTATAACCAGTTTTATTCTCCCCCTCCTCAAAGGACTTGGAGAATAAGGTCCTTGTATTTACGGCACCTGAGAATGAAAGCTAAATATAGCATCTCAAAATTATTTCCGTGGCAGCAGTTACTGTGATGACAGAACATGGTCTCCTCTCTGTTCCAAAACAGAGTTTGTAGTAATCCCCAGTCAACTCAAAATGCTTTGTGTGAGCGACATGTAGGGCGCTTTTAAGTGGTGAAGTGCAAAACCTAAATTGTTTAACAATGGAATAAAAGCAGCCACCTTATCTAATTTAAAAAATTTTTAGTTTCTATCAGGGGAGCAGGAAAAGGTGAAGAAATTCACAAAACCAGGAAAAGAAGGTCAGCTCTGTGCTCTGCAAGTTCAAAATTGCAGGAAGCCATATCTGGGCACAGAAGTGTTTATTGAAAGAGTTAGCATCCTCTCTCACAGGTTAGTATTTTTGGGTTGCTGTTCATAGACCCAAAAATATAAAACAAACCTCCCCTAAGCCAAATATTTCTGCATTTCAACTTTGCTTTGCCAAAAGAGATCCTTCTTCAGGCAAAGTAGGTTTCGTAATCTGCAAAGCTCATATACCAAAAGTGACACATGAAAAGGCCCGCCTTTAGCTATGTTACACGGTAGAGGCAACACTGCCACCCTCCTACTATACATATAAAGGACAGACAAACCAAGCTGGAATTCTGTAACAGGTCAGCAGAACAGATAAGCTATGTTCTTTTGGCCAGCAATAATCAGATGCAGTAATCAGAGGTGGGGTGTGATATTTTACTCTCAGCAAGATTTAACTAACACAGTCGTACTCAGTACATTGCTCAGACCTCCACACCGATCACATGGATTTGCCTCCTGCACCACAGTCATTCTGCTTCAATACTGTTATGACAGAGGGAGTTGATGGATGGCTCTCCCCTTCCCCGCTCATTCTCATCTGCATTAGAACTTATTTGTTGGGCACCAACAGGGCACCCAGCACCATCCAAGATAATGTTGCAGCCACGGGACCTGAAGTCAGGCATATCTTCCATCTACCTCAAAGAGAATTAAGGGCATTCCTGTTGGAAGCAGAGTAGGAGCTAATAAAAAGCACCAAGTGTCAGTACCAATATAAGACCCCATGCTTGCGCAATGTGTTAAAATAAAAAATTGTAATTATTGAAAGAACCCAAAAGGGAAAAGGGAAATAGTTTCTTATAGCAAAAAGAATAGCAGCTTTCAGTTATAATTTAACAGAATTGATGAAAAACCAAACCAAACCCGCTGCTGTTGAATAGATTGAAGGGAAATGGAATTCAAGAACAAAGAGCCAAGAAAGCTGTTCCAGGACAAAGCCGCAGGTGCCACCACTGTAGAGGACAGGGGATCACAGCCCTGCCTTCGCCTCTTCAACTGAAGAGGATGCTCAGGAAGGACAAAACCTGTACAGACAGACACAGGGCAAACCCTGCCCTCTGAAAATAAAGGGACATTAAAAAAAAATTTTTTTAATTACAAATTTTAAGTGACTTGGGAATTTTTCAGGAGAAACCAAGCATTCAAAAGCTTAAACAGTAATGCAGAATTGCAGTGATCTATAACTTCAGTGCTTCCTATCTGGAACAGAAAAAGACCTTGATGAACCACTACGCAGTGCAATCAAGTGATAAGATCTAATAAATATAACAAAGACATGGTTTAAATATAAAATGCAAACAAGGTAACAAATCACGGGCAAAGAGTTCAGCGAGTCTGAAGTAGGCTGTAGAAGCAGTCCAGTTAACTCAGCACTGAGCCTTTGCTTCCCACTTTTGTGGGTGGCAATGCCTGGTTAAGCATGGTCTTCAATGAAAGAATTCCCATACTTGGATCTGCACTGTGTCTGCCAATAATAATAATAATAAAGACTTAACACTCAGTATGTATGTCAAATGTTTTACTAATTATTGCATTTAATTCTCAAGTTAAGTATGCTCATTTTACACAGAGATAATGAAAGCTACCTACCACCTGCTATACCATTTGGAGATTTAATAGACACACTTTTTTACTCTGTTAAACCTGAACTGACACAAAGGTGGTCAACCCATCTGAGATCCTTATAGCAAAGAAACCAGTTGACCGGTTGCCATGGAGTTGATTCTGACTCATGGTGTGTGCCAGAGGAGAACTATGCTCCACAGGGTTTCCAATGGCTGATTTTCAGAAGTAGATTGCCAAGCCTTTCTTCCAAAGTGCCTCTGGGTGAACTCAAACCTCCAGCCTTTAAGTTAGTAACTGAGCATGTAAACCATTCGCACTACCCCGGAACTCCATAGCAAAGAAAATGCCAGTTTAAGTGCATTCCAAAATCTGGATGCCTCTGATTCCCTCATGCCCAGCATCCAATCTATCACCAAATCCTTTCAATTCTACCTCTAAAGCAAGGTTTCTCAACATTTTTAAAAGAAAATTAATAAGATAAGCATCAAATTCAAGAAGGTAGAAAACAAGAAGCCCAAGACAATAACGGGAAGGAAACAATAGACAAATGCAAAAATTAGATAACATAAAACAAATAATGGAGATCAATGAAATCAAAAGGTTTTTTTTTTTAATATTCTGTGGGTTGACCAGATGGTTTAGCTACCTTGGCCCAGGTTTAGCTGATCTCTGCATTTAGGTTGTAAATTAGCTATGGCCAAAAGGCCTCAGTCACATGTCTGGTGGGTCAACACTGTGGTGGCTCTAATGGGACCTCAGCTGGCACTGCTGGTCTCTGCTCCATGTGGTCTCTCATCTACTAGCCCAGGTTTCTTCACTTGGTGGTCTCCAAGCAGGAAGAAAGCCAAAATACACACAATACTTTTCAAGCTTCCGCTTGGGCTGCATTTGTTACTATCCCATTGGTCAAAGCAAGTCATGTGGTCAAGTCCAGAGTCAGTGTAAATACGTTTACAAGGAGGCACAAGTGTTACTGCAACAATCTACCATACCCAATAACTGTACCATTGACTGTTGTCCCATGTACAGCTGTTCAGATTCCACCTCTGCCACCGGACCGTTTAACAGTTGCTTGACTATAGCCGCACTACTATTAGTGTGGGTAGGTACTCTACACTGGACAGTAGGAAAAAAGAACTACATTTTTTTTTTTTAACTTGCCATACAGTTTTAAAGGGAAAGATGCTAAGCAAATGTTCACAGAAAATTGAACAAGAAAATTAGGCCCAGAAATGAAAAACTCAAAAGATTGTGGCAATAAGCATAATATAACTCTGATAAGCCTTTTTGAGCAAGGCTATTTTTTTTTTTTTTTTTATACTAGGTCCACCTCTAAAAATCTTCAAGGACAAGAGATACACCTGTTTGCCTTGGACAGCTTAGGCAGTGACTTGCCTATATGTCAAAAGTCTAAGCAAAATACTTTCTATTTGACCTCCAGTCTCATAGCGAAAGGAATCCTCGTCTCTTCATGTAGAAATGGGCATGACTACCAAGTCAGCCATGTCAACCAGAATATCAAAGGATATTTTTATTTAGCCTACATATTAACTAGACCCCCAACTCATATTGGATATCAGTATGTTGCTGAAAACTAACTACAGCATAGCTAACACAGAATTTTTATATTCACTCAGAAATGGCATTTGTGAGAACATGATTTCCTCTTATAAATACCAGTGTTTACGGTAAATAGCAAGTGCTCAGAGGTAATGGTGCTTCTTGATGATGATGTCCAATGTAGTCAGTTTGGAAGGTGAATTTGGGGGATTACCAGGAGTTCTTTTATCAAAGCTGAGTAATTCACCAATTCCCGGTAATTTCATTGATCATCAACTACCTTAATAGTAAATGATTTTTTTCCTACTGTTGTCAAATACTCCATTAGTGTCATCTATGTGGAACAAATGTGACATCAAGTGCCTAGCCAATAACAGCACATGTCTGTTTCTCTGAGTCGTCCCATTAAAATGGAATCTAGGCTCAATTTTCTGTAAGTAGAAGACTAGACAGATCCTTGAGTCACCATCAGTAGTTTTCTCAATCAAGAAAGGAGGATAGCATGATTTTAGGAATTTTCACAAAAAATTATTTTGATGGTCAAAAAAGTCTGCTATGCTCTAAGAATCTAATTTGGAACATACATTTTCCTGGCACATTTTACATCAGAAAGCTTTTAATTTAAATATGAAAAGCCAGGATTTGCTTTCTAGACAGAATGCAATTCTAAAATGTCATGCAAATTTCTTTTTGGAAGAACAAATGCAAACATTTTGAGAAGAGCTCTAAATATGCACAGGGCTTTTGTGAAACCATGTGTAAAATACTATTTTGCTTGAGGCAATCTATCTCCCACATTTGTTGAGGGAGAAAATAATAGCCAATATTCTGTATGACTGTGTTGAGGGTATGAATGGTTTTTATCTGCATGGTTCTTGTGCAGTGCACGAGGCAATTATTTGTCAGCTTTTCTGGGAGTTCTGAAAAATCATAGGATCCACAAACCATGCACTAGACCATGTCTATTTTTAATATGTACCCTCAAGCACCTAGTATAGAACTAAGCATCCTATGGACACTCAAATACTTATTCACTAACTACCACGTTTACCAGTACATCCTCCCCACAACCTCCCTCTTCTGCCTTCCATATAATGAGATGAAGGGATCTTTTGCCTTTTTTCTTCTTCTCTGCTGGATATACACTCAATAATAATTTGCTCCACCCCCAACACAAACAGAACACCCAGTGGATTAATTGGCATTGCTTTCTGTTCTACTACCTCATTTTATTGACTCCACCATTTTTTCACTCTTTGGCATAAGCAAATGTAACAAAGGCATTAGAGATATTTGGCACAGACTTTGTAGCAGCCCTGCTGAATACAACATTCTACAATGATGTTAATGTCCTGTAGCTGCACTGTCCAGTACAGTAGCCACCAGCCCCATGTAGCTATTGAGCACCTGAAAAGTGGCTAGTGAAACTGAGGAATTGAGTTTTGTTTTGTTTTTTAAATTAACTTAAACGTGTAATAGTCACAGGTGGCAAGTAGGATAGCATAACAGACAGCACAGACTTAAGAGTTTCAGATGAGAAATTTATGGAAGTTAACTTTGGAAGTGGGAAGATTTGGGCTCTACTCTACATTTCCTTGTGCAACTCTGGGCTGGTCACTTAGCACCTCCGAACCTCAGCCTCTAGAGCTGTGAAATGACAATAATAATACCTGTTTCACATGGTCGTGATGATTAAATAAGCTATGTAAAGTGGCTAGCACATTGCAACTAATCTATGAAAGGTAGCACCCCTGTTCCATCTTTTTTTTTTTTTATATCTACAAAATTGGACTGAGAAAAAGTATTTCTCAGGGTTATCATAATAATCAAATGGGATAACAAATAGAAAAATATAAAATATAAGTGTTAAAAAATATGAAGTATTGCTAATTTCCTTAGCTAAAAAAAAGATTTAATGTATATTTATAATATTTCTCTCATTATCATTCCCATCTTAGGTCTTTCTATTTATTCTTTTGAGAACTTTGGCATTATCTTTAAACCCAAACTTTGTACTTTCTTTCAAAATTCTTGTGTATTGCCTTTGCCAAAAACCCACAAACCCTGTTTTCACCTCAGTTCTCCCTTGCTGAAATCTACATTTGTTTTCACCTCTTCTTACCCTGCTGCTCTGACTTTATCTGCAGATTCAAGCACTAACTGGAAATACTGGGAACTTTCTCAGTCAAACAAAGAGATACAACTTCACAGGAATCCTTTAAATGCTAAAGATGATGACAGAAAGATCCTTTGGAATTCAAGGGTTAGAGTAAGAAAACTGAGTATAATTTTTCAAAAAGAATGGATGTCATATTCCCACGCTGTCCTTTTTAATGCTAATCTTTTCCATCTGCTAATTTAAGTGTCTCTCCTCTCCTTCTCCAAACATTAGTTCCTTCACGTAAATAAAGCTGTTGAACTGTACTTATTAGAAGGAAACTGTAATAATGATATTTTAGAAGCAGCTTGGGAAAATGTGTAGCAAAAAAAAAAAAAAAAAAAATAGGCTTGCCTAAATGTACAGGAGAGCTTTGTTCTGAACTTGGAAAATGTTTTGGATACAAAGCTATAGAACAGGAATTTAAAACAAACTAAATAGGTCAGGACAGCAGGGGACTTGCTCTGGACCTGGTGGAGAATAAATATTCTAATTGGTTCATTCAGCTGACACAGAATTAATCTTGATGAGGTAGGAAGCCCACCTCAAGGTAAAGAGAACTGTAAAAGATAAAATCTGAAACAATTATGGCAAAATGGTAAGCTCTGATTAATCTGGTTTCAGTACAGTTTATGAGTCTTTTATACAACTCTATATATTAAAACCCATTACAAATATTAAAAAGTAGGCATATTTGTTTAAAAAAAAAAAAAGGCAGCTTCTCTCTGTTCTCTCAGAGAATTTGCTCTACATTACAAAGAAAAATCTTCATTCATTCCCTGACAGCATTAAAGAGAAGACTGGTTAATAGAGGACAGGAAGAATAACAGGGTTTGAGGACCCTGGAATAGTGAGAAGGTAAAAATATGGCAAAGAAATCAAGAGAGAGACGCACAGGGAAACAAAGACAGAGAGCAGCAGCAGGCCAGCAATATGGCTGGGGCTTGAGGAAAGAACAGCTAGTGAGAAATACTCAGGTGGCCAAAGAATGTTTAAAAAGAGTGAAAGTTAGTATAGAATTTCAACTTGTTCCCCATTGTGCAATGTTATCACCCTTCTGGACCCTCTAATCTTCACTAAAAATCTGCCACACACCACAGTCATGTTTTTCTGGTGATATGGAATGAGGGAAGGGGGACAATGTTCAGCAATAAGCAAAGCGGGGTAGGAAAAGGAGAGAAAACACACTGAGGTGTCGAGGAGATTTTCAGAACCCACTTTGAATATAAGATCCTGAAAATCCTCACAAAACAAAATAGCATAGGATTTGAAACACACAAAAATAAAAATTTAAGGACACTACTTTTTTTTTTTTTACTAGGCTCCAAGAAGATTAAAATCAGTATGACAAAGGCAGGCAGATGTCTAGGAGCTCAAGGCAATGGGCAGGAACAAAAAACGCCCATAAAAGATAAAGGGGTAGAATAAAGCAAAAAGTAGCAGATTCAAGGCAATGAAAATTCAGGCATTTCACAGGCTTTTATGTGAAATGGATTTTATATGATTTGTTGCAATGCAAGAATTATAACCAAGATGGAAAGTAGGCAAAATAAAAAATAAAAAAAGCCTCTGGCTGAGATGTAAAAATGTAAAATGCCTACCAGTATAAATTTAACCCTTCTGGTGGGGAAATCTCAGCCACTAGGCCCTTGTGCAAGGCTATGGGCCCTGTTAAAAACAATGGAGATCTTGTGAAGAACACTTAAGAGGAAGCTAGTACCTCCATGATACAAGAAAAATAATAGAGCAGCCAAAAGTTAAATAGAGAAAAGCTAAGAAAGAGACATCCATAAAGAGTCTTAGAATCACCGTCAACCCTGGGGTTGAAAAGGCTGTGCACCACTTAAGAAGAATCACAGCAGGATGTGGGGCAAAATAACTCAAAAAATAATTTGAAAGTCATTAAATATTACACTAGAAAATAACTAGTTAATACAAAAGATACAATAGAATAGAGAAACAAAAAAGATGTGAAGCATACAGAAAATAAAAACCAAAATGGTAGATATAATTCCAACCATATCAATAATAGCATTAAATGTGAATGGATTCAACAATCTAATCAAAAGGTTGCAAATGTCAGAGTGGACAAAAAACATCTAACTCTATGCTGTCTATAGGGACACACTTTATATTCAAAGATATAAAGAGATTGAACATAAAAGGATGAACAAAAAGACATGTCATGCAAACGGCAACTATTAAAGAGCTGGAATGGCTATGAGACAAAATAGAACTTAAAACAAAAACAATGTAACTGGAGATAAAGGATAGTATTTCATAATGATAAAAGAATCAGGAATATATAACAATTATAAACATATACACACCTAAGAACAAAGCCACAAAATACATGAAGCAAAATTTTTGATTTTTTTGAAAGGGAAAAATGGGCAACTCAACAATAGATGATGTCTTCAATACTACATTTTCAATTATGCATAAAAGATCAACAAGGAAATAGAGATGTCAACAAGAAAACAGAGACTTGAACAATATAAACCAACTATATATATAATGGGCATTATGCAATAGCAAAACAATACACTTTCTTCCCAAGCATGCATAGAACATTCTCCAAGATAGGCTATATACTAGGTCATAAAACAAGTCTTAATAAATTTAAAAATATTTAAATCACACAAAGCATGTTCTCTGACCACAGCAAAATTGAATTAGAAATCAGCAACAGTAGGTAATTTGAGAAATACAAAAATATGTGAAAATTAAACAACATATTTCTAAATAACTAGTGAGTTAAAGAAGAAACCACAAGAGAAATTAGAAGATATCTTGAGGTGAATGAAAATGAAAATACAACATACCAAAACTTATAAGAAGTAGCTAAAGCAGTACTCACATGGAAATCTATAACTATAAACACCTATATTATAAAAGAAGAAAGGTCTCAAATTAATATTCTAATATTCCACTTTATGAAAATAGAAAAAAGAAGAGCAAACTAAACTCAAAGCCAGCAAAAGGGATGAAATAATGAATACTAGACTGCAGACAATAAATGAAATAGAGTAAAAAAGCAATAGAAAAAAATTGATAAAGCCGAAAGCTAGTTGTTAAAACAGAACAACAAAATGGACAAACCTTTAGCTAAACTGACCAGGAAAAAAAGAGAAGAGATACAAATTACTAAAATTAGGAATGAAGAGAGGCATCACTACTGACCTTACAGAAATAAAAAAAAGATTTTAAGAAAATAATCTGTAGGCCACCAAATTAGATAACTTAGACAAAATGGACAAATTCATAAAAACACACAAATAACTCAAGAATTAATAAAAATCTGAATAGACCTATAAAAAAAAGTAAAGATATCAAATTAATTTTAAAACTTCCTACAAAGAAAATTCCAGGCCCAGATGATTTCACTGGTGAATTCTACCAAACAATGAAAGCCAATCCTTCATAAAATTCTTCCAAAGAATAGAAGAGGAAGGAACACTTACCAACTCAGTATTACCCTGATACAAAAACCAGAAAAAGGACATCACAAAAAATAAAAGTACAGACCAATATTCCTTATAACTATAGATGTAAACATCTTTAACAAAATCTAACAAACTTAATCCAGCAATATATAAAAAGGAATATATACCATGACCAAGTGGAATTCATACCAGGCATGCAAGGTTGGTTTAATATCCAAAAATCAATTAATGTAATACACATTATCAGGATAAAGGATTCAGAAAAAGCATTTGACAAAATTCAATTATTTCATGATAAAATATTAAAAAAGAAATACACACACACACAAAAACTAGAATAGAGGAAAATTTCCTTAACTTAATAAGGGACATCTGTGAAAAACCCACAGCTAAGTTCGTACTTAAGAAAAACTGAATGCTTTCTCCCTAATATCGGTAATAAGACAAAGATGTTCACTCTCACCACTTTTATTCAACATTGTATTGGAAATTCTATCCAGGGCAATGAGGCCATAAAAGGCAGTCAGATTGGAGAGAAAGGTGTAAAAATACTTCTATTCTCAGATGACATGATATTGTAGATAGAAAATCCTGAGAAATCCAGTAAAAAACAGACAAACAAATAGAGTTCAGCAAGGTTGCACCATACAAGATCATTATAAGAATATCGATTGTATTTCCATACACATTCTTAAAATGGCATTAAGAACATTATTCCATTTGCAACAGCATATAAGAGAATAAGATAATGAGGAATAAAAAGCAAAAGTGCAAAACTTATACTCTGAAAACTACAAAGCACTGCTGAAAGAAATTAAAGACAAAAATAAATGGAAAGATATTCCATGTTCATGGATCAGAAGACAATACTGTTAAAATGGCAATACTCACCAAACTGATCTACAGATTCAAAAAATCCCTGTCAAAATCCCAGCTGGCTTTTCGTACAAGTTAATAAACTGATCCTATATGGAAATGCAAGGGGTCCAGAATAGCCAAAAAAAATCTTGAGGAAAAAAAGAAAGTTGGGGGACTCACACATCCTGATTCTCACTACAATACTATAGTAATCAAGACAGCATGATATTGACATAAAAGCAGATACATAGATCAATGGTATAGAATTGAGAGCCCAGAAATGGACCTTGATGTTTACAGTCAATTGATTTTCAACATGGGTGTCAAGACAATTCAATGGAAGACATAATGATCTTTTCAACAGACGGTGCTAGAACAACTGGATAGGCACATGACAAAGAATAAAGTTGGACCTCCACCTCACACACGATACACAAAAATTAACTCAAAATGGATCAAAGAGTTAAAACTATAAAGCTGTTAGGAAAAAAAAAGAAGTAAAACTTTCTGACCTTGGATTGGTAATCGTTTCTTGGATATGACATCGAATTACCAAAAGCACAAGAAAAAAAAATTAGACAATCTAGACTACTTCAATATTTAAAGCTTTTATGCTACAAACAATATCAAGACAGTGAAAAGACAACCCACAAAATAGGAAAAAATATTTGCAAATCATGTATTTAATAAGGTACTTGTATCTAGAATATATAAAGAACCCTTACAACTCAACAATAAAAAAGACAAGTAATGTAATTAAAATGTGGGCAAAGGATCTGAATAGACATTTCTCTAATAAAAATGGCCAATAAGCCCATAAAAAGATGTTCAGCATGATTAGTCATAAGAGAAATGAAAATCAAACTCACAATGAGACACCACTCTACACTTATCAGGATGGCTGTAATCAAAAAGAAAATAGGTGTTGGTGAGTGTTTGGAACCCTCACATACTGCTAGGGAGGAATGTAAACTGATGTAGCTGCTCTGCAAACCAGTGTGGCAATTCCTCAAGAAGTAACATAAAGTTACCAAATGACATCAGCAATTCCATTCCTAGATATGTACTTGAGAAGTGAAAACATGTGTCTACACAAAAACTTGTACACATATGTTCATAGCAATTATATTCATAATAGCCAAAAAGTGTAAACAACTCAAATGCCCATCTTCTGATGAATGGATGTGTTACATCCATACCATGGAATATTATTTGGCAATAGAAAGGAATGAAGTACTGCTATAACACGGATGAACCTTGAAAACGTTATGCTAAGTTGAAGAAGCCAGTCACAAAAGACTACATATTGTATGATTTTGTTTATGAAATATCCAGAATAAGCAAATTTATAGAGACAGAAAGCATATTAGTGGTTGCCAAGGACTGCAGGCAGGGTGGCAGTTGGGGAGTGACTGCTAATCAATATGAGGTTTCTTTTGGGGGGACAAAAATGTCTCAAAATCAGATTATGTCATTGTTGTACAACTCTGTGAATACATTTAAAAAATTAAAAATCCTGTAAATGAGTAAATGTCATGATATATTAAATGTATCTCAATAAAGCCATTAAAAAGAAAAGAAAAAAAACAGGCAATAGAACAGATTTTGCCCTTGGGTCGTAACTTGCCAACCCCTGATTTAGAGGTCTGAAAATGTCATGGCCAGATTCTCTACAATTCTCTTAACCTTTGCCTCATGGCTTGTTGTTTCATAGCGCCAAAATGGCTGCTTCATTTCCTGGCATCAATTCCATATTCCAGGACAGAAGAAGGTAAAAGGAAAAGAACAAAGTGTAAAACATGCTTACCGTTAGGTCTGTCATTTTTTAATCAAAAAACAAAAGCCCTCCCACGAGCCCTTGAGAGATTTCTGCTTGCTTATTGGCCAGAATGTGTGTCACATGGCCACCCTTAGATGAAGGTAATTAGAGGAAAGAAGTTCGTGGATTGGCATTGGGGCAGCTACGCAATACTGTCTGCCACCATAACTCTATTATTTATTAAGTACTTTGTTTAGCACTACCGTGTACAGATTACTTTCCTACTGGACCGTACAAATTTGCATGTAATTAGGTTTCTGTGAAGATTTCCAAATCATTTAGTGTAACAGTTCTCCCCTCTACCCCGCAACACACACACCTCATGACAGACAAGACATTCGGATTCTGCTTGTACAATTCCACGAACCACTATCTCACTAGGTAATCCATTCTGGCCATAGAATGCTCCGATTAGTAGAAGTTCCTCTTCATTTCAAGCTGTATCTACCTCCCTGTGGCTTCATTTGTTAAGAGCAGTAGTTACAACGCCATATTAAGAAAGTATTGTCTCATTGAAATCTTAGAAAGCTATGTAAATTGATAAAACAGGCATTATTAATCTCATCTAACTAACTGGGGATCTGAGACTCAGCAAATTTAAGGATCTTGAATCCAAATTGTCTAATGAACAATGCTGATCCTAGGCTGGTTCCTTTTTCGTAAAGCAGTCCTTCACATATTTAAAGGAGGGTTTCTTAAGCTGAGATCCACGAACAATCTTTGAGTGGTCCATGAACCTCTTAAAATTGTATTCAGTATTAGATAACGAGACATTTTGTAGAGAGGATCCTTAGCTATCATCAGATTCTAAAAGAATCTGACACCCCAAATCATTAAGGACCTGTGATTTAAAGATCATCACACACTTCCCCCCCTGCCTGGACTTTTTGCCTCCCCAGACAAAGCATCTCCAGCTACTTCATTCCATTTCCCATTTCTCTCCTCAGACCTGTTCTTCCTATCTCATCAGATGGAACTCACATGAAAGCCATGCTTGATTCCTTATCATCCCTCACTCCCACCTCCAATCCAACACAAGAGCTGGTGATTTTTATTTTCTTCGTATGTGAGTCCATCCACTTTTCTTCATCTTGGCTGCCATAATCATTTCCAGCCTGGGCTAAGGCAGTCTCCTAATTGCGCTGCTCCCGCTTCCACTTACCCCCGTCTTGAGTCGTTCTTCATAAGGGAGCCAAGAACAGTCTTTATGAAGCAGACCATATCGCTTCTTTGCTAGAAACTTTCAGTGGCGCCCTACAATAGTCAGAAATCCAACCTCACATTTTGGGTAGACATGTCCCTTAGACTTTGGGTGGTCTCACCCACACCTTACTTTCTAATGTTCCCTTAATCTCCCTTTCCCACCTATTCACTGCATTAGATTGATGGTAGTCTGCAGGGTTTTGTTTTTTTGTTTTTGTTTTTGTTTTTGGCAAGATTCAGTTTCTAGAACACAGCAAGTTCCTTCTTACTTCAGGACCATTGCATTCTTCTGGAATATTCTTTACCTTGTTCCTACCCATCCTTCAGCCCTCAGTTTAGATATTCTTTCCTTTGAGATACTGTCTCTGACTATCTAAATCAGGACCCACTACCCCAACCTATTTATCACAGCTTTCCCATGAGTTGTTAATTAGTTAGCTAGCTAGTTTGTGTGTTCGTTTGTCCATTCTATGTTCACTTTTAGACTGTAATCTCCATGAACGTAGATTCCGTATCTATCTTTTACTGTTGTATTTCCGGTGGCTGATATACATGATAAATAATCAAAAAATTCATTGAATGAATGAAAAGCTGGTTTCAAATCCTCTTACCATCATGGGCCTACTCTAATTTATAATATACCTCTTTAAATGTGGCCCCAAAACTGAACTCAAATTTCCAGGTGTGTCTAACTATTTCAGATGGGTCTGGGCATGCCACATTTAACTAATCCTCTCTTCTCTCCAACATCAGAAAAACATAGCTTACTCCATGGGCTCCCCAAGAAAATGGCCAAATAAGCTCTGTGTCTCTGCAAATGGCAGATATGACTATTCATACACCTAGAACATCACAAATTAAAAACGGATTCAGAATATGGACTCAAAATATCAGCACCAGAACTCAGGCCTCTGGCTAACAGTACAGTACTCTTTGTACTGCCTCCCTAAAATCACGTGATGATGCCTGTTATGGATTGAACTGTGTTCCCCAAAAATGTGTATCAACTTGGCTAGGCCATGATTCCCAGTATTGTGTGGTTGTTCACCATTTTGTGACCTGATGTTATGTTAATGAGGCAGGACTCAATTCACAGGTTTAGGTTGTATCTTGAGTCAATCTCTTTCAAGCTATAAGAGAAAACTGAGCGGAGAGGAGAGGGACCTCATTACCACCAAGAAATAAGCACCCAGAGCAGAGCATGGCCTTTGGACCCTTGGTCCCTGCACTGAGGAGCTCCTAGACCAAGGGAAGATTGATGAGAAAGACCTTTTCCCAGAATCGACAGAGAGAGAAAGCCTTCCCCTGGAGGTGGCGCCCTGAATTCAGACTTCTAGCCTCCTAGACTGTGAGAGAATAAATTTCTGTTTGTTAAAGCCACCCACTTGTGGTATTTCTGTTATAGCAGCAGTAAATAACTAACACAATACCCCAATTAAACTTTGGCCACCAAGTAAAAAATATTTCAATGTCTCAGCCATGGATACACGCACAGTGAAGGACTCTGTTTCTCTCATCCTCCCTCCAAGGTGCATGGAAGGCTCATCACCTTGTTTCCACTGCACTCTTCATACTGCAAAACACAAAGACGCCAGGAGTCCCCAGTGCCCAGCACTTCTTATCTACAACAGCTTCAGCTCATTCACTGAGGGGCCAGGGCAAGTTCAAAAGATGTTCTCTAATTCAGACCTACAAACAAGCCAGGGGGGAGAGGTTGCTGAGAAATCGACTTGCCATCTCAGCTTTGTTAGATAAGTGAAACACAAAATCAAACCAGCCTGCTAAAATTATTACCATCTCCATCCTTACCAACAATGATCCAGTGGATGGCAGGGAGCATTAATCACCTGAAAATATCTCATCAGAGTAGAGACCTTGTATATTACCATTAAAATTCTTAACTGCCCCCAGCCTGATTTCTTTTAAGCAAAGGCCCAGAGGCCTTATGCATTTCATGGTTATTATCTCTAGTAATGTAGCCTTTATTATTTTTTTTTTTCTTAGGGTCTCCTTTTTGTCCTTCCCCTCCCATTCTTTCAGTTCAAATGGACAGAACCTGGTTCCTATCACCTGGAGATGAATTAACCTTTCCAAATATCCTGACATTACTTTCCTAGAAAAGTTCCCTGGAGCTCTCTAGCTGTTGGAGAAGAGAGACAGCTTGGCTTTGACTTTAACACACATTTTGAAATACCTTTTTCAAGACGGCTGGAAATAAGGAACTAATAACAATGTGCTTCTAAAATTACCGGTAAATCTGAAGCATTCCGCCTTGTGCACAGCCTTTGAGAGTCTTTTAATTCATCAATTAAGTGATCAAAGATCTTGTTCAAGATATGATTACATTTCTTTTGTTCTTTTTGCACAATCATATTAAAATTGATAGCATTCTGAAAATCAAACGTGTTCTAAGCTAAAAATAAAAACAGACAAAATGACACCCTAACATTCATCACTTTCTAAGACAAGGCTGTGATTGGTCCTTAACTACCCTGGGAGGCAAATGCTGGGACAAACCATTCCACTGTGATGATGTCAAAGGAGGAACTTGAAGCTTCCAGGCTCCTTACAGCAGCTACTATGCATTTAGGCTGTGGACAGGCATTTTTAGAACCAAGATGTGGGAAAGGGGGTATAGAGAGAAGATTTGGCTACTTGCCAAAGCCAAACCCAAAAGCAATTTCAGTAGTGTAGAATGGAGGGTTTTTGATGATGATCTTTGTCACGTAGCAGGATTAGTCTTCCATATACCACTAAACAAAACAAAACAATGGTATAACCCAGAGAATCAGAAGAAAATATTTCTCAAGTTACCACATACCTTCTTAATCCTTGTTCCCCAGGAGTCAGTTATTTTGATTGCAGTTTATCTGAACATTCTTGATCATCTGAAACAGAGGTTAACAAACTACTTCTGTAAAGGGCAAGATAGTAAATATTTTAGGCTTTGCAGACCACTCAATCTCTGTCCCAACTACTCAACTCTGCCACTGTATTATGATAAAACCAAACCAAACCAAACCCAGTGCTGTCGAGTGGATTCCGACTCATAGCGACCCTATAGGACAGAGTAGAACTGCCCCCATAGAGTTTCCAAGGAGTGCCTGGCAGATTCGAACTGCCGACCCTTGGGTTAGAAGCTCTAGCACTTAACCACTAGGCCACATGACAAAAAAGCTGTAGCACTTAACCACTACGCCACATGATAGCAAGCATAAATGATATGTAAATGAATGAGAGTGTTGTGTTCCAATAAAACTTTATTCACAAAAACAGGCATTGGTCCAGGTTTGCCCTGCAAAGGTAGCTTGCCAACTCATGCTCTAAAACACGGTCCTGACCATAGTCCACATTTGAGGAGTGTAGCCCCCATCCTGTGAGTGCCGAGCAGTTTTTACTTTCCTTCTTTTATGGCCTCAGGAAAGAAAAACAGAATTGACTTGATAGGAAAAAAAAAAAAATCCATTGAGCCACAAGGGTATGTTTCATATGGTTTTCTCTTCAAAAACTTCATTTTACCCCCCAAATTAAATTTTTTGGCAATGTTCATTGTTTCTTTTGAAGAACATTAGATTTCACATTGCATCCAAGTTATTTATTACCTGATTTTGGGTCTTAACAAATATGATTTTGTTATTCTCTGTCATCAATGGAGCAAGCACATGTGGTTTTGATTGACAAAATTGTGATAAAATTCACTGTATCCTAAAAAAGTGATTGAAAAGTTTTACAGAGAATATGGGGTGGGAGGGAGGAATGAGGGAGTTGAATTTCAACAAAAGACATGCCAGATTTCTTTCCCTGCTCTTTTTATTCAACATTCTCTTACTACTCAGTATCTGATTAGATACTGGAGTAATCCAGGAGTCATGTGTTTCTCTTTAAACTTTTGGCACAGTCCATCACACTATGGTTAACAGCAAATACACTTAGTTCCCTCCAGGGACCAGTACTGCTGACATCACACACTGTGTCACAAACAATGGAACATAAATACGCGTGTATGCTCCAAGACGTGTGAAACACTTGTAGTCATTTTGGTTTTCCCTCTTTTCATTTACTTCAAATCCATGTTCATTTTGTTGCTTGAAAACCCACCTTTGTTTCCCAACTTTTTTTCAGAAACAGCTACCCCTTGCTATTATTGCCTCCAGAAAAATCACCATTTTATATATTGTGGACTACATCCAATGGTCCAATACATTGTCAAACTCTGCTGTAATGCTTTTCTTAATCAACTTAAGACCATGAACAAAACACAATACATTCATGACGAATTTATTTATATAGGCCAGTCATGGCTTGAATTGTGTTCCCCAAAAATATGTGTATCAATTTTGCTAGGCCATGGTTCTCAGTATTGTGATTGTCCACCATTTTGTCATCCAATGTGACTTTCCTATGTGTTGTAAATCCTATCTCAGTGATGTCAATGAGGCAGAATCAGTGGCAGTTATGTTAACGAGGTAGGACTCAATCTATAAGATTAGCTTGTGTCGTAAGCCAATCTCTTTTGAGATACAAGACAGAAGCAAGCAGAGAGACATGGAAACCTCATACCACCAAGAAAGTAGAGCCAGAATCACTTGTCCTTTGGACCTGGGGTCCCAGCACTGAGAAGCTCTTAGAGTAGGGAAGATTGATGACAAGGACCTCCCCCAGAATCAACAGAGAAAGAAAACCTTCCCCTGAAACTAATGCCCTGAATTTGGACTTCTAGCCTACTAGACTGTGAGAGAATAAATTTCTTTTTGTTAAAGCCATCCACTCGGGTATTTCTGGTATAGCAGCACTAGACAACTAAGACTCCATGGGAAGTAACCAAGTAATCTATAAATAGGTAGCCAAATGGCTTTAAAAAAAAAAAAAAAGAGAGAGAGAGGGAGAGGAATGGGCATAATGCAAACAATTTGACCATCAAAGTGTCTGCCATGTGGTTGGTTTCCCTCATGGAGTGATACTCATATCTGAGAACTACCATCAGGTCTTCATGCTATACCCTTCCTGACACAGAACTGGATCATAAGGAAATTATGTAACTCATCAGCTACCAGGAAAATGTTGAGGATGCCAAAATATACATAGACATAGTTAGGCAGTCCTTTTTAACTTGAGTGTGTTGTTTGTGTATAGGAAAAAATATCCTGAAACTGTCTTCCATATGTGTACATTCCTCCCACTGGGCTACATTCTAAAGAGGTTGTAGAACTTCAAAACTTGGCTTCCATTTTTTTTCTCTAAAATATGAAAAAATATTGCTGAGCAGGCTTTACAAATGGTTTTCTTCACAGCAGTAAATTACAAATGCCCACCTATAATTTGCTGATTATCAGAATTCTTTGGCCAGGTAGTTTCAGATTTAAGATATACTTTGAATAGTCACTCTCAGCAGATCATTCTTATCTACTAGTGTTGGGGAAGAAATACTTTATTTAAGAATACAGCACTTGACAATACAATCTACTTAGTATTGCCCTATGACTATATTGTGCTATCAACAAATAGTTGGCATACACATAATGCATTCTAAATTTATTTTTTAACCAACTCTTATAACGTATTCATTTGAGATTTGGAATGTCAATAAATTGCAGAACCTGGGCCTTTAACTGAGTTATCATCAATGCACAAAGTATCATGGTAACTCATGGCTCTGTAATGCATATGCATTCTGATATTAGACATTGTTGCTTAACAAAACCAGGAGGTAAGCCATCTCATTTAACTAATTTATTTAAAAGTCCCAGAAAAATGACTATCACCTATAGGATTCCCACGCATCTGTCAGCTTGTCATATTGTGGTGGCTTATATGTTGCTGTGATGCTGGAAGCTATGCCACCAGTATTTCAAACATCAGCAGGGACACCCATGGTGAACAGGTTTCAGCTAGGCTTCCAGACTAAGACACACTAGGAAGAAGGACCTGGCTATGTACTTCTGAAAAAAGAAAAAATTAGCCAGTGAAAGCCTTATGAATAGCAATGAAACATTATCTGATATAGTGCCTGAAGATGAGCGCCTCAGGTTAGAAGGCACTCAAAAGATGACTAGGGAAGAGCTGCCTCCTCAAAGCAGAGTCAGTCTTAGTGATGTGGTTGAGGTCAAGCTTTTGGGATCTTCATTTGCTGATGTGGCATGACTGAAAATGTGAAGAAACGGTTTCAAACATCACTAACAATCAGAACATAGAATGTACTAAGTATGAATCTAGGAAAATTGGAAATCATCAAAAATGAAATGGAAGGCATAAAGATCAATATCCTAGACATTAGCAAGCTGAAGTGGACTAGTATTGGCCATTTTTATTGGACAATCATACGGTCTACAACGCCAGGAATAACAAATTGAAGAGGAATGGTGTTGTATCTATCATCAAAAAGAACATTTCAAGATCTATCCTGAAGTACAACTCTGTCAGTGATAGGATAATATCCACACACCTACAAGGATGACCAGTTAATATGACTATTATTCAAATTTACACACCAATCACTAAGGCCAAAGATGAAGAAACTGAAGATTTTTACCAAGTTCTGTAATCTGAAATTGATCAAATATGCAACCAAGATGCACCGATAATTACTGATGATTAGAATGCAAAAGTTGGAAACAAAGAAGAAAGATCGGTAGTTGGAAAATATGGCCTTGGTGATAGAAATGACGCTGGAGATCGCGTGATAGAATTTTGCAAGGCCAATGACCTCTTCATTGCAAATATCTTTTCTGAACAACATAAACAGCAACTATACATGTGGCCTTGTCAAATGGAATACACATGAATCAAATTGACTACATCGGTGGAAACAGATTATGGAAAAGCTCAATATCATTAGTCAGAACAAGACAAAGGGCCAACTGCCGAATGGACCATCAATTGCTCATATGCAAGTTCAAGTTGAAGCTGAATAAAATTAAAACAAGTCCACAAGAGTCAAAGTACAACCTTTGTTATATCCCATCCAAAGTTAGAGACCATCTCAAGAATAGGTTTGGCGCATTGAACACTAAATGACCGAAGACTACACAAGTTGTGGAATGACATCAAGGACATCATACACGAAAAAAGCAAGAAGTCATCAAAAAGACAGAAAAGAAACGACCAAAATGGATGTCAGAAGAGATTCTGAAATGTGCTCCTGAATGTACAATAGCTAAAGTGAAAAGAAGAAATGAACCAAAAGACCTGAACAGGAGGTTTCAAAGAGTGGCTCAAGAAGACAAAGTAAAGAATTATAATGAAATGTTCAAAGATCTGGAGTTAGAAAACCAAAAGGGAAGAACATGCTGGGCATTTGTCAGGCTGAAAGAACTGAAGAAAAAATTCAAGCCCTGAGTTGCAATATTGAAGGATTCTATGGGGAAAATATTCAAAACACAGGAAGCATCAAAAGAAGATTGAAGGAATACAAAGAGTCACTATACCAAAAAGAATTGGTCGACATTCAACCATTTCAGGAGGTAGCATATGATTCAAGAACCGACGGTGCTGAAGGAAGAAGTTCAAGTTGCACTGAAGGCACTGGCGAAAAACAAAGCTCCAGGAACTGAAACAATACCAACTGAGATGTTTCAACAAATGGATGTAGCACTGAAAGGGCTTGATCCTCTATGCCATGAAATTTGGAAGATAGCTACCTGGTCAATTAACTGGAAGAGATCCATATCTATGCCCATCCCAAGGAAGGGTGATCCAAAATAATGTGGAAATTATTGAACAATATAATTAATATCACACACAAGTAAAATTTCACTGAAGATCCTTCAAAAGCAGTTTCAGAAGTACATCTACAGGGAACAGCCAGAAATTCAAGCCAGACTGAGAAGAGAATGTGGAATGAGAGCTATCACTGCTGATGTCAGATGGATCATGGCTGAAAGCAGAAAGTATCAGAAAGATGTTTACCTATGTTTTATTGACTATGCAAAGGCATTTGACTGTGCGGATCATGACAAATTACAGATAACATAATGGAAATACCAGAACACTTATTTGTGCTCATGAGGACCCTGTACATCAACCAAGAGGCAGTTGTTCAAACAGAACAATGGGATACTGTGTGGTTTAAGTCAGGAAAGGTGTGCATCAGTGTTGTATCCTTTTACCATACTTATTCAATCTGTATGCTGAGCAAATAATATGAGAAGCTGGACTATATGAAAGAGAATATGGCATCAGGATTGGAGGAAGACTCATTAACAACCTGTGACACAATCTTGCTTGCTGAAAGCAAAGAGGAGTTGAAGCACTTACTGATGAAGATCAAAGACTACAGTCTTCAGTATGGATTACACCTCAACACTAAGAAAACAAATGTTCTCACAACTGGATCGGTTAGCAACATCATGGTAAACAGAAAAGATCGATGCTGTCAAGGATTTCATTTTACTTGGATCCACAATCCATGCCCATGGAAGCAGTAGTCAAGAAATCAAACAATGTATAAAAATAGCATTGGGCAAATCTTCTGCGAAAGACTTCTTTAAAGTATTAAAATAATAAAGAAATAAATAAAAACCAAAGATGTCACTTTAAGTATTAAGGTGCACCTGACCCAAGCCATAGTGTTTTCAATTGCCTCATATGCATGCAAAAGCTGGATGATGAATAAGGGAGACCAGAGAATTGATGCCTTTGAATTATGGTATTGATGAAGAATATTGAATATACCATGAACTACCAGAAGAACAAACAAACCTGTCTTTGAAGAAATACAGCCAGAATGCTCCTTAGAGGCAAGGATGGCAAGGATACATCTCACATACTTTGGACATGGTTCTGGTCATCCAGTGCTGCTATAACAGAAATACCACAAGTGGATGGCTTTAACAAAGAGAAGTTTATTCTCTCACAGTCCAGTAGGCTAGAAGTCCAAACACAGGGCACCAGCTCCAGAGGAAGGCTTTATCTCTCTGTTGACTCTGGAGGAAAGTCCTTGTCATCAGTCTTTCCTTGGTCTGGAAGCATCTCAGTGCAGGGAACCTCAGGTCCAAAGCATGAGCTCTGCTCCTGGCACTGCTTTCTTGGTGGTATGAGGTCCCCATGTCTCTCTGCTCACTTCTCTGTTTTATATCTCAAAAGAAATTGCCTTAAGACACTATCTAATCTTGTAGATTTCGTCAATATAACTGCCACTAATCCATCTCATTACATCATAGTGGTAGGATTTAACGCATATAGGGAAATCACATCACATGACAAAATAGTAGACAATCGTATAATACTGGGAATCATGACCTAGCCAAATTAGCAGATATTTTTGGTGGACACATTTCAACCTATGACATATGTGCTGTCAGGAGGCTCCGTCCCCAGACAGGACATTATGCTTGGTAAAGTGGAGGTCAGCGAAAAAGAGGAAGATCCTCAACAAGATAGATTGACACAGTGGCTGCAACGATGAGCTGAAGCATAACAACAATTGTGAGGATGGCATAGGACTGAGCGATGTTTTGTTCTGTTGTACACAGGGTCGCTATGACTCGACAGCACCTAACAACAACAACAGCAACATGTAATTCAACCTGTGTTTAGGTTTTTGAGGAATCTATGTTCATTCTTTGAGTTAAATAATATCAAAGGAGTTTGAAGTGAATTCGGTTTTTCTAAGATGCCCAAAGCCCACATTTCTGCCTTGGAGATGACTTGGAAGAGCACAAAATTAAAAAATAAAAATAAAGAAGAATAATTTAAAAGAATCACTGAATATTAAGTAATGCAAATGGGAAATGATTAGCTAGCAGTATCACCCTTGGTCCGCCCTGTGTGGCAGTAGTGGTCATGCTGTGGGAACCCTAGAGGTTGTTGTTATTCCACTCCTAGGTATATACCCAGGAGAGTTTTGAAAGCAGGGACTAACATAGATTCTTGCACACTGATGTTCATTACAGCAGCTAACAAATGTGGTATATCTATGCAATGAAATAGCGTTCAACCATAAAAAGAATTGGAGTTCTGATACACGCTACAACATGTATGAGCCTTGAAAACATTATGTGGAATGAAATAAGTTAGACACAAAAGGACAAATATCGTATCATCCTATTTATATGAAATACCTAGAATAGGCAAATGCACAGAGATCAAAGTTTATTAGAGATTACCAGGGAGAGGAGGAAATGGGGAGTTATTGCTTAAGTGGTATGGAGTTTCCGTTAAGGGTGATTAAAAAGTTAAGGAATGGATAGTGGTGGTGGTTGTACAACACGCTGAGTGTAATTATGTCAGTTAATTGTACATAAAAAATGGTTGAAACTGCTTTAGGTGAAGGGAAGGACAACACTCAATACATGGAAGGTCAGCCCAATTGGACTGGACCAAAAGCAAAGAAGTTTCCGGGATAAAATGAATGCTTCAAAGGTCAGTGGAGCAAGGGCGAGGGTTTGGGAACCATGCTCTAAGGGGACTTCTAAGTCAATTGGCAAAATAATTCTATTATGAAAACATTCTGCATCCCACTTTGAAATGTGGCATCTGGGGTCTTAAATGCTAACAAGCAGCCATCTAAGATGCATCAATTGGTCTCAACCCACCTGGAACAAAGGAGAATGAAGAACACCAAGGTCACACGACAACTAAGAGCCCAAGAGACAGAAAGAGCCACATGAACCAGAGACCTACATTATCCTGAGACCAGAAGAACTAGTTGGTGCCCGGCCACAATCAATGACTGCCCTGACAGGGAGCACAATAGAGAGCCCCTGAGGGAGCAGGAGATCCGTGGGACGCAGACCCCAAATTCTCATAAAAAGACCATACTTAATGGTCTGACTGAGACTAGAGGAATCCTGGTGGGCATGGTCCCCCAACCTTCTGTTGGCACAGGACAGGAACCATTCCCGAAGACAACTCATCAGACACGAAAGGGACTGGACAGTGGATAGGAGAGAGATGCTGAAGAAGAGTGAGCTAATTATATCAGGTGGACACTTGAGACTGTGTTGGCATCTCCTGTCTGGAGGGGAGATGGGAGGATAGAGAGAGTTGGAAGCTGGCAAAATTGTCACGAAAGGAGAGACTGGAAGGGCTGACTCATTAGGGGGAGAGCAAGTGGGAGTAAGGAGTAAGATGTATATAAACTTATATGTAACAGACTGACTTGATTTGTAAACGTTCACTTGAAGCTCAATAAAAGTTAATAAAAAAAAAAGAGATTGACTCAAGAAAAAAAAATAAGGTTAAATAGATTTCTTAACTAAGGCACTTATCTGTGAAAATTTCTTTGAGGATAGCACCCTTCTTCCCTTTTTGTTTTCTCAGAGCATCTCACTGGATTGATGTTCTTTAGCACACACATTGAGAAGGCTGGTTTGTAATTTTTTTTAAGTGTAGTCTTTTTCGTTTTGAAACCTGAGTTATGTGAGCTTTGCAAAACGATTGGTAAACTTTCCTTCTGTGGAGCAATTTATCTGTTTCTTCAAAGTTTAAAAGAATTTGTTTTATAAAACCATCAGTAAGCCTGGTGGTACCTTTTGAAATGTAACTTTTTGATATGTTAATTCTTCTTCCAGTTTTTGCAATGCTTATTGGCCTATTCAGGAACGCTCATGGTGCAGTGGTTAAGAGCTTGGCTGCTAACCAAAAAGACTGGCTGTTCAAATCCACCAGCCACAACTAGGAAATCTTATGGGACAGTTCTACTCTGTCCTACAGGGTCGCAATGAGTTGGAATCGACTTGATGGCAATGGGTTTGGGTTTGGTTTTGACATATTCTGTTTTTTTTCTTTGAGCCAATCCTGATTATTTATATTTTACTAAAGATTATCTATTTCATCAAGATTTTTAATTTATGAGCATAGAATTGTTTATAAAAAAATAAATAAAATAAAACCAAACCTGTTGCCATCAAGTTGATTCTGACTCATAGAGACCCTATAGGACAGAGTAGAACTACCCCGTAGAGTTTCCAAGGAGCAGCTGGTGGATTTGAACTGCTGACTTTTTGGTTAGCAGCCAAGTTCTTAACTACTGCACCACCAGGGCTCCAAAATTGTTTATAATATTTAAAAATTATTTTTAGTCTTATCTATATCATTTCTAATTTTGTGTGTTTGTGCTTCTGTAAAACAAAAGTGAGTGTGTCTTTCAGTATGCATAAAAAATTCCAGGAATTATGTAAAACAAACTGTTAGCAGAGGGGAGAATCATGTAGTACTCCTACTTTCTACGTTCCTATGTAGTTTGAAGCTTTTAGGAGTGTACAATGACATATTTTTATGTTCTATTTCTCTTGTTAGAGTACTCTCCAAGCATACCAATTGGTGCATCACTGGTAGATCTTCTTTTCCTGTCCACAGATAGCGTCAGACTGTAGACCAGCAAGTTTTTCCTCTGCGAGTATAGAGGCTGGTTGTGATAAACTGGCAGATGGGCACGCAAAAGCTAGACAATGAAAAAGGAAGACCAAAGAATTGAGGTATTTGAATTGTGGTGTTGGTGAAGAATGTTGAATATACTGCCAGAAGAACGAACAAATATGTCTTGGGAGAAGTAGAGCCAGAATGCTCCTTAGAAGCGAGGAAGTTGAGATTTCATCCCACTTACTTCGGACATGTCATCAGAAGCGACCAATCACTGGAGAAAGGCATCATGCTTACTTAGTAAAGTAGAGGGTCCACAAAAAAAGGAAGACCCTCAATGAAATTGACTGACACAGTGGTTGCAACAACGGGCTCAAATATAGCAACGATTGTGAGGATGGCGCAGGACCCAGGAACAGTTCATTGTTATATGTAAGGTCACTATGAGTTGGAGCCGACTCAACAGCACATACAGCAACAGTATAATTAGTAGATTAATCCATATTACTCTTGAGGTTTTTAGAGTATTCTTTTTATAATGTGTTTTTGTTGTTTCCTATCTTTTGGACCACGTTCCTTGCTTTTATCTTTGTCGGTATTTTGGAAGTTATATATTCTGACTTTAATTCTGTAAATGGTGACCATGCTTTCTCAAAAGCGTTTTTACTAAATGTTTTTTCTGATTTCATAGCTGACTAAAATAATATCTTAAAGAAACATTAGTTGATAGCATTTTCTAGCTGTTAATTGCTAATGGGTTAATGAGTAGGGGATAAAAACCTTTTGGGTGACAGACCTTCCCCTGAATTCACCAGCCTTGGGAAAACAATGCCCATTTTTACACCTGAGAACAGTGGAAGGAAACAATTGAGTTTTTGTACAGATTAGTATATAAGCTTGTTATGCCTTTTGGTATATTCGAATGTATATATTTCATGACTGTATCTGCTGCTAACATACCCATCCCATGTTGCTTTGTTTGCTGTAATTGAATAAAAATGTAATGGAGCTAGAAAAGATTCAAGGAAGGAAAACTAAAACAATTAAAGCAGCCAAGCAGCTTCCACATAAGACAAATTTAAAATAATAGATTTATAGTTCCACTAACAAAGCAGAACTCTGCACCAAAGGAAACTTCGGCAATAGTGCTGCTTTGACCAGAGATAGGGAGACCATCTGAAGTGGTTTGTATTGCGTTTTTGCTTTGTACTAGGCTCTGGCAAAATACTGGGCTTGGAGATAATCATTGGAGTTAGACGTGATGGTTCAAATCTTCACCAAATCTATAATTATTCTTTTTAATTTATCTACCCTTTTTATTTTATTGTGATAAAACATACGTAATGAAACATTTGTCAGTTCAACCATTTTTTTATTAACTTTTACTGAGCTTCAAGTGAACGTTTACAAATCAAGTCAGTCTGTTACATATAAGTTTATATACATCTTACTCCTTACTCCCACTTGCTCTCCCCCTAATGAGTCAGCCCTTCCAGTCTCTCCTTTCGTGACAATTTTGCCAGCTTCCAACTCTCTCTATCCTCCCATCTCCCCTCCAGACAGGAGATGCCAACACAGTCTCAAGTGTCCACCTGATATAATTAGCTCACTCTTCTTCAGCATCTCTCTCCTATCCACTGTCCAGTCCCTTTCGTGTCTGATGAGTTGTCTTCGGGAATGGTTCCTGTCCTGTGCCAACAGAAGGTTGGGGGACCATGCCCACCAGGATTCCTCTAGTCTCAGTCAGACCATTAAGTATGGTCTTTTTATGAGAATTTGAGGTCTGCGTCCCACGGATCTCCTGCTCCCTCAGGGGCTCTCTATTGTGCTCCCTGTCAGGGCAGTCATTGATTGTGGCCGGGCACCAACTAGTTCTTCTGGTCTCAGGATAATGTAGGTCTCTGGTTCATGTGGCTCTTTCTGTCTCTTGGGCTCTTAGTTGTTGTGGGACCTTGGTGTTCTTCATTCTCCTTTGTTCCAGGTGGGTTGAGACCAATTGATGCATCTTAGATGGCCGCTTGTTAGCATTTAAGACCCCAGATGCCACATTTCAAAGTGGGATGCAGAATTATTTAACTTTATTTAATTCATTGTTTTCCTGACTCTAGTCATATGTTTTAGTATATCAGTAGATTAAAGAATGACTTGATCACTCCAGTAGGTGCCCAAAAGTCACTGGATATACAATTCAATACCTATACCTAAGAAAACTCTTAATATCTAGGAATAAAGGGTGTATCTCTAACACAAACGAGAATATCTGTTTCAATACAATAACCAATGTCATACCTGATTGTTAAACACAAGAGGTATATTTATTAATACGAGGAACAAGTCAATAACGCCTGTTACCATCACAACTATTTAACATTGTTCTCAAACTTAAATAAATACATTTAAAAAAGCAAAGATATATGGAAGTCTCTTGGAAAAGGAAGACAATTTTATCACTATTTGTAGATTTTGTACTTATAAAACCAGGATAACCGGCTTTATACTACTAGAACTAACCAGAAAATTCAGTTATATGATGTGTTACAAAAGAAATAGTAAAAATAGTAGCCTCTGAATATAAAAGCTACCACTTCACTCCCATTAGGATGGCTAAGAACAAATGAACAAAATAAGAAGAAGAAATGTTGGCAAGTGTGGAAAAATTAGAACACTCATCCACTGCTGGTGGTAATGAAAAATGGTACAGCCACTGTGGAAAACAGTTTGATAATTTCTCAAAAAGTTAAACATAGAGCTACTATACAATATGGCCCAGCAATTCCACTCTTAAGTATATACCCAAGAGACTTGAAAACAATGACACAGACACATGTACACCCATATAAATAGCAGCACTATTCACAATAGCCAAAAGGTGGAAACAACTCAAATGTCCACCACCAGAGGAATGGTTAAACAAAATGTGAAGTATCCATGTAATTAGATCAAGAGGCAGCTGTTCGGACAGCACAGGAGGATACTGATTGGTTTAAAGTCAGGAAAGGTGTACATCAGGGTTGTATTCTTTCACCATACCTATTCAATCTGTATACTGAGCAAATAATAGGAGAAGCTGGACTATATGAAGAAGAACGGGGCATGAGGATTGGAGGAAGACTCATTAACAACCTGTGTTATGCAGATGACACAACCTTGCTTGCTGAAAGTGAAAAGGACTTGAAGCACTTACTAATGAAGACCGAAGACCACAGCCTTCAGTATAGATTGCACCTCAATGTAAAGAAAACAAAAATCCTCACAACTGGACCAATGAGTGACATAATGATACACGGAGAAAAGATTGAAGTTGTCAAGGATTTCATTTTACTTGGATCCACAATCAACACCCACGGAAGCAGCAATCAAGGAATCAAAATACATATTGCATTGGGTAAATCTGCTGCAAAGGACCTCTTTAAGATGTTGAAGAGCAAAGATGTCACCTTGAAGACTAAGGTGCGCCTGACCCAAGCCATGGTATTTTCGATCGCATCATATGCGTGTGAAAGCTGGACAATGAATAAGGAAGACCGAAGAAGAATTGATGCCTTTGAATTGTGGTGTTGGCTAAGAATATTGAATATACCATGAACTGCCAAAAGAACGAACAAATCTGTCTTGGAAGAAGTGTGGCCAGAACGCTCCTTAGAAGCAAGGATGGCGAGACTGCGTCTTACATACTTTGGACATGTTGTCAGGAGGGATCAGTCTCTGGAGAAGGACATCGGGCTTGGCAAAGTACAGGGTCAGCAGAAAAGAGGAAGACCCTCAACGAGGCGCATTGACACAGTGGCTGCAACAATGAGCTCAAGCATAACAACAATTGTAAGGATGATGCAGGACCGGGCAGTGTTTCGTTCTGTTGTGCAAAGGGTCACTATGAGTCTGAACCGACTCGACGGCACCTAACAACAACAACAACATCCATATAATGGACCATTACTCAGCTGTAAAGAGAAATGAAGTCCTGATACATACTACAGAATGAACCTTGAAAACCTTATAATAAGTACGTCAATCACAAAAGTACAAATATTGTATGATCTCACTTACATGAATTACCTAGAATAGGCAAATGTAGAGAAATCAAAGTTTAATAGTGGTTAGGGGTGTAAGAGAGGGGAAGAGAGTGGATCATTATTTAGGAAGCACTGAGTTTCTGTTTACGGTGTTGCAAAATTTGGCGACAGATATTGGTGATGGTTACACAACATGATTGACGTCATTGGTGTTACTGAACGGTACCCATGAAAGATGTTGAACTGGCAAATGTATCACCTATATTTTTTACAACATTTACTCTTACAAAGGAATATTATACATACGTGTGTGTAGATGTTTATTTAATTATTATTACTTATACTATATTTGGAAACCCTGGTGGCATAGTGGTTAAGAGCTACAGCTGCTAACCAAAAGATTGGCGGTTCAAATCCACCAGGCGCTCCTTGGAAACTCTATGGAGCAGTTCTACTCTGTCCTATAGGGTCACTATGAGTCAGAATCGGCTTGACGGCAGTGGGTTTGGCCTTTTGGTTTTATACTACATTTGGAGCACTGGTGGCATTGTAGTTAAGAGCTTGGCTGCCAACCAAAGGTCAGCAGTTTGAATCCACCAGCTGCTCCTTGGAAACCCTATGGGGCAGTTCTACTCCGTCCTATACGGTCGCTATCAGTCGGAATCAACCCAGTGGCAACGGCATACTATATATACATACACACACATATATATTCCTTTGTAAGAGTGAAATAGGAGCCCTGGTGGCACAATGGTTAAATATTTGGCTGCTAACAGAAAAAAGCAGTCTAAATCCACCAGCCACTCTGCGAGACAAAGATGTGGCAGTCTGCTCCCATAAAGATTACAACCTTGGAAGCCTTGTGGGGGCAGTTCTTCTCTGTCCTATAGGGTCACTATGAGTTGGGATAGACTCGATGGCAGTGGGTTACAGTAAAAGAATTTGATTGAAGAAAAAACAATGCTGCCTTTCCCCACTTATGTCAGTCATACTTGTTAATATATTTAGCAACTTTACTTGGCCTTTTAATAGCAATTAGAAATAAAAGTGAATCTTATTACTCTGTAGTTCCAGGATTACCCTCAGAAATTTGAGCTATGTGCTATGGAAGTACTTGAACAATAAGTAAAGGTCACTTCCATTCAGAATCGCCAAGTACAACTCCTTAATTTTATGCTCTATCAGTAGGAAGCAAGAGAACATATTCTATTTCTAGGATATTTTAATGAAAGTAATATTAAATATATTCATATACTATAATAAAACACAGTTACTGCATGTTCAAACACTTAATCTTCAAATTGTGCTGCTTATTTAAAAGCAACAACAATAATAAAAGCAACAAAATTTGGTAGGCACAGGTCTAAGATTTTCACATACATTAACTCATGTTATTTTTATGCTAAAATTTGAGATGGGACATCTTATTCCCATTTTATAAAGAAACCGTGGCTCAGAGTTGTTGAATAATAGGCCCCAGATCACATAGTCACTAAATGGCAGTCCCTGTTTTCCAACCCAGGATCTTGCCTACAAGTCCATTGCTCCTTCCATTATATCATCGAATAGGTCAGATTTCCTAGTGGCAACCATGGCTGATGCAAAAAGAAAAAGGATAATAGGTAATTCACAGAACTCCCAGGAGGACTTAAGAGCCAGATTTGCAGCAGCACAGCCAAAAAGTCTCCCAAAATCACACCACAAGGCCAGTCCAGGGGGGACACTACTGCTGTCACTGACAAGCACTAAAGAATACAAGCAGGGTACATGGTATGTTCTCACTAACTGAGTATCACTACTGTCCCAGGAACTCAATCTTTCTGCAGCTACTGCCCCTACCAGGGAGACTACCTTGAAATATGCCTTCCTTGTGACTCTAGGGTCACTATAGGGTCACTATGAGTCAGAATCGACTCGATGACAACAGATTTTTGTTTTGGGGGACTTTTTTTTTTTTTTTTAGGACAATTGTCCCTGGAGTCTAGATTATATACTTACATTCCACCTTCAAGGGGGCTAAAGAAGGTATGTGGGATAGAAAAGGAAATAACTGGCATCTTCTGCTTTTTCAGTTAAGAGGCAGGAACTGCCCCCACCAAGGCTCATAAGATGAGGGTGAACCCAAGATACAGAAAGGAGGTTCCAATACTGGATGGCCAAAAAAAAGAACAAGCTTTCACTGAAATACCACCCTTCGACTGCTCAACATCAACAGACATTTTTCTTCTCCCAAAAAATGCTCTTGCGTAACATAATACATCCATTTATATCTAATCCAAAAGCACCAATGCCCTCCTCCAAAGTGGACAACATAAAGGCCTTTCAGTTAATGTGTCCAACTACAAGTCTAAGATCTCTAGTAACGTCACTTTTCTATATTCTGTAATCTATAGACTAAATGGTGAAGTTAGTAAGCACTAGCATATATAATATAAAATACTGGGGAAAAGAAAGAAAAACATGAAAATTTGCTAAAATATACAAACATATAATGTGACACAGAAAATTAGGAAATACAGGTAGACGCTACATGTCATCAGCAACTGGACATAACACTGTAGTTGATACCTTTGACTTCCTTCCACCATTGCTCCTTCCATGGTTCCTTCAATTTCAACCTGCTTCTTAGCTGACCAGGTTTCTTGACCTGAAATAATGGCCTAAACTTCATTCCTGAGGGAGTTGAGGTATTGGTGGTCCTGCCTATGCTATAGTCTTCCATTAAATTTTCTCACTGAAGAAGTACTAGAAGGCACTCCAGAGAATCTCAGGGTTTCATCCATAGTCCTTCTTTGAAACAATGTAAGGAAAAAGATTAGGAAAAATCTTGCAAGCCAACCCTGAAACACTCTTTTTCACATAATTGTCAAATGGCACAAGAAGTCTAAAATGGCCAGTTGAGTTAGCTAAGCATCCAATTCAATGGAATAATTGCTGTTCCCATGGAGGAAGCAACTTTCCTTTGTGTACTAAGCCTCTAAGGCTGTATATCCCAGAGTTTCTGAGATGGAAAATATTCCAAAAGTGTTTGACAGGCATTCAACATTGCAACCATTTCTTCATTTTGACTTCCTGATTCCAGAATTGTGGGTGACTACAGGGAGTTTTCTTGAACTCAATTGTTCCACAGATAACTCCTAATTCTCACTCCTCCAGCCTTCCAACGATTTCACAAGCATCTAATTACCTGTATTAAAGCCCTTGAGAAATCTACCCTTGAGAGGGAGAAAGCCAAAATATTTTGTCTTTTCTTTTCGAGAAACCTACCACATACCTTTTTTTTCCTTTTTGCCTCCTTATTCACGTATTCATTCAGCAAGTATTTATTGAAAACCTGTATGTCCAATTATTATCAGCAGCTGACAGTTGTGAAGAAACCTATGAAAATGATATTTATATTATTTTGTCGGATATATTTTTTAAGTGACACATAAAGCAGAGTGCAAAGTTGACATCTTCAAGTTTTCAGAAAGTCCTAAATACTCTTAAATATGCCGCAAATTGCTCTGCTACAAATTAAGGTGACAGTAGATGCTAGACTTTGGTATGGCAGAGATCCCCCCAAGTATTAGGAGCTGAAAGCCCAAAGATCTATATATTTCCAAAGCCCCAAATGCATTGCCAACAACAGCAGATCCTACCCAAGGTACATCTCAAAACAAATCTAGAGTTCCTAAACTTGTTCACAGATAACACAAAAGGTCAGTTGCAACATAAATACTGTATTTTAAATGGAGGCAATTTCACCTCTAACCACAGCAATCCAGGTATTCAGTTTACTGGTGTCCAGCACGGACAGAATGGCTAAACATCTAAGACCTATGTAAGCAATGACAAGAATGCTCCTGCCAGCTTTGGAGCTTCGGTATTTTTTTGTGAATTTGTTGAATTCTTGATGTTGTTATTGCAATTTGAAATTCTTTTAGGGAAAATCCAAAATTTAGCAATAAATTCAAGGAAGTTTCCTGGCATGTGTTCTAGATTGGTCTGCACATTAAACTGGTAAGTCAAGAGATTTATTTCGTCAATAGATCAAAACCATCATTACCTACCTCTTGCTTTTTGGAGGAAAAGAGCTTTATCCTTCTATGTGATTTATTCTTTTCATGGGCATCCATTCAGCACAGAGCTATTGTTTCAGAACAGGAAAATGTATTCCTTTTACAGGTTTATTCCTACAACTGGAATTTGTTTAAGTAGGTTCCACTGCACAAACACAAAAAGCCCTAATACATGCAGACTGGGTCGGCCTCATGCCATCAGATGTCACTGCTGACGGGTGATGGCACTTATATAGATTTACACAACAAAAACTACATTAAAAATGTTAAGGTGGTGAGACAAAGGCACAAAGGCCTAGAAATTCACGGCTTGGGATTTAAACATACTATATCTAAGAGGAATGGAGTGCATTAGGGTAATGGAAAGGTGACAGCCTCCCTATTATACCTACAGCACTAGACACTTAATCCCTGACTGAATTTCCTGGTGGTGGTTGCTTTTTCTCATTCTAGGGGGCTTATGTTTTTTAATGACATTATTGTTGTGTAAATGTTCTTGTTTTATAAACTAATTTCGGGTTGATTATCATCTGTTTATGCAATTAGCATAATTACACCTAATTACAGACTGGAAATAACATATATAATTAGTTTATTAGAGGTATAACTGTGATATATAATGATTTTTAAGCCCTTATGAAACTTTGTTAATAAACATTCCATGAATGTGAAAGCAAAATATTTGGCTCTCTTAAATTATATTTTTTCATATGCTTGATAATAATGAGATTTACTACCTGTCAAATTTAGTGTTAAAAATCATAGTGCCATATTAGAGGGAATACAAATATAAAAATTGTGCTTCGGAAAATTAGAAACACTCTCTGGTGTTTTCTTTGAGGTTTGGTTTTTTAAATCTCTCTTCAATTAAGATTTCTTACCTATAGTGTCACCCCCAGGTGAATTTTGACGGTAAAGCTATAAACCCGGTGAAGAGATTTATATACAACACCATGACACACAATGCCCACATGTGTTATGTGACATGCCTAACTAATAATATTGTCCCCTTTACCCTCGTGTTTGATTTTTCCATTTGATTCTTAACCAAAAAGGAACTAAAAGACGATGAAGTAAAAATGCTTTGACATAAACAGATTATAAAATGAGAAAGCTGATGCATGTTTCCCAAATTAGCCACTAGTATTATGAACAAGAGAGTTGAAAATAGTAGCTGAAAAAGGACATAAACTCAACTCAAAAGTAAGAAATGCATATTGAAGTATTACCATTTATTTTCTTATAAAATTTGTATCTGTTGTTGGTACCTTTTATATCAATATTGGATCATCAGTTATAACAAATGTACCACAGGAATACAAGGTATTAATGAGAAGAGAAACCGTATGCAAGGGGAAATGGGTTATAAGAGAATCATTTTCTACAGGATTTCTCTGCAAACCAAAAACTGCTCTAAAAAAAGTGAAGCCTATTAAAAAATTACCCTAAGCATATTCGACATATAAATTTACCTTTTAAAATTAATGAGAACAAAGATAAATTCAAGGTAAAAAAGGGATTTTTTTCCCTTAAGATCAGCATGAATTATCATTACTCTGAAGAAAAAATAGTATTTTCATTTGTTTCTTGACATGTCAAAAAAATCTCAATCCAGAAAATTAGTTGTTGACATATATAAAAATTCCAACACAAACCAGTAAAGAATGTATATCAGAGTGTACATTTTCTGAGGATAAAGACCATGACTTGTAGTTCTTTTATTTCCCTGAGGCACCAAGAACAATGCCTTGTGTAAAGCAGTAACTCAATATATAGTTATTGGATGAAAAAAATGAATTAATGAATGAATAGAAGATCAAAATAGAATGAATAGAAGATCAAAATAGAATGAATAGAAAATCAAGTAAGTTTTCCACAGAATAAACAAATTGACAATAAGCTTTTTCTTCTTTGTTTCCTTCCTATTCTGCTTTTTAGAAGGACTTACTACTTGAGTTTTTAAAAAAGTCAAATACTCAGGCCTTCCTCCCCTTGAATATGTTATATTTTATAATGTATGTAAAACTCTAACAATGTGTCTGGCACAAAAAAATAATCAGGAAATGTTAATCCATGAAGGTTCACAAAGAGATACTAATTCCCTGAAAACGTCTTACAGCAGTCAACAAAATCCCATTAGACAAAGATGCAATCCCAGTGACTCAAGAAAAAAAATAAGTACCATCTGCTCCTGGCAATGCCTGGCAAGTAACAGGTGCTTAATAATTATTCATTTCCTCCCATACCCTTCAGTTTTACAACAGGAGGCAGAGCCCATGTTTTGGGACGAGCGAGGCTACCTGGGTAAAGAAGATTAATGCTTTCTATAGGGACACACCTCAGTTGGCTTTCACAGGTCTCCTCGGTTCAGTGTTTCCTCTTTACAAGTGTGTGCTGATAATGTGGGTCAACAAGGAGTCATGCAGAATCTCTGTCTGCCAGGAAAAGGAGACAGCGAAAGGGGATAAACATGGGAAGGAGGGAAGAACGTGACTAATTAGTAGCTAGACTCAAACAGTTTTTCTTACTTTCCTGGTATGCCCATAAATGTTTAAAAATGTATTAAACAATCAATTTGTGGTTGGTATTAATCTGTAAAAGTTGATACAGATGAAAGAAATAAGAGAGTTCTCCTCCCACCTGGACTTCAGAATCTTAGGACAAGGTTAGAATAAGGAACCTGTTGTGCAAGACCAGTGCTCTTTTCTTCACCGAGGAAGTATGCATTTCACAGTTGTGCCTGGGCCCAGCATATAATGGGCTTCCCTTGTATCCCTGTGGCCTAGACATGAACCCTCCGGTACAGATAAAGGAGGCTGCTGCCAATGCAAGCTTTTCAGACAAAAGTAATACGGTCATAAGTTTACTGACTTATTTCAGCTGTGCCCAGCATCTGGGGAGGTTGAATATCCCACCTTAAAATTTGCAAAAGGCCCAGGCCAGCTAGGATGGAATTCATAGACATTACTGAGAGCCAAATGGTCAAACAGAAGCATCCAGGATTTCCAACGTAAGAACTACGTCAAACACATGTCTGACCAGCACAACGATAAAAAATCTAGTATAATGCCCTGAAAGGTTAAAACAACTAATAATCATTTGCTCACATAAGGTCTTTTGATGCACATCGGAAGTGAAATATATTGCTGATCTTTGTTCTTTGAATTAGATTCCTAATGTGCAAGTTATGACAACTTCTGAAAGTTTGTTAGTCTCTATCTGGCTCAGAAAGTACCATATCTTCTTTGTCTTATCCTGTGGTTACTTTCTGAAAGAGGTTCATCACCCCAAACACGATGGTAAGATATTAAACCAAATACTTTGAAAAATGCCTTTCCATATTTTCTCCCGTAAGCCATTAGTCTAAAAATTGGAGATTAAAAATGGAAACATTTCCCTGGCTTTATCCTAATGTGGCATTTACACATTCTTCCATACCGCTTCAATGCACTCACCAGACTGGTATCCATTCTAAGCACAGTGTAAAGCCTAGAAAGGCATTTTATTCTTTCCAGGTGTGCTAGACTGGTTTATTTATGGTCTGACTTCCTTTCATAGTGTGAGAAACCTTAGCCTGCTGCCAGCTGCAAAGGATTGTTAAGAAGGAGCATTTTTAAGTTTAAAAATATATAGCAACACTTCTTTTTCTCCCCCCCCCCCTCTCTGCCACACTTCACCCACCTTCTTGCATTGGTTAGTCCGTGACATGTCTAAATAGGCATTTAACTGTACTCACCATCAAAGAAGGTGCCCCATGCAGGCAACAGTATATTAACTTAATGAATACCAGAAAGGATAAGAAGGAGGGTACGGAGTTGTTAAACTCCAGCCCAAGCTATCCTTCCTGAGAACACTCATCACATTCAGTAGAAAAACACCCCCCAAGGGATGGACTTTTCTCCCCTTTTGTGGTTCTATGAGACACTGGGGACCACTGCAATGAAGTACAAGTGAAAGGTACATCCTGATTAGAAAAAAGACCATGTAATACACTTGTGTTTTGTGCACACAGACACACAAACTAAGTTTAAATATTTTCTTGTTCATCAGAAGATCCAATGCAGTATTTCCTTGTCTGACTACATAAGTCGTTCCAATTAAAGACCACTGTTTGCCCTACTGAAGGAGCCCTGGTGGTGCAGTGGTTAACTGCTTGGCTGCAGTGGTTCAAACCCACCAGCTGCTCCACAGGAGAAAGAGGTAGCAGTCTGCTTCGGTAAAGATTTATAGCCTTGGAAACGCAATGGGGCAGTTCTACTCTATCATATATGAGATGGAATTGATACTACGGCAGCAGAGTTATTTGCCCCATTTGTGGCCATATCACAACCTAAATATGTAGATACATCAAAAAAAAAAAAAACCCAAACCCATTGCCACTGAGTCAATCGCTACTCATAGCAACCCTATAGGACAGAGTATGAATACCCCATAGGGTTTCCAAGGAGCAGCTGGTAGACTACAACTGCCAACCTTTTCATTAGCAGCCAAGCTCTTAACTACTGTGCCACCAGGGTTCCTATGTGGATATAAAAAGATGAGAAAATTTCGATACCATAAAATTGAAACATATTTGAATTTAAACAATTTTCATAAAAGTACAGAGCTGGATAATTTGGACTGAAATAACTAGTCTTAAAGAAAAAAAAAATTTTTTTTTTTTAAACTAGTCTTACCTCTAACAAATTGCACTCTGTATGGACAACTTTCTAAATGTTTATGAAATGACTAGTGTTTGCAAAAAAAAATCTGAGGAAGTCTTTTATTATGATTTTAAGAAAGAAGAAAGCATGTGAATGACTGCACAGATGAAACATAACTGATTATTGGCAATAAAAAGGCTGAAAATACTTGAACATTTTTTAAATAAAGAAGCATTGAATCCGAACGACATAGATCATAGATCATTTGAGAGGTTAACAAGATCATAGAGTAGTTACTTTTTTTTTTTTTTTGGAAAGGAAAGCCCATTTTTATTGGGAAGGCGTGGTTTAAAAAATGACCACATAATTCAGTGATCCACGGGAATCTTTGGCATTTCAAAACTTGAGTGGAGCCTTTGGAAAAAGCTCATCACAGTTCCTTTCAATCTTTGAGGAAGCTGGCACTCTGCGATGGAGTTGTTAAACAGCCTGGCCATGCCAAAATTCAACATAGCACTGCCCCAGGGAGGCTGCTAGCTGCCTGACCTGAGCAGGCTCGGAGTGAGACTGGAACAAAAGGCTAACATCCATTTCAAAAAGGACCCCAGGAAGCATCTGTGTGAGGATGAAGAGTGTATGAAGAGTGTGGAGGTGGAAGCTGAAAGACAGTGGGAGTGAGGAAAGCCCTAGCTAAGGAAGGCAAAGAGAGTTGTGGAGCAAAGGAGGCAGAGTCAGCAGGTTTATTAGCAGAAGTCACACACCGCATTGCTAGGCAATGGTCAATTTCCAGACGATAACACAGATAACTGCAAAGCAGTAAAGATGAGGGGTGATGAAGAATGCATCTTCACACACGCAGAAACAACAAAGAGAAAAAAGGAGCAGAGAGACAGAGAAGAAAGGAGAAAAAGGAAAGAGGAAGGGAAGGAGGAAAAGACGGAGGCAAGGAAGAAGAAAAAAAGGGGAGAAGGAAGGAGGGAGAGAAGGAAGAAAGAAGGGAAGGAAGGAATGAAGATAAGGAGGAAAGGAGCAAGGAAGGAAGGAAAAGAGGAATATGAAATGGGGTGGGGGGCACTTGAAGAAAGTTCAGTTTTATCAAAGTGAAGTACCAAGAATCTTTGTGTTTACTCATTGTAGAGTCTATCTATCTAGGCTGGCTAATGGAACGCTATTCCTTTTCTTGTGCTGTCAAGCACTGCTAACAATCATTAATGGCATGAAATTCTTTATCACTTAATTTGTTATATTAATCCCATTCAGGTTTAACATTACTAGCACAAGTCTGTAAATAGCAATAATAATGCCATCGAGGTTGGTATCAGTGATGCTGAAGAGTATTATGTAAAACGTAGCCAAAGAGCAGGGAGATGACAGGTTCTTATAAATCTTTGTGTGATGTTAAGAAAAAGTCTTGCACAAATTCACAAAACTGTAATCTTAATATGATATAGTGTCCTCTATCCTCTGATGTCCTTCCAGAATTACTTGTCATGCTCCAACATTAAAAAAAAAAAAAAAAAAAAAAAACCTCATTGTCCAAGGAGCATTTTAAGGGTTAATGTGTATTTTAATAAAGCATCATCTTTAACCCTCCCATTTTGTGCCTGTTCTTCTTTCAAAGTTAGAGTAATTCTTTCAAATAAAACTTCTATTTGTTAAATACTTTTAAAAAACAATAATGCTAGTGTAAAAATGGGGTCATTGCCTTAGTATATTTTTTACATTAGTCACTCCAAGAAGTGTTTGTATAGCAATTTAAGTTCATGTAATTAAGGACTTGAACTGTGCTGGGTTTTACTGGTTTGGCAAACTGGAATCCTTCCAAGGGGCCTTCAATCCCTAGCAAAACGAATTGGGGGCAGCCATTTTAGTGCAACAATCATCCAGAAAAAGATCATGCCCCTTCTTTCTGTTTGACTTGTGGAATTTCTCCTAATTTTATACATTTTTATTCATACATCAGATTTCCGGTCAGCTCCGTGGGCTCTATTTAATAGAATGCCTCATACAGTGTGTAACTGTGCCCCATTTTAAACAAGGGGAGTGAGAGTGATTACGATCAAGGTGAGTGCCATCAAGTCAATTCCAACTCATAGTGACCCTATAGGCCAGAGTAGAACTGCGCCATAGGGTTTCCAAGGTGCAGCTGGTGGATTTGAAAAAGGGGTAGATTTCCCCCTTTTGGTTACCAGCCATGCTTTTAACAACCACTGTGCCAAGGTGAGTGGATAGTGGAAATGAAAACAATTGTCTGGACAATTAAAGACATAAGTGGCAAAGTTTTATTAAAAGACAAGTTTATAGAAATTAAATTTGGGAAAATTAGGTGATTTTGCCTAATGAAGGGAGTCTGTAATAGACAATAGTATATAAATCTTAGAGAGCAGACACTTTAAGAGATTAGAGGAGTCCAGTTAAGTTGGTCTAAATACCAGAAAAACCACTAGTAAAGAATATCATTTAAAAAAAAATAATGACTCTGCTATAAAACCAAACCAAACCCATTGCCGTTGAGTCGATTCCGACTCATAGCAACCCTATAGCATATACACATTGTACCAAAGGCTCATTAATTAAATTATTTTATGGCTTGGCTCACCACTGAGTTTTAGAATTCACTTTAAATTCAGATATGACTTCTAAGGAGAAAAGGAAAGAGCTCTCTATCTGCTACTTTAAAACTGTTTGAGGTGATTTTTTTTAAGTTGAACACTGTCATCGTTCAACGTATTTTCTAATATTTACCCAGAAGTACCTCTATCTTTAGTGATTCGTCCTAAACAATACAACTCTTGAGAAAATAGCTGCTTAAATTAGGCTTATCCTGAATTAACTGCTGCCTCAGTCACCAACTACTTACAAGTACATACTACAATAATTACAACTAACATTTGTAGGCATCTTGTAGTCTACCAAGTGATAAGATAAGCTTTTATCTTATTAAAATTCACCAGACTCCTGATGAATTTTTGCCCCAAAATTATAGATAAGGGAGTTAAGGCTTAGTTTAAGTAACAGTCATCATTTTCCTAAGATCATACCAGGCAAGTTGCAAAACTGGGACTCGAACCCCCAAACCTCTACCTACGAACCTCCAGATCTTACAGGAAGTATAAACCAAGGTTCTGGCTCTTCCTTACAGTCAAGTTGTAAAAATAAACACAGTGAAAAGCAATATAAGATGTAAATCACAGTTTAAGGGATAATAGATGTCACAGCACTTCACATCCACTTTGACATTGAACACTACCACTCCATAAGAAACAATGGTATTTCCAGTAATCTATTTTACTTAAAGGAAAGGGTTAAATAAGCCAGCGAATGCCAACAAATGTTATTTGGGAGGTAGACTTGGCAACCTTCTAGTCTGAGATTTTGCTAATTGTTTTTCCAGGAAGAAGCTTAAGTCTCTTACCAGCGCTATGCTGGATAAGCTTTGCCTTGGGAAAGCCTGGGTATCCCACTTGTCATAACAGTTGCACAGCTACTGTAAAGATTACAGAGATGAACTTTTACAAGCAGCTGTCAACCACACCCTAACCCCAGGCAGCAGTCTGACTTTATGAACTACTGGTCACGACCAGGAATATGAATGGTGCATTATAAAACTGTCACCATTGAAGGCGATTCAAAATAAGTCTTGCTGATTGTGGGAAGAGGTGGATGTAGGATACAGGAATTCATATATACGTCTACTCTTATCATCCTTGAATATGAATGACAGGGGTTCAGACATATTCTCACTTAAACGTCATTCTTCAATATGCTTTTCCTTCAGCTTAAAATGGGATCCACACATTCCAGTGATAAAGGCCTCAAAAGAGGCAGGTATTTACGTCTTATTCACCCATACTTGTCCTAAGTGCAGTGGCATGGTAGAACACAAGAAGGGCAGACTTTCTAGTCACTCTGGTAAAACATGTCAAATTACTAATGCAGCCAGCATCTTCATTCACTGGTGCCTAACTGAAGGAAAAGGTTGGGTGAGGGGCAACTTCCTGCAAGACTGCAATAATTAAAATAAGAAATAAGCAAAAAGACTTAGTGGAATTCTGGAACGTTCCTGGGTAAAACTGTTTCAGAGCGCAGAATCCCTATTCACACTTCAGGATGGAATGTCTAAAGGCTGAAGGGATATTCCGGCTTAGTGCATTTGGGCCAGGTGATTTAGTGTCCTCGCCACTTGATTTTCAGGGAATCAAGAAAAGAGTTCAGGCTATAAAATACCTTTCTGCTCATTTTCCACTGGTAGGATTTCAGAGGTTAGCAAAGACCGAAAGGAAGCTGAATTTTTTAAAAAATGTTTCCTCCTGCAGACCTGGAAGGCTGGGCCCTCAAGTTTCGAGTGGCCCATCATGGAAACCCTTCTCCCTTTGTTACATCTGCCGGGCCCTCCGCTAAAGAACTGAATTAGATAGACAGGAGAAGAGGAGGAGGCTACTGGGGGTGGGGGATGGAAGGAAAGCTTGTGCAAGAATATATTTTCTATGTCTCGATAAGGGAACAGGATTCTAGGTAATTGCCTGGTTTTCTCATTGTTCTCGGCTGCCATGTGGAGATTCATAGAGGGGCTGAAAGGATCTCTCTCTTTTTTTCTTTCCCCTCTAATTCTTTACTCCCCTCACAGACCCTCCAAATCACCCCTCCCCCACTTAATCCTTTTCCCTCCCCTCTCATGGTGCTTATTCCATCCTAGGGAAGAAAAAAAAGTAATTTGTCTGTTTTATTTATGATGCAATGAAGGTATGCTGCACGCGTCAGGATAGCCTGACACTGGTCAAGCTATATGACAGCAGAGAAGAACTGCCTTCATACTCCAATGAGTGTATGTTTTAACCATTCGTTCACCACAGCACACCACTAGGTTTTGTCATGATTTCAGCACTATTTTTTTTTTAATCGGTTTTGCTACATCCCAATTAAAACTGAAACACCAAGTGTTTTCATGGACTGTTTTTTGTCTTTTGCATTTTTACTCTAAAATACATGAAGTTGCTATATATCATCTGGCAAAATTCAAAATTGTCCCAGGATTCAGATACAAGACAAACATTTGGTGATGGTCAAAGAACTTCACTATACTCAGGAATCTAGAATGGTCATGCTGCAAGTTCCGAATCAAGACACACCATTTAGTTATCAGATGTATAAAGTGGAATTAGTTAAAATTAAATAGAAATTTCTAGGTCTTTATCTACAGAATTAAAAATGAAAATGAAATCAAATAGCCAGAGTCGTCCTATAATGAATATTGAAAAAGAACATCTCTAAGTAAAAAGACCTCAGTATTACAAACATTTTTTTCTCAGAAAAGACCAAAGTTAATAGGTATTTGCTATTCCACCTTCTATTTTTTAATCAGGGTTGTTTTCTCCTCTACTGTTTTGTAAATTAGGACTTTTAAGAGAGACTTTGACAGCAGCAAACAGAATGGCCGAAGAGGCCATTTTATTGCGTTTATGCCTTTTCCATTGTTGTTGCGCTGCGCTCTGCGGGTACCATAATCTACCTGCCAAATTCATACTCACTTGGGTACACTCTGAAGTGTATTCTCCCTTTACATTTAACAACAAGCTCTCATTCCAGAGGGTCCGTGTCGCATCCTTTCCCCCTTTCTCTATCCCCTGTTGCTTTGCCACCAGCAATTTAATTCTCTTTTTCAGACATAAAAGGACACACTGGATTTTAACAATTATACTTTTGATTTCCTCATAAAAAACAATGCTCAGAATTAGGCCCCAGACAATCTGTTCTTGTCCTGCAAAGGCCTGTGGGGCAAGATTTCCGGAAGAACCAATGGGATTTCTGCTGACTGAAAATATTTTTGTTTTAATAAACTACAAAAGAAAAATGCTTTAAAAAAAAAAAAAAAAACACCTCACAACAGGTTCAGAAATATAATGCAATGCACACAGCATGATACAGAAACAAAGACCCAGCAAACAGGGAGTATGATGAATGGTCTTAACCGCATGGTATTTATTTATTTTTTTAAATCTGCATTTGCCTTTCATCTGCAAATGAAAGGAATAGGAAGAAAGTAAGTAGGCATTTGAAGGAATTTCTCTGGTGTAATAACAGCAAACACAAATATTATAAACCCAAGCAGAATTAAGAGTATAGCAGCAAAGATATAAGGTGGTTGAAAAATCAAGGTTCTCACTGTGGGTTTTTTTTTTGCACTTGGCTATGGAAGGTGGCAAGAAAAGGCAGGACAATGCAGACAAAAGACAGAGAGGTAACTGCACTGCTAAATGCCTCTGCTCTTCAAATCAAATGTGGAAGTTAGTTAAATTGAGTTTACAAAAAATACTTAGCACATTTTTTCACCCTTTAAAGATAAAATTCATATACACACAGTCCCTGGGTTTCGAACATCTGACTTATGTACAACCCATAGTTATGAACCAACCCCCGTAAAGCCTATTAAACATTTGAGGTACGTACAATGGTTCATAATAACAAACGGGTGCTTTGTGACATGCATCAAAACATTATTATTACTATTACCGTATTATTATGTTAAAGACGTTTTAGTGCATCTGCAAGCGTTTCTGTAACGTTTTTATGCGTAGAAAAGTACACTATATACTATAAACTAAGACAAATATTTGAGTAACTGGCATTTAGATACGAACCGTATTGAACTGTTCCAGTTTATGTACAAATTCGACTTAAAGACAGATTTAGAACCAGAATTTGTTCATAATCTGGGAACTGCCTGTATAAGACAATTTTTTTTAAATCAATGTGTTAAGATTATTAAATAGCACATACATATACAAGGTGAATTATTAAATTTCCAAGCCATAGAAAAGCCACCCACCCCTTTTCTCTGTATATATTGTTCCCAAGGTGTTGGTGGGAACAAGGCAAATTCAGCTGTATGAGTTCTGTATTGTGCATGATGCACTTGATAGACCATAAAAGTTAACATATTTTGGCAAAGGTACTAATTTACAAATAGCTGATTCAGTGTACCTCATTAGCAATGGAAGAATGAGGTATTTTTTTTTTTGCATTATTTTATACAGAGAAAGAGAGAATGTGCATACCATTCTCATGAGTTGTATCAATACTGATATCAAAAATGCCCATAAATTTCAAAGACTGAAAGTCTTCAATTTTTAGTGAGAAATAACAACTCTATCCAGTATTATATCTCTACTCTAAATATCTGGAAGGCTTAAGCAGTATTTTTACGTTCTGTTACCATATTTAAGTTTCTAATAATTCATTTTAAGTACTGTTCATTTAAAACAAAAGGACACAATACAAACAACTCTTTAAAGATTTGTTTAGACTGGAGGGCAAACACAATGCCCAACTGTTAATGACAGGTAGAAATACCCACCCCACCCCCACCAAAGACGGGCTAGTTTGATATACACAAAAATTTTATACTTGACCTGTAGTTCTGGAAAAGAAGAGTTTACAGTACATATGTTGGCCTTGGCAACTCTGACAGGCTAGAACAATGCCAATATAACATACAATAGGCTGTTTGATCACAATAAACTTGCTAAAATAATATTCTTTCTAAATAATTGACACTAACAACCATGACTGTGTGTGTAATATCAATATAATATAAAATGGGCCATTTGATCAAAATAAACTTGCTAAACCAAAAAATTCACGGCAGCAAAATAAACCTTGGGACAATAACCTCTGCAGTTCTGAATCTCCCGTATGTTTTAAATTTTGGAAGGTTTATAATTTATATTTTCAAAATCATTCAGAATGGGCTAACAGGATAGATCACATCACTGTGTGTAACCTGATTAAATTTCACGTTGGGAACTGACAAGACTCCTCCATGATCTTCCCTTACAGTAATTGTCCTGCCATTTTGCGGCTCTTGCTCCACCTGGCTCGACCGCAGCCGTCATAAATCGCAGACTACAAAGCTGAATGACTTGAGATCTGGCTCCAAAAATAAAAGTTTCAAAAATTAAACCACTTACAGTTATTCCTCTTCATTTAGAGACAATAAATTTTGTGTTCGTGTTCTTCGGTTTGTTATCTTACTATAATTGCACATTTAATAAAAACATATGGAGTGAGAAGAAAATAACTAAATTGCACTTCACCAAATCATCTTGACACAAAATCACGTTTTTAAACTGCTTGAGAGGAAGAACTGAGAAAATGCTTGCAAGTAAATAGGCAGGCAGGCAGGCAGCAAAAGAGAAATTCTCAAAGGTATTTCCAAACTTGCATTCACGATGTGAAAATCAGTGTGAGCTGCAGATTCCGGTAATATTCCCAAGACATAAGTTTCTGAGCATTTTCCTCTATATTAGTTACTGTGTATTCAAGAAGTGTTTTACACATTCCTGTTGCATGTTTTTCAATAAATAAAAACTGTAATTTTTTCAGTGTTTTTGAATTTCTGCACCAGGAAGGTGGTTTATTTTGCCCAGTGAAGCTGATTTATTGAAATGATGGTTTGCAGCTTGATCATTTTTCACACACCCTTAAAATAAGCCTTAACAGTATCTCTAAGCACTTTTTCCTTGGTCAGCAGAAAGTGGAACGACTCCTCTAAAGTCCAGAAAGACCGCGATTGAACTGTTTGGGATTGTGTTGTCGCGTATTTATCTGTGCATCAGTTACACGCATTGCAGCGCCTCTTCTTGAAAGGTTCCGATTCTCTTCTGAATAGTTGCCTCTGTTTAATCCATTCTTCTCTTAGACAGAGACGTACATCAAAGAGGAGAGAAATATTACTGAAAGAAATACTTAGTTTCTAACATTCTTCAGATTAAATATCTCCAGCTGCAGAAAGAAACCTCTTTAAACTGAAATTAATCTCTGTACTTAAAAAAAAATCTTTATCAGGCAGTATGTTTTACTTTGTCTGCATTTGTGGTACAATTTGTAGATCCTCAAATTCTTAATAGAAATACATTGTTAATCTACAGCCAAGCCTGATGTTTCTCTTACTCTCCTGATTACCATTTCCCCCCTCCATTTGGGACCTTATTTGTTATCTCTCTGGCTCAATGCTTATTCAAAAAATGCCTTCAATTGTAACCAAAAAAAAAAAAAAAAAAAAGGTCAGCAAGACAATACATGAAAGGGTGGGAGGAAAACACACACATAGAGCTATACACAATCTATGTTTTTCTAATATAGGAGATTCTTTCTCCTATTTTTCCTATAGCCTCACCCAAAAGAAAAAGAATTATTTACATTCATGGCTTTAAAAATAATTATACGTACTTGTTCTCTATGCTCAAATGCTGCCCAGGACTGTGTATTTTGTAGAGCCAGACTGCCCTCTGGAGGGCAAAATGTATTTTTATCAGTGCCTTTTTGGGCAATCTTAGTAGAGCTGTGGTGCTGAAAATATAAACAAAAAGTTTCTTAAATGGACTTGCTTATAAGCAATTAAAACAAATTTATTCACCCTAGAATATAATGTTTCACAGTCTAATATTAAAAAAAAAGTTAGCTATCTCATAATATTTTCAGTAACATGAAAATAGGAAAAGGGCAACATTTCTGTCACAGGCTGCACACTGATATTAAACTGAACACAGAATTCTTTCAATATCATTTATTTCCCAAAGTAGAGCAAGGTCTGAAAAAAAAATTTAACGGTCATTCAAATGCCGTGTGAGCACTGTAAAGCAGAGCACTGAATGTTTTAAGAAGTCTTCATGCTAGATTTCTGGGCTGGGCCAGCAGGGCTAGAAGCCTTCAATGCTTAAAAAACTGCATTATCGTTCTTCCATCTTCACTTAAACATTTTGGAAAACTGATACTGATTTCACCTCATTATACGTATTTCAAGAAACAAATTTAAAAAAATGGAAATTGAGAAAATTTTAATGATGGAGCCATAACCACCTAAACTTCAAATGTTATGGCAGAAAGTTGACGAACCTTTAATTACAGACAAATAGAGGTAATGAGTGCTTTCCTTCTTTCCTTCACTGCACCGAGGCTTTCATTCCATCGCGGGTCTACCCATCATGTACCAAAGGCCTTATCTGTTCCAGCAATTAAAGGAAAAGGGATTTTTTTTTTTCTTTTTGTAATGAATAGGGGGAGAGGGGTGTCACAGAGTGGATTCTGTAAATACAAAGTGTGTGCAAAGATGTCACAATTTAGTAGCATTTTCCAATTCCTAATAAAGTCTTCAGAAGTAATTCCTTACTCTTAAAAAGACACTTCTGACTTCTGCTTTCATTGTTTTGCCTCCTTTATACCACAGAGCTTCTGCCAGCCCCACAAGAGCACTTCCTTCCTCCAGTCTCTAAATGCGACCAGCAGGGGGGCTGATGAAGTGCTCATTTTTTACATCAGTCTTATAAATTGCTTTCCCCATTAATTGTATCCATGGAAACAATACGTTTGGCTGGTAAAGGACTTCTGAATAAAATTTAATGGGAGGCTCAAAATGTGCAGGTGAGGGGGAGATGTTATAGCCTCCTACACAAGCAATCTGTTTTAGTCCAGCACAGGGTTCAGATCTTGTTTCCAAAAACGGTATTGAACTGAATGCAAATTAAATGGAGGATGTAAAAGTGTTATTCCAATATCTGGAAAAAAAAAGCTTTTAAGAGAAGGACAAATAGAAATTACACAGCAATTCTGAAAAACATTTCAAACACCTCCTAGCAAAGAATAGTTGTCAGTACTTGCCTGAGTGACAATTCCTTAATATCCAGATCTTGATAATGTAAGCATGACTTGTTCTGGGTAACCGATCAGATCTAAGCAATGCTCAGGTACTTGCATTATGCTTTAATGATCCCTGCAATCTCTTCCCCATTCTGTCCCAAGTGCACATTCTACAGAGCCACACACATCCTTCCTTCCTCTCTCTCTCTCTCTCTCTCTCTGGCTTTTTTAGAATCACCTCTCCCACAGTGCTTATAATCCTTGAGGTGGTTTTGGGGTTTTTTTTTTTTTTTCCTTAGCAGGAAAAGTGACTGTATTATAGGATCTTAAGCCAGACCTGCATGTACCCATATTTAATTTGGAAAATGTGTGGGTAAATACCTCTCGTTATGGGATTAGTTACCAGCTGCAAGTCTGCCACTGTGAAAAGCCAATTTGTTTTAAAAAAAAAAAGTGTCATTTCTTTACATTAAAAAAAAGAAATTTCATTCAAGGCCTTTGGATGTTTCTCTTGGAATTAGACAGCTATGATCTTGATGAAGAAAGATATGACTTTAAATCAAATAATAATGTCTGAATTTCAAATTATCTGTAGTTTTTTAATAGGTCCTGAAATCAGTTCTGCCTCTAGGTAAAGAGGTTAAACTTTTAAATATATACAAATTCAGATTCAGCATTTCCCCTTATACACATTATCCTTTCCCTGAAACAAGATGATGCTCCTACTACATCAGGTCTTCCTGCACATGTGATCTTCAAAAAGCTTTGTTAATGCAAAATCAGGAATGCATTCCTCCATCCAGAACCGGAGGTCAGCCTGTGAGAAAGGAAACGGGTGCTGGTTCTTACTCTGAGTGCATCCCAGACCAGGTTCTATTCCTTTCTCTTTTGGGAAAGGTCAGATGCAAATGAAACTCAGGAAATGTAAATCCAGGAAAAACCAGGGCTACAAATAGGCCCTGGATAGTGGAATCCCCAAGGAACTCAGACTCAAGGATATGGTGTCTGAAAGCCAATTCCCTTAAAACAGCATGGTGTCCTGGTTCTGTTCTCCAACCAATTTGATAAATATAACTTAGCAGTTGCTTTTACTGTCGTCTAAATTCTAAAATACTGAGTAGAAAAGTTCATTTTCTGAGGCATCATCAGCTAACCAACTGCAACCAAATAGATGCTACATCTCCTTCCCCAATATCATAGGTACCTTTACAATTTATTTCAAGCAAAAACATAAGAAAAGCCTTGCAAATGTTCATTCCTTTGACCCAGTACTCTTTTGCTTTGAGGAATTTATCCTAAATAAATAGCTTTTCAAGCTGATACATTATATGGAAGAATATCATAGCATTATTTAATGTATAATTTATAAAAGCAGATTAGAAACTGTATGTCTATCAATAAGCAATGGGTTAAATAAACCATGGTACTTCAATAAGATGAAATATTTCACAAAGTAATTAAAATTAGATTCATGAAAAATTTTAATGGCATGGGGAAATGCCTACAATATGTTAATGAGAAAGTGTGATGTAAAATTGTATTAACATATGTAGGAAAGAAAGAGTGGAAGGAAATGCAAACATTTCAGTTTGCAAATCAACACAGTGATTATTTTCTTTGTACTTTTTGGTACTTTCTAAATTTCTACAGTAAACATCTACTAATACTTTAAGAGAATAAAAATTACTATAAATGGATACACATTCCATAGGGAAACTTTGTTAAGATCAACTCCCTAATTTGGTCCTTTATAAACAAATGATCAGAATATGCAGAGAAAATGTTTCCTGGGTTCCAATACAATTCACTCAGTCGGTCTACTGTACACTGGGCACTGTGCTGTGTGGAGGGGGCTGATTGCATTAGGAAGCTCTCAGTCTAAGGATAGGGTAGTCATGTAAAGAAAAAAACAGGTGCCTAAAATTGAGAGCACCAGAGATACAGACATAAATTAGACACAATCCCTGCCTTCAGGCTGCTCAGGGACACTGTAAGGTCATCAAATAATTGCTATGTGGTATGAAAACTGTTTTATAATTTAAAAAAAAACAGTGGTCTTCACATTCAAATTGTGCTGGGGTACTTCAGGGGTTCCAAAAATGATGCCATATTAATTTAAATAGTGTTTAACAATTTATAAAACATATTTTAAAAATTCACAGTTGACAGACTAGAATGACCCCAGTGGTCATGGCCCCCAGACCTTCTGTTGGCCCAGGACAGGAACCATTCCCGAAGCCAACTCTTCAGACATGGATTGAACTGGACAATGGGTTGGAGAGGGATGCTGGTGAGGAGTGAGCTTCTTGGATCAGGTGGACACTTGAGACTATGTTGGCATCTCCTGCCTGTAAGGAAGATGAGAGGGTGGAGGGGGTTAGAAGCTGGCGAAATGGACAAGAGAGTAGAGGGAGAGAGCAGGCTATCTTTTGGGGGGGAGAGTAATTGGGAGTGTGTAGCAAGCTGTATATGGGTTTTCATGTGAGAGACTGACTTGATTTGTAAACTTTCAATTAAAGCACAAGAAAAATTATATTAAAAAAAATTCCCAGCTGAGAATATTATATACCTACCAAAAAAAAAAAAAAACCAGTGCCGTTGAGTCAATTCCGACTCATAGCGACCCTATAGGACAGAGTAGAACTGCCCCAAAGAGTTTCCAAGGAGCACCTGGCGGATTTGAACTGCCGACCCTTTGGTTAGCAGCCGTAGCACTTAACCACTACTCTACCAGGGTTTCCCATTACATATTACTATATACCTACTATAACATATTGGAAACTTCCAACACATTAAGTTGTGCAACCAGACTGACTTGCTTTTCTGTAGACTTTGAATAGAGCATTTTTACCCTTATATTTAAGAACCTAGAGATTGCAAAACAAGTTACTTAAACAAACAAATCCTTACATTTGCAACTACTTATCTGTCTGAATCAGATTTCTCCCAACATGGGAATCTTAAAAAAGAAAAAAACCTATAAGAAATGAGCCAGTTACCAAAGCTAAATGTCAAATTGCAACAGTCACCCCAAAGTCTCCAATTATAAATATGAACATAAAAAATCTATTTAATACATTACTGCTTTTTTTTGTGAGGAAAGGGTCTCGGGGCTGATCCACAGATTTCATTTGGAAAGAATAAAGAGACTGTCAATACTTAAAAAATAGCTTGAAAGCATGTGACATGGCCCTATGTTTAAGACAGAGCAAACGCACAAAAGGATGAGTGCACAAAGGAGACAATCCGTCTCAACACATTGGAAATTCGGAAACATTTGCTTTTTATTATATTTGGCCAAAAGTAATTTTCAGTCTGTATTTTCTCCTAATTTTCATGGCAAAGGAATTGAATAGGAAATGATGGACCAGCTGTACAGTGCAGCATCGATAGGTCTCTTGGTCAAGGACATTCAAAAATCAGATGGGAATTCCTATCATTAATTCATCTTTAAGTTTTAGGCTGGGAAAGAAAGGTTGGAAAGAGACATTGTGATACGGGAATGAAAACGTCCATGAGACTCTTCTGTCTTTATATTCTAGTAACTGTCCAAAGGCAACTAACAGGAAAGCAGCCCAGGTCACCTAGAACCTTGTCTGCATTCCTGTACAAGATAATTTAGTAGACTTCAGGGATTGTCCCAAGGTGACAATAGAGTCACCTCAGGGGTACAGCTCTGAGGTCTCCTTACCTCACCTCCTGTATAAGTTAGGAAGATTCTGATCTCAGGTAACTGAAAACACAAGTCAAACCACAGGGGTGTTTATTATCACAACATTAGGTAGGGCAGTGGGGCAGTTCTACTCTGTCCTATAGGGTCACTAGGAGTCAGAATCTACTCGACGGCACTGGGCACTGGGAGGTAGGGCAGGCTCCAGGTGTTAGGGTGCCATCTTTCGCTCTTAGCTTTGCCCACTCCCATGTGTTGATACATCCTCAGGCTGGTGGCAAGATGACAGGCAGCAGTTCTAAGTACTACATTAAAACTCTACAATGGCCAGTGAAAGATGGACCATCTTGTCTCTCACTCACACCCCCCTCCCCCGCCGCCCCTTAACAGTGAATAAGCCTTTTCGAGAAAGCCACTAAAAAATGTTCCTCTTGCTAAAATTGTGTCCCATGTCTATGTCTAAACAATCATTGGTAAAGTGAATGCGCCATGACTGACTTGAATTAACTGGAATCCTATAGCTGGGGATGGGCCTAGCCTCCTCTGAAACACAGAGCCAAGTGTGAATAGGGTGAAATACCAAACCAATTTAATTTGTATTAGGAAAGAGGAAGCTGGGAATGGCTGTTAGGGTGTGGCTGCTGTAGGGAAGTTAGAGAACAGCCTTGGCAGTGTTGTTCTGGCTGTTGACAGGGTGACAAATCATACGTACTGGAAGTGAGTTCCGTTAAAGGGCAATTCACTCATACAAGGAAATGCTTATTGAGACAATCATTCGCAAAATTATTAACTGAGGCAACTATTCCTGTTATAACCACGTATTCATTTTTTGCCTAAAAAATTTTTTTTTTTATTGAAGTGAAATTCACATAAAACTATTTTAAAGGGAACAATTCATTGGCTTTTAGTACATTCACAGTGTTGTGCAATCACCACTTCTATCTAGTTCCAAAACATTTCTGTCACTCCAATAAAACGCAGTACCCGTAAAGCAGTTGCTCTTCATTGCCCCTTTCCCCAGGTCCTGGAAACCACCAATACATATTCTGTCTCTATGGATTTACCTATTCTGGATATTCCATATAAATGGAATCAGACAACATATGACCTTTTGTGTCTGACTTACTTAATTTAGCATATTTTTGAGGTTCATCCACACGCGTCATCAGTACTTCATTTCTTTTATGGCTCAATGATAGTCCACTGCACATATGTATCACAAATTTTTTATCAATTCATCTGTTGATGGCCATTTCATCAGTTTCCGCCTTTTGGACAGTGTGAATGGTGCTGCTATGAACATGCATGTTCATGTATTTGTTTATCTGTTCTCAATTCTTTTGGGTACATACCAAGGAGTAGAATTGCTGGGTCATTTGGTAATTCCATGGTTAACTATTTGAGGAGCCACCAAACTTTTCCACAGCTGCTGAACCATTTAACATTCTCAACAGCAAAGGATAAGGGTTCCAATTTCTCCACATGCTTGCCAACACTTGTTATTTTCCTTTTTATTACAGCAATCCTAGTGGTTGTGAAGTGATTCATGTGTTTACACCTTAGAACGATAAAATAAAACTACCAGTGAGTCTACCAATGCATAAATCATGCCTTTTCCAGTTAAAATATACTGTTTCTGTAATAGATATGATCCTATTTTTGTATTTTAATTGCTCTGTGTGGTGTCAGTGAAGTCTGAAAAAGTATTAACCAGTTATTAACAATGAAAACTCAGAATATTTCCATCCTCTAAGTCTTGGTTATAAAATGCATGACTAGAGCTATCCTGTTTTTGGACATGGTTGTCCTTCTCAGATTATACTTCCCTTCTCTTTTAAAGCAAGTATACGGTTTAGAATAAATGTTAAGATAACACAGCATATTTTAAAATAATTTTCACAAATACAAAAATAGAAGAAAATACATTATTATAAATTACCTTTCACCTGTATTTACAGTAGCCAGCAACAAAAAAAGAGTCATCATTTTCAAGTAATGGATGCATTTCTAACCAAATGGATATTGAAAGAAAAAGGTGCATTTTGCTAGCTCTATCAGAAAGGGCCCTGTAAAATGGCATGCAGGCAATTACATTTCTGGGAACATTCAATTGGCCACCTATCTTGGCTAAATTACAATAATGTACATTATGGCAAATCATATCATTTCACAAAGTCATTTTAAATGTATACTGTGCATTTCTTCTCTTACCTCTCAAAAAAATTCTCTGGAATGCTTGAAACTTAAAGGAATATGCAGATACACCCTGGATATCCCATCATTACCAGGCTTGCTTTGCAGGAAGCAAGGGAACTTTTCTCCAGCTAGCCCCATATTCTCAGGAGGTACCACCACAAACACCCACTTCTACCTACTCTGTCACCGCCATGGTAGCATGTTATGTATATTGGGGTGGAAGACATATTTGTAAGAGGGTCTATTTAATGAAATAAAGACAATAGTAAGTGGTTGATAAGCACCTTTCCTTCCATCATCATAGGCTGTCCAGAAAGTGTCCCATCCATCTCAAGGAGATAGGTTTATAACTTTCAAGAGTTAAGGTCCTTTGTGCACAATTTTATTTACTATACAATGCAGTTCGCATTCATTTACGATATCACATAATAATGTATGAAAAAGTTATTTTGAGAAATGGATGTAGAGGCATTCGTATGCATAGTTATAATAGATGTGGTACTCTAGAATATAAAATAATGATTTCATTTGTCTACTCTTGATGTTATTGAAGAGTATTATCTTATGCATAATTAACAGGGTTTTGAAAGGTTGAATACAAAACATTATAGTGTTTCTTGTCAACTTACATTGGTAGCTCTACTATGACTAATACAAATAATTTGTAAGAGTGCTTCTACCTAATCTGGAAAAATGAAAAATAATATACTCTTGGCACATCTTTGTTTTCACAGATACACTCTGTCCATGAGTAACTGTAAAGAACAAAATAAAAACCATCTGAAGACTGAATTAAATTCTGGCTTATATTTCACATGTCACAATGTCTACTGACCTTAAAATAGAAATTAAAATACTGGTATGACCATGTAAATCTCATACATAAATACAGAAAACCATAAATGTCTAACTCACTGGCAAGTGTCTCACCACATAGGCCATTTGATCAGTAGGAGTTGGTAGAAACATTATAAGCTGTACAAATCCTATTAATAATAATATTGTGGCTTAGAAACATTACCAGCAGCCTCGCCTTTATTCATAATAGTTGTTGTTAGGTGTCACTGAGTCAGTTCCAACTCATAGTGACCCTATGCACAACAGAACAAAACACTGCTCAGTCCTGCACCATCCTTACAATTGCTGCTATGTTTGAGCCCAGTGTTGCAGCCACTGAGTCAATCCATCTTGTTGAAGGCCCTCGTCTTTTTCATTGACCCTCTACCAAGCATAACGTCCTTCTCCAGGAACTGGTCCCCACTAATGACAAGTCCAAAGTACATGAGACAAACTCTTGCCATTCTTGTTTCTAGGGAGTGTTCTGGCTGTACTTCTTCCAAGACAGATTTGTTTGTTCTTCTGGAAGTCCATGGTATATTCAATATTCATCAACACTAGGAAGGCATCAATTCTTCTTCAATTTTCCTTGTTCATTGTCCAGCTTTTGTATGCATATGAGGTGACTGAAAATACACAGCTTGAGTCAGATGGTGACCCAAATAAAAATACTTCCTTCTGTTTCTGACTTTTTATTCAAAATAGTCAATACTTGCAAGCCTTACGTTAATATTGCAATTAATTTTCTAAAAACTGCTCATTATGGGCTGGGCAACGACAAACAGATTGAACAGTAGGGTCAGGTTGGAGCTTGGGCACCAAGACTGAAAAAAAGGCAAAAAAAGTACCATAGGACAAGGCAGGTAACTAAACAAACATCTCAAGTTCAGGATCATAACACACAGCGCATTCAACAAATATGTGTGCCAGGCACTGTTAGGTGCAATCTCCAAACATCTGAACCAGGTCACTTATAAAAATTAGACTTTTCCTGTAGCTGGAGTCAAGGATGATTCCAAAACTGAATGTAGACTCAAAGTAATTAAGCCTATGCTTTTAACAGAAAGGTACTGATAACTTTTAAAAGCAGATATATTTTGATATAAGGTCCAAAGGCTATAAACATCTTCTACCATTTTAGAAAATAGGAAATACAGTACTAATCTTTTTTACTGTAGTAAGTATGTATGTAACAAAACCTTTTCCATTTCAACATTCTTTACATGTACACTGTAGAACCATTAATTGTATTTATCATGTGTGCAACCATCACCATTATCCATTTCCAACTTTTGCCATCGCCTTTAATTGAAGCTTAGTGTCTCCTAAGCAGTGAGTCCTTTTTTCCCCACACAGTAATATTCTTGAATAAATGTTTTAGTATGCTATACACTTGCTTTGAGTCCATTTTCATTTAGAGCTGTGCCTGGCATATACCAGGCACTCAGTAAATAGTTGTTTATTGAATGGTTAAATATGTTGACAAGTTTTTTACTTATCAAAGTAAAAATACTATATAAAATTAATTCCAGTACACCAGTGAATGGATAACTACTAGGTTGTTGTTGTTAGGTGCCGTCATGTCAGTTCCAACTCATAACAACCCTATGCACAACAGAAATAGAAAAAAAAAACACTGCCCGGTCCTGCACTATCCTCATAATTGTTGCGGTCAGTCTATCTCATTGAGGGCCTTCCTCTTTTTCGCTGACTCTACTTTATCAAGCATGTTGTCCTTCTCCAGGGACTGCTTTATCCTGTTAACTTGTCCACAGTATATGAGGTGAAGTCTCACAATCCTCGCTTCTAATGAGCACCCTGGCTCTACTTCTTCCAAGACGGATTTGTTGATTCTTCTGGCAGTTCATGGTAGATTTAATATTCTTTGCCAACACCATAATTCAAAGGCGTCAACTCTTCTTAGGTCTTCCTTATTCATTGACCAGCTTTCATATGCACATGATGCAATTGAATGCACCATGGCTTGGGTCAGGTGCACCTTGGTCTTCAAGGTGACATCTCTGCTTTTTAACACTTTAAAGAGGCCTCTTGCAGCAGATTTGCCCAATGCAATGCATCATTTGATTTCTTGACTGCTGCTTCCATGGGTGTTGATTGTGGATCCAAGTAAATGAAACCCTTGACAACTTGAATCTTTTCTCCATTTATCATGATGTTGCTTATTGGCCTAGTTGCAAGGATTTTTGTTTTCTTTGTAACTACTGGGTAGTCAAAACAAATTAGGATATAGCTTTGCTATCAATTGTTAGGGCAAGGCCAATGTTCAGACAGCATAACCTCTTTAACTCCAAAATACTATCATAGCAAGAAGGTTATTCACTCATGGTATTGGAAGAAGGTTGAAGCAAAATTACCTTGCCCAAATAAAAAGCCATAAACACTGGAGGCTGCTTCTCATTTTGATGAGACAACATCCATTCTGAAACAACCTTATAATCCTTCTGTAGTCCTCAGTATGCAGAGGATGAAGACTGTTCTCCCTACTTTTGGATATGGCCCTTGGAAATTTTTTTAAAACAGGTTCACTGTGAGAAGTACATAATAGGCGGCGACACAGTAAGAATCCACTGATGCCACGTATACATCAGTTGGAGAGATGACTCACACCTTCTCCAAACCTTTCACAACAAAGTTTCTTTCATTTTATGAAGCCATACAAAATAAATTCCAGCAACTAACCACATAAAATGTGAGTTATTTGTTGGAGACTTAACAACATTGAGGAAAAAAAGTCGAACATTCTTGCCAAGTAAAAGCATGGGAAAAAAAAAAGTCTGACTCTTACAGTTACCTTCAAGGTAAAATTAATTATTAATTGGCAAAGCCTGGACATGGAATGATTGCTATCAATATTTTAATACTTTCAGTGCTAATTTCATTCTCACCATCACAGTTTGTCTACTGAAGAAGCCAGAGAGATCTGTTTACTTTCAGTGAGGTTTGCTATAATGATCCCCTTAAGAAGGCTCCAAATATTATTGAAATGCTTTGAATCTTTCTCTTCTTTAATTTCTAATATTAAACAAACTAAAAAGAGATTCACATTTCATTCACATAAATTAACCATCCTACCATTCTCAGCCACCTCGTGAAAGATTGGATTACTAATTTCTAAGCAACATTAATTTTTTAATTCCCACCTATCACTAACAGTCCAATTCACATTGCATTCAGGCTTGTGTTTTGTCATAAAAGTTCTTTATAACTGCAAAACTTGGACTTTGTGAAATTAGAAAGTTAATTAACTAATTAGCTGAATTCATCCTAACTCATCTCTTTTTTTCATCTCTAGAGTCAAGCCTGCAGAGAACTTGAGCTTAAAATGCATCAGGTTTCAGAATGGTTTAAAAGAATCATTAATGGCTAAGGATTAGATATGTCACAAACAGGGTGTAGATAAACAAAAAAAATAATAAAGACTCTCTGTCTTAGTTCTTCAAAGTCCATTGCCTCAGAGTTAAAAGATGCTGATGAACAGCATCTTTGGAACCTGGTGCTATCAGCCCAAGGAAATCTTAGATTTGAAAGTGACCTCCAGTTTGCCTCAGGGATAGAACCACAACACTCAATAGCTAGTACCAAGGCTCCAAGGAAGATCAGGGGAGAGTGACTAGAGATTTGGAATTGCCCAGGGCATTTAAAGCCTAAAGGGGCTGTCTTGGGGACAGAATTCACTAGAGAAGAGCCATATTAGATTAAAAAAATTCAAAGCTGCCTGCTACCCCTGGAGTCCAGGAAAAGTATGGGGGCGATGCTCATACTCTTGTAGACAACAGCCCCAGATTTGCCCCATCTTCTATTTTTAGCATCATACTCCTGTTGCTTCTGTATACTCTTCCGACCTCCAGCCTGTGACCAAGTACACAGTCTTACCTTACCTAGGATGCTGTCTCCCACCAGACAGCAAGCAGCTCTGTCTGACCACACTACTCCTGTTAACCCAGTGGCTCACCACAATACCAGGCATCTGATCAGGGAGGCCAGCACTGTCCTGTTCTGCCATTGCCAGGAAGCTAGCCATCATCCTGGGCACTTGCCTCTCTCACCAACCACATCTGAACAATAGCTAGTTTGCTACCAATTCTCTCTTCTTAGATTTCTAATCTGTCCATTTCTCTATCCCCATTGGCACACTGCACTGCCTCTTAACTCACTTCCTGCACCAGTCTAATGCCCTCCAACCCATTGCCCACACTGCCGGCACAGTGGCTTTTCCCTCTCATGTCATTGTGTCACTCTCCAACTTAAAATCTTCCAGGGGCTTCCCACTACCCTCAGGGTAATAGCCAACCTCTCCGTCATGCATTCAGGATTCTGTCCTCACTTACACATCCTCATCTCACATGTTTCTGTAACAATGAACTAGTCAAAGTACCCCCAGAGACCCATGTTCTTTCTCACCTTAAGGCTCCATCTGTGCTCAGTCTAGTCTCACCTTGTGAGGCTACACTAAGTCTTACCCAAGACATGACTTACCCGTTACATTCTGTTCATGAACCAACTTTTTGGGTTGTTTGTTTGTTTGTTTTGTACTCTAATATTACTTTATGGAGCCCTAGTGGTATAGTGTTTAAGCACTTGGCTTCTAACCAAAAGGTCAACAGCTCAAACCCACCAGCTGCTCCATGGGAGAAAGGTATGACAGTCTACCTCCGTAAAGATTACAACCTTGGAAATCCTAAGGGGCAGTTCTGATGGCAACAGGTTTGGGACTGAATCTTACTCTTCCATTGGAGCCAAAACCTTTGTTACCTTTGTAATGCAAACTAGAGCATTGATAATCTATCCATAGAAATTCTAACTAACATTTATTGCACACCTACTATGCTCTCGTCACTGTTCTAAATATTTACTTATATTAACTTATCGAATCCTCAGAGCAACCCGATGAGTTGCTAGTTATTATCCCGATTTTATAGATGAGGAAACTGAGACAGAGAGAGATGAGGTTCAAATGACATAGCCAATAAGTGGAGGAACCAGGGTTCAAACCAAGACATAAGGTTCTAGAGCATCGGCCCTTTCCTATTGACATTGACTGTTACTCGCAGATAGTCAGAAGAAAAAAACTATAGATAATGGCAAATGCGTGTTAACTGACATTAAGAAAATCTTTCAATTTCAAGGGTGAGGGTAGTTGTTATGACCGGAGTGTTTAGTCTGCAAATCTAAATGACTCTGCAAGAGTTGCCTTTGTAATGCAGACATTGCATCCCCCTACCTCAATGTGCACTTCACAAGGGGAAAAATTTCCATATTATATTAACATTTTAGGTCCACTAAGAGAAACAATGGAAACCCTGGTGGTGTAGCGGTTAAGAGCTACTGCTGCTAACCAAAAGATTGACAGTTCGAATCCACCAAGCACTCCTCGGAAATCCTATAGGGCAGTTATACTCTATCCTATAGGGTCGCTCCCAGTGCCCTCGAGTTGATTCCTATGAGTCGGAATTGACTCGAGGGCACTGGGTTTTTTTTTATAGGGCCGGTATAAGTAAGAATGGACTCAAGAGCAAGGGGTAAGAGAAACAAAGTGGAAATATCACACCGTATAATTACGCTGCTTCCAAAAAAAAAAAAAAAAGCTGCATAATAAATGTTACAGAAAAAGGTGGGTTCCCAATGCTGCTTTGAAATCTAAACTATATGTCATTCTACCATTCATAGTTTATTACCAAAATCAGATGCGGCCTTTTTTATATTAACTGCTGTACATTTTTCTGATGGTAAATCAATATAGTGTCCATTTTTCATGTAACAGAAATTTAGAAAATTAAATACATCAGACAAATGGCTATAATGCAACCATAAAATGAAATCTGAAAGATTAAAATGATGGCTATTATTTATCACACATATTTGCATCCCCAAACAGTAAAAGTCCCAATTGCTCGCCTTAGGTTCTTATAAGCATAAAAGTAAAATGTGAATTAAGACATTGGCCTTTTTCCTGTTCCAGAAAAAAAAAAAATTAATTTCCAGGCTCAGAATATATGGTCAATAAATACTTGATTGATTGATTCCTATAATACGCTTGTTTAGTTATTAGAACATATGATACTTAGTATTTTAAGTGGTAGGGGAAAAAACTATAGTAACTACTTATATCTGGTTATATGGACCTTATTAAAAATCAGTTGAGGGATGGAGTAAAAAAATAAGCATTTTAGAAATTAACTGAAAAAATAGCCTTAGCAGGGTTTAGCAAAACATTTTAAAAGTAGCATTTGTGTACAAGGTTATTCATTCAATCACATGTATTTACTGAACACACGCTATGTGCCAAACATGATAGTAGTTGGTTGACAAATACCAATGAATAAATAAACCTTGTCCTTGCAGAGCTTATATTCTAGAGGGAGGTTATACCAGCATAAATTGAGAATCTTAAAATAGAACATCGCCAACGTGGGGTTAAATTATAAAACTATGAATTCACCTAAATGTGTCTTCTTACATTCCCGTTCAGCGCTCCTAAATGTTGCCCTAAACATAGCTGCCAATCATCCCCATGTAGGCCTAATCTGCTCCACAGAGACCTTCTTCTCGAAAATATCCTTTCTTATTCCAGATTAAAACTCCACTCTCTCAATGCTCAGTTCTTGGATGCAAAAAGCTGATGAAATGATTTGCATTAGGGCATGAGAGACTAATAGCTACCTATGTTTTTTCTAATAGTGTTTCCTAACACGGAAGAATGACTTAGTGATTGGAAATTTCAGACAAAAGCAGAGGATGTTATGAGGAATTACATATATTTAGGGAAAGGGTTTTTCTGGATCCTGAAAGACTCTACTTAGCAATTTCTGGCTCTGGCTGTACATAAGGCTGACCTCGAACGGCATTACTTCTGTGGAGAAGCTATAGCCCAAAATGTTCTACAAAAGATGGAATAAATAATTAAATCCCTAATGAATAGGATAGAAAATTCAGAAAGAGCAGGCTATAATCACCTTTAACAAAATGCGGCCCGAATAATATTTCCACTTATTTAAAAATTATCCAGATATGCTGCTAACTTATTTTGGTCCTTTACATCCTATTCTTCAAATATTCCATAAATTGATTTCATTGTAATATCAGGGTCTTTGAATCCCCAAGAAGTTAATAAGAGAATTTATTTAATGCTCCAAACAGAAAGCTTGCTTTATTTCAAGCATGGGTCTTCTTGCTTTTGCTGAAAAATGAACAAGTGGCTCTTTGAAACCTTGCTCTGTTGACAATGGTATTAAATCTTCAAGTCCCTCAGGTGTCATGAAGTCATGGGATGGGTAATAACCATAGGCCATGTAACAAGTTTGAAACATATCAGCCAAAAAAAGAAAGGTCCCTTGGACTGTCTTTCCCTGATTTCCATGACTGTTCACAATCTCGCCAACTACCACGGCAGCATTACTAATATGTTCAGAATTTTATTTTTCCTACAATAAACCAAGTAGGGCAAAGTTGTACACTGAGTACAGAATAACCACTGGATAGCCTATCAGCACTAGCTGTTATTAGATTCAGCCCTTTTCTCTTAAAAATAAGTTCCAAAAAAAATGCTCTATTTTCCCACAAAGGTAGTTTTCCTCCTACTTACAAATGTTTGTTGATCTGAACAAATTCATTCTTTGTTAATAAATTAAACAAAAGTGGTTTTAAAACTCAACCACAATGAGATATTTTATCCAGACCTCATTATTTGTTATTTCCATGCCTCTTCAGAATTTCTGAGCACTCCCCCAAAGTGTCAAAGTGACAGGAGAAAAATCTGTTCCCAAGCTACTTTTAGCCACGTAAATACTTAGAAATTCACTCTGTAGCTAAGAAAGCATATCATTATAGCCTTTTCAAAGACATCTTGTAAACATCCATAATTGAGCAAAGTAGATAAGATTTTTTTAGTAAAGAATGGAGTCCTACTTGTCCTACTTTCAGTTTCAGTGGAAACATGGCTCTTTTTAATGGCTTCTCAATACTAGCCAGGTTACCTTGCCACAGCTTACCACCTGCTCCCCTGTCAAGACTGCATCACAAGTTCCTCCTATATGCTTGCTTTGAACTACCCCAATGGTAATCATCATCATCATTATCACTCTGTATTTTAACTACTCCATCAATTATCTGTATCCCCTACTAGGTTGGAAACCACTTGAGGGCAAGGACTGTGTTTTGTTCACTTTTGGTGACAATGTACCTAGCATATACTACCCAAAGCTAGGCGCTCAATAAGTATTTGCTCTGTGAATAAATGCCTCACCTAAAGGTGATGGAGAAAATTAAAACCTGGTAAGTTTTAAAGGAATTACAGGATCCAAGATCCAGAGAACTTAACATGTCATGGGGTCAGCTTCCTTTTTTCAGGTATCAGTAAGTTGGTGGAGTTGGCATTTAGGGGTGGGAATCTGGTGGTGACTCTGGGAAGCCCAGCCTTATTGGCAGTCAGGGTATTCTCAGCTTGTAAAAGAAATTGGTCTATATCTAACTCCAGGTCTAGGAGTAGAGATAAGCAAGGAAGCGGGAAATTATTCAAAATCTGAAAGCTCAAATAATTTAGAGACCAAATGTGTTGCTTGATGATTAATTTCAGAATTCTGAAAAGTCACATATTGTGTTGGGCTGCTAAATAATAAGACCCGCCTTCACAGATCATGTGGGGTTATATCATGATTTCTTCTTTCTTTAGAATTTATAACGAGAGCTGACTCTATACTTTAAGCTTATCTAGGGAAGGGCTTAGACAATTTTAGATAGAAGAAGGAAAAGGAAGGAAAGGGAGACAGAAGGATGACAAGAAGAAAGCAAGAGGAAGGAGGATGAGAAAGGAAGACAAAGAGCCTCACATCAGCAGGGTTAGGAGCCCTGGTGGCACAGTGGTTAAGAGCTTGGCTATTAATTGAAAGGTCATTTGGTGGTTCAAACTCACCAGCCACTCCACAGGAGAAAGATGTGGCAGTCAGCTTCCGTAAAGACTACAGCCTTGGAAACCCTATGGGGCAGTTCTACTCTGCCCTATAGGGTCGCTATAAGTCAAAATAGACTCAACAGCAATGGGTTTGGTTTTTTTGTTTTCAGTTTACATTGACCTTGAACATCAGTAGATTTTTTTGTATCGTCCTCCAATCTGTTTCTGAAGGTGAGATTAACCTCACTTTGTTAAATAAGACTTCAATCAGAGGCCAAACCATGAGTTTAGATACACGGTAGAAGGTAGAAGGATTCAAAGTAAATAATAAGAATTATGGTTACTAGAAGATAAACAAGAATCCAATCTTAAAGAGCAGAGGACTGACTGGGAAAAGAAAATGATGGTGATGATAGTGTCAACAATGATAACAATAGAGATGACCAGGCACTGTTCTCAGTACTTTGCACATATTTGCTCATTTGTCCTCACAACTACCCTATCAAGTAGGTGCTATTATTATTATTATTCCCATTTTACACACCAGGATAGTGAAGAACAAAAAAGTAACGTAAATGCACAGGGTCACACAACCAGGGAGTGGCAGAAAGTCTGGTAGTAATATTCTCACTCACTCTACTCTGCTGTATAATAGATTCAATGACTTGGATCAGGCCTTTTGTGAAAATCCATATGGTTATTATAAATTAAAGCCTCCATACTGGCAGCTAAAAAAAATATATATAAAGCTGGAATCAATTAGTTTTAAAAATTACATCAACGTTCTAAAGACTACTTGCTATAATTTAACACTTTCGATCACTGATTTGTCATTCAATACCTCAACTGTGGACAAGAGTGACAGTACTTAGAAAACATTCTCTTGGCTTCATCCCTAGCCAGAGATACATTCAACAATTGCCAGGATAAAAAAAAAAAGAGTAAATACCTCAACGTGGTACAGTGTCTCCCATCAACTGACACTATTTACTCCCCATCTTTCCTACCTCACCATACCCTTTCCCTCAGTACAGTTTTGTCTTTTCCTTCCAATCAATATAAGCTTATTCTTCTCTCAGTTTTTCACATGGCCCTTTGCTCAGTTGGGATACCTATTTCTATTTTCATCAGTACAAGTCCATAACCTTTACAAGCTTAGCATAAAACTTATTTCATGCAAAAAACTTGCCCACCCCAATACAGATGACTTATCTCTGTCTCTACAGCTTTCTAATTTTAGAAAAGTTTTAAACCAAGTAACTGGTACCCTTCTAACTAGACTTGCTCCCCACTAAGGAAAAGGTCACGTTTTGTCCTTTGCTGTTTTCCAAAGCACTCAACATGGCACTCTTCACATATAAAATTGAATTAAATTGTTGCAAAAGTGATCAAGTTGAAAATGAAATTTTATGATACCGAAAAACAATGGGAGACTGAACATCAAAATTTAGTAAGGAAAGAAAAATAGAGAAACAGTAATGTAAAAAATTACATATATATATTTAGAACATTTTTTTCCTTCAATGCAAACCAATTATAAAAAACAAAAAGTAGTTGATAAACTGTAATGTATTTAGAGATGCTTAGTATGTGTTACCAAAGGATAATTTGGTTAAATGCTTAATGTAAAAAAAAATTTTTTTTTTTTTTTTACATTAAGACATAGTTTATATCAAAGGGTCTCAAACCTGAACATGCATCAGAATCACCAGGAAGCTTGTTCCTTGTGATTGCTGGTTCCCAACTCCCAACTCCCAGATATTATGATTCAGCAGGTCTGGGATAAGGCCTGAGAATTTGCATTTCCAACAAGTTCTGAAGGGATGTTTCTGTTGCTGGTTTAGGGACTGCACTTCAAAAAGAGTGGTTTGGCTCTTTATTTTCTTGATTATAATAAAGACACCAAAACATGAAACTAGAAACGTCAGTCTAGACAGGGCTCCTCCTCCTTGCCCTTTTGTGCAAAGCCAAAGGAAGATCTTTTGCCTCCCACTAGGCTGTTCCGTCTATCTACATTCTTCGCTTTGGAAAAGTTTGGAATTTAAGAAGAAGCATAATGTATTTAACAGTTTATGTTCCATGTAAACCAAATAGGTTTTAGTAATATCTGATGCAGTCCTTTGCTTTTAAGGTGAACTCCAAACAATGCTTCAGCTACATTTCCTTTTTGAAATGGGATGCATTTAAATGGAAAATGTTGTAGACTGAACCAGTGGCTTCTCTATCAAGGATATAAATCCAGATTCCTTGATACCCAGCAATTGGTGGTTTTTCTACTTTGATAGTTCTGAAGTTAGAAATCATGTGTTTAATAATGGAACATTTCTTAAAATGACCATCATGTCTAAAAGCAGGCTTGTTATATCAATAAAACAGAATAATGTTTTAAATACTACATTTAAAAATTAAGAACAAAACTAACTTTGAAAGAAAAACTACTATCTTTAGCAAGAGAAAATAATTAAATTCAATCCATAGGTTGAATGGTACACAAGTCACAAAAATTGGTGCATGTGTTTTTATAGAATATACATAGTGCATGGAGATCATAATCTATTGAAATCTCTATGGATGTACCTGTACACACATAGCTATGATTTAAGAGAGCAGTACTATATACGTCAGTGAAATTCCAGTTCATATTATCTTAGCAAGAAAGTCAAGGCTGAGTAGTTTATGATTACATTAGACACTTGAGATGTATTGATCCCTTAGTCATCATTTTCTTATGATTTATTCAAATAAATAGAAGTATATATATAAGTTACCACAGAATTGAAATGAAAGTGTATGTTTTTTATTAAAATCCAAGTGAGAAACACTCCTGAAACCTGCAATATTAATCATCTAATGAAAGATTCTGGTTTAAAAAAAAAAAAAAATTCTTTGCCAGAAGAAAATAAAATCTGAAGTTTGTTTTCTAAAATATTTTATATCTAGTAAAAAAAAAAAAATTGTAATGTATCTCCCTGTTGTAAGGACTCAATTGCACCAAATTAAATCATGTGCTGCCACCTTTCCCATGTACACACAGTATCTCTCACGCCATAACCCTGTAAGCTTGTAATAAGATACGTGTTATACTCATTATCCAGTATCAGCATTATCATGAGATGCTACTGAATTTTCATTAATGGAAGCAACATTATTTACTATTCATATGTGCTTTTCTGCACAGGCATGTAAAACAACAAAATCCAATAGTTCTAGCAGTCCCACTTAGGAAACTGAATCACAGTGACAAAAACTCATTCAAGACTTATAAAAACCTGAACTACCAAGAGACTGGATGGCTGATAAAAAGGACTTGGATAACAAAAACTACTTATACTGGTGTTAGACCACACAAAAATATGGCTAAAACCAGTTGCTACAGCACATTATAATATAAACAAATAGCTTTCCAACTGTTTCTTTCTGTATTTCACATTAAGACAGTGTTATAGAAGATGACAAGTGATGGTTGTGTTTTTCAAGACCAGTGATTCTTTTACCTTGGAAAAAGAAGAGAAAAAGGACTGACAAATGGCAGAGGATAGATGAATAGCCAGTGGAGCCAGAGTACCCAGGAACATAACACCCACATTTATGAAAACTTGATTGATAACAGAGCTGATTCTGTAGTTTAGTAGAGAAAGTATGGAGTATTTCATGAATGGTACTGGGTTAACTGATTACCCAGGTGGGGAAAAAAATGAATTTGGATCCCTACCTCACACCATACACAAAAACAAATCCCCAAATAAATGAAAGATTTTCCCCTGAAAGGCACAACTTTAAAATTCTCAGAAGTAATATTTTATTACTTCAAGGTAGAGAAGGATTTCTTAAGGAAGACATTGAAAACCCAAACAATAAAGCAAAAAAAGAATATGTTAAAATTAAGAGCTACTTTTCGTAAAAAGACACTACAAAGGAAATGAAAAGCAAGCCACAGAATGGAAAAAAGATATCTGCATACGTGTAACTAGCGAAGAATTACTATCCAGACTATATAAAAATATCCTACAAATAGGTTAAAAAAAAAAAGATAAATTATGTTAGAAAAACAGACAAAGACATAAACAGGTACGTTTCAGATGAAGAAACACAAGCAGCCAATTATCATATAAGATTCTCAACCTTGTTAGCAATCAAAGAAATGCAAACTAAAACCACAGTGAGATTCCATTTCAGATTACTAGGTAGACTGATAAAAATTTAGGAGTCTGATGTGTATCAAGTAAAGTTGAAAATGTGCATTATCTTGTTGCTGTTAACCACTGTTGAGCCAGCCCGATTTGTGCCGACCCAAGCACTATGGCACAAAATGCTGCCAGGCCCTGTGCCATTACCATGACTCATTGTGGACTGGACTGCTGTAATCCACAGGTCTTCACTGGCTGATTTTCAGTAGATGAAGAACAATAAGAACTGCATACCTTAAAAACCAGAAATTCTCACACTAGACGCATACCCTAAAAAAACATTTATATATATGCAAGAGAAAATTTGTAACAATGTTATGAGTAGTATAAAGTGAAAACAACCCAACTGTCCATCTGCAGGAGATAGGATAATTAAACAGAGCTACATGCATTCAATGAAATATCTTTATAAGAATGAAAAGGAATGAGTACAGCTACATGCGACAGCATGGATGCTTCTTGGAAATGCACATTTCAGTGAAAAAAGCAAGTTGCAAAAGAATACCTAAAATAGAATACCATTTTGTAAAGTTGCAAAATTAAAGAGCCTTTTTAGGGATGCATAAATATGATCCCTACATATCATATAGGGACAAGATGATAAGAAAATATGATTCAGGATGCTAGTTACTTCCACCAAGGAAGAAAAGAGAAGTCCTGAAGGAATTTTTATTTTAAATAAACTCTACTTTATTTAGATAGCAAAAGGTTAAGCCTAACAAAAATTAATTTCATGAATTAAGCTTGAGTGGTCTTCTTTGTTGAATGAATGAATCCGATGAAATTAACAAATGATAAAAAGATCACATGGGGTCCCCAGGAGTCAGGACATGAGTTCATGGCAGCTAACAAAAACAAGTGCCTTTTATATGTCAGGAACTAAAGACACAAAAACAAATAAGACATGGTCCCTGCTCTTGAAAAGGAGCTCAGAATAACACATCTACTATTTTAAAAAAGACTACAGTGTATAATTGGGTAAGAACCTACTTATGGGAATTACACTATCTGTAATACAGACAAAGGAAGACATCATATGACTTAAAACAATTACTTAAAACAACACCTTCTAATTCATAGATAACCTTTAGTGGAAAGGGGTTATATATACACATGTATACCCAGACACACACACACCCACATATACGTTCAAAGCCCCCACATGACATGTCAAAGCATCTACCAACTATTACTTATATTTGAAGCTGTTTTCAAATTATTAGATTCCAATATATTTCACTGAATATATACTCTTATAATGGTAGGTCCCCAAACATACTTTATTTTGAGCTTTATTTTTAATGCTACAGCAGCAGCAGGGGGCAATCTAACTTAGGAAACCTGCTGTGAAGGTGGCGAGTGCTCAAGCAAGGCTGCAACCTAGAATTGTTTAAAAAAAAAAAAATCTCTACTTTGCCGAATACAAAATATGGTACATAGGGAAAGAGGAAGTATACATTGGAGGGAACAAATCCACGGCAGTAAAATAACAGAAGGTGAAGGGTCCACTCTGGGATATAGTAAGATGAAACAAAATAAAATAAATATAAAATAAAATTTAAAAAACTCTCATATAGGCTAAGAGAAATCTATGAAGGCATATAGACATACGAGGATTTTTGTTTTAACGTTGCCTGCAGGCACTTTTGAGCCCAAATAATTGCAGATCTGGGAATAACAGGTGTTTATTGATTTCTTTGTGATTTTTCCCTTTTTTATTTCTTCTTCTTTTTTTTTTTTTTCTCGCGGTACTGGAACAGAAAGACATATGTATTCCATATGTAACACTTTAGAAAATGAAAGGCAGCAGAAATACTGAACAGATGTGGGGAGTAGGGACCCACTTTCCCCAATATAGCTTAATGTCAACATACCAACTGCTTTCCCTGTATTATTCTTTTAAAAAAAAGCACCAAAAGTTTCCTATAAAAATATTAACTGACAAGAAGCTTGAATGTTAGCAAGGACATCTGCACTAATCAGAAAATAACTTTCAGTTTCTTTTGTCAGTTTAATTTTTCTTTTTAAAGGATTTAAGAGAAATATCCTACAATCATTAAAAGACAATCAATAGTTTGGCTTTACTTGCTTCTCAAGCTTAAAGGAGAAAGGAAAACTAACTTGTCTCAGAAAACATCCATTTTTTTTAAAACTTTTGATTGTTAAGTTGAGCTACAAAATCACATATCCAGGTTGATTTAGTTTGATATGTACAATAAAGTTCACAAGACAAGAATGTGTCTCCCTGTATGAAAAATTGTCAACCATAATTTGCTGTCTTTTTATTTATCTGCAGGCTGTAGCTTCCATTCATCAAATCAGGCTAGCTCCCTCTTATGTTTCAAGTCTCTAATAATATTTAGAGGACAAAAGAGGGCAACATCCCAAAACAAAATACATATATTTTTAATTTTTCTTGAGTTTTGGGGGGAAAAAACTTCATAATCTCTCCAGCCACTGGGTTTAATTTTAAGAGCAAGAGAAATCATGGAAGTATAACACATACTGAAATAATAGAAAAGGAAGGAGAAATTGGATGTTTGAATCTGCTGGTATTTTGCAAAAGCTGAAGAGGTTTGGAATAGAGAAGGGAAGGGGGTAAATAGGCAAAGGATGGTATTTTCTGAATCCAGTTTGGGAGGCAAATGGAAAACAGTGTGAGGGACATAGTAATAAAGAGAAGGGACATGTGGGGGGGGGCACAGATAAGCAATACACAGAAGAAAGGAGGGAAGAGTATGAGGGGTCCTGTGAAGTCAGCAGGAAGCCCCGAGGTTCCAAAGATGAAACAAACTTCTCTGGGGAAAAAAATTTTGTTTAAATATTCCTACATATGTCAAATGGTGAGCTTCGGCAGCAAATAAACTGCAGGGAAGACTAATGCCAGACTATGTTAAGCAACACTGAAAAAGTACAGTGTCCTGTGAGGACGAATTCATTGTTCAAGAATTACAGTTTCATAAGGACCCAGAGTGTTTCAAAGGCTGCGGCAGCTGCGGTCTGCAGATGTAGTTGAAAAAACACCCTGAGCAGGAGGTACATTCCCCTATGGCATGACCATATTTTCTACAGCAATAATCTCATGTCCATAAAAGGAAAGAAAGAACGAGAGAGACTAGGACAGGAGGCAAATACAACCCCATTCAATGAAAAAAAACAGGGTCACACAAGCAAATGACACAAAGAAATAGGTAGGGTCTCTTGTTTGTTATTATTTTTAATGTTGATAGATGGCATTTTTATATCCACAAGCTTGCATTTGGAATTGGTAGAAAATGTTAGTAAACTCTGGGAGCAAAAAAAAAAAAAAAGACTACTTGTGTCACTGATTTAAACACACGCACCGCCCAATCTGGCTGCGGCTTCTTAAAAAATGCAAAAAGCCTCCTTCAAACTGTTCAGTGCCATTCCAATTTCCTGCATAAACCTGGATGTTTGTATGTTTTTCTGTGTCTCCTAAGTTACCCAAGCCACCTAATGCATGCACAGTATGAAACATTTTTAAATGAGTTAGTCTTTATTGAATTATGATTTACAGCAGACACTAATAACAAAATTCAAATTGCTCCAGCAGACAAGAATTTTTAAAGTGCTGGGAAGTAACAGAGTTTTCAAGAGAATCTTGCAGAACCACCCACCAAGTGTGTATAGTAACCAAGTATCGCTTGATGAAATACTTCAAATAGTTAATTAGATTCACCAAGAAAAAAAAACAATCGTTAAGAGTCAACACTCTAGGAGATAGAGATGATAAGGAACTGTTATTGGCACACCCAGGGTGTAGTCAAAAGTAAAGCTTAACAAAACAAAGTTTTCAGGTTTTCATCACACTGTCTCTGCAGTCAGCACAATGCAATTAGCAACACATCAAAAGGAGGGAGAAGCAACTTTTGCCACCATGATTTCTCTTCCTCAAGAATTTCTTCGGCCTGCTTCAAAGGCATTTTGCAAGCAAGGAATAATAGAGACACTCAGATGCTGTCAGTGGTTGTATCGCCTATGAACACCCACAAACTGAATTTGCTCTGTTTTGTTAACCATTTATTTTGTCTTTACTGGATTTTCAAAGGGAAATGTGATAATCCCACTGTTCTTCAGACGCTCAACAGGATGTTTCATCTAATAAAGCCATTGCAATGGAATGGATTAAAGCAACATGGAGCATTAGTAATCTGGGACCTGTGAAAGAATTTTAACATTTAGGCACTGTGAGCTCAATCTTAAAAATATGATTGGTAGGATAAAGGTACAGTGTTTAACTAACATCTGCTTTTCCTCTTGAAGTGTCTTCCTATTACTACCACTTATGTGAGGCCAGGAGAAGATATAGCTGCTCAGACACCATTCATGGGGTCTTTGGGGATTAGACTTCACCATAAAAACCGAACTTGAATTCATACAATTATCATCTGGCAGGAACATCTAAGAGTATGAATACAATAGAAATGTAATTAGAAAAGGACTTTTTAATGTAAATATTATGAAGCTTTTTCCCCCTAAATTGAAAGCTGTCTTTCAATAGAGGTGATAGAATTTACTTACGAAGTAAAAAGTTAAACCAGCGGTTCCCAGACATGTTTTTATATATGGACGTGTCCTTTCTGCTATAAAATATATGTTACACCCCCCACATCTGGCCTCCATGTTTTTTTTAACGTGTTGGGATTTTCATATTGTTGAAATAACCTGACAGATATCACTTTTCTTTGTACCACTGGTCTCAGAAATGATCAGCTAATGTCAAGCTAATCTACACAGTATGGAATACAGACCAGCACTATGCAATAAAAATACAATGTGAGGCAAGCATTAATTTTACATTTTCTATTAGCCATATTTAAAAAAGGAAAATCAGAGTGAAATTTATTTTATTTAACCCAGTATATCTAAAATATTATCTTTTCAACATGTAATCAATAGAAAAATTATTACATGTTTTACATTTTTTTCCCGTACTAACTCTTCAAAATCCAACGTGTATTTAATACTTTCAGCATATCTCAATTAGGACAAGTCACATTTCAAATGTTCCATAGCCACATTGAGTAATGGCTGCCATACTGGATGGCACAGCTCTAGACAGAAGAAGAAACTGTAAAGAGAAGGAAGTGAGGCAGGCAAAGAATCATGTGCTAACTGGGCATGAATGGCAGAAGTTAAATGCCCAACTCTCTTTTTTGCTTCCCTCTTTCTGTCCTCATCCTCAACTATGGGCTGTTTCCAAAGCTCCATCCCACTACCCTTCTTTAGATTCTTTCTTTTGGTAAGCTGAATCACTCATTTATTCTTTCAACAGTTACACAGTGCCTGCAATTTGCCAAGTACAATCCTAGTTGCTGGAGTTATAAAGAAAAATGAGACAAATCCTCGGCCTCATAATAGTATGTTGGGGGTATGTATACAAGTCCATGGACACCCATAACTCAGAGTGTTAACTGTTATGATGGAGGCTAACAGGGATGTGTTCATGCACAGGAGCATCTGATCCTAATTGGATGAGGAAGGGCAGGGTGAGAGGAGGCGGGTGGATTACAGCACAAATGTTATCTTCCCAGAAGGACCTTTCCTGACCACACAGTAGAAACCTGTGCCCACGTGCCAGTCACATTCTATTGTATCACCTTGTTTTAATGTCTTTGGAGCACATACCGTCATATGAAGTTCTTGTTCATTTATTTGTTTTCCTTGGTTATCATTTGTCGTTCTTTCCAGAATATGAGCTCCATGACAGTAGGGACCTTTCTGAGTCTTATTCACTCTATGCCTTGTACAAAATAAGCAATAAGTTAATATTCCTTCCTTTCAACCCTTCCAACCATACATCTACCTATCACCTCCAAGCCTTATCCATATATTACATAGGTGTCCTGCCATTCACCCATCCCTCCCTCACTTTCTTTCTAATCACAGTGCCACGAACCTGACATCTCATTTCAAGACTTATTATAACCCTTCTGATCTAATGAAAACTTCAGGCAACCTCCCCCCCTTTTTTTTCTAACCACCACCAGATTAAACCATCTGAAACACTGATTTCATTACATTATTCCTCTGTTCAAGATGCACCGTTCATTTCAGAAAAGAGTTCAAATACCTTTATCTAGACAATGGTGGAAAAATTAACTGGTATCTTAACTTTTTTTTCTCCTACTATTGGCCAATCAGCAAAAATTAAGTAAAAAGGCATCATTTCCCTCCTTTACCCTAATTCCAAGAAGATAACCAGCCTGACTGTCCTTGATATCCAGGCTTCCTTTAACCCGTAGGTGAGAATTTGCTTCCAGCCAAAGAGATAGCAGGTTCTATGAGTGGCAGCACCTTGTAGGCAACAGACCTCAGACAGCAGCGGTTGTGTGAAAATCTGACCCACAGTCAGTGCCAGAGCCTTGGAAACCATGGACAAGCTTGGCATGGGGGTAATGAATACCACCAGGAGAGGTAACCTTCTTTGAATGGCCTCAGGCATGGTCTCAGTAGTGGTGATGATGGACTTGTTCTGGATGGCAAAAACCCCTGGCTTTTGGCACAACCCAAGGAAGATTATATGAAAACTGATATTGAACCTCTTACCAAATGTGGCCAGTGGAGAACCTTGTTTGATTTGACATAGACATGGACCAACCTATCCTATCATACTGACTGTCCTCTAAACAAACCATAAACATTCCCAAAGTCCAGGTTTTTTAACCAGACTTTTTCCCTCTTCGCCCATGAAACGAGCGGGCATTTCAGGACACTCGAGCTGGCTATCCTCTTGGAATAAGGACGGGGAGGAGAAGAATGACTTTTTTCTTTCCCCCTGAGGAGTTGACAGTAGGGGGAAAAAAAGTTGACACTAATAGCGCACCCTTACATTTCCCTGACTCTTTAGAAGACCCTGTATCAAGCACAAAAATATGAAGTAGCAAAAACACTGAAACCAGTGGTTTAGGCTACCACTCCTGTTAACATCCCATCCTTCGAGGTTTATGGTCTAAGCATAGTAGCTCTGGCTACTGATGTTAAACTAAGAGAAGTGACTTTGCATAGAATTTTCCTGGTTTTAGCATCTGTAAAATCAAGAGAAGGAATTAGGACAACGTTGACTGGTTCTATAATTTTGCTCTACTCACTCCAGGTTCCAGATCCCAGAGGAATAACTGAGCATTTATTACCTTTTCTCTTAATTATTGTCCTTAATTAAATAACACCTCTAAGAATTATTTAGCCACTGAGCACATGTCTTGCCTCCTTAATTAAAATGTAAGATTCTTGAGCACAGTTCAACAAAAATATATTAAGTACCAACTGTGATCAAGGCATAATACAAGGACAGATATTTCATCTTAGGTGGTTGGCACATTACTCCACACTTAATAGCAGTCACTTTCAATAAGAAAGACTTCTCAACTCTGCTCCATTTCCATTTTTTTTTTTTTTTTCCATATGTCAGGATATCTAGTATAATGTATGGGTAGGGCTTGGAGGTGATACAGAAAACAAACGAAAATCTGCCATCTGAGATTTCTCTCAAGATTTCTAAAGTCCACGAAATGTAAAAAAATCACTAGCCTACACTGCCAACTGTTCTCCTTACTTCTGTTGCTAACAAAACCATTCTTTAGCACATTCTATTAGAAGCCAAAACAAAACAAAACCCATTGCCATCAAGTCAATTCTGACTCATACCAACCCTACAGGATGGAGTAGAACTGCCCCATAGGGTTTCCAAGGAGTGGCTGGTAGATTCAAACAGCCAACCTTTTGGTCAGCAGCCATAGTTCTTAACCCCTATGCCACCAGGGTTTCCATGTTCTACTATGTTGTTGTTAGGTGCCGTCAAGTCAGTTCCAACTTATAGTGACCCTATGCGCAACAGAAGGAGACACTGCCCCGTACTGCACCATCCTTACAATCGTTATGCTTGAGCCCATTGCTGCAGCCACTGTGTAAATCCACCCCGTTGAGGGTCTTCCTCTTTTCCACTGACCCTGTGCTTTACCAAGCATGATGTGCTTCTCCAGGGACTGATCCCTCCTGACAACATGTCCAAAGTATGTAAGACATAGTTTTGCCATCCTTGCTTCTAAGGAGCATTCTGGTTGTGCTTCTCCCAAGACAGATTTGTTCACTCTTTTGGCAGTCCATGGTATGTATATTCAATATTCTTCACCAACACCACAATTCAAAGAAGACAATTTTTCATTGGTCTTCCTTATTCATTGTCCAGCTTTCACATGCATATGAGGCGATTAAAAATACCATGCCTTGGGTCAGGTTCACCTTAGTCTTCAAGGTGACATCTTTGCTTTTCAACACTTTAAAGAGGTCCTTTGCAGCAGATTTGCCCAATCCAGTGCGTCTTTTGATTTCTTGCTTGCTGCTACCATGGGTATTGTTTGTGGATCCAAGTAAAATGAAATCCTTGACAACTTCAATCTTTTCTCCATTTATTATGATGTTGCTTATTGGTCCAGCTGTGAGGATTTTTGTTTTCTTTATGTTGAGGTATAATCCATACTGAAGGCTGTGGTCTTTGATCTTCATTAGTAAGTGCTTCAAGTCCTTCTCACTTTCAGCAAGCAAGGTTGTGTCACCTGCATAACGCAGGTTGTTAATGAGTCTTCCTCTAATCCTGATGATCCGTTCTTCTTCATATAGTCCAGCTTCTTGGATTATTTGCTCAGCATACAGATTGAATAGCTATGGTGAAAGGACACAGCCCTGATACACACCATTCCTGACTTTAAACCATTCAGTATCCCCTTGTTCCATCTGACAACTGCCTCCTGATCTATATACAGGTTCCTCATGAGCACAATTAAGTGTTGTGGAATTCCCATTGTTCGCAATATTATCCATAATTTGTTGTGAGCCACATAAATGCCTTTGCATAGTCAATAAAACACAGGTAAACATCCTTCTGGTATTCTCTGCTTTCAGCCAGGATCCATCTGACATCAGCAGTGATATCCCTGGTTCCATGTCCTCTTCTGAAACCAGCCTGAATTTCTGGCAGTTCCCTGTCAATATACTGCTGTAGCCATTTTTGAATGATCTTCAGCAAAATTTTGCTTGCATGTGATATTAGTGATATTGTTTGATAATTTCCACATTCAGTTGGATCACCTTTCTTGGGAATGGGCATAAATATGGATCTCTTCCAGTCAGTTGGCCAGGAAGCTGTCTTCCATATTTCTTGGCATAGCTGAGTGAGCACTTCCAGGGCTGCATCTATTTGTTGAAACATCTCAATTGATATTCTGTCAATTCCTGGAGACTTGTTTTTTGCCAGTGCCTTCAGTGCAGTTTGGACTTCTTCCTTCAGTACCATCAGTTCTGGATTGTATGCTACCCCTTGAAATGGTTGAACATCGACTACTTTTTGGAATAATGACTCTATGTATTCCTTCCGTCTTCTTTTGATGCTTCCTGCATCATTTAATATTTTCCCCCATGGAATCTTTCACTATTGCAACTCGAGGCTTGAATTTTTTCTTCAGTTCTTTCAGCTTGAGAAACTCCAAGTGTGTTCTTCCTTTTCAGTTTTCTATCTCCAGTTCTTTGCACATGTCATTATTCTACTATACACCCAAAAAACCCACTGCTGTCGAGTTGATTCTGAGTCTTAGTGATCCTATAGGACAGGGTAGAACTGCTCCATAGAGTTTCCGCGGAGTGCCTGGTGGATTCAATCTGCAGACCTCTTGGTTAGCCGCTGTAGTACTTAACCACTACGCCACCAGGCTATAGTGGAATCTAATATTCTTACTTTTGTCTTAAATACTCTTTGAAAAGGACTAGTTAGGCATCCTTTTGGTTTGGGTTCCCCCTGAAAGCAGGCCCCAAGCAGGTAAGGACTTGAATACAAGAAGTTTTTCTTGGGAGGTGATCTCAGAAAGCACAATTGAAGGAGTGGGGAAAATGAGGCAAAGAACAGAAAAAGGCCCCAAAAGGGAATGTTAATGAATGGCTATTGCTGTGGGCAAGGGGGGCTCAATTCCATTTTGCTGTCATGTAGGTCAGAGTTGTCCCAGTGAGGGATGGGAAAGCTAGAGAATGTATCCACTGACTCCCATCTCTCATTAGTTAAGGGCTGCTCCTGAGAAAGTTAAATTCCCAGCTTCTGGGCAGACCAATACAGAGATAGAAAAAGGACCAAGGCAAGAAGCAGAGACACAGGCCTTGACATAGAAGCTGTCACTGTGACACAGGAACTATCCAATATAGCTTTAAGTGGATTCAGTGGTAAGCTGAGGAGTAGTCAGGCAGGGAATTGACCACATCTACTATGTGCAATTATTAATCTTTCTTAAGCATAACCAGCTCCAAAAACTCAAGAAATCTGGTTTTCATTCATGGCCCTATCATTGTCTTGTGATTGACTTCAGACTCATGTCCCTTCATATCCCTCTGTCTTAGCTGCATTTTCTCCAAATGGGATATGATGATGATTTTTGCCATAAAGTATGGGGAGGTTTAGAGATGTGACGGAGCTTTCAAGTTTGATGGAGTTAAGGTCAGGGGTCATGAACTCAAATGCCTTCAACAGCCTTGGCTTTATGACCATCATAAACAGGGATAAAGACATGGTGAGAATGATCCTCATGGACCCAAGGTGGAGGCCCCAGAGTAGTGAGGTAGTGAGTGTTGAGGAAGGGAGGGTTGGGGGTCTTCCCAAGACTATGCAGAGTTCTGGGGCTTCCATTTAACTCCTGCTGATTCCAGTCATCCAACTAACACTTATGGAATGTCTACATCTCTCCAGAAACCATGCCTGCTACTAATACAGTAATTCATGGTTCCTGCCCTGGGGGAGCCACAGCCTATGGAGGGAAAGAAATGTACAAAGAAGTATGATAAATGCTAATAAAGACAGAGTCCTTCTCCAAAACTGAAGTCTATTCCTGAAAATCCGTTTCACAAAATTGACATTTTTGGAAAAATAGGGCTAGAGAAGAAAAGTACTGGGATAACCTATGAGAAACCTTATATTGTTATACTACTTCTAATTGCTCATGTTTAATGAGACTTACTCTGTGTAAGGTATTATATTAAGCACCTCTCAGCATTCTCATTTAACCTTTCCAACAACCCATTTTACTAATGAGAGAACTGAATTCAGAGAGGTTCAGTATTCAGAGTCATACGGCTAGTAAATGGGTTAAGGTTTAAACTCAGGTAGTCAAACTACAAAGTGTTCTATTGGTGCAGTGGTTGAGCGCTCAGCTGCTAACTGAAAGGTGGGCTGTTCAAACCCACAAGCTGCTCCACCAGAGAAAGATGTAGCAGTCTGCTTCCACAGAGATTTACAGCCTTGGAAACCCTATGGGGCAGCTCTACACTGTCCTACAGGGTCACTATGAGTCAGAGTTCACTTGATGGCAATGGGTTTTTTGGGAGTCAAACTACAGAACCCACATCCTTAAGGCTTAACTTATAAAACTTGATTAAAATACAACACAGATAGTAAAATAAATGACGAGAATACGAACAATATTTTACATAGTAAAAATACATAAAATTCACTGCATTATTAATTTCTGATACAGAAAAAAACTACCTCAAAACTTGACAGCTTAAGATAAACATATCTTTTTTCTCATGACCACGTGGTCTGGGCTGGCTCGGCCAGTGCTGGCTGATGTAGGATGGCCTCATTAACGTGTCTATGGCCTCAGCTGGATATCTTGGGTTGTATGTCTCTCCAGATAGTCTCTCACCCTCCAAGAGGGTAGCCTGGGCTTGTTCACGTGGTGGCAGAAGGGTTCCCAGCAACTAGAGAGTGTAAAACTGAATATACAAGTACTTTTCCATCCTTTGTATCACAATGTGCTATCATTCCATTGGCCAAAGCAAGTAACATGGCCAAGCCTCAAGTCGATGCAGGAGTAGACCCAGTGAGGTGAGAACAGTTTGGGGGCAATCTACCAGAAAGTTCTGTGAGATGCTTATAAATTCCTTTTGCTTTGCAGAAGATTCATAAACTAAGACGAACTATTTTCTGTGTTAGTCGTTCATCCAAATGTTCAATCCTTTTCTGATTTTATGACTCAGGATTTTTTTGAGGGAGGGGCCAGGCCCCACAAAGTAACTGAGTTGCAGAGTAAGTGGATTAAGAAGATGATGAGGAAGAGGAGGAGGAAGAAGAGGAAGAATAAGAGGAGGAGGAGAGAAGGAGATGGAGGAGGAGAAAGAGGAGAGAAGAAGGGAGAAGGGAAAAGGAGAGGGGAAAGGAGGAGATGAGAGGGGAAGTGGAAGAGGAAGAACGACAAGAGCAAGAACTTTGGGTACATTTACTTAACCTATTTTATTCAGCAGGACTGAGTATTCCTGAAACTAGCTCCACAGCCCTGGGCAACTGTGGGCCCATGCTACTCCACATGCCTCTTCCCACAGCCTCAGGAGTGCTGCCCTAAGACCCAGATTATTCTCTTCTTAGCTTCTCTATTGCTTTTAAATTTTATTGCACAAGCTTCTAATCCAACTCCCAGTTTCCTTTTTCAGATAACAGTAACAAGGATGACTCAGAGTTTGCATGTACCGGAAGTGAAATTCTCACAGTTACTAAAAGTGAAAAAGTAAATATCACAAACTAGAATTTTCCAAAGGGAAATGGGAGGATTGTCTGCACAAACTGATTGAAGAGCCAGGTGGAAAAGCTGCTCAATGTGCTGGGTCAGGGAGTGGAGGAGACAAGAAGACTCTGAGGCACAGGTGAAATGAATCACACCAACGTACAACTTGGGCTCAGGGAGTAGCCTCTCTGTGCTTCTGATTACTCATTTGCAAAGTAAAGATAATTATAGAAGATGATACATTGAAAACACTTAACCCAATCCCTGGAAAACAAGGAGTTAACCAACAAATACTAGTAACCACTATATTTGATTCTAAACTTCATGTTTCACTTTTAATCGCTCCCTTGAATCAATGCCAAAAGAAACTTGATGGTCACCAGACCAAAAAGTAAGCCTCCATCTAAAAACTTCCCAGGCTGTTTCTGAGCCTTGTTGAAGCCATGGAAGTCTCTAGCAAGATCCCGAAGCCTAGAAACCTATGTTTTAGCCTCCATTGGTCATCCTTCCTGGCTATGCAGAATATTTCTTCCTCTTTCTCTTCCCCTCTAGTACATCCAATTTTAGCCAAACATATATATATATATATATATATATATATATAGCATTTGCTTTTTGCCCACACCACCAGCCTTCCCTGAAACAAAGGAGAACAAAGAGGTCTGGCTGCTATCCCTGAAAGGGTACAAGGAAAATTTCTTTGCTAACCAAACCCAAATTGATTTCCTGAATAATACTGCCATCCAGGACATGCCAAGGAGTTTGGGTGTCATCTGATAGGTGACCAGGGATCACTGAAAAATGTTTATGCAGAGCACTGGCACAAGCAAATTTGTTTTAGAAAAATAATACTTGCAGTAGTAAAAAAAAAAAATTTTTAGTAGGTTGGGAAAAAGCCTAGAGCAGCAGTTTTCAAGGTGTGATCTCCAGACCGGCAGCATCAGCATCACCTGGTACTTGTTAGAAATGCAATTCTCAAACCCTACCCCAGATGTGCTATGTCAGAACCTCTGGGGGGTGGAGCTGACCACTGTGTTTTAACAAGCCTTCCAGTGATTCCAAAGCACTCAAATTGGAGAACTGAGGGTGTAGAGGTAAGTAGGCCAGATGGGAGCCTGTAGGGAAAATCTCTGATAACGACACATGATCATCTCTGTTCCTAAAAGCCCATTAAAGTGACACACTAAAGGAATATTTTAAAGTATTTATATACTGAAGAGGGCAAAGGACTTGGGTGAGGAGAGCACAACAATCAGAGATGCCATCAGAGTTTGAAAGATGAAAGGAAGATGGAGCTCTGAGCAGCAAGGAAGAAGCTGAAAACGTATGTGTCTGCAGAAGTAGATACCTAGAGAATTGAGATGATTCACCCCTCAGCACCCCAAAAGTCATAGGAATTGGAGGCAGGGGTGATGAAGAGACTCATGGACCAGAAAAGACCTGTAGCATCTTCTCTGAGTATAGAACTTTGGGAAAGGAGAGGGGCATCAAAAGGCCAGTTTTAGAAAGGTTTGCTCAGGGTTGTTCTATACAAAATTGCCTATCTTGACCTTTCAAGAAAACCTACTGTAAATAAATCCACTATAAATGTGAGATTGGAGAGAAAAGTTGTATAAAGAGAAAGTTTTTCTAGGAATGTTCATTTCAAAAGAAAGCTATAAATATTTTTTACTGCTTTTAATCATTCCTTTGGTATGAGACTGTAATTTTTATTTCAATGCAATTTTGCTCAAATGCTGGATTGTGTGAGTTTCCTGTTACATTCACTCCAATTATATTTGGGTTTACACCTAAGATCACCACTGGCTGGGACTGGGAACCTAGCCTGGGAAGTCTTGGTTTGCCTTAGGCTTAGGGGTACCCATATGATCATCATAGAAAATATGAAGGATTTACATGTTAAGTCTCTTTCCCAGGGGTAGATCCAGGTTTTGTGGGGCCTAAAACTTATGATCTTGGCTGAAAGCAGAAAATACAAGAAAGATGTTTACCTGTGTTTCATTGACCATGCAAAGGCATTCAACTACGTGGATCATAACAAATTATGGATAACATTGCAAAGGATGGAAATTCCAGAACACTAAACTGTGCTCACAAGGAACCTGTATATAGATCAAGAGGCAGTCATTCAAACAGACCAAGGCTTACTGCATGGTTTAAAGTCAGGAAAGGTGTGTGTTGGGGTTGTATCCTTTTACCACACTTATTTGTATCTTTTTACTATACTTATTTAATCTGTATGCTGAGCAAAAAAATCTGAGAAACTGGACTATAAGGAACACAGCATTAGGATTGGAAGAAGACTCATTAACCTGTGATATCAGATGATAAAACCTTCCTTGCTGAAAGTGAAGAGGACTTGAAGCACTTACTGATGAAGATCAAAGGTACAGCCTTCAGTATGGATTACACCTCAACACAAAGAGAACAAAAATCCCCACAACTGGACCAATAAACAACATCATGATAAAAGGAGAAAAGATTGAAGTTGTCAAGAATTTCATTTTACTTGGATTCATGATCAACGCCTATGGAGGCAGCAGTCAAGAAATCAAACGAAGTATTACGTTGGGCAGATCTGCTGCAAATGACCTCTTTGAAGTGTTAAAAAGCAAAGATGTCACTCTGTGGACTAAGATGCACCTGACTCAAGCCATAGTGTTTTCAATTACCTCATATGCATATGAAAGCTGGACAAAGACTAAGGAAGACCAAAGAAGAACTGATGCCTTTGAATTATGGTGTTATGAAGAATATTCAGTATGCAGACCATGGACTGCCATAAAAAAAAAAAAAAAATTTTTTTTTTTTTTGACTGACATAAGAATGAAAAAATCTGTCTTGGAAGAAATACAGCCAGGATGCTCCTTAGAAGTGAGGATGGCAAGACTTTGTCTCACATACTTTGGACATGTTATCAGGAGGGACCAGTCCCTGGAGAAGGATCACATGCATGGCAGAGTATAAGCGAAAAAGAGGAAGACTCTAAACGAGATGGACTGATACAGTGGCTGCAACAATGAGCTCAAACAATGAGCTCCGGGAGGAATGTAACTGTCATATCTCTCCCTCCCTTCTGTTGATGATCTAAAATTTTCAAAAGTATGTTGACGAGGTTCCCATAAACAGGCTCCCAGGGACATATGTTACCCTTGCACACAACCACCACCCTTTGCTATTGCCCCAAGTTGAAAGAAATTCTTTAAGAATGATGATGAAAGGAAGTCCCTGAGCTTTCAGGCTGAGCAATTAGCCTAGAAAACAACTGACTCAGGTTGGAGCAGGAGAATGGCCAAAGCCATGAAGAATGTCCTCCCTACAGCCCCAATCCCTTCCCCAAAAACCACCACCAAAATTGAACTGGTTAAGTATTTGGCATATTTAGAGGAGTTTTGTAGCTCTGGGAAAGTCTGAAGAAAGATTTAGTGACACACACCCATTAAACTAAACAAAAAAAAAAAGAGAGAGAGAGAGAATCTTTATCTCTAGGAAAATAACAATGTGGCCCCAGAAAGGAAATCCGATTGTAGACCATTATGTGACTCAATTGAGAACACTATTTACATAGTCACACTAATATAAACATTAAATGCCAATTTAACCAAAAATTGACATAACTATATTTGGGGAATAAAGAAAACAGAAGTGTATGGGTATGGGATAAGGAGATGAGTAGTGAAAAAGGCTAAAGATTCTGATCTGTCTGCTAAAATAATGTCCAAAAGTGAAAAAAACGAGAAGTTGCGGTGTATACATAACATTTAGGAGAAACCTGAACAAAATAGCTAAAAGAGGTGAAAGCAGCTGCCTTTAAAAGACAGAACTGGCAAATGGAGAGGGTACATTCAGCTGTACAAATTTATAATCCTAAAGCTAGAGAGAACTATCTAGGCCCTTAAAAACTATATCAATTATACTTTGGGACTCCTACTAGAAGCCATAACTATGAATTTATTATCACTTAATTATAAAAATAAAAACATAATTGCAAGTCATCCAGTGATAATCAGACAAGAGAGCATCAGAAAAAAATTACCCAACTGTTTTCCATATTTATTTCCCAGGGGTTTGCTTTTCCAAACTTGTTGCTTATAATGGCTATCTTGGAAAGTTTAATCCAGAAGACAGAGGACTACCAAAATCAACTCATTTTTTAGAAGCTACATGCAGACACTCACTACTCCTGAGTACAAATAAGGATCCTGAATATATCTGAAGTATATACTAAGATTTAGCCACTGCTAACTCTTATTGCTTATCAGAGCCTGAATCTCACGAGGCCATCCAAATAAGAATAAATTAAAGAACTTGACAACTGCCTAAATGTCACATTAAATTTCTTAATATTAATACTCAATACTGGTTGCAAGTCTCAAAGAGAGCAAATATCCTTCATTGCAACTCACAGGAGAAATTTCTCATCACAAGCAATGATTTTCTATCACTGTGCACAGCCATAAATTTTCTTAATACCATCAACCATTTAAGGAGATATGGCGTTTAAGAAACTTCTGACTCACAAGAGCGGAAAAATTTTCAAACTCACCTTTCAAAGGTCTTTCACGCCTGCCTGGTTGGCCTGAGGAACATGGTGAGTTTTCTCTGTTTTTCTGGCTTTGAAATAGCCTATGATAGTTCTACAGGTAAGTGCTCATTTGCACATCTCTAGTTTGCAACCGTTTTCTTCAAAAACACATTGAAGCAAATACTAGTGTGTGTCATGATAGTAAATGCAAGCTGGAAATGCCACAGATGAAAGCAGTAACTGTCAAGGAGTTTGTTCTTTTCTCCCTTTTGTGGGTGGAGAAAGAGAAGTGAAAAACTAAATTTCTAAATTCAGATTAGTTCTGCTGAGTTTAACCATCAAGACTTGATCCAATTAGATGAAACTCTGCTGGTTAACTTGAGTTAGTTACAATTTGGGAATCATAAGACAAATTAGTTACTTTCTATCCAAGGCAATGAAATGATCATTTGGGCATTAAATTGAAAGAAGGGTTTGAGAAAGCTGCGCTTATTCACTCTAAATACGTTCAAATCCTAATCGGCATCAACTCACAGTTGAAAACCAGATTCATGACGGGAGTTTCAGAGATATGAATGAACACTGAGGAAAATTCTCTTGAAAGACAGCTTTCCTGTCATTTGCAAGAAGAGAATCATTCTTTCTGATCACAGGGGCTCCAACTTAAGCATGCATCAAAACCATCTGGGATTTATTTTTTAAAAAGTTGGTGGCATCCCCCTCCCAGAAGATAATTTGTATTTCCTACAGGTATCCCAGGTGATGCTTGAGAACCACCGTTTTAGGTAAATAACTACCTAGAAGGGTCCTGATAATAGTCTCAATCTAGCATAATAAACTTTCAAAGTAGTTAAGTCATGGGAGTGAATTGTTATAAAACAATTTAGACACTCAAACATTCATTAGCATAAGAAACACTGACAAAATAGTCAATATTTCTTAAGTTGGATATTGTCTAAAATTTTCACTTTCAAATGTCGTTTTGTGAATTATTTTAAGGAACTAAGTCACTAGTTAGCGTACATCTCTGCAAATGCATGTATTGAAATATCACAGCTCAAACTGGAAAATCATGTTATTTAGTTATTAACATCTAATTATAAATGGCATATTTATTATAACAAAAACAATGAATTTGGATTATGTCTGAGACTAGGTGTATAGCTGCTGGTGCTTATGGCTGGCTGAATGATCATCTTTTCTCTTTCTAGGATAAAAAAAAGTTATGCTTATTCAAATGGTGTACTTGTGGAATAATCACTGTAGCACTTGAAGCTTGCAAACTGTGATATTCAGTACTTGAAAGAGTATTCAGGTCAAATCTTAAAGAAGTAAATTAACCCACCACATCCACTGTATCTGTATTTAGGAAGATGGCTCCAGGCAAATTTTAGTGACTATTTACCACAATGTATGTTCAGTGGTTAGTTGTACTTCAGATATGAATAACTGAAAGGAGCAGAAATACATGAAACACCCCATCAACTCACCAGTGCATTTTAAAGTAAAAACAGTTTTACTAACTTAATATGTTTTGAATCATGATTTTGTTACAATGAATACATGACCCAGCAAACTAGTTTTTATAACTTTTATCATGAACAATAAATTTTATATACATATGTGCGTATACTTACACACACATATACTCACGTACATATTTATTTGACTGCTCATTCTTTGGTCAGATGGGTGTATTTTTGTAACTTACAGTGTTATAACTGCCTTATATCCCCTAGACCTGAATGAACATTTTCAAATAGATATTTTTTTAATGAAGATGCCATCTTTTATAAATTATGAATTGTTTTAACTGCTATGACTTTACTCCAAATTAGTAAGCCAAGATAGAGTACAGGGACTACATTTACTCTCCTAACTGAAATAACTATAAATGGGACAAAATATATGAAACGATGGTGTTCAAGATATTGAACATCAGGCAACAAAGGACAGGGATCCTGAGAAAGGGAAAACAAACAAGGCAATTATCCCAGCTTAGTGCAAGGAAAAAAAGTTTCCATGCTGGAACACATGGTGAGGGGAACTGAAGCAGAGCCCAGGGACAACTTGCGTTTAAGAAACTGAGATGAGAGTTTGGGAAGACTGAGTGGCTAGTTCTCAGGGTAGAGCGCCAGACATGAGAGAGGTGCCCTGATTGAGAAACCTGGAGCTCTCAAAAGGGTCCCCCTCAAGTTTTCAGCATAGAACTGACCAGAGCATCTGTGGGAGGAAACTACCCAAGGCTGAGGAAAGAACCATCTGAAAAGATCAGAGGGAAGAGACCTTGGAACTCACATAGGGCCAAAAACAGTTCCCCATCAGCCAGACAAGCCTCATTATTGAAGGAACATTGGACAGAGTGCTCGGGAGGTTCTTGCCTCAGTAGCAGAAACTAAATGCAGTTCTAGTCCTGCCTAACAAATCTTAAAAACAAAACCCCAAAGGATCAAACTTTCCAAATAACTGCATCCCCAAACAGGGTTCAAGAATATTTATAGCAATACAAAAATAACCAGCACCCAACAAAGTAAAATTCATAATGCCCACATTCAATAAAATTTACCAGGCATACAAAGAAACAGGCAAATAAAGCCATTGATGACGAGAAAATCAAATCAAGTGAAGCTAATCCAGAATTAAAATTAACAATAAATGCTTTCTATGTGGCAACAGAGGCAACTGAGGGACTAAGGCTAAACTCTCAAGGGAGTGCTTCAACCAACTCATTTTCATGGAGAAAATTTTTCTCATTTTTGAAAAAACGAAAAACCACGAGCAAATCAAACTTCCTAAGCTTACATAACACACACCATCCCTACACCATAAAGAAATAAAGAGCAAACAACAACAAAAAGAGTTGAGATCAAAAGCGGCAAAACTTGGGAGAACTGCTTCAAACTGATGGGCAGCACTTGCCGGGATCACTAACACAACCAAGTGTTTCCTGGGAAATGTGCCCCTTTCCTCATCTGAGTGAAGTCACTTGTACTATATTATCAACTCAAGCAAACAAGTGTAGATTGTTCCTTCTTCAGAAGAAAGTATGTGTCCTGGGCATTGGGGTCTGGGGTTATCCTGCTTACGAATAAGCAATCTTACGGTCTTTATCTTTTTCATGCTTCCATCTCTATTAAACAGAAATCACCTGTGATAACCTGTGTAGCTTTATGTTTCACCTTTCCCCAAGATCAGTGGTCCTCAAACTCCAGCATGTATCAGAATCCCCTGGGGGGGCTTATTAAAACACATGTGACTGTGCCCCAGCCCCAAATTTCTGATTCAGCAGGTCTGTGGAGGGTTCTAACAATCTGCATTTCTAACAAGTTCCCATGTGATGCTGATATTGCTGGTCTGGAGATCACACTTTGTAGGGTCTCTGATCCTGGACTTAAAACTTAAAGGGGGTGGGGGGGGCAAGAATCAAAATGTTTAATAAAGCTAGACTCTTCGGCAGTTATATTCAATAAGCCACAAGATGCCAGGAGCTCAATGGAAAAATATACAAACCTTTTCAATTTATAAATGAAGGTTACATCATTCTCATCTCTTATGACAATGTTGTTTTGCCCATCTCCTCAACATGTTATGGAGGATAAGGCGGATGCTGTGCTGGAGTGGCTGCAATCAGTGGGAGGCTGGGATATTGTGCTTGGATGACGAGTTTCTTTGTTTCCTATATAACTCTTGGTCCAAGATATACAACTTTGAGAAGCTTTCTACACAGGAGCTAGGATAGCCCAAGGATTTCATGAATAAAATAAAATTTGCCAACATATGGTCATCTTTTAAATTAACCTAGGACTTACAGGACCAACAACTACCATATTTTATCAAATCTGAGATTCATCAGGTCATTATTTTATGTAGCCCAAGAAAGGAAGAAAAAAAATGCTACAATCAATGGTGCACGCCATCAATTATGAGATGCATCTTAATTTCTAAAATGTTAAAATATGACTTTAAAATCAATAAAACACAATTCAAAAAAAGTGTCCTAAACTTAGTAACATTTGGCACTATTTTTTATGTGCTTCCATGTTTCCTTACAGTAGCCAATATACTGACCAATGTTTTAATGGCTCTATAGGCCTATATGAAACCAGAGAGGAGTTCCAGCAAATCTATAGATCATTTTAAAAAGACATCATTTTGAAATAATATAGGTTAAAGTTACTTTTCCTGCATTTAATACTTACAGAGGTGGGGGGGGGGGAGATAAGAAATATCAGAATAATGTACCAAAGAAGGCATTTAAATCTGTTCTCCTGAACCGTTTTAAGAATAACCCTAGGTATCAGTGGGACAGAGAGTTAGATGATTTTCGCTTGAGTTAAGTCCTGGGTGGCACAAATTGTTAAGCCCTCAATTATCTTCCTAAAGGTTGGCAATTTAAACCCACTCAGTGGCACCTTGGAAGACAGCCTGGCAATCTGCTTCCTAATGTTCACAGCCTTTAAAACCCTATGGAGCAGTTCAACTCTGCACACATTTGGTGGCCATAAGTTGCAATCGACTGGATGACAACTAACAACTAGCAACACCAAAGGAAGAATTTATTAGAATTTTGTTGTTAGATACTGTCATGGATTGAAATACGTCCCCCCAAAAAATGTGTGTATCAACTTGGTTAATCCATGATTCCCATATTCTGTGGTTTTCCTCCATTTTGTGATTGTAATTTTATGTTGAGAGGGTTAGGGTGGGATTGTAACACCACCCTTACTCAGGTCACCTCCTCGATCCAATGTAAAGGGAGTTTCCCTGGCGTGAAAAGAGATGAAAGGGTAGCAAGCAGGGAGTTGAGGACCTCATACCACCAAGAAAGCAGCACCAGGAGCAGAGTGCATCCTTTGGGCCCAGGGTCCCTGTGCCTGAGAAGCTCCTTGACCATGGGAAGATTGAGGACAAGGACCTTCTTCCAGAGCCGACAGGGAGAGAATGTCTTCCCCTAGAGCCGATGCCCTGAATTTGGACATTTAGCCTACTTTACTGTGAGGAAATAAATTTCTGTTTGTTAAAGCCATCCACTTGTGGTATTTCTGATAACAGCACTAGGTGACTAAGACATAAATCATGGAGTCGATTCCAACTCATAGCAACCCTATGTACAACAGAACAAAACGCTGACCAGTCCTGTGCCATCCTCACAATCATTGCTATGTTTGAGCCCATTGTTGGAGATACCGTGTCAATCCATGTCATTGAGGGTCTTCCTCTCTTGCAGTGACCCTGTACTTTACCAAGCATGATGTCCTCCAGGGACTGGTTTATCCTGATAACATGTCCAAAGTATGTGATATGAAGTCTCGCCATCCTGTCCTCTAAGTAGCATTCTGGCTGTACTTCTTCCAAGACAGATTTGTTCATTCTTTTGGCAGTTCGTGGTATATTCAATATTCTTTGCCAACACCATAATTCAAAGACATCGATTCTTCTTCAGTCTTTTTTAGTCATTATTCAGCTTTCACATGCATGAGGAGATTGAAAACACCATGGCTTGGGTCAGGCACACTTCAGTCTTCAAGGTAACATCTTTGCTTTTTAACATTTTAAAGAGGTCCTTTTTTTTTTTTTTTTTTTGCAGCAGATTTTCCCAATGCAATACATCTTTCGATTTCTTGACTACTGTTTCCATGGTCATTGACTGCGGATCCAAATAAAATGAAATCCTTGACAGCTTCAATCTTTTCTCTGTCTATCGTAATGTTGCTTATTGGTCCAGTTGTGAGGATTTTTGTTCACTTTATGTTGAGGCATAATCCATACAGAAGGCTGTAGTCCTTGATCTTCATCAGTAAATACTTCAAGTCCTCTTCACTTTCAGCAAGCAAGGTTGTGTCATCTGCATAACGCAGGTTGTTAATGAGTCTTCCTCCAAACCTGATGCCCTGTTCTTCTTCATAAAGTCCAGCTTCTTGGATTATTTGCTCAGCATACAGATTGAATAGCTATGGTGAAAGGACACAGCCCTGATGCACACCTTTTCTGACTTGAATGTAGCATATGAAATTGCCGTTTAATAGGTCAAAAATGGTTGTATATCAGCTATTTCACACACCTGCTAGCTTCCTACAATTAGACTTGCTCAAGCCAGGTGATTCCTGGTCAAGGAAGATGTTACAGAGTAAAGCAATTCATGCAGCATTATGCATAAGGTGAGCTAAATTGCCCTAATGTCCTTCCAAATCAGAAGAGTCCATGATTTTATGCACAGTTCTCTTTCAGTCTGAGTCAGAACGTGGAACTTATGCTTCCTTAACACAATGTATTTACCTCTCATACTGTTTTGCAACTATTTAGTCATTTACCTATAACATACTTGGAAACCTTGGTGGAGTAGTAGTTAACAGCTACAGCTGCTAACCAAAAGGTCAACAATTCAAATCCACCAGGTGCTCTTGGAAAACTTATGGGGCAGTTCCACTCTGTCCTATAGGGTCACTATGAGTCGGAATTGACTCCACGGCAAAAGGTTTAGTTTTTTTTTTTTTTTTTTTGGCTTTATAAGATACTTGAGGGCAGACTATTTGGTATAAAAAAGGGGGAGGGTGACCCCTGAAGGCTGGAGAAATTGTAGACACATGGGTTACAAAATAGAAAAATTACAACTGGCTGCAGCATAAAAATCGCCATGTCTTGCCTAGATACTGGCTGAGACCAAATACTTAAATTTTACTGCCAGTGTCCCCAATGATAGAATTTGGGCAAATGATTGCATTTGTAATTTCTATATCTATCAAGTTATTATTATAATCCTGGCTCTGTCTTCCTAACGGGCATGTGATGGGATTAATTTATTGATCATTGAGAAGTACTTTGAGTTTCTTAGAAAATACTGCATAAAAATAAAGAACTGGTATGCTGCATAGACGCATTATCTCCACATTGAGACTACTAACTTCCTACTTACAAAATGGGATCTCTAAATACACATAACAAGCTGTAGTTAGTAAATTTAAACACCATAAAATAAATGATTGATTTTTTTTTAATTTAAATCATGCTGTGGGGACTAATCTTGCCAATTTGAAGGTTATTCCTAAATAACCAAATCCTCGTTTATACTGCTAACTAGCTCTTTAGTACATTTGCAAATAGAACATATTACATTCCTCTCTAACAACTTTCCCATTAGCTACAGTAAATACTCTGCACTTTCGTTACCCATCAGTTCCCCATAGAGTTATGGGTTATAAGTTTAATCATTGCATTTGCATATCCAGCTGAGGTAAATTAGAAAAAGTCACCACACTCATTACATTTTATTGCATTACAAACACAGATGTCTGTTTTTCGAGACTGGCTTAACCTTGACCTAAAGAAAGAGATTAGAGTAATACAGTGAGGAAATATACACTGTTCACTTGGCTTCTCACATCTGAACTGCATTCAATTTCCTGGAAAACAAAATAATTTTAGTTTTTGAAGTAACAGAGTAACCTTGAAAAACATCACAATAATCAGATATTGCTTCCCTTAGTTATGAATCATCTGTTAAAAGATCTGTAAGAATTATTTCCCTGGACATATAGGCATAAGTAAGTTATCCCTGTAAAGAGGAACTTTACTATATTGAAAAATGTAATACTTTCTTCACTAGGAAATAAAAATACCCAGCCACCAATTAGTCTGTCAGTTTGTCATACTGTGGTGCCTTGCATGTTGGAGTGATGCTAGAAGCCATGCCACCAGTATTTCAAATACCAGCAGGGTCACCCACAGTGGACAGGTTTCAACAAAGCTTCCAGACCAAGACAGGCTAGGAAGAAGGACCTACGATCTACTTCTGAAAAACTGGCCAGTGAAAACCTTATGAATACCAGTGGAACACTGTCTGATATAGTGCAGGAAGATGAGCCCCTCAGGTTGGAAGGCACATAAAATATGACTGGGGAAGAGCTGTCTCCTCAAAATAAAGTCGACCTTAATAACACGAATGGAGTAAAGATTTCAGGACCTTCATTTGCTGATGCGGCAAAACTCAAAATGAGAAGAAACAGCTGCAAACATCCATTAATAATCAGAAAATGGAATGTATGAAGTCTGAATCTAGGAAAATTAGAAGTCATCAAAAATTAAATAGAACTAATAAACATAAATATCCTAGGCATTAGTGAGCTGAAATGGGCCGGTATTGGCCATTTTGAATCAGACAATCATATGGTCTACTATGCTGAGAATGACACATTGAAGAGGAATGGCATAGCATTCATTGTCAGAAAGAACATTTTAAGATCTACCCTGAAGTACAACACTGTCAGTGGTAGGATAATATCTAAACACCCAAAAGGAAGACCAGTTAATATAACTAGTATTCAAATTTACCCACCAACCCCTAAGGCTAAAGATGAAGAAATTGAAGATTTTTCCAAATTCTGCAGTCTGAAATTGATCCAGATGCAATCAACATGCATTGATAATTACTGGTAATTAAAATGTGAATGTTGAAAACAAAGAACGATCTGTAGTTGGAAAATATGGCTTTGGTAATAAAAACAACACCAGAGAGCACATGATCAAATCTTGCAAGATCAATGACTTATTCATTGTAAATACCATTGAAACAGGCTGTGCAATCATATCTTGAACAGTACCTGAGCCAATTGTTTTTTTCCTTCTTCTTTCTCTCCTTTCCCTCCTCTAGCCCATCTCTGATTCCAAGTAAGATCCTGATGTTAGCTCCTCAAATGGTTAAGTGTTAACCAATGTTTCCTCTAGGACTGTAGAAAACAAGTGATATTGATCTACGCCTGTCAAATAAGACAAAGGATGGCGCCAGCCACCCCCTGAGCTGATGGGATAATGGCAGGAAAAGATCAACATGTGTGAGATATGACCACTGAAACCAAACAGAAGAAAGAAAACACACATTCCACAAGTTCCTAAAACCCTTGTCCCCCTTTCCTTATAAAATTCCATCTGGACAGCAGTTCCTCGAGACAAACAGCTTTAGGAGGAGATCATTCTGCTCTGTCTCCATATACCAGTATATATCATAAAGCTCTTGCTACCCACCTCACCCCCTCTCAAGAATTGGCTGTTTGCCGCAGGTGGCTCTAACTCGTAAAATTGCAGTAACACCATTTTTCAACAACATAAAAGGCAACTACTTATATAGACCTCAACAGATGGAATACACAGGAATCAAATTGACTACATTTGTGGAAAGAGATGATGGAGTAAACATCATCAGCCAGTACAAGGCCATGGGCTGACTGCAGAACAGGCGATCAGTTGTTTGTATGCAAGTTGAAGTTAAAGCTGAAGAAAATTAGAGTAGGTCCACAAGAGCTAAAATACAACCTTAAATATATCCCACCTAAATTTAGGGACATCTCAAGCATAGATCTGACGCATTGAACACTAATGACTGAAGACCAGACGAGTTGTAGAATGACATCAAGGACATCGTACATGAAGAAAGCAGGTCATTAAAAAGACAGGAAATAAAGAAAAGATCAAAATGGATGTCAAAAGAAACTCCGAAACTTACTCTTGAACATAGAGTAGCTAAAGTGAATAGAGGAAATGAACAGAAGATTTCAAAGGGTGGCTCAAAAAAGAAAAAGTGAAGTATTATAATGAAATGTGCAAAGACCTGGAGATAGAAAGCCAAAAGGGAAGAACATGCTCGGCATTTCTCAAGATGAAAGGAGTGAAGAAAACTTCAAGCACAAACTGTAATACTGAAGGATTTTACAGGGAAAATATTGACACAGGAAGCATCAAAAGAAGATGGGAGGAATACACAGTGTCACTGTACCAAAAAGAATTGGTTGACGTTCAACCATTTCAGAAGATAGCATATGATCAAGAACTGTTCGTACTAAAGGACAAAGTCCAAGTTGCACTGAAGGCTTTGGTGAAAAACAAAGCTCCAGGAATCAATGGAATACCAACTGAGATATTAAAACAAACCAATACAGCTTGTCTATCCCAAGAAATTTGAAAGAGAGCTACATGGCCGATCCACTGGAAGATATCCATATTGTTGCCCACTCCAAAGAAAGGTGATCCAACAGAATTCAGAAAGTATCAAACAGTGTGGTTAATATCACACAGAAATAAAATTTTGCTGTGGATCATTCAAAAGCAGTTTCAGCAGTGCATCCACAAGGAACTGCCAGAGGTTCCAGCCAAATTCCGAAGAGGACATGGAATAAGGGATATCACAGTGATTCAGGTGGATCTTAGCTGAAAGCAGAGAATACTAGAAAGGTGTTTACCTGTGTTTTATTGATTACACAAAGGCATTTGACTGTGTAGATCATAACAAATTATAGATAACATTGTGAAGAATGAGAATTCCAGAATACTTAATTGTGCTCATAAGGAACCTGTACATAGACCAAGAGGCAGTTGTTCAAACAGAAAAAAAGGATACTCTTGGGGTTTAAAGGTTACGTGGTTTAAAGTCAGGAAAGGTGTGCATCAGGGTTGTATCCATTTGCCACACTTATTCAATCTGTATGCTGAGCAAATAATCCAAGGAGCTGGACTATATGAAGAGGATGTAGCATCAGGATTGGAGGAAGGCTCATTAACAACCTGTGATATGCAGATGACACAGTCTTGCTTGCTGAAAGTGAAGGGGACACAAAGCGCTTACTGATGAAGACCAAAGACTAGAGCCTTCAGTATGGATTACACCTCAACATAAAGAAAACAAAAATTCTGGCAACCGGACCAATAAGCCACATCATGATAATCAGAGAAAAGAATAAAGCTGTCGAGGATATCATTTTACCTGCATCCACAATCATCGCTCATAGAAGCAGCCATCAAGAAATCAAATGACATATTGCATTGGTCAAATCTGCAGCAAAAGACCTCTTTAAAGTGTTCAAATGCAAAGATGTTACCTTGAAGACTAATGTGCACCTGACCCAAGCCATGGTGTTTTCAATTGCCTCATATGCATGTAAAAGCTGGACAATGAATAAGGAAGACTGAAGAAGAATTGATGCTTTTGAATTATGGTGTTGGTGAAGAATACTTAATATACCATGAACTGCCATAAGAACAAACAAATCCGTCTTGGAAGAAATACAGGCAAAATGCTCCTTAGAAGTGAGGCTGGTGAGACTTGGTCTCACGTACTTTGACATGTTATCAGGAGGGACCAGTCCCTGGAGAAGGACATTGTGCTTGGGAAAGTGGAGGGTCAGTGAAAAAGAGGAAGACACTCAATAAGATGGACTGATACAGTCAGTGTCTGCAGCAATGGGCTCAAGCATAACAATGATTGTGAGGATGGCGAAGGACCAGGCAGTATTTTGCTCTGTTGTACATAGGGTTGCTATGAGTTGTAACTGACTCGACAGCACCTAACAACAACCACCATCTAGTTCAGTGTTAAAACTAGTGAATTCATCTCACAAAATTATAGGCAAAAGGCCAAAGAATAGGCAGCCAAGGTTCTCTGGAGACGTTGGCCTTCACCTACTAGGTAGTATCATACATCTCCTTCATTGGTATGCTTATAACTATGAATGAACAGTCAGCCCTTGTCCAACTCCCCCATTTTGTCTCTAGAAAGTTCTTTACCTGTGCTGTAGCACCAATTTTAACAAGACAGAGAATTATATGCACAGTTGTCCAAGCACACGGTGTAGGAAAAAGACTCTTTGTGATTATGTGGCAAGTCTTTAATTAGAGACCGTATCCCAATTGCCACATCTTTATATGCAATGGAGGAAATCTATTTGTATGTGTTACTTATTAATAGTTATAATCAGAAATTCAATGCAAAAACTGAACTTGAAGAAGTGTCATTAAGCTAAACATGCAAATCAGCAAAAAGCAATACGTATATGATGTTTAAGGTTATAAGACACCCTTTAAGGAATATCAGCCTCCAAAACTCAATCAAAGCCAACATACAGATGAACCATTCTCAAGTGCAACTCTGAATGATGTAGAAATCACTTTACTTCACTCTCAAGTTAAAAATGCATAAGAAGGTACAAGAGGCTACGTATGCTCAGAGAGATGTTCCTTCAAGAAAAATACATGGAAAGAAGAAACCACAAGGAGAATATACCAGAAAGAGGAGATAATAAGTATGCTAAAGTATTTAAATTCAAAAATTAACTTATGAAAAATGTGTGCCCCAGAGACTTATATTGATGACCAAAAGAAGACCTCAGTATAACATGCAAAAGTGTGTTTGTCATTACAGCTGAGGCATCTTTATTGTTAAGCTAATAAGGTTTAAGCTTCACAGCCCCTCACTTTGCACAGTCCCTTCCAAAGCCCTGGAGGGGGCCTAGCAATATGTTTTTGTAAAATATGTAAAGCCAAGATATTTTTAAGCATGATTAATTAAGACACTGTTTCTTTCCACTCTGATTTCTCCTCTGTCCCACTTCCCTTTTTGTCAGGCGGTATTAGAGTAACTACAGGCATCGTGGCTATTTGGTTAAGGGGAAGCTGAGTTAGGAATTCATAGATTTGGATTTATAGGAGATAGTGATGTGTTTTGTTGTTCCTTCCATGTACAGTCAAAATGTAAAAGGAATGGCTTCTAAGAATTTCTCTGCTTCCTACTGTGCCCACTCACCCAGCTACATGACATGAAGGTGCAGGGCCAGGCATTACATCATGGAATGACAAGGTTTGAAAGGTATCAAACCAGAAACCAGTTTGCAAAAAAAAATTTTCCAATCATCAGGTGTATAAAATTGCAAGCAGAGGACTCAGTCTCATCAATGCGTAGTCAAAATAGAAGCTCTCTGCTATCAGGAATGGTTCAGTGTACACAATTCTAAATATGTGATACTTTTTTTTCTTTTTTTTTTTTAATGGGAAAGTTTAAATATGCCATTTTAGCTACAATTTAGAAAGATGTTTTGTAATATTTTAATAAAATAAGGGAGAAATTACAGACTCCTGATTTTGTACATGAAGGATATCTTCTTTTGGCCTCTTTAAATTTGTTTATTAAAGAACCATTTTAAAAAACTTAATGTGTACAAAAGAGGAAAAGGTGAGAGTTGAAATCTATAGAAATTAAACTGACATCTAGAGAAGAATCATATCACAAAAATTTTAAATCATAAGCAAAGCAGTAATTTATTAAGAGATAAATGTTGAATAGTAATAATGAAAACATTCTTAATGTTGTCTGATCATCAAATTATTGAAGAGGAAGGACTTAAATAAGCACACTGGGAAAAGAATAAAGTTCTTCCTGATTTGCCAGCAAGTTCTGACATGGATGAAGATAACAAAACTTGCAATGAATTTGCAACAACGATACCAATGAGTGTTGTCAATTCAAAGACCAAGACTAGTCACAATTTGAGAAAACTTGAAATGCCTTGTAATCTCACAGCTCATACATAAAAGAAACTTGGTAACTATCTTTCCAAATTTGAATTCTAAACAATCTTAAAAATTTACCTGACATTACCAAGAGCGAGCTAAAACACAAAATTAAAATTTTCTAAATATCAATAATAAAAAAGCAAATGCTGATCAATCATACTACAAAAAAGACTGGATTATCTTTCTGTCCTCTCAATAGAAAGCAATATTAAGAAATCATTGTCATGTCAAGATTACGCAGGCAAAAAATATAAGGATAAAATATTATAGAAATGCATCAGGTAGTTGATTAATAAAAATTATGTATTATTTTCCAGACTGTGAGGTTTCAGTAGTATCTGTCCAGTTTTTAAGCTTTATGATTTTGTTGAGATTTCTTTTCTCAATGGAAATATTTACTTTGGTACTAAATTTTGTATTCATCATTTTGTATTTTCTTAAATATCAGTTGCCATTGAGTTGATTCCAACTCATGGCAATGACATGCGGGTCAAAGTAGAATTGTGCTCCACAGGGATTGTTGTGTGTCATCAATTCAGTTCTGACTCACAGCAACCCTATAAGACAGAGTAAAACTGCTCCAGTGGGTTTCCTAGGCTGAAATCTTTATGAGAGCAGATCACCAGGTTTTTTCTCCCATGGAGTGGCTGGTGGGTTCAAACCACCGACCTTTCAGTTAGCAGCTGGGCACTTAACCATTGCACTGCCAGGGCTCCTTCAATAGTTTACAATGGCTGATTTTTCAGAAGTAGATCACCAGGCCTGTCTTCTAAGGTGTCTCTGGGTGAGCTCAAACTTCCAACCTTTCAGTTAGCAGCCAAGCATGTTAACAATTTGTGTCACCCACCCAACCAACCAACCAACTAATTGCTGTTAACTGACTCATGGTGACCCCATGTGTTGCAGAGCAGAACTGTACTCCATAGGGTTTTCAAGGCTGTGACCTTGTGTAAGCAGATCACCAGGCCTTTCTTCCGAGGTGCATGTGGGTTGGACTTGGAGTGCCAACATTTTGATTAGTAGTTAAGTACTTAACCGCTATTTGTGCCACTCAGGTACTCCTTTTTCTTAAATAGGATCCTAAAAAGTGTAACGTTTAGGCCCCACAGATCCTGGATCTTCTGCCTCAGTGCCCTACTCTCTATTTCGTATGTGAACAGGAGGCTGCAGCAAAGTATTCACAAGGAAGCAACGTTTGCCCAGGTATCCTATTATACATAGTCCTGATGGGGCAAAAAATGAAAAATCAAGGTAAAACATCCTCATGAAAATGAAGACTGGACTCGTATCTCAGTGGGTACATCCCTTTCAAAAAGAAACACAGCATACCTTACCTTTGCCTAGAAATGGAGAGTCACTGGTAGTTTTCCCGACTGTTGTAACGCTGGTTCTCAGCTAAGTATCACAGAGCACCATGCTTGGGCTGTACACAAGTACTATACACAAGAACGATGCACAAGTCATCTTGTTCAGGTTACTTTTCCCCCTCTGAAGCACATCATTTTCCTCTATTGAAGAATCACAGGTGCCAAAAACAAAAAAGTGTAGGAGAGTCAAACTATTGAGCTTCATTTCCCTAATTCTGGATTTTTCTTTAGGTTGTTAAAAATATGGAATTTCCACTAGTGTAGCCTTCAACATTAAAAAAAAAAAAAAATTACTAGGTCCACAGCTTTTTCCCGGGTCTGTAAAACTTCCTTGGTTCTTCAATGTTTGTTATGTTGTACCTCCCTCCTTTTGTCTTCGTAAACTTCTTAGGATTCCTACGTGATAAGACTTAGAGGATACTGACATGTACTAATGGCAAATTTATTCTGAATTCTTCATCAAACTTAAATTCTTTGGGGGATATAAAGGAAAGAGTCAGAATGTAAACTTTAGGACAGCTGGTTATCATTTGGTTTGCTTTGAAACCCTTTATTCCCCAACAACAAGTCAGTCTTTATCCTCAGAACAGCAAAAGACTCTCAAATGTAAAACAATGGACTTATGAGTCCCTTGATCTATTTCTTCAAGAGATTTGGTTAGTTTTTCCAGCAAAGAATCTTAAAATCACACTACTGATATGACTCAAAGAGGTCATCTCTTGTACCATACTGCCAAAAAGAACTGCACTTAAAATAATCAAAACAGATAGTCGTTGCTCTTGTTCTTAAATTTTTTATGGGACAGGAGTTTCTTTCAAAGACAACTCTGCATTTATTTCAGCAGCACTGTGGCTGAATGATCTATAATGTTAGCAAACTGATCAATACTCCCTCGACTGCAAGAACACTGTAAAGACGGCTACATCAGAAGAAACAACTGGTTGAAAGAATTAAGACATCACATATAACTCCCAATAGCAGGGTTTCACACCCATGAAATATTTAATCAAATTAGGCATCAGAAATCATATTAACATTAACATCACTTAGATATTTAAAAAGCAACCATCCAATGAAACTCTAATCTCTACAGATCAAGTTTTGCTTAACTAAAAGAAAATTCTTTAAACAAAAATTCCTTTTTATCTGCCAGACAGATTGTAAAGTTCTTTTTTAAAAAGTTTTAAGTGCAAAATAATATATACAATAGAGAGTATAGATTGAATGATTAGCCTCAAATTTTGGCTCTTGCTTGCACTCACATCATTACCATGGCCTCATAATGGGCTTGGGCCAGTGGCACATGGGGAGAAATAACAATAAAGTTCTCTGTCCCAAATGTTATTCTAAAATTCCTATACGGCTGTTCTCTGTATTTTTGTCCTCTGGTGCTCATATGGTTCTGTTAGGATGCCCTCGTTCTCATTCTTCACTCCCCTATTCTACAACCATGTATGCATGTAAGATGGACACAAGGTTTGTTTTACTTTCCCTTATTTTATTTATAATCCCATCCAGACAGATAGAACACAAGATAATACCTTGTTTGGTGTCATTGTTTTAAAATTAAGTATTAAACTACATTCCACAAAGACCTACTGATTCCTCTGTAAAGACTGTTGAATAAACTATTGGAACTGTCAGCTTTAGAGCTATAATAGATTTTAGGCATCATCATTTAATAGAGATTAAGTGAGGCCCAAAGCCACCAATGCCAAAAAAAAAATGGAAAAACCAGAGTAAGAATTTAAAAATGGTAAGAAAAATTCCTGTACTCTGAGATTCAAATCAAATCTAATGGGTATGGGTGGATACCAGACCTTTGAAGAGACAATTCAATGTAAACATAAAAGATTTCAGGGGAGGAAAGGCAAAAGGAAGGGTAGACACTGACAAATAGTTTTTTTTTGTTTTTTTAATTTCATCACAGGGCAAATCGGTTTCTAAAAAATTTCAGTGATGATAACCAAGTTGATGTTCACCTCATCACAAGATTTTGGGAAAGTACATTTTTGCCTTCAAACTCCAAAATAAATCCCTGAGTTGTAATATATTTATCTATCTGTTCATTCAACAAGCCTTTATTTGCTATTACAACATGCAAAGGAGTGTGCTAAGTGCTACTGACACAAAAATATCAGCTGTTACACAATGTTCGTATTTAAGACACATAACGGTGGGAGCTATGTTGGTTTGGCATATTTTTTTGACCAACAACTTTTTTTTCCAACATATTTTAGGTGAAGGTTAACATAGCAAATTAGTTTCTCATTAAACAATTAATACACATATTGTTTTGTGACATTGGTTGCCAACCCCGCAACGTGTCAACACCCTCCCCTTCTCAACCTTGGGTACATTTGTTCAGCTTTCGTGTTCCCTCCTGCCTTCTTGACCTTCCCCCTAGGCTGGTATGCCTATTTAGTCTCGAATACATGGCTAAGCCACATGTATTACCGTTTCTTTTATATGCCTGTCCAATCTTTGGCTGAAGGGTAAACCTCAGGAGTGACTTCTGTACTGAGTTATAAGGGTGTCTGAGGGCCATACTCTCAAGGTTTCTCCAGTCTATCAGACCAGTAAGTCTGTTGACCAACAACTTTTGTGCAGTTCTTAAAAACCTCCATTATTGTCCTTACATAACTTTCCCCAAGATTAATTAGCATACTAACTAACTGTTCTCAAGATATGAATTTAAAAAAAAAAATCTTAATTTATATTTCAAATCACAAACAACAATGTTCTAATTTGATCATGTAATGCCTGGGGTCTTAAAACCTTGCAAGCAGCCATCCAAGGCACAACAGCTGGTCTCTATTCACCTGGAGCAACAGGGAAGAAGGAGAGTCAGGAATAGGAAGAAGATATGGAATGTGTAGTTAAGCCTCCATGAACAACTGCCTCCTTTGCCATGAGATCAGAAGAACTAGATGATACCTAACTACCATTACTGAACATTTTGATCAAAGATTCCATAGAAGAATCTTGATCAAAAGGAGGAAAAATGCAGAACAGAATTTCAAATTCTCACAGACTCCAGACTTCCTGGAACTATGAAGGTTAAGAGAACCCCTGAAACTATTGCCCTGAGATAATCTTTAAACCTTAAACCAAAAATATCCCCTGATGTCATCTAGCAACCAAACAATAGTTTAGTTTAACTAGTAAAAAATGTCTGCTTGAGCATTATGCTCTTTTAAAAACTATCTATATGGGACCAGATTGACAACAGCAACTCAAAAGATTAGATAGGAACCTTAGAGGGCAGTGAGTTATGTTAATGAGGGAAGAACAACTCTGAAAAGAAGGGTGAGAATTGTTGCACAACTGGAAGAATGTAATCAGTGTCACTAAGTTGCACTGTAGAAACTGTTGAATTGATGTATGTTATGCTGTGTGTATTCTCAACAACGACGTAAATAAAATTTAGAAGAAAAAAAAAATTTATGTGACAACCAGAGTGGAATTAATAAGAATGCTGACACATTTTGAAAATTGTAGTCAATGTCACTGAATAATTTGTATAAAAATTGTTAAATGAGAATCTAATTTGCTGTGTAAGCTCTCACTAAAAACACAATATTATTTTTAAAAAAAGTATTGATAATTACTGGTGATCAGAATGCAAAAGTTGGAAACAAAGAAGAAGTTGGAATATATGGCCTTGGTGATAGAAACAACACCGGAAATCGCATGATAGAATTCTGCAAGACCATCAACTCACTCATTGAAAATACCTTTTTTCAACAACATAAACAGCAACTATACACGTGGACCTCACCAAATGGGATACACAGGAATCAATTCAACTACAAAAAAAAAAAAAAGCTCTAATTTGAATATGCCTATTGCCCAAGAAAAAAATTTTTTTTTCTTGAGTCAATTCTGACTCATAGTGACCCCACAGGACAGAGTAGAATTGCCCTATAAGGTTTCCATGGAGCAGCTGGTGGACTTGAACTGCCAATGTTTTGGTCAGCAGCCGAGGCTTTAACCACTGTGCAACCAGGACTCCAATTTAAATGTAAACCAAACCAAAAAAAAAACAAAACCCATTGCCATCGAGTGGATTCCAACTCATAGAGACCCTAAAGAAATATTTTATTTTTTTACTATTGCTCTGCAAACTGAGTCTAATTTTTAAAGTAATTTATTTGTAATTCTTTTTAAAAGAATGCCTTGAAGTAATCAATTCTTTTTTGTAATGCCCAAAGGAGCCTTGGAAAGCACAAAATGGTATGAGCAGAAAGAGCAAGAAATAGAATAAATTATTTTAAAAGACAGACAGTGACTTAAGTGGTCACCTAAACCACAGGGTGTTCTTTTTATCATTCTTTGTTTCTCAGGTTATGAGGTTATTAACCTGTATCCTGGGGTGTTTGGGCACGAATTGCATCAATGGGGTAGATAAATGAAATGCAAATTAAAAATTAAATATATTCTGACAACATGAGTCCTAACAGTATTTTTTAATAAAAAAATGAAAGGTAGTAGTGTTTTCTCCTTTTTAATTTTTGATACATGGTGATGGGGGAAGCAGTTGGAAATATATAAGTCAGTGCTAACAAAAGGAAAAATTTTAGTTTTAACATGTATTCCTCATTCCCTATTTCATACATGGCATTATAACAAAACCATTTTAAGATCATTCATATGGACACTCTCCTTTAACCAGTATTTAAGAAAATGAATTTCTTTACCCATTCTGTTTCAAGCTAGAATGGCATGTCCGAGGACCTTGCCTGAATTTTCACAGGCATTTAAATATTAAACAACAAAAACACTACTTCGTACCATTTTTTACCAGTGATGCAATTTCAGAAGCCCTGGCTTTTGAACCACTTTACTATAAAGAATATTTCCCCCTGGATAATCAGTCCTGCAATCTATCAATGTCCTATAGACCCTGGATCTGCTGCCACTTACTGCTATGTGACATTGGATACTGATTTTATTTCTCTTTGTCTCAGTTTTCTCATCTGTAAAATGGTGATACTATGAAATTTTTATAAGAATAAATGAATTAAAATGTGTAAAGGCAGTGTCTAGCATATAATAAGCACTATGTAAGTGTTGGCTATTATGATTTTTATTACACAGATTAAGACCAAAGCTAATTAATGCCAGCAAAAGCAAAAGGTTTTAGCTTTAACATGTATTCTCTCATTCCCTATTACATACATGGCATTATAACAAATCCATTCTAGTACAGGTCCACCTGTACTTAGACCAAGAGGCAGTCATTCGAACAGAAAAAGGGAATACTCTGTGGTCGAAGGTCAGAAAGGTATGCATCAGGGTTGTATCTTTTTACCATACTTATTCAGTCTGTATGCTGAGCAAATAATCCAAAAAGCTTGACTATATTAAGAAGAACACAGCATCAGGATTGGTGGAAGGCTCATTACCAACCTACGATATGCAGATGATACAACCTTACTTGCTAAAAGTTAAGAGGACATGAAGCACTTGCTGATGGAGATCAAAGGCCATACTTCAATATGGATTACACCTCAACATAAAACAAAAATCCTCAAAAATGGACCAATAAGCAACAACATGATAAACAGAAAACATATTGATGTTGTCAAGGAATTCATTTTACTTGGATCTACAATCAACACCCAGAGAAGCAACAGCCAAGAAATCAAAAGACCCGTTGCACTGGGCAAATCTGCTGCAAAAGAGCTCTTTAAACTGTTAAAAAAAAAGATGTCACTTTAAGGAGTGAGGTGTGCCTTACCCAAGCCGCCTCATATGCATGCGAAAGCTGGACAATGAATAAGGAAGACCTGAGAAAAACTGATGCCTTTGAATTATGGTGTTGGTGAAGAATATTGAAAATACCATGGACTGCCAGAAGAATGAACAAATCTATCTTGGAAGAAGTACACCCAGAATGCTCATTAGAAGCAAGGATGGCGAGACTTGGTCTCACATACTTTGGATGTGTTATCAGGAGGGACCAGTCTCTGGAGAAGTATATCATGCTTGGTAAATTAGAGGGTAAACAAAAAAGAGGAAGACCCTCAATGAGATGGTTTGACCCAGTGGTTGCAACAATGGGCTCAAGCATAAAAATTATTGTGAGGGTGGCGCAGGACTGGGCAGTGTTTTGTACACAACAGAACAAAACAGCAGTTCGAACCCACCAGCCACTCCACAGGAGAAAGATGTGGCAGTCTGCTTGCATAAAGATTTGCAGTCTGCTTCCATAAAAGTTTACAGCCTTGGAAACCCTATGGGGCTATTCTACTTTGTCCTACAGAGTCGCTAAGAATTGGATTCAACTCAACGACAGTGGGTTTTTAGGTTTATTGGCTGCCTTCCTTTTCTCACTTCCCCAATACCCGACTCTGTATCAGAGTCTGCTTATGGGGGAGCACAAATTTAGACAAATCAATTGATGTCATATCTCAGAAAACTTAGTAAAACAAAGATCTACATCATATTAGAGAGGCTAGAATAATTAGAATGTACTGAAAAGAACATCAGTCAGATGATACAGTTTGTATCTTATCCTCTATGTCTTAGCCTTTCAAATCAGTGAAGAAAGGATTAACTAGTCCATAAATTGGGACAACTAGATCACTATGTGGTGGAAAACTAAGTTATATCTCTTACCTCACATGTTATACCTCTATAAATGTTAAAAATGTAAACTCAATGTGGAGGAGGTTTTCTAAAGACAGAAACCTCAGTCCTGTATCCCAAGAACAGCTCCCCAGCGACCCAAGGGCAATAGAAATGAGGTGATGGAATGAAGAGAAATTTTGCAAGTAGGCCCCATAAGACTTGGAATCTGATTTCACATAGGGACCTGAGATAGGGAAGAATTTCAAAGGACTATGTGACCTTGACCTTGGGTGACAAATTAAACAAGCTGTACCTCATCATCTCTGATCGCCTCACTCTCCTGCTCCATAACCTTCCATGACCCACTACTGTTTATCAAAAGAAGTATAAAAAACCTTTAGCTTAATATTCAAGGCCATATTGCGATATTTAACCCTAATCCACCTTCCAACCTCATTCTTAATGCTCTTCTGTGTTTCTCCTGGCCTCCAATCATACCAACCTTTGCGTAGTTTTACACGCAGTATACATTCTCACACTCTACAAAATGTTGTCCATTCTTACATCCCTGCCTCTTGTTGCTATTGTTAGATGCCACCAAGTCAGTTCTGACTCACAGCAACCCTGTGCACAACAGAACAAAACACTGCCCGGTCCTGCACCATCCTCACAATTGCTGCTATGCATGAGCCCATTGTGGCAGCCACTCATTGAGGGTCTTTCTCTTCTTTGTTTACCCTCTACTTTACCAAGTATGATGTCCTCCTCCAGGGACTGATCCCTCCTGACAACATGTCCAAAGTATGTGAGATCAAGTCTCACCATCCTCGCTTCTAAGGAGCATTCTGGGTGTACTTCTTCCAAGACAGATTTGTTCATTCTTTTGGAAATCCATGGTATATTCAATATTCTTCGCCAACAGCACAATTCAGCACAATTCTTCTTTGGTCTTCCTTATTCATTGTCCAGTTTTTGCATGCATATGAGGCAATTGAAAACACCATGGCTTGGGTCAGGTCTTAGTCTTCAAGGTAACATATTTGCTTTTCAACATTTTAAAGAGGTCTTTTGCAGCAAATTTGCCCAATGCGATGCGTCTTTTGATTTCTTGACTGCTACTTTCATGGGCGTCGATTGTGGATCCAAGTAAAATGAAATCCTTGACAACCTCAATCTTTACTCCATTTATCATGATGTTGCTTATTGGCCCAGTTTTGAGGATTTTTGTCTTATGTTAAAGTGTAATCCATACCGAAGGCTGTGGTCTTTGATCTTTATTAGTAAGTGCTTCAAGTCCTCTTCACTTTCAGCTAGCAAGTTTGTGTCATTTGCATAACGCAGGTTGTTAATGAGTCTTCCTCCAGTCCTGATGCCCCGTACTTCTTCTTATAATCCAGCTTCTTGGATTATTGGCTCAGCATACAGATTGATTAGGTATGGTGAAAGGATACAACCCTGATGCACACCTTCCTGACTTTAAGCCATGCAGTATCCTCTTGTCCTGTTGAAACGACAGCCCCTTGATCCATGTACAGATTCCTTATGAGCACAATTAAGTGTTCTAGAATGCCCATTCTCTGAAATGTTATCCATAATTTGTTATGATCCACATAGTCAAATGCCGGTGGCATAGCTTCCAACATCACAGCAACACCTAAGCCACCACAGTATCACAAACTGACAGACAGGCTCAGTCAGAGAAATACAGAATCTCCACAAACAACTTAAACTGAAGGTCAGCTGCCTCCTTGAGGTCCAAGGTAAGCCAGAGATGAATGGTTTTAACCTGTACGCCCTGAGCCAGGATAAGCTTAAAGCCGTTAAGGTCATCATAAAAGGATGAAGCTCAAGAACCAAGATGGAGGACCTAAGACCAGCATCCCCCATGGGTCATGGAGGACCCAGGACCCTCCAGCCTTAAAGTCTGCAAGGACATGATCTGCCCTGTAAGGGGGACAGGCATCCAGGGTCTGGCCATGGCCCCTGTACAAAGCCTGTTTAGTGCTTGGCTGTTCTGGGAAGGCTGCTGGAAACCTCAGCCTGCCAGTGTCTGCTGGGCCTGACTGCTGGACTGGGTGGACATGGCACATTGACAAGCCCCGGCAGCTACCAGGGGGTGGGTGGGAGTGTGAAGATGACTGCAACAGGCATTTCTCAACAACAGCCTGCTGTTCAAATGAGATCCAGGAAGGGTAGGGGAAAGAGTGAGAGCTTCATTGCAGCATTCCTCTCAGAGAGCGAGAGATAGGTTCAAGCAACATGTGTAATGGCATCGGAATAAAACAAGGAGGGTCTCAGGGGGTTCTGAGTGAAGGACAGAGATCTTGGGGCAGGCATACACTTTTCCCACCTGCTGCCTCCTCCACTTTTGCCCTTTTTTTCCTGGTTGTTTCCAGGATGGAGCCCAGAATGGGTGCTGCTTGTCAACCCCGGTGGCTGATCTTTAGCCAGGAGGGCCTTGCAGAGTCTTGCACCAGGAATGGACGAGTCGGGCTGCTTCTAACTCGGGAGCTACACGCAGATGGCAAGGGTACCCTCCTCTGCCTCTGAGAGTGAGGCCTGCCAGGGCTAGCCCTTCCGCAGTCTGAGATCCTAATGTGAATGTGCTGTGAGGGCAAAGCTTCGGCTTTCATATTCACTGAGGACTCAATAAATACTTGCTGAATGAACAAGAAAAAAAGAACAGTGGTTATATAATAACAGTTTATCCTAAAACACAGTTTCCAGTCAGTCCCTGGAGTTCCTGTTTCTCAAAACTGACTAACCAAAAACCCAAACCTACTGCTGTCAAGTCAATCCTGACTCACAGCAACCCTATAGGACAGAGGACAACAGCCCCATAGGGTTTCCAAGGCTATAAATCTCTTTTTTTTTTTTTTTTTAACTGTAGTGTAGGTGAAGGTTTACAGAACAAACTAGCTTCTCATTAAATGGTACACATATTGTTACATGACATTGGTTAACTACCCCACAACATGTCAACACTCTCCCTTCTCAACCTTGGGTTCCCTATTACCAGCCTTCCTGTCCCCTCCTACCTCCTAGTCCTTGTCCCTGGGCTGCCGTGCCTCTTTAGTGTCATTTTATTTTATGGGCCTGTCTAATCTTTGGATGAAGGGTGAACCTCAGGAGTGACTTCATTACTAAGCTAAAACGGTGTCTAGGGGCCATAGTCTCAGGGTGTCTCCAGTCTCTGTCAGGCCAGTGAGTCTGGCCTTTTTTGTGAGTTAGAATTTTGTTCTATATTTTTCTCCAGCTCTGTCTGGGACCTTCTATTGTGATCCCTGTCAGAGCAGTCAGTGGTGGTGGCCTAGCACCATCTAGTTGTACTGGACTCAGTCTGGTGGAGGCCGTGGTAGTTGTGGTCCAAAGCTATAAATCTTTATGGAGGCAGACTGCCATATCTTTCTCCCAGAGAGTAGCTGGTGGGTTTGAAATGCCAACCTTTCAGTTAGCAGCTGAGCTCTTAACCAGTGCACCACAAGGGCTCCTTCGCAAAACTGACTGCATGTAGATAATTCTTCAAAAGAGCCCAATGCCTAAGGCAAAACAGTCTTCACAAGCTGCTTACTAGGCTATTCTTTCACTTAAAGGTGACTTTACCCATTGCCTTTGAGTCCACTCTGATTCATAGCAACCCTATAGGACAGGGTAGAAATGCCCCCATAGGGTTTTCAAGGCTGTAATCTTTATGGAAGCAGGCTTTCTCCTACAAAGCAGCTGGTGGATTCAAACCACCCACCTTTTGGTTAGCAGCTGAACGCTTAACCATTGCACCACCGGGCTCCTTAAAAGTGACTTCAGAAAACCAGTTTCTTCAAGACTCAAGGCTCAAAAGGACACTAAGGGCAAATGGCCTGAGTGGGTCACCCCAACTCCATAGACCTCAGAAACCTAAATTATAGGAGAACCGAAATGGTGGTTTCTCAGACTATACCACGCTTCAGAACTCTCGTCTGACTTTCAGACCAAATGTTCCCCAGTCCATGAACTGAAAAATAAAGCTAATGAGTTCATATACAAATTTAATATTGTGAAAATTTTATTTTTAACCCAAGGCAACATCAAGCCTTGGCGAAATTCCTGAAATCATAGCAATGGGCTGCAGAGAGCAGGTACAAGCCTGTTGTAGCACATACCTTTCCTCATCCTCCTTTCCCATCTTACCTCCTTCCCAGCAGATATATGATTTGGGCCTCCTAGAACCTCTTCTCGCTTCAGAGAACTTTGTATTTCATTTGCATTATTCTCATTTTATATCTCTTTAAAAACTTGCTTCATCTCTCTATAGATTAAAAAAACCACTTGAGGGAAGGTTCATTGTTTTATTCCATGCTACAGCCCCTACAGAACTTGAGCAACAGGGACTGGATGATGGAGTTTTGAGGTATCAACTTCCCAGGGCTCATAGCAAGGCAGAGCAGGGCAAAGAATGGGTCCGGAAAGGCAAATAAACAGACTCTAGCACAGAAGAAGAAAAAATAATGACCCAGGGCAGAAAAAACAAGGTCCACAAAGAATTTCAGGAAGGGTCTCACCTGTACAGAAGTAGTAATACGAAATTTGTTCCTTTCACCAGAAAAGAACTAACAGTCCAGAGTTTTTATTGGGGCTTGGTCAAGTGGATTTCATGGCTGATCTTTAGTCGCCACCTCTCCAGAGGTTGAGCTGACACTGTGTAGCCCAAATCCCTACCACAGACTATCTGGTATGGCACAAGACACCCAGGTAAACAAAGACACTCTTAGCAGACAGAACATTGCAAAGGCTTAGAAATCACCTCCTAGAAGCCAAGAGCAAAGGCCAGATTTATTTTGTTGTTGTTGTTGTTGTTAAGCCAAAGAAACCAAGCCCATTGCCATCGAGTCTGACTCATAGCGGCTATTTGTACGACAAAACAAAACACTGCCTGATCCTGCACCATCCTCAGAGTCCTTGCTGTTTGAGCCCATTGTTGCAGCCACTGTGCCAATCCATCTCATTGAGGGTTTTCCTCTTTTTCGTTGACCCTTTACTTTACCAAGCATGTTGTTCCTTCTCCGGGGACTGGTCCTTCCTGATAACATGTCCAAAGTACATGACACAGTCTCACCATCCTCACTGCTAAGGAGCATTCTGGATGTACTTCTTCCAAGATAGATTTGTTAGTTCTTCTGGCAGTCTGTGGTATATTCAATATTCTTCAGCAACACCATAATTCAAAGGCATCAATTCTTCTTTGGTCTTCCTTATTCATTGTCCAGCTTTCACATGCATATGAGGAGATTGAAAACGCAATGGCTTGGGTCAGGTGCACCTTAGTCCTCAAAGTAACCTCTTTGCTTTTTAACACTTTAAAGCGGTCTTTTGCAGCAGGTTTGCCCAGTGTAATGGGTCTTTTGATTTCTTGACTGCTGCTTCCATGGGTGTTGATTGTGGATCCAAGTAAAATGAAATCCTTGAGAACTTCAATCTCTCCTCCATTTATCATGATGTTGCTTACTGGTCCAGTTGTGAGGATTTTTGTTTTCTTTGTATTGAGCTACATTTCTTCATACTGAAGGCTGAATTTAGTAAAGTGCTTTAAGTCCTTTTGCTTTCAGCAAGAAATGTTGCGTCATCTGCATATCACAGGTTGTTAATGAATCTCCCCCCAGTCCTGAAGCTTCCTTCAAAGATTTATCTTTGGGTAAGGTTAACTGTTGCTGTACATTTAGAACAAAAACTCCTTTTCACAGCCTGCCTCTGCCTGTGTTTCCCACATCATCCCCTCCACTCTTTCCATAGCACACTCTACCCCGCCCACATCTGCCTTCTTTTAGTACCTCCAATACAACAAGCTCCAAGTCAGGGCTGTTGCTCTCATTGCTCCTTCTGCCTTGTTGTTCTTCCCTAGATCTTTACACAAGATTGCCTATTGTTTATTAAATTAAGTGCCACCTCCTCAGAAGCCTTTTCTAAACACCCAAGCAAAAGCAGCTGCAAACTTCTTCCCAACGTGCACACACAATCTACCACATTACCCGGTTTTCTTCACAGCACTTTTCAGGATCTCAGTTTGGTTGTTCCACTGCTATCCGTGGGCTCAAACATACCTGCTATTGTGGGATTGGCACAGGACCAAGCAACACAGGGTCGCTATGAATCATAGTGAACTCAACTGCACCTAACATTTGTTTCTTCATTGCCTCTCTGTTGCTTACAGTGTTGCTGGGTGCCATCAAGCCAATTCCAACTCACAGGGACCCCACGTGGACAGAGTAGAACTGCCCCACAGTTTTCTTGGCTATAATCTTTAGGCAATAAGAAGCAGGTCTCCGGGTCTTTCATCCATGAGCCACTGGGTAGGTTCGAACTGCCATCCTTTCAGGTAGCAGCCAAGCACTTAATAACTGTGCCACCAGGATTCCTTGTTGCTTACAATAAATTGTTGTAAACTTCAAGTTGTTCATCATCCTCTCCCCAGTATACAAACTGGTTTTCAATACCTAATATGTGCTCAAAAAGTATTCGTGGCCTGAATGCATGCCTGATATTAGACTAGTATAGCCACATGGAATTATAACTTTCCTGAGCTGGTTTTTAGATCAAGTATGTACCTATTACATTAAGAAAAAATATCTTTTCCTTGAAAAGCAAGAGATTGGACATTGTATACCATTTATAACTAACCAAAGGAAAATGTTAACAGAGATCTATGAAATATGATCAAATTAATGAGTCTAATTTTCCCATGTGGATTGTTAAATCAGTCTCCATATTTTTTGGTCATACAGTATGGTGGTGACTTAAAACCGCTATTAAGCCAAAAAAAAAAAAAACAAACCCATTGCTGTTGAGTCGATTCCAACTCACAGCCACCCTGTAGGACAGAGTAGAACTGACCCATGGAGTTTACAAGGAGTAGCTGGTGGATTCGAACTGCTGACCTTTTGGTTAGCACCATAGCTCTTAACCACTGTGCCACCAGGGCTCCAAAACCTCTATTAGGTTATGCTAAGAGAAATTGTCAATAAAACATTAATTTTTGTTTGCACTCACTGGCTTTATTTAGCAAGTCATGAATTGGGCAGCATCTAATTTGAAAATCAGACTAAAGCTCTAAAGAAAGGATAAGTAGAAGAGACAAAAGTTACATAGGCAAGGTTGGATAAGAACAAGGAAGTAACATTGGGAAAAAAAGTGACTTGGTTAGTTCTAAGTCACTTTCCTCATATAGCATTTGGGAACTTTTGTCTTGGATTGGTTGATTTAGGTTTTAGCTTCTGGGAGGGTCATGTATTTACAGGAAATAGAAACTTAGTTTTTAGGTTTCGGTTTGCTGACACGGGGTGTTAGCATAAGTGACTCCATCTTGGGCCCAGTATAATCAGTTTAACAGTTACCAGTGATAGAAAAGAAGATACAAGATGCCATGATGGACTCAAGAGAGCAAAAGGCAAGTTAGTCTTCTTACCTTTTCTTTCATATCTGAAAATCTGAGCTCACCTCCCCAGCAGAAACTGAGAGATAAGGCAATAGAACATACAAGCTGCATTTCTTTTCATGGAAATTTGAGACAATATTTTGCCAACTCTAAATGCATTGAAACACACAGAGTCCTATCCATTTTTTAGTTAATTACAACCTGTTTTCCATGCAGTGGTTAAGTGCTCAGTTGCTAACCAAAAGGTCTGCGTTCGAACCCGCTAGCCACGTGGAGGGAGACAGATGTGGCAGTCTGCTTCCATAAAGAAAGCCTACAGTACAGTTCTACTCTGTCCTATGGGGCGTTATGAGTCAGAATCGACTCGATGGCAAAGGATTGTTTTTTTTTTGTTTGTTTGTTTTCCCCCCATCGCATTTCTTGATTCTATATAGCAGATGGTGAAAATCTCTATTCTGAAGGCTTAAAAACTATTCCTGTTCAAGAAAAGTTAACTACTATCCAGGCTTCCCTGTGCAGGGGTTGGAATACCCAGAGTAGGGTGAGGGAGAAGGGTGAGCACATTCAGTGAAAGGTGGAAAATAGCAAATCCTCAGGGAGCTAACAAGAATAGAGGGAACTCCTAGAAGAATTAAAAGTAACCCCTACCAGGAACCTAGGGAAATAATCTATACAAAGAAAGGAACGAGTTGTTTGAAATTCATTCACACTGGCAGGGTCAATAGAAAAATTTCCAACGTAAATAACAGGAGACCTTAAATGCGTGCGTTTCCTGAATACTGAGGCATTGGGGGCAGAAACTAAGCAGAGGTTTCTGTAGTGGTCAAATGTTACCTCTTATCACAGCAGAACAGCCATTAAAGGGAAGCCCTGAGAACGTAAATGGAGGCCAATCAGATACCCCTGCAAGAGATTTTTAAAGATTTTTTTTCTCCTTGTAGTCCCTTTGGACTGGATGAGATTTGGGGGACTGATAATTTGCAATTATTTTAAACTTAACATTGAAACAAAATTTAAAGGGATTAATTTGGCTTTTCTTCTTCACAGAAGCATCTTCACCTTTATGCCAGCTCGTTGTCAGCAAGCTGGGGACAATTATTCAGAAGCAAAGAAGAAACAATGGCAGTAGCACCACAGCACTGTGAGGCTTAATGTTGTTTCTGTCTCTATAAAATCTTCAATAACTTGTTTACGACTCCCAAATTCAACAATAGTGTAAAAATGCAATTCCACTTAAGTTAATGTGCCCTTACTTCTCTCATATCAGATTCTGAATAAAAATTAGGCAAATGACTCTGTTTTGAAAATACATAAAATGTGAACTTGCTGGAGGGAAAAAAAAAAAACCCTCCAAATGCACTATCCTATCAACCACATTTTTTTTAACTTAATAACTTAAGTGAACTGTTAGTGAAATTACAACCTGCTTGTGACACAATAAATTTACAACAAAATTCATTCTATAAATTATTCAATTCTGTGACTGCAGTCAAGGAGAGAAATATCACCTCGAGCAGGTGATTAGCATGTGAAAGGAAAAACCCATCTCCCTGCGAAACAATCACTGTCAAAGCTTCCTATTGGAGTTTTGTAAAAATTACCATTAAGAACACACATTTAAGGCTTTGTAGTTTCTATAAAAGGGCTAAGCATTTGATTTACATTAGATTCATTTGTTCTTTCTTCAACTGTCTCTTTCTCCTACAAACCATAACTGCCTCAATAAATGCTTGCTCAATCAAGTGTGCATTAAAACAAAAAGGATTTAACTTCAATAAAAGTGATGAATCAGGGCCAGAAGTTAACTTTTTCCTTTCTCTGTATATTTTGCTTCCAGGTAAGCAAAGCAGAAATTTACATCTGATGTTCCACAGGAGAGTAGTATAGGCTTGCATTGTGTGGTTGGTCATATTTGTAGATTCTTACAAAAATCATTTTAGGTCAGAGTTGCAGGGCAAAAGACATTCAACCAAACCAAATCTGTGGACATTTTTTTATGGACAACATCCCTATGCAGACAGAACTGTCAATTTTGAACCAACTCATCACATAGAGGAAACCCTGGTGGCGTGGTGGTTAAGAGCTATGGCTGCTAACCAAAAGGTCATCTGTTTGAATCCACCAGGCTCTCCTTGGAAACTCTATGGGGCAGTTCTAGTCTGTCCTATAGGATCGCTATGAGTCAGAATCAACTCGACGGCAATGGGTCATCACACAGAAGACAGTCCTAGTGGATTAAGAAAAGGGTTCCAGGATCAAGGCGGCTTCCTGAAATCTAGGACACACATCCCCGAATTTTGGTATTTTGAGCCAGCTACTAGGTATTGGAGCACAGTTCTACTCTGACACTCATGGGATCTCCATTAGTTGGAATTGACTGAACAGCAACTGAAGAGAAAACTGAGACTACATGGTAGCTGATTTTCAATAAATCAAAGGAGCAAATGTTACCACACCACAAAAATGTAGCTGCCCTCACATAATAACACATGCATTGTTTTCATTTCAGCAGAGATGCCTTAGAATCTGTTTTTCTTTGGGGATTGCTCTTTTTCTCATAATAAATGTATGGTAGGCAAAGGTGTACATATCCTACTCCCTAGAACCTGTGAATACTTTAGGTTACAGTTTCAGGGGGATTTAAGGTTGCAGAAGGAATTATGGTTGATAATCAGCTAACCTTAAAATAGGAAAATTAGCCTGGATTATCCAGGTAGGCCCAAGGTAATCACAAGTATCTTTAAATGTGGAAGAGGAAGGCAGAAGAGTATCAAAGTGATGTTGGCCATTGCTGGCTTTGAAGATGTTAGGGCAGGGGCATCTAGAAGGTGGAAAAGGCAAGAAAACGAATGCTCCTCTAGAGCCTCCAAGAGGAACTAGTCCTGCTGACACCTTGATTTTAGCCCAGGGAGCCTCATTTCAGACTTCTGATTGCAGAACTGTAATATAATAAATTTGTGTTGTTTTAAGCAACCAAATTTGTCAAAATTTGTTACGGTAGCAACAGGAAGCTAATACAGAGTATTCAAATAATACTCTGTATTTTGAAAGATAAAATGGTGTGGAGAAAGGAAAAGAGTCTTGCAAATTGTTAGTCTTTATTAATAAAAGTGTTAACCATTCTTCTGCTAACCGAAAGGTTGGTGGTTTGAACCCACCTAGTAGCTCCATGGGAGAAAGACTTGGTGATCTAGTCCCATAAAGATTGCAGCCTGGAAAACCCTATGTGGCAGTTCCACTCTGTCACATGGGGTCATCATGAATCAAAAATTGACTTAATGGCATCTAACAACAACATAATTAATAAAGGAAGTCAGAAAACAAAAGGCCTAAAAATTAATTTTATATAACTCTCCTTAAAATTACATGAGGAATAACTTGGATAGATACTTATATTTTAATTGCTGTTACCCTGCTTCCATCCCTCAGAAAGATTCTTTAGTATTTATGGGTATTTCTCCCACCAGCAGTGAAATATTCTGCTCTATATAATAAAGCTTTTTTATATATATAAACTATTCTTGCTTTCTTGGATATGCCTCTCTCCCTCATCTATCGTCCGCTTGTCCAGAACCATCGGCTATCTCCTGGTATGTGAATTGTACTTTGTTACACAGACACCATCTAAAACATCCCCTTCACTTTAAGGGTAAATTCTTGCTAGATTGTCCAGCATGAAAGAAAGCAGACATAGAATTGCAGAATGGAACAGCTGAAAGAAACCTTCTGTGATCTATTAACCCCCTTATTTTATCAGAAAACCAATGAGCACCCCAAAAGAGGAGCTCCTCTCCAAGGTCTCACGGTGTAGAGTAGCACGGCCAAGACTTAGCCTACTGGCTCAGGCCTCTTTCCATAATGCTGTCTGTACGAGTTGTTCAAATTCACTCCTTCATCCGTTCAACAAATATTCATTGAGGGCCTACCTATGTGCTAGGTACTGTTCCACGCACTGATTATGGAGTGAGGAACGAGAGAGATAAAGTCTCCGTATTTAATTGTCCAATGGGAGGAAACAGACAATAATAAACAAGAAAGTGCTATTATGAAAATGTAACCAGTTAATGAAATAGACAGGGACTAGACGCCATCTCAGATTGGCTGATCAGCAAAGGCCTCTCTGAGGAGACCCCAGTGACAGGAAAGAGTCAGCTAGGATGAAGAAAGCACACTCCAGGCAGAGGGAACAGACAGTGCAAAGGCTGTAGAGCAGGAACTAGTTGGTCTTTTGGAGGTATGTCATGTGGCTAGTGCGGCTACAGCCTGGTGCATGAGGGTGAGAGGGGCAGAGAGGCTGTCTAAAAGGTAGGTAGGGGCCGGGTAAAGCTCTGGAATCTCTTTGTGTTCCATGTGTCTATATTCTGCTGTATTTTTGTTTGTGTTGGCTCCCATTTTGGAGTATTAAATGTTATCGGGGATAGATTTGTTTAACCCACAAAGTACCTAATTGTTGTTGTTGTTAGGTGCTGTTCAGTCAATTTTCGCCTCATAGTGGCACCATGTGACAGAGTAGAACCACTCTATAGGGTTTTCTAGGCTGTAATCTTTACAGGAGCTGATCACCAGGTCTTTCTCCCACAGAGCCACTGGGTGGGTTTGAACTGTCAACCTTACAATTAGCAACCAAGCACTTAACCACTGTGCCACCACTGCTCTTTAAGCACTAATAGTATCAAGTAAATACGAATTCAGATCTCCTTTCATGAAAAGGCATGGTTTCAAAGAAATTAAATCAGCAAAATGTTAGTGGATTGTTGACATTTATTGATGACACTGTGTTAGCTTTTATGAAGTGAAGGCTCACAAGGGCACTTCAAGATGGGGATGAAATCATTTCATTTAAAGGGAAATGAGATATTCCCCAGCTTGGAGGAAGCCTATTAGTTATTGAGCACATACTATGTGCCAGGAACTCTAACAAATGCTTCATATACATTATCACTTTTAATACCCCATTATACAACTGAATGTAAGAAACACTTTGAAGTTAAGTAACTGGTTGAAGGTTGCACATTTAGTAAGAGGACAGAAAACTGCACACTGGTCTGACTTTGAACGTCATGCTTTTCCAGTTTTTCCATCTATCACTTGCATTGACCAGAAAGTACCAGTGAGATCCTGGGCATGTCATGTCACCTCAGAACAATTCAGTCCATTCTTGTATGAAATAGCAGGCTGGAGCCAGATGATCTCAAAAATCCCTCTCACTTCTAACATTGTCTGATTCCATAATTCTATTGTATTGGCAGGAACTGTCCTTTCCCAATCTTGTAACCCCCTGCACCTGGAAATTTTCTTCTCTGTAAGTGCTTCTGCAGTTGCTACCCAACAGTGAGTAAGGTTTCCTTTGATATGAATCAGATTCTTGTCTATGCCAAGTGAACACCGGGGAACCCAAACCTACCTCCCTCTTCTGGTAAGAGGAAGATAATAATAGTGGATCAGTATTTCATGATTTTTCTGTTCTCCTTTATTTCCTTTTCACCAAATGAGTATCAACCTCTAAATCCATGATCCAGTCGATCTTGACAATGTTTGTGTGTTGAGAAACCATTATAAGGAAGTTGCATTCACAGATGAACTTTAAATATCGCTCCCTGTAGCTCAATTTGCAAATGCCAGTACTTCTATCCCTGATGGATTTTTTTTTTTTTAGTTCAAAGTCAAATACCAACAAATGCAAAATTTGCTTCTAAAAACTACAAACTATTTCAGAGGAGTAGAGTTCTCTGCCTTAGAGATGTTTCTACTGAAAAATAAAGGAAAAGATGCCATAGCACATCACAAATAGGCCAATTAAGTCAAGTATCAAGATTTTACTTGTAGCTAATCATTTCTCCTTGAATATTAAATAAATAAGACCTATTTTAATATTCTGGGGAAAAAGTTAATATTTGAATGTGTTGTTGTTATTAGGTGCCGTTGAGTTGGTTCCAACTCTTAGTGACCCTAGGTACAACAGAACAAAACACTGCCTGGTTCTGTACCATTCTCACAATCTTTGCTATGTTTAAGCCCCTTGTTGCAGCCACTGTGTCAATCCATCTCATTGAGGGTCTTCCTCTTTTTCACTGACCCTCTGCTTCACCAAGCGTGATATCCTTCTCCAGGGACTGATTCCTCCTGAAAACATAACCGAAGTATGTGAGACGTAGTCTCACCATCCTTGCTTCTGTGGAGCATTCTGGCTGTATTTCTTCCAAGACAAATTTGTTGGTTCTTCTGGTAGTTCATGGTATATTCAATATTCTTCGCCAACACCATAATTCAAAGGCTTCAATTCTTTTTCAGTCTTCCTATTTACTGTCCAGCTTTCACATGCATATGAGGCAATTGAAAATACCATGGCTTGGGTCAGGCATACCTTAGTCCTCAAAGGGATGTTTTCGATTTTTAACACCCTAAAGAGATCTTTTGCAGCAGATTTGCCCAATGCAATATGTCATTTGATTTCTTGACTGCTACTTTCATTGGCATTGATTGTGGGTCCAAGTAAAATGAAATCCTTGACAACTTGAATCTTTTCTCCATTTACAATGATGTTGCTTACTGGTTCAGTTGTGAAAATTTTTGTTTCTTTGTGTTGAGGTGTAACCCATACAGAAGGCTATAGTCTTTGATCTTCATCAGTAAGTGCTTCAAGTCCTCTTGAAGCAAGGTTGTGTCATCTGCACATCCCAGGTTGGTGATGAGTCTTTCTCCAGTCCTGATACTACATTCTTCTTCATATAGTCCGGTTTCTAGGATTATCTGCTCAACATACAGATTGAATAAGTATAGTGAAAGGATACAACCCTGACGCACACTTTTTCTGATTTTAAACCACTCAGATTCCCCTTGTTCTGTTTAAACAACTACCTCTTGATCTATGTAGAGGTTCCTCATGAGCACAATTATGTGTTCTGGAATTCAAATTCTTCACAATGTTATCCATAACTTGTTATAATCCACCCAGTCAATTGCCATAAAGCACAGGTAGACAACTTTCTGGTATTCTCTGTTTCAGCCAAGATCTATCTGACATCACCAATGATATCTCTTGCTCCACATCCTCTTCTAAATCTGGCATGAACCTCTGGCAGTTCCCTGTTGATGTAATGCTGCAACCATTTTTTAAAATTATTTCCAACAAAATTATAGTTTTATGTGGTATTAATGATAATGTTCAATAATTTCTGAATTCTGTTTGATTATCTTTCTGTGGAATAGGCACAAATATGGATCTCTTCCAGTTGGTAGGCCAGAGAGCTGTCTTCCAAATTTCTTGGCATAGATAAGTGAGCACTTCCAGCATTGCATCCATTTGTTGAAACATCTCAGCTGGTATTCTGTCAATTCCTGGAGCCTTGTTTTTCACCAATGCCTTCATTGCAGCTTGGCCTTCTTCCTTCAATACCACTAGTTCTTGATTGTGTGCTACCTCCTGAAATGTGTGAATGTCAACCTATTCTTTTTGGTACAGTGTCTCTGTGTATTCCTTTCATTTTCGTTTGATGCCTCCTGCATTGTTCAATATTTTGCCCATAGAATCCTTCAATATTGTAACTTGAGGCTTGAATTTTTTTCTTCAGTTCTTTTAACTTGAGAAATGCCGAGAGTGTTTTTTCCTTTTGGTTTTTTTCTGACTCCAGATCTTTTCACATTTCATTATAATACTTAAGCTGCCTGTTGAAATCTTCTCTTCAGCTCTTTTACATGTCATTTCTTGCATTTGCTTTAGCTACTCTACATTCAAAACCAAGTTTCAGAGTATCTTCTGACATCCATTTTGGTCTTTTCTTTCTCTCCTGTCTTTTTACAGGCCTTTTGCTTTCTTCATGTATGATGGCTTCGATGTCATTCCACAACTTGTCTGGTCTGCAGTCATTAGTGTTCAATGTGTGAAATCTATTCATGACATGGTCTCTAAATTAAGGTGTGATTTACTGAAGGTCGTACTTTGGTTCTGGTGGACTTGTTTTAATTTTCTTCAGGTTAAACCTGATGATATTGAGCTTCTCCATAGTATCTTTCCACAGATGTAGTCAATTTAATGCTTGTGTATTCCTTTTGGAGAGGTCCATGTGTATAAAAAAAAATTTTTTTTTAGTTCCCATTTATGTTGTTGAAAGTGATATTTTCAATGAATAGTCATTGGTCTTAACAAAATTCTATCACGCAATCTCCAGCATCATTTCTATCACCAAGGCCATATTTTCCAACTACTGGTCCTTCTTCTTAGTTTTCAATTTTTATGTTCCAATCACCAATAATTATCAATGCATCTTGATTGCATGTTGGATTAATTTCAGACTGCAGAAGTTGGTAAAAATCTTCAGTTTCTTCATCTTTAGCCTTAGTGATTTGTGCGTAAATTTGAATAATAGCCATATTAACTGGTCTTCCTTGTAGGCATATAGATATTATCCTATCAGAGACAGAGTTATACTTCAGAATAGATCTTGAAATGTTCTTTTTGACAATGAATATGACATTGTTCCTCTTCAATTTGTCATTCCGTGCATATTAGACCATATGATTACCAGATTCAAAATGGCCAATACCAATCCATTTCAGCTCAGTAATTCCTAGGATATTGATCTTCAAGAATTTCATTTCATTTTTTGACAATTTCCAATTTTCCTAGATTCATACATCCTATGTTCCAAATAGTAATGGATGTTAGCAGCTATTTCTTCTCATTTTCAGTTGTGCCATATCATGAGATGAAGATCTCAAAAGCTTTACTCCATCCACATCATTAAGGTTGACTTTACTTTGAGACAGCAACTCTTCCTCAGTTGTGTTTTGAGTGACTTCCAACCTGAGGGGCTCATCTTCAGGCACTATATCAGACAATGTTCCACTGTTATTCATAAGGTTTTCACTGGCCAATATTTTTTAGAAGTAGATTGGCAGGGTCTTCTTCGTAGTCTTAGTTTGGAAGCTCCACTGAAACCAGTCCACCCTGTTGACATTTGAAATATCATTGGCATATATTCCAGCATCACAGAAACATGCAAGCCACTGGAGGATGACAAAATAACAGACAAGTGGTGGATCTGAATTAAAGAGTCATTATTTTAAAATTATTAAGTTATCAAGAATAAAATGCATCATAATTAAAGAGTCAGTTCTGGCTACTCCATAAAGCAATATTGTTATTTTAAAAAAATCCAGCCTTTCTTCTATACACTGCTTTTCTTTATATGCAGAATAGCTTCTCTGTGCCCTGGGTTAGTCATTTAATTCTTCTGAGTTTTCATTTATAGTAGATAATTGTTGGTTTTGCCTGTCCGGAATCATGCACTAGGTTTTCCTTTAGAAATTACTCTAGTCCAATCTTATGTGCTGTGTTTCAGAAGTTGCTGATTCCACCTCCAATTCAGGGATAATCACATGATCAATGCCTTGCCATTCAGCCTGTTCCATGCCCTTAATCATAGTGATGGATGCCTAACCCAAGTCTAATCAGAATTAATCCTCTGGTCTTTGCTAGAGCATGCAAGATAAAGATGTTCTTTTCCCTTGGGAAGGGCATGTTAGCCTGGAGCTTCTGGAAGCTACTTTGCAAAAAAAGAGGAAAGCTTGCTTGAGAGTAGACCAATACAGGGGAAAGAATTGTAAAGAGAGTTTGCTAAATCCTGATGACACCCTTTGAAGTCCTGGATATACTTGTTGAAGCCTAGTTGAACTTTTCAGGTATGTGAGCTAATACATTCCTTTTTTGCTTAAATTGGTTTAAATAGTGTTATATGTTGCTTGAAAACAAAAAGTCTATTATTCCATTTTATACAATTTTAATATAATAATATGTTCTTCTATCATAATAAAACCGAACCAAAACAAACCCATTGCTGTTGAGTTGATTCTGACTCAGAGCAAGCCTATAGGACAGAATAGAATTGCCCCATAGGGTTTCCAAGGAGTGGCTGGTGGATTCAAACTGCCAACCTTTTGGTTAGCAGCTGAGTTCTTAACCACTGCACCACCATAATTTCATGACAATCTACCACGTGTATCTAGAGAACAGAAACACAATGAAAATCTTAGAGAGCCAATGGGAATCTTCTCTACCAAAAGAAAACATGCTTATAGAATTAGTCCTAGAAAGAATTACATAGAAGTATCTACATTCTTATCTCTAGAAACAGAAGAAAGCTTCAGCAATTTTTTTTTAAAAATAAGTTCTTCTATTCCTGCCCCATACTTCATTTTCAGTTTCAATAGGTCACCAGCATGATATGGCATATGTGCAACTCCACTGGGCTAAGTATACTGTAACAAATGCCTGACAGATTAAATACAGTAAAAAAAAAAAAAAGTATCTAAATTATGTGTAAAAAATATAATATATTGCCCCATGTGTGAACACAAAAGTCTTCTTTGGTAGACCACATGTGCTTTGTCTTTAAGTAATCACATGGTTTGGCAATATTTGTTTTTCCATTCTTCTAGGGAACAAGAATGTTACAGAGCAGTAATCATTAGTAAATCTAACTGTAAAAGCAATCTGATTCTGGAGACCTTAACAAGCAATGAGATCACAATCCATCTAGAGAAAGATGGGCTGATATAGAAGTAAAAAATAGCCAGTACACACAGTATAATTAAGGCAAATTCCATCTATCTCAGTCAGGGGAAGGTTTAAAGAGATAATTTAGAGAACAGATGGGAACATCAGGGGATATAATCTTCATTGATATCCATGGTAACATTAAATACATCAAGAGATGACAGTAATGATACTACACATTTATTATGAAGTGCTATTCTCCAAGAATCTCAAAGCATTTTGCCAACTTTCAGGTCAAATTCTGACAGCCTGTATTGTAAAAACTAACATTTCAAATGCTTCCTTGACATCTTTGAGTCTCACAAGGCTTCCCAAAGGCCTAACAATGAGTTCCCCTGTTCTCATCAGATGTGTCCCCCTATCCAGTGGGAAAGGTTCCTCTTGCCTAGCTCCCTTATCAACTTGACCAGTTGTACTTGACCCAGTCATCAACGTAATGGATTTCACTTCCCTGAGAGCCCACAGAATTATTCAAACAAGGGGAGGCAGGGCCAAGATGGCGGAATAGACAGATGCTTCCTGCGAGCCCTCTTACTACAAAGACCTGAAAAAACAAGTGAAATGAGTATATTTATGATAAGCCAGGAGCCCTAAATATAAAAGGCAAGCTTAGAAAATGAACTGAGGGGCAGAGAGAGGAAGAGACAGTTCAGAAGCGGAGAGAAGTTACCTGACCTGGATCACCAGGAGCCCTCAGGCACCATTCCAGGGAGTGGCTGCAGCGGGCTGGTACTGGCATTCGGCCGCATTTTCCACAGGGAGAAGCTGCCAGCCACACAGCCTACTCACACCTCTGGAACCAGAGAAGAATGGCACTTTCAGCAAAAGCTAAGTACTTGCATATATTTGACCTGCCCCCCGCCCACAAGCCAGCTTCAGGGGCTGTTGATTTCCCTGGGCCTGACATAGGCCCTTTGAGGGCCTAGAGCCATCCTCCAGGCCCTGGAGAAGGAATAAATTCACAAATGGGGGAAAAGATAATTTGCCAGTTCCACTAACCAGGGGAACTCAGGACAGAAGCAGCTCCTGTCCGGACATAAACGGTCTGTGGACTTTGAGTACCTTTCCCCTCTGCATGGACCTGTGTGGGCCTATTTCAGGAGAATAGACCCTTGTTGGCACACTACAACTGTTTCAGCTATGCAGTGGAGAGGTGGGTGTTTGATGTTTGACACGCTTTTCCTATTAGACAAGGTCCTCACCTACCCACAGTAGGGGCATAAGGACTGGTGGCTCCACTCAGCTCACCCAGCAACCCGCGACAGGGGTCCAAGCATAACTGGCACCTCCCAGTCCTTACAAACAATAACATTGGGTACCCAAGGTCCATCTGCAGAACCCACCCACCTGTACACTCTAGGGAACAGGGACATGCTTTCCTCAGAAACACTTGGGTGATGATTCTCAGCCACCTGTCTTGTTCAGAGCATGACTCCCTGCTGCAAACTGATACCAGCACCTAGCCAATCACCCCTGCCCCTCTAAGACTGTAGGACAGAGCCTGTACTACGCACTTGATGATCAGCTACCTGGACACCTGAGCTGAATTCACAAAAAAAAGGTGAATGAACTCCTAGATTGATACACCTGATAACATCTCTAGCCATTGGGGGACAGGACATCAGAGCTCCAAAGATGAAAATAATCAAGCTAGCTCACGCAAGCAGCCCATTTCGACATATTAAAACAAAGCAAAGCAAGAAGCTACGACACAGTAAGCAAACATAAAATAAACTAATACAATAACTTATAGATGACTCAGAGACAACAGTCAATATCAAGTCACATAAAGAAACAGATCATAATCACCTCAACAAGCTCTCAAAACAAAGAATCAAGGGATCTTCTAGATGAAAGTGCATTCCTGGAATAACCAGAGGCAGAAGACAAAAGTTTAATATACAGAACCCTTCAACACATCAGGAAGGAAATGAGGCAATATGCAGAACAAGCCAAGGAACACATAGATAAAGCAATTGAAGAAATTAGAGATTATTCACAAACATAATGAAAAATTTAATAAGCTGGAAAAATCCATAGGCAGATAGCAGTCAGAAATTCACAAGATTAACAATAAAATTACAGAAGTAGACAACTCAATAGGAAGTCAGAGGAGCCGAATTAAGCAAGTGGAAGACAGAATTTCTGAACTTGAAGAAAAAGCACTTGGCACCAATATATTTGAAGAAAAATCAGATAAAAGAATTTTTAAAAATGAAGAAAATTTAAGAATCATGTGGGGCTCTATCAAGAGAAATAACCTACAAGCAATTGGAGTACCAGAAGAGGGAGGATAACAGAAAATACAGAGAGAATTGTTGAAGATTTTTTGGCAGAAAACTTCCCTGATATCATGAAAGATGAGAAGATATCTATCTAAGATGTTCATCAAACTCCACATAAGGTAGAGTTAAAAAAAAAGTCACCAAGACATATTATAATCAAACTTGCCAAAACCAAAGATAAAGAGAGAATTTTAAGAGCAGCTAGGGATAAACAAAAAGTCACCTACAAAGGATGGTCAATAAGAATGAGCTCAGACTACGTGGCAGAAACCGTGCAGGCAAGAAGGCAATGGGATGACTTATATAAAGCACTGGAGGAAAAAAATTGCCAACCAGGAATCACATGTCCAGCAAAACGGTCTCTCAAATATGAAGGTGAAATTAGGACATTTCCAGATAAACAGAAGTCTAGGGAAATCGTAAAAATCAAACCAAAACTACAAGAAATACTAAAGGGAGTTCTTTGGTTAGAAGATCAATGACATCAGGTATAAAACCAAGACTAGAATACTGGGCAGAACAATCAGATGTCAACCCAGACAGGGAAATCACAAAAACAAATCAATAAAAAAAAATGCTGAAAACAGGGAAACAACGATGTTATTATGTAAAAGAAGGCACAATTAAAACTATAAAGACGGACTAAGAAATGTCATAGATCTTTCATATGGAGAGGAAGACAAGGCAATATAAACAAATAAAACTTTGGTTTAAATTTAGAAAAATAGGGGTAAATAATGAGGTAACCACAAAGGAGACAAACTATCCTACACATCAAAATAAAATACAAGAAAAAAGTAGAGACTCAGCAGAAACAAAATCAACAACGACAAAAATGAGGATAGAACAATATATAAAGATAATCTATTCAGCACACAAAGTGGGAAAAAGAAACTGACAAAAACACACACAAAAAAGACATCAAAATGATAGCATTAAACTCATACCTATCCATGATTACCCTGAATGTAAATAGACTAAATGCGCCAATAAAGAGCCGGATAGTGGCAGAATGGGTTAAAAAACACGCTCCGTCTATATGCTGCCTACAAGAGACACACCTTAGACTCAGAGACACAAACAAACTAAAACTCAAAGGATGGAAAAAATATATCAAGCTAACAACAATCAAAAAAGAGCAGGAGTAGCAATATTAATTTCTGACAAAATAGATTTTAAAGTTAAATCCATCATAAAGGATAGGAAGGACACTATATAATGATTAAAGGAAGAATATACCAGGAGGATATAACCATATTAAATATTTATGCACCCAACGACAGGGCTGCAAGATACATAAAACAAGCTCTAGCAGCATTGAAAAGTGAGATAAACAGCTCCACGATAATAGTAGGAGGCCTCAAAACACCATTTTCAGTGAAGGACAGGACATCCAGAAAGAAGCTCAATAAAGACACAGAAGATCTAAATGCCACAATCAACCAATTTGACCTCATAGACATATACAGAACACTCCACCCAACAGCAGCCAAGGATACTGTCTTTTCTAGTACACATGGAACATTCTCTAGAATAGACCACATATTAGGTCATAAAGCAAGCCTTAGGAGAATCCAAAATATCAAAATATTACAAAGCATCTTCTCTGACCATAAGGCCATAAAAGTAGAAATCAATAACAGAAAAAGCAGGGAAAAGAAATCAAACATTTGGAAACTGAACAATACCCTGCTCAAAAAAGACTGGGTTATAGAAGACATTAAGGATAGAATAAAGAAATTCATGGAATCCAATAAGAATGAAAACACTTCCTATCAGAACCTTTGGGACACAGCGAAAGCAGCACTCAGAGGTCAATTTATATCGATAAATGCACACATCCAAAAAAAAAGAAAGGGCCAAAATCAAAGAATTATCCCTACAACTTGAACAGATAGAAAGAGAGCAACAAAAGAAACCCTCAGGCACCAAAAGAGAGCAAATAATAAAAATTAGAGCACAATTAAATGAAATAGAAAACAGTTGAAACAGTTAACGAGACCAAAAGCTGGTTCTTTGAAAAAACGAACAAAATTGATAAACCATTGGCCAAACTGACAAAAGAAAAACAGGAGAGGAAACAAATAACCCGAATAAGAAAGGAGATGGGTGATATTACAACAGACCCAACTGAAATTAAAAGAATCACATCAGATTACAATGAAAAATTGTACTCTCACAAATTCGAAAACCTAGAAGAAATGGGTGAATTCCTAGAAACACACTACCTACCTAAACTAACACAAACAGAGGTAAAACAACTAAATAGACCCTTAACAAAACAAGAGATTGAAAAGGTAATCAAAAAACTCCCAATAAAAAAAAGCCCCAGCCCGGGTGGCTTCACTGCAGAGTTCTACCAAACTTTCAGAGAAGAGTTAACACCACTACTACTAAAGGTATTTCAGAGCATAGAAAAGGATGGAATACTCTCAAACTCATTCTATGAAGCCAGCATATCCCTGATACCAATACCAGGTAAAAATAACCAGGTAAAGACACCACAAAAAAAGAAAATTACAGACCTATATCCTTCATGAACTTAGATGCAAAATCCTCAACAAAATTCTAGCTAATAGAATTCAACAACCTATCAAAAAAATCATTCACCATCACCAAGTGGGATTCATACCAGGTATGCAGCGACGGTTCAACATTAGAAAAACAATTAATGTAATCCATCATATAAATAAAACAAAAGACAAGAACCACATGATTTTATCAACTGATGCAGAAAAGGCATTTGACAAAGTTCAACACCCATTCATGATAAAAACTCTCAGCAAAATAGAAATAGAAGGAAAATTCCTCAACATAATAAAGGGCATTTATACAAAGCCAACAGCCAACATCATCCTAAGTGGAGAGAGCCTGAAAGCTTTCTGCTTGAGATCGGGAACCAGACAAGGGTGCCCTTTATCACCACTCTTATTCAACATTGTGCTGGAGGTCCTAGCCAGAGCAATTAGGCTAGATAAAGAAATAAAGGGCATCCAGATTGTCAAAGAAGAAGCAAAAGTATCTCTATTTGCAGATGACATGACCTTATATATAGAAAACCCTAAGGAATCCTCCAGGAAACTACCGAAGCTAATAGTTCAGCAGAGTACCAGGATACAAGATAAACATACAAAAATCAGTTGGATTCCTCTACACCAACAAAGAGAACATCGAAGAGGAGATCACCAAATCAATTCTATTTACAGTAGCCCCCAAGAAGATAAAATACTTAGGAATAAATCTTACCAGAGATGTAAAAGTCTTATACACAGAAAAGTACAAAACTCTTCTGCAAGAAACCAAAACAGACTTAACAATAGTGGAAAAACATACCTTGCTCATGGATAGGAAGACTTAACATTGTAAAAATGTCTATTCTACCAAAACTGATCTATAGATTTTATGCAATTCTGATCCAAATTCCAATGACATTTTTTAATGAGAAGGAGAAACAAATCACCAACTTCATATGGAAGGGAAAGAGCCCCTGATAAGTAAAGCATTACTGAAAAAGAAGAACAAAGTGGGAGGCCTTACTCTACCTGACTTTAGAACCTATTATACTGCCACAGTAGTCAAAACAGCCTGGTACTGGTACAACAACAGATACATAGACCAATGGAACAGAATTGGGAATCCAGACATAAATTCATCCACATATGAGCAGTCGATATTTGACAAAGGCCCCAAATCAGTTAAATGGGGAAAAGACAGTCTCTTTAACAATTGGTGCTGGCATAACTGGATATCCACCTGCAAAAAAAGAAACAAGATCCATACCTCACACCATGCACAAAAACTAACTCAAAATGGATCAAAGACCTAAATATAAAATCTGAAACAATAAAGATCATGGAAGAAATAATAAGGACAATGGTAGGAGCCCTAATACATGGCATAAACCGTATACAAAACATTACTAAAAATGCAGATGAAAAACTAGATAGCTGGGAGCTCCTAAAAATCAAACACCTATGCCCATCCAAAGACTTCAACAAAAGAGTAAAAAGATTACCTACAGATTGGGAAAAACTTTTTAGCTATGACGTTTCTGATCAGCACCTGATCTCTAAAATCTACATGACACTGCAAAAACTCAGCTACAAAAAGACAAATAACCCAATTAAAAAAATGGGCAAAAGATATGAACAGAGACATCACTGAAGAAGATATTCAGGTAGCTAACAGATACATGAGGAAATGTTCACGATCATTAGCCATTAGAGAAATGCAAATCAAAACTACAATGAGATTCCATCTCCAACAAGGCTGGCATTAATCCAAAAAACACAAAATAATCAATGTTGGAGAGGTTGTGGAGAGACTGGAACAATTCCACACTGCTGGTGGGAATGTGAAATTATAGAACCACTTGAGAAATCGATTTGGTGCTTCCTTAAAAAGCTAGAAATAGAGCTACCATATGATCCAGGAATCCCACTCCTTGGAACATATCCTAGAGAAATAAGAGCCTTTGCACGAACAGATATATGCAGACCTATGTTATTGCAGCACTGTTACAACAGCAAAAAGATGGAAGCAACCAAGGTGCCCATCAATGGATGAATGGATAAATAGCTTATCGTATATTCACACAATGGAATACTACGCGTCGATAAAGAACAGTGAGGAATCTGTGAAACATTTCATAACATGGAGGAATCTGGAAAGCATTGTGCTGAGTGAAATTATTCAACTGCAAAAGGACAAATACTGTATAAGACCACTATTATAAGAACTCGAGAAATAGTTTAAACAGAAAAGAAAATATTTTTTGATGGTTACGAGAGGGGGGAAGGAGGGAAAGTGGGAGAGGGATTTTCACTAATTAGATAGTAGGTAAGAACTACTTTAGGTGAAGGGAAAGACAGCACACAATACAGGCAAGGTCAGAACAATTGGACCAAACCAAAAGAAAAGAAGTGTCCTGAATAAACTGAATGCTTCGAAGTCCAGTGTAGCAGAAGCAGGGGCCTGGGGACCATGGTTTCAGGGGACATCTAAGTCAATTGGTATAATAAAATCTATAAGAAAACATTCTGCATCCCACTTTGGAGAGCAGCATCTGGGGTCTTAAACGCTAGCAAGAGGTCATCTAAGATGCATCAATTGGTCTCAACCCACCTGGATCAAAGGACAATGAAGAACACCAAGGACACAAGGTAATTACAAGCCCGAGAGACAGAAAGGGCCACATAAACCAGAGACTACATCAGACTGAGACCAGAAGAGCTAGATGGTGCCCGGCTACAACCAATGACTGCTCTGACAGGGAACACAACAGAGAACCCCTGAGGGAGCAGGAGAGCAGTGGGATGCAGACCCCAAATTCTTGTCAAAAGATCAGACTTAATGGTCTGACAGAGACTAGAAGGACCCGGGTGGTCATGGCCCCCAGACCTTATGTTAGCCCAAGACTGGAACCATTCCCAAAGCCAACTATTCAGACAGGGATTGGACTGGACTATGGGATAGAAAAAGATGCTGGTGAAGAATGAGCTTCTTGGATCAAGTAGACACTTGAGACTATGTTGGCGTCTCCTATCTGGAGGAGAGATGAGATGGTAGAGGGGGGTAGAAGCTAGCAGAATGGACATGAAAATAGAGAGTGGAGGGAAGGGGTGGCTGTCTCATTAGGGGGAGAGCTATTGGGAGTATATGGCAAGGTGTGTATAAGCTTTTGTATGAGAGACTGACTTGATCTGTAAACTTTCACTAAAAGCACAATAAAAATTAAAAAAAAAAAAAAAAAGAATTATTCAAACAAGCCAATCACATCCTTTGTGGGAACCAGGGTGTACCTCACCCTCTTGTTACTACCAAGCCTGTCTCCCACAGCCCCTTCTGAGCCATTCCGCTCCTGAGTGCAACCCCTGTGTATGTAGTACTACACAGCATGCAGTGTTCTCCTCCTTCAGGATGTAACATATGTGACAAATAAACTGCTGTCAGTCTCATCCGTCAGTGATGGCACTAGTGTAGGAATCCCTCCTTCACCAATGAGGTGAATAGGAGGGGATCAAAACACATCCACAAGTGATATTTAAAGGCACAGTTCCTATTTTTCCCACATTACGGGGCTAAGGCACTCAGGTTCTAAAAGTTCAGCTGCGCCAGAGGCATGTATTGTGGAACATCTTTAAAAAAGACATTTAAAAGACAATCACTGGGGTAAAAACTTATGGGCGGAGAAGAAAGTATTAATCCACAAAGCAGAGGAATTGATTTTGTTCAACTATTACTATGGTATATAAATGATCTAAAGGAAAAACATGTACTGTAATGACCATATTCCTAGAGTGACCATGAGAAAACTACCTAAGTATAAGAAATACTATTTTTCTAGAGTAATATTAGATATCTTGTGACATTAACTTGCCTTGAAATTTGGCTTTCCTGACCCAAAAGGAAGTGCTTAACTGGGGTGTGGGGGAACATCGGAAAGATGCTGAAAACCTCACAGTGGGAAATATAATTAGCATAAGGATACATGATCAAGCTTCCATGAAACAAAAGTGGGCTACTGTGTCTCTTCTGTGGCTCAGAGTGAGAGAGGAATTTTGGACTCCTGAGCAGGAAATTGTTTACTTACACACCAATACTCCTGGACCCCATCTTGGAACCACCTTACAGAAAGTGAAATGGAAAAGCTGTGTGACAAGGCTAAAATGATGACACTAAAATTTTCACTACGCGGAAGGATTGGAAGTAATGTTCACTGGAGATAGACGGTTCAAAATGGATACAGATTGAGTTATTAAGACGCAAAAGCAAAGGGAGGGCAGTTACCAAGGAGGAACATTAAAGGTGATTTGTGGGAACAGCCACAAATTTGCAACAGCATGAGATTCAAATCAGCATGCCCAGAGGGTTCACCAAACCCTAGATTTTAATAGTTTGTCAACCAACTCAGTTTTATAAAATGTTTTACAATGCTACCTTATGCATCACTTAGTAAAATTTTGAAATTAATATTGAGGAATTTATTAGTCAGTGGGCACTATGTACTTTACAAACCATATTACTCTTTAACTATTACCTATTATAATTACTTGGTGACTGGTAAAACTTTGAAGCATCTTGAAAACATTTATTACATTCTTGCAGCCTAGGTACATATTCAAATTTTATTATTTAAAGTATATTAAAAACTACTATGTATAAATTATCTAAAGAACACATTTCCAAGGGAAGTAAAACTCAAAAGAGGTACCATTGTTCCTAAAAGGTAAATTCTCGAATTACTGGAGGATTTTAATAAAGTTTTTAAGAAACATTCTTGGAACACTTTCAGAGGAAGAACAAATTTATTATACCTCTCTGATTTCAGGCGACCTTGAAAGGCCCAGGAGGACATCCTCTCCATCTAATGCATGTAGAGGAGAGACAAGTCCAACAAGTTCACTACAGCCCATTCACGCTTCACAGCTTAGGTCCCACTGTACAATCACTTATGTTTGTGATTCTCTTTGCCTTCCTAATCTTGAGCCCCCTGGGGCTTGAGGTCATTTCCAGAGCTAGCCATGGCCACAGTTTATAGGCTTCACCCCTAATTCCTGCTATTTTATACAAGTAGCTGAACAGGGCTTCTACCCTTGTACTCTTGTGTTCCAGAATAAGCACTGCCTTGTCTCCAGGATGCCTGTTGAAGGCCTGGTGGTGCAGTGGTTAAAGCACTCAGCTGCTAACCAAAAGATCTGCAGTTAGAACCACCATATTCTGGTAGGTGGTGGTGGTTGTGGTGGTAGTTGCCATTAAGTCATTTTCGATTCATGGCAAGCCCATGTGTGCAGAGTAGAATTGTTCATAGGGCTTTCAAGGCTGTCACCTTCTGGAAGTAGATCGCCAAGCCTGTCTTCTAAGGCATCTCTAGGTGGATTCGAACTGCCAACCTTTTAACCTTTTGGCAAGTACTCGAGTGCTTAACTGTTTGCACCACACACACACATATACATATATACACATACAATCCAAGAAGCTGTACTTTATGAAGAAGAATGGGGCATCAGGATTGGAGGAAGACTCATTAACAACCTGCATTATGCAGATGACACCACCTTGCTTGCTGAAAGTGAAGAGGACTTGAAGCACTTACTGATGAAGATCAGAGACCACAGCCTTCAGTATGGATTATACCTCAACATAAAGAAAACAAAAATCCTCACAACGGGACCAATAAGCCATATCATGATAAATGGAGAAAAGATTGAAGTTGTTAAGGATTTCATTTTACTTGGATCCACAATCAACACCCACGGAACCAGCAATCAAGGAATCAAAACATGCATTGCATTGGGCAAATCTGCTGCAAAGGACCTCTTTAAAGTGTTGAAAAGCAAAGATGACACCTTGAAGACTAAGGTGCGCCTGACCCAAGCCATGGCATTTTCAATCACATCATATGCATGTGAAAGCTGGACGATGAATACAGAAGACCGAAGAAGAATTGACACCTTTGAATAGTGGTGTTGGTGAAGAATATTGAATATACCATGGACTGCCAAAAGAGTGAACAAATGTGTCTTGGGAGAAGCACAACCACAATGCTCCTTAGAAGCAAGGATGGCAGAACTATGTCTTACATACTTTGGACATGTTGTCAGGAGGGATCAGTCCCTGGAGAAGGACATCATGCTTGGTAAAGCACAGGGTCAGAGGAAAAGAGGAAGACCCTCGATGAGATGGACTGACACAGTGGCTGCGACAACGGACTCAAGCATAACAATGATTGTGGGGATGGCGCAGGACAGGGCAGTGTTTTTGTTCTGTGGTGCATAGGGTTGCTATGAAACTGAATCAACTTGATGGCACCTAACAACAAATACACATACACACATATACACTTTACTGCTTCTGTGTCTTTAGAGAAACCCAACATAATGTCTGAAGAGACAGGCAGGTCAGTGGAACAGAAGAGAAAGTCCAGAAATATATCCAAATACATACAGAGTTTAGTATAACATAAAGACAACATCTCAAATTACTGAGATGAATTTGGACATTTTAATAAATTATGTCAGGACACCTGTGTAGTCATCTAGGAAAAAAGATAAAGTTGGCCCTCTACTTTGTATTGTACACAAGTATAAATTCTAAAAGGATTAAAGGTTAAAAAAAAATGAAGTACTAGAAGTTAAAAACAGAATGGATAAAACCTTTATAAGTAAGACTACAAAATCCAGAAGCAATATAAGATTGGTAAACTTGACTACATAAAAAGAAAAACTTGCATGTTAAAAAACAAGCAAACCAATATGCAAAATTAAAATGCAAGTGACTAATTCGGGGATGAATTGTAATTTATACCATAAAGACTGCTCTCCCTAATTTTGAGAATACCTAGAATTCAGGGGAAAAATGATCAACAATCCAAAATAAAAATGGAAGAAGGACATAAACAGATAGTCCTCAGGAAAAAAATGCACACAAATGGCCATTAAGAGTATGAAAAAGGCTCAACATTGCTCAGAGTAAGGAAAAGGTAAATCAAAACTATGCTGATATAGCATCTGTTACCTATCGAATTGGCAAAAATCCAAAAGTTTGACAGCACTCTTGATTTGTGAGACTGTAGGGAAGCAGACACTATCTTGCCAGTGAGACAGTGAAATGATATAACCCCATGAAAAGAAATCTGGCAATCTCCACCAAAAAAATAAGGAGCCCTAGTGGCACAACTGTTAAGCACTCAGTACTAACTGAAAGGTTGGCAGTTCGAACATACAAGCAGCTCCATCGGAGAAAGACTTGGCAATTTGACCCTGTAAAGATTGAAAAAAAAAAAAAAACCCACAGCCATCGAGTATATTCTGACTCATAGCAACCCTATAGGACAGAGTAGAACTGCCCCATAGGGTTTCCAAGACGGTAATCTTTACGGGAGCAGACTGCCACATCTTTCTCTGGCAGAGCAGATGGTGGGTTCCAACCACTGACCTTTTGGTTAGCAGCTTAGTGGTTTAAACACTGCGCCACCAGGCAGTTCTACTCTGTCACACAGGGTTGCTATGAATCAAAATCAACTTCATGGCACCTAACGACAACAATAACCACCAAAAATACAGATGCATTTACCCTTTGACCCAACAATTCTATTTCTGGGAATCTAATCCCACAGATATATATACACACACATATAAAATAGCATATGCACAAGATTGTTCTTTACAGTGTTGTTTCTAATAACAAAAGATTGATAATGATTCAACTGTCCATTCTTAGGAGATTGGTTGAAGACACCCAATGAAATGCTATGTAAATGAATAAAAAAATGAAGAATATCTGATGTTCCTTACTGATGTGGGAGGATCTCCAGAGTATACATTAAATTAAAAAAAAAAAAATAAGGTGCAAAGCAATTTATATAGAATGCTAACTTTTGCATAACAAAGAGGTGGGGTAACAGAAATACATATTTCCATTTGCTTTCATTTGAATAAAGATACGTAAAATAAAGATACTTAGAAAAGAAAAATAGCAATCTAATAGAAATCATTATCTATGGAGAGGGGAACAGGAAGAAGGGGACAGATACAGGATGAAGAATTCTCTGAGTGTAACTTTTGTGATTTTTCTTTCTCAATTATGTAAATGCATTACCTATGATAAAAAAATTTTAAAAAGTAAGTATTCCAGAAAACCAAAACCAAACCCAGTGCCGTCGAGTCGATTCCGACCCACAGCGACCCTATAGGACAGAGTAGAACTGCCCCATAGAGTTTCCAAGGAGAGCCTGGTGGATTTGAACTGTTGACCCTTTGGTTAGCAGCTGTAGCACTTAACCAGTATGCCACGAGGGTCTCCAAGTATTCCAGAGAGAGGGGGGAAAAAAAAAGACTTAAAAGGAAGTAAAAATCAAATTGGCATCAGATTTTTAGTGGAGCAATACAGCTAGTGTTCTGAGAAAAAAGGAATTTTGAATTTAAGTTCTATGGTAGGTCTAAGTATTGCTCAAAATTAGACAATTTTCAGACATGTAAGGATTCAGTTTACCATATGCAAACTCTCCAATAAATTTCTTGAGAATCTACTCAAGCAGAAAAAAAAAAAAAGCAAGCATCTGAGAGAGAGAGACACTGGATATAAAATCTAGGAATGGGCAAAGAAACCAGAAGAACTAATTTAAAAAATGTTGGTTCCAATTTTTTGTTTGTGGAACAATTTGGAACTAAAGACCTGAAGGTGACAGAGAAGGTGGAAAACAAGAATTAAAAGCACATCAAGGTTTTCAGCTTGTTCAAAGGCAACATAAAAGTTGTCTGTTTGGTGGTACAAAGATGCACGATAAATACGTGTGTTAAACTGTTAAGTCTAACTACTACAGAATAGATATGAGAGGTACAACTCACAAATCACCAGTTGAGGAAGAAATGGAACAAAATAATGCAATCAACTAAATATAGGAATAAAAGGACACCCCCCTAAAAAAATTTTTTTTAAAAGGCATAGTATAGTAGAAAATTAACATTGCTGCTGTGTTCTATTGAGTTGATTCTGATTCAGAGCAACCCTATAGGACAGAGTAGAACTGTCCCATAGGGTTTCCTAGGCTGTAATCTTTAAAGGAACAGATTGTCAGGTCTTTTACCCTATGGAGCTGATGATGGGTTGGAACCACTGACCTTTTGGTTAGTAGCCAAGTGCTTAACCGTTGTGTCACCAGGGTTCCTTTAGAAAATATAAATAAGATGATATAAGAATAAGACTAAACACTTTGGTGATCATGATATGGGTAAAGGATCAATTACCTATATAGAGATTTTCATACTGCACTAAAAAACCCACAGACTGTTTATAAGAGCCATATCTAAAATAAAACAATCACAGAAAGGATGAAGATAACAGTATAAGAAAAGGTATAGCAAGCAATTTTGGTACCAGAAATTTTAGGCAGAGGCACTAAAAAGGCAAAAAGGTTTATTTCCCAAAATGATGTCAGACATGAACTTTGGCCATGTCTACCAATAAAGCTTTCAGAAAACAGTGGATAAAACAGATGAAGAAAAAGTAAGAATATAGACTATTTGAATAATATTATTAACAAACTTGATCTAACATATATAAAATAAAACTCTGATCATAATAAAGAGCATTCATCCTTCTCAAAGAGTCAAGAGTACTCACAAAGGAAAACTGATTATATATTACACCATGAAGAAAAATCCCATCGACTTGTAAAGCAGAAATCATACAAGCCATATTGATAGATCACAATGAAATAAAATAGATTCATCATCAAAAAGATAGTCAAAAAAAATCCATAGGCTTAGAAACTTTAAAACTCCTTCAAGAATAACTTTTACATTTAAGGGGAAAATCAATAGAGATATACAAACTATTTAGAAATGAATGACAACGAGACCATTGTAAAAACCTGTGGGATCTAGGTAAAACAGTATTCAGAGGAAATTTTAAATGCATCATTGACCCTGCTCTCCCACTTCTTGGAATCTTCCCCAAGAAACATTTCCACTCATGCATCAAGGCACATGCAAAGATTTTTATTGCACCATTTTCTGTCATTGTTAAACGTTCTTCTATTAATGGACACTTATTTTTTTTGTTTAGCTTCTATCCAGATGTTATGCTGTGGAATACTATGCAGTAGTTAAAACAGGATGAAGCAGGGTTTTATGTATTGAAGTGGAAAAATTCCCAAGATATCACATAAAGTAAAATAAACAAAATGCAGTAAACTTAAAATGCTAATATGCTTTTTATGTTAGAATAATTAAATAAAATTCAAACTCATATATGTCTACATGTGCATAGCTATTATACAGTGAAAAATATCAGGAAGAATAGATACTGAACATGTGTGTTACTTTCACAAAAGGGAGTAGGATAAAAGGGATGACCAAGGAGGACTGTCACTTAATTGTGTCATTCAGTTTTTTTATGAGAGTATTTATGTCATATTTGTGCAATAGAAAAAGAAAAAGAAAGATTATCTATGTGGATGACCCTAAGATTATATATGATCCATCTCTTACAGGAAAATTTTTACACAAGCCATTTAATCAGCTTGTAGAACAATCTGTGCCCAGGCAAGTTTTCTTTATAAAACTAGCTTCTTTTAATTTGGAACCTGAGGGAAAAGTAAAGCATTTGATAATTTTCATTAACGTGTTTCATTGGTTACATCATCTCTCACATCTAAATTATTAGAGTAGAAAAACAGCTAAGATAGAAAAAGCAGAAGACTGAAATGAAGCCCAATCTTATAAACCCTATTCAATGTTTAAGAATTATAATACCATCTGCAAAAAAAAAAACTTTGAAGTGCTCAAGTTCATCAACATTAACATCTTTAAACCTCTGTACTGTAGGCTCAGTCTTAAATACAAGAGTCACTTTTAAGAGAAAAAAAAATCATCAACATCATTAAAAGTGCAAGAATGAAAGCAAAATGTAAACTACAAATATAAGAACAAAATAAAGTGTTACATGAATAAAATGCAAGGCAAAAAAAAGTGTAACTCATTTCTTTAGGTGTACAACAAAAAATTAAAATAATTCTCACATACATTGGTTGTTCAAAAAAAGGGAGGGAGGATGAATAAGAAAGTTACTCTAATTTAAACAAAACTAATAAAGAAATGTTCTGCATGGGTATTTTTATTTTCCTGTTCCTACTTCTAAACATTTATCATGCAAATGAAAGCAGTAATGGAAAATGTAAAGAAAACAAATGCTGCAATATACCAAAACCAGTATCCAGCAAGAGATAAGATTGAATACCAGAAGGAAGGGATCTGAAAATTAGCTGTCTGTACAATAACTGGGAGGGAAAACTGTTTTATTTAGCCTGGAGGAATTTTTTGTAACAAACTGGCTAAATTAAAATCCAGTCTATTAAATCCAGTATCATACTAGAAAATGCCTTTTCCTTCCACTTTTAGATAAATCTTCATTGATCTCATTTTATGCATGATTACATTTTTAATGAGTTGTGCAATATTTCCAGGCTAATTTTAAATCCTCGCTCTCCTCCCCCTCCACCCCCACACTTACTGCTTGCTGGATTAACATTTCTGATAAATTGTTGGATCAGAAAGGAGGAGCATTACCAAGATGAAATAAATTACTTCCATTTTTTTGCTGCTCTAAAGCGATAATGGAAGAATACGAATGCCCACTGTCTAATTATGCCACATCTTCCAATTCATTTCACAAAAACAATTATTTTATTTTTATGTAGTAGGCATATGGCCTTGTATTCATTATAAATGGCCCTGAACAGAGTATAGTCTCTTAAAATAAAAAAATTTCACCCAACACTGATCAATTAAACTTAGTCTTTGACCATCTTACAAGGGATGACCAAAAGAGAGACCTCATAAACTAAAGAATATGAAGTCAACTGGAAAATCTACATATTGAGAAATAGCTTTTTAAAAAAGATTGGTATTCCTTAAAATTAACTTCCAAACCAAAATACAAAATCAAACTGTATAAATACCCTATGAGACCCATTCCTGGGTGGTACAGGGAACCAGCAGAGTTCCTCAAGTAGAGTCTACACATTAGGAAAGTGAGTAATGGTCACTTTTCCTCTAGCATATTCAGGCCTACATGTCAAGGGGAGAGGTGATTTGATGAGAGCTACTGGAATTCTAGCTTCTATTCAAGAAAGGAAGTCAGAAACCATTAAAATTGGCATCCAGGACAAAGGCTTTGTAAGAGTTCTTAACTATTTGTGATTCTTCCCAAGTTAGCTATTTTTATAACTCCTTGTCTGATTCCTTGTGATGACCAGCATCAAGAATTTGTAAACAGATTAAACGTTCTTATTCAAAGGCAGATTATAAGATTAAACAAAGTAAAATTCAACTATATGGTACTTTCAAGAGATACACCTAAAAATACAAATCTTGAAAGATTGAAAATAAACATATGGGAGATTTTCCAGGCCAAATCTTTAAAAGGAATAAAAGGAAAAATCAAAGGATCATACATACACATACATGTGAACACTTGCACACACACACATACAGTTCTAACTTGTATGCTCCTAACACAATATAGCCTCAAAATACAAAAGTCAAAAACTGACAGAATTATAAGGAATTAAAATCTAAATGTTAGTGGGATTTTTAAAACACCTCTATAAAAACGGAAATATGATATGTAGAAAACTTAGAAGGGCTATAGAAACCTTGAATGACAAAAGTGGTAAGCTTGAGCCGGTATATATCCTGAATAGAGCTCTGCACCCAGAACATAGATAACACACATTCTTTTTTTAGTATATATGGAACAGTTACAAAATCGACTGTTTACTTGGTTACAAAGTAAGCCTCTATAAATTGTGAAAAATAAATATTGTATGAAACACATTAGATAACCAAAATCCAATTAAATTAGAAATTGATAATAAAACATTAGTCTAAAACAACAAATTTTGATAACTTAATTCAAGACAAAATCCCAATGAATATTTTAAAATATCTAGAACTGAACAACAATGAAAATGTTCTATATCACAATTTATGAGAGCAGCTAAACTAATAATTAGAGGGAAATATACAACAACAACAATAAGGCCTTAAACGAATGTACGGATGTAATGAAAATAAAGTTTTTAACCCAACAAACTAGAAACAAAACATATTAAACCTATAACACATATAGTACAATATGTAAAGTATAAGGAAGGAAATAATAAAAACAGGAGTAAAAATAAGCTGAGAAGCAAAGAAAGGGACAACATAACGTATCATCAATAAAAATAGACAAATTTTATCAAATTTTATATAAAACTTATCAATAAAAAAAGAAAAAGCAAATTGTGTGCTAGAGAAACGAGAGGCAGTTCATAATCACACAGAGTATAGAAAGAATATAATGAACAACCTCAACCAAAAAAAAACCTGAAAACTTAAAATAAAGGGATAATTTTATTTTAACGTATATATAATACATATATATATAATTTCCAAAATATATTTAAATTTAAAAACATGAACAAGCCAATTGCCATTAAAGAAACTGAATCAATAATCAAAAGTCTCCCTCCACAAAATGCCTGGACAATTTTATATGGGTTTTACCAAACTTTTAATAAACAGTAAAAGCATATGATCATCTCAGTAGACTCAGCAAAAAAAAGATTTGGTAAAATTTAATACTCATTCATGGCTTAAAAAAAAATTTGGCAAATTAGAACTTGAAGGCAACCTCCTCAAGCTTCTAAAAGCCATCTGTCAAAAACCTAGAGAAAATATATAATGGCAAGGCTTTAGAAGTATTCTATTAAAGTGAGGAATAAAGTATTCCTATTAAAGTCAGTGGTCCCTAGTACCACCACTTCTATTCAACATTATACAGGTGATCCAAGCCTAAGCAATAAGAAAAGCAAGAAAATCGTGGCACAGACACTCCCTGTCGTCCCTCTTACGACAAAGACCCAAAAAAACAAGTGAATCAGATAGATACAACAATCTAGGAATCCTAAGCATTGAAGACAAAGCTGAGGAATCAGACTAAGCAACAGGTAGAAGGAAAAACAATTCAAAAACAGCAGAAACAAGGAATTACAGATCGTGGGATTGCCAGCATCCTGCTAGCTGAATTTGCACAGCACACAAGGGTTGTGGCAAACAGCAACCTCCCAAGCAAAAACCCCTCTGTCAGGTGCAGCCAAGCAGCAGTGAATCTACACACACCTCCAGAACCAAAAAGAAGTGACACCAGACCTGTGAAAGTTAAATGCGAGCTCCCAAACCACCACACACACACCATAACCCTTCCCTCACCAGAGCTCCAGGGCTGAGTAGCACTCCCTTCTCCTCATCCAACCCCTTACCCACCCCAATGCCACTCCCTGGCATCATTCAACACAGCCATGTCCCCTAAGCCAGGAACTCACAGCCCTGTCCGGAGGCACCCACTCCTTGGCCCAGCCACTGGCATGGGGTCCACAGACTTGCAGTGCTCTTCACCCCCATTGTCATGGATTGAATTATGTCTCCCCCAAAATGTGTGTATTAACTTGGTTAGGCCATGATTCCCGGTATTGTGTGGTTTTCCTATACATTGTAAATCCTGCCTCCGTGATGTTGATGACGGAGGATGGGCGACAGTTGAGTTAGTGAGGCAGGACTCGATTTACAAGATTGGATTGTGTCTTGAGGCAATCTCTTGAGATATAAAAGAAGGAAGTGAGCAGAGAGACAGGGGGACCTCATACCACTAAGAAAGCAGTGCTGGGAGCAGAGCCCGTCCTTTGGACTCAGGATCCCTGCATGGAGAAGATCCTAGTCCAAGAGAAGATTGATGAGAAGGTTGACAGAAAGACAAACCCTTGCCCTGGAGCTGACACCCTGAATTTGGATCTTTAGCCACTTCACTGTGAAGAAATAAATTTCTCTTTGTTAAAGCCATCCACTTGTGGTATTTCTGCTAGAGCAGCACTACATGACTAAGAAAAAAAAAAAACATGACTAAGACATGCACCAATTACCCGCAACAGTGCTGTGCTGACCAATCCAGTGCAACACGCCCTCATTAGGATGAAACAGGCAGGGCATCCCCCTGAAGCCCATTTTCGGTCACAGCAGCCAAGTTGGAGCTGCATATTTCTGGCACTTGACACCACCCCACCCCTAAGAGGGGGCCTTACCCACTCACACCGGGGGCCTGAGGGCTGGCAATACCACCCACTCCATCTAGCCACCCATGACAGGGGCCTGAGAATCAGTGGCGACCCCCAATCCCTCCATTCAACAGCACTGGGCACCCAAAGACTGGCTGTACTACCCTCCCCACTGCACTTTCTAGTGGATGGGATACACACTCCATCCAGCCCTGGAGGCAGCTGACAGCCCCCTGTCTTGCCCCCCTTACCAGCCTTCACTGCAGTCAGAGACCTGTGCCTTCTCCAAACACCCCCATGCTGCTCTGCCATCCCAGAACTATAGGTGAGAGTCTCTGCACCATGCACTCAGTGACTGACCACCTGGGCACCTGTGCCCTGACCAACTGGTAAGTGGTGGAGCGCACACACAACACCCAACCCAACAACCAGGAAGAACATCCCCTGCACCTACAGCTAGGTGATCACCAGGATAGATTCATCACCTCACCAAAAAACACCCCGTACATCATCAGCACCCCCACAAGAACAGTGAACCAACTCCTGAGCTCACCCACCTAGTAGCTGCTCTGACCAAGAGGAGACGGAAGGTGGAAGCTTCAATGAGGCAAAACTAACAGCCAGAGCAGCACACACTCAGCCTACTCAGACTTATCAAAACTAAACAAAAATTCAGAATGTAGTAAACAAAAATAAATAAATAAATATAATAACTTATTGATGCCTTAGAGACAACAGTCAATATAAAATCACATAAAGAAGCAGAACAAGATACCTCCAGAAACCAACCAAAATAAAGAGCCAGAAAACCTCCCAAGGAAGATAAGGCAATGGAACTACCTGATAAAGAAATCAAAAGACTAACATACAGAGCTCTCTAAGTGATCAAAAAGGTGATTAGGAAAAACACAGAACAAAGAACAGACGAACTCAGGAAAACAATACAAGAACAAAATGACAGAATAAACATGTTGCTAGAAACTATACAGAAACAAAGACTAGAAATCCAAAAGATTAACAATAAAATTTCAGAATGAGACAACTCAATAGAAGGTTATAGGAGCAGAACTGAGACAATGGAAGTCAGAATTAGAGAGACTGAAGATAAACTCCTTGACACCAATTTGTTTGAAGAAAAACCAGTAAAAAAGGATGAATAAAAATTAAGAAAGCCTAAGAATTATGTCAGAAACTATCAAGAGGAAAAACCTACGAGTGATAGGAGTACCAGAATAGGGGGGATAATAGAAAACACCAAGAGAACTCTCAAAAATTTGCAGTCAGAAAACTTCCGTAATATTATGAAAAAAGAGAGATATCTATCCAAGAAACTCAACGAACCCCATATAGGACAGACGCCAAAAGAAAGTCACCAAGACATACCATAATCAAACTTGCCAAAAACAAAGGCAAAGAAAGAATCCTGAGAGCAACTAGAGATAAACGAAAACTCACCTACAACAGAGAACCAATAAGACTAAGCTCTGATTACTCAGCAGAAACCATGCAGGCAAGAAGACAATGGGATGACATATATAAAGACTTGAAGGAAAAAAAATTGCCAGCCAAGAATTATATATCCAACAAAACTGGTGGAGACTATGATGGCCAAATTAGGTCATTTTCCAATAAACAGAAATAAGGGAATATGTAAAAATCAGACAAAAATTACAAGAAATATTAAAGGAAGTCCTCCAGTTAGAGAACCAACAAAATCTGGCAACAATCCAAGACTAGGACACAGGACAAATTAACCAGATACCAAGACAGATATGGAATTCACAAAAACAAAACAAGGCTAAAAGGCTGAAAATAGGGAACCAGAGACATCAATACATAAACAACAACATCAAAACAAAAAACAGGGAATAACGGTGTACTCATAGAACTTCCATATGGAGAGGAAATCAAGGTGATATGAAGAAATAAAAGACTGGTTTAAACTTAGAAAAATTAAGATAAATTTCAAGATAACCACAAACAAAGCTAATATACCTACTTGTCAAAATAAAAAAGAAGAAAAACAAAGACTGAGCAAACATTAAATCAACAATTATAAAAGAGATGAAAAAAATGCATAAAGAACTCACCACAGAAAACGAAGCAGAACAAAGAAACTGTCAACACCACACACACACAATACAACAAAATGACAGCAGTAAACTCACACTTATGAATAATTACACTGAATGTAAATGGCCTAAATGCACCAGTAAAGAGAGTGGAAAAACGAATTAAAAAATATGACTCATCTACATGCTGTCTACAAGAGACACACCTTAGACAGAAAGACATGAACTAAAACTCTAAGGATGGAAAAAAATGTACCTAGCAAACAACAACCAAAAAAGAGCAGGAGTGGCAATATTAACCTCTGCAAAATTCACATAAAGGATAAGGAAGGACACTGCATAATGATTAAAGGGAGGACATAACTAGGAGGACATAACCATAATAAACATACAGGCACCCAATGACAAGGAGCCAAAATTCGTTTTAAAACAAACTCTAACAGCATTGAAAAGAGAAATAGACAGCTTTACATTAATAAGTAAGAGACTTCAACGAACCACTGTCCATGAAGGACAGAACATCTATAACGAAACTCAATAAAGATACAAAAGATCTAAACACCACAGTCAACCAGCCTGATCTCATAAACATACACAGAACACTTCACCTGACAACAGCAAAGTATATAATCTTTTCCAATGCACATGGAACATTCTCCGTAAGAGACCACATTTTAGGCCACAAAGCAAGCCTGAACAAAATCCAAAACATCAAAATAATAAAAAGCATCTTCTCTGATCATGCTGTAAAAGTAGAAATCAATAACAGAAACAGCAAGAAAAAAAAAATCAAATGCTTTGAAACTGAACAATACCTGTTCAAAAACTATTGGGTAATAGAAGAAATCAAGGATGGGATAAAAAAAAAAAAAATTCATAGACTCAAAAGAGCATGAAAACACATCTTACCAAAAGCTTTGGGACACAGCATAAGCAGTGTTCAGAGGTCAATTTATAGCAATAGATGTACACATCAGGAAAGAAGAAAGGGTCAAAATCAAAACATTAACTCTACAACTCAAACAAATAGAAAGAAATCAGCAAAAGGAGCCTTCAGGCACTAGAAGAAAGAAAATAATGAAGATTAGAGCAGAATTCAACAGCATATCAAAAAAAATAATACAACATGACCAAGTGGGAAAGATGATTCAACATTAGAAAATCAATCTACATAATCCATCATATAAATAAAACAAGAGTCACATGATCGTACCAATCGACACAGAAAAGGCATTCAACAAAGTCCAACACCCATTCCTGATAAAAGCTCTCAATAAGATAGGAATAGAAGGGAAATTCCTCAACATAATAAAGGGCATCTATACAAAACTAACAGCCAACATCATTCTCAATGGAGGGAGGCTAAAAGCATTCCCTGTGAAAACCAGAACCAGACAAGGATGCCCTTTATCACTATTCTTATTCAACATTGTGCTGAAAGTCCTAACTAGAGCAATAAGGTAAGAAAAAGAAATAAAGGGCATTCAAATTGGTAAGAAAGAGGTAAAACTATCCCTATTCACAGATGATATGATCTTATACACAGAAAACCCCCAGAGAAGATTTTAGCAAAGTAGCAGGATAAAGATTAATATACAAAAATCAGTTGGATTCCTCTACACCAATGAAGAGAGCTTCAAAAAGGAAATCACAAAAAGCAGTAACATTTACAATAGCCCCAAAGCAGATAAAGTACTTAAGAATAAATCTAACCAGAGACGTAAAAGACCTATACAATGAAAACTACAGAACACTACTACAAGAAAACAAAAGAGACATAGAAAAGTGGAAAAACATATCATGCTCATGGAGAGGGAGATTCAACATTGTGAAAATGTCAGTTCTACCCAAATTGATCTACAGATACAATGCAATCCCAAACCAAATTCCAACAGCATTCTTTAACAAGATGGAGAAACAAATCACCAACTTTACATGGAAAAGGCAGAGGGCCCAGAGGAGTAAAGCACTACTGAAGAAGAACAAAGTGGGGGGCCTCACTCTACCTGACTTTAGAACCTATTAAACAGTCACAGTAGTCACTACAGCATGGTACTGGCACAACAACAGACACATAGACCAATGGAACAGAACTGAGAACCCAAACATAAGTCCATCCATCTATGAGCAATTGATATTTGATGGAAGGGACAAAGTCCATTAAATGGGGAGATAACAGGTCCTTTAAGAAATGATGCTGGCGTAACTGGATGTCCACCTGTAAAAAAATGAAACAAGATACCTCATACCATACACAAAAACTGACTCAAAATAGATCAAAGACATAAATATAAAATCTAAAAAAATAAAGATTGTGAAAGAAAAAATAGGAACAATGCTAGGGACCCTAACCCATGACATAAATAGTATACAAACCATACCTAACAATGCTACAAACACCAGAAGAGAAACTAGATAATTGGGAGCCCTTAAAAATTACACAACTGACAAGGCAGGGCCAAGAGACAGAATAGCCAGATGCCTCTTGCCATCCCTCTTACAACAACCTGAAAAAACATGAGAAATGATTATATTTATGACAAGCTAGGAGCCCTGAACATAAAAGGCAGTTAGAAAACAGACTAAGCGGCAGGGGGAGGGAGAGACAGCTCAGAAAAGGAGAGGAGTTGCCGGACCTGAAACGCTGGGATCCCTCAGGCTCCATTCCTGGGAGTAGCCGCAGTGGGCTGGTAGTAGCATTCAGCTGCAGTTTCCTCAGGGAGAAGCAGCCAGCCACACAGCCTATTCACACCTCCAGAACCAGAGAAGAACAGAGCTCTAGATAACATGTAACTTCTTGCATATATTTTAACATGACCCCATCCCCCAAGCCAGCTTCAGCAGTTGTTGATTTCCCAGGGCCTGAGATAGGCCCTATTAAGTGCCCTGAGCCATCCTGCTGGCTGTGGAGTAGATGTAAATTCCCAATTGGGGGAGAAGATAATTTGCCACCTCCACTAACCAGGGGAACTCAGGACAGAAGCAGTTCCTGTCCAGGCATAAACGGTCTGTGGACTTTGACTACCTTTCACCCCTGCATGGTCCTATGTGGGCCTATTTCAGAAGAATAGGCCCTTGTTGGCAGACTGCAACCATTTCAGCTGTGCGGTGAAGTGTTTGATATTTGACGTTGCTTTGCCTATTAAACAGGGTCCTCACCTACCCACAACAGGGTCGTAAGGACTGGTGGTTCCACTCAGGTCACCCAGCCACCTGTGACAGGGGCCCAGGAATAACTGGTACTGCCCAGTCCTTACAAACAAAAGCATTGGGTGCCCAAGATCCATCTGCAGAACCCACACATCTGTACAATCTAGTAAACGGGGACACGCTTTCCTCATAGACACTCGGGGGATGGTTCACAGCCCCCTGCAGCGTGACCCCCTGCTGCAACCTGATACCAGTATCTACACCAATCACCCCTCCCCTCTAAGACTGTAGGACAGAGCCTGTACCACACTTGATGATCAGCTACCTGGACACCTGAGCTGAATTCATACATGAAAAGTGAATGGACTTCTAGACTGATATACCTGATAACAGATCTAGCCATCTGGTGACAGGATGTCAGAGCTTCAAAAGCAAAAATAATCATACTAGCTCATTCAAGCAACCCATCTGGACATACCAAAACAAAACAAAGCAAGAAGCTAGGATACAGTACACAAACATAAAATAAACTAATACAATGACTTATAGATGGCTCAGAGTCAACAATCAATATCAAGTCATATAAAGAAACGGACCATGATTGCCTCAGCAAGCCCTCAAAACAAAGAATCAATGGATCTTCTGGATGAAGGTGTCTTCCTGGAATAACCGGATGCAGAATTCAAAAGATTAATATACAGAACTCTTCAAGACATCAGGAACAAGATTAGGAAGGAGATCGGGCAATACACAGAACAAGCCAAGAAACACACAGATAAAGTAGTCGAAGAAAGTAAAAAGGTGATTCAAGAACATAATGAAAAATTAATAAGCTGCAAAAATATAGAGACAGCAATCAGAAATTCACAAGATTAACAATAAAATTACAGAAGTAGACAACTCAATAGAAAGAGGAGCAGAATTAAGCAAGTGGAAGGCAGAATTGGTGAGCTTGAACACAAAGCACTTGGCACCAATATATTTGAAGAAAAATCAGATAAAAGAACTTTTAAAAATGAAGAAACCTTAAGAATCATGTGGGACACTATCAAGAGAAAAAGCCTACAAGTGACTGGAGTACCAGAACAGGGAGGGATAACAGAAAATACAGACAGAATCACTGAAGATTTGCTGGCAGAAAACTTTCCTGATATTGGGAAAGATGAGAAGATATCTATCCAAGATGGTCATCAAACTCCACATAAGGTAGATCGACTCGACGGCACTGGGTTAAAAGGAAGTCACCAAGATGTGTTATAATCAAACTTGCCAAAACCAAAGATAAAGAGAGAATTTTAAGAGCAGCTAGGGATGAACGAAAAATCACCTACAAAGGACAGTCAATAAGAATAAGCTCAGACTACTTGGCAGAAACCATGCAGGCAAGAAGGCAACAGGATGACTTATATAAAGCATTGAAGGAAAAAAATTGCCAGCCAAGAATCATATATCCAGCAAAACTGTCTCTCAAATATGAAGGTGAAATTAGGACACTTCTAGGTAAACAGAAGTTTAGGGAATTTGTAAAAACCAAACCAAAACTACAAGAAATACTAAAGGGAGTTTTTTGGTTAGAAGATCAATAATATCAGGTATCAACCCAATACTAGAACACTGGACAGAGCAATCAGAGGTCAACCTAGATAGGGAAATCACAAAAGCAAATCAAGATAAAAAACATGCTCGAAACAGCAATGTTATTATGCAAAAGAAGAAAACATAAAAACAATAAAGAGGGACTAAGAAATGCAGTCATAAATTTTTCATCTGGAGAGGAAGACAAGGTGATATTAAGAAATAAAAGTTAGGTTTAAACTTAGAAAAATACGGGGAAATACTAAGGTAACCACAAAGGTGATTAACTATCCTACTCATCAAAATAAAATACAAGAAAAAAGTAGAGACTCAGCAGAAACAAAATCAACAACAACAAATACGACGAAAAGACAATGGATCAAAATATACTACTGAGCACAAAAAATTAAGTGGGAAAAGGAAACTGTCCACAACACACAAAAAAATACATCAAAATGACAACACTAAACCCCTACCTATCTAAAATTATGCTGAATGTAAATGGACGAAATGGACCACTAAAGAGACAGAAAGTAGCAGAATGGATTTTAAAAAAACACAATCCATCTATATGCTGCCTACAAGAGACACAGCTTAGACTTAGAGACACAAACAAACTAAAACTCAAAGGATGGAAAAAAAAATCAAGCAAACAATAATTAAAAAAGAGCGGGAGTGGCGCTATTAATTTCCAGCAAAATAGGCTTTAAACTTAAATCAACCACAAAGAACAAGGAAGGACACTATACAATGATTAAAGGGACAATATACCAGGAGGATATAACCACATTAAATATTTATGCACCCAGTGACAGGGCTGTAAGATACATAAAACAAACTCTAACAGCACTGAAAAGTGAAATAGACAGCTCCACAATAATAGTAGGAAACTCCAACATGCCACTTTCGGTAAAGGACAGGACATCCAGAAAGAAGCTCAATAAAGACATGGAAGATCTAAATGCCACAATCAACCAACTTGACCTCATAGACATATACAGAACACTCAGCCAAGGATACTGTCTTTTCTAGTACACATGCAACATTCTCTAGAATAGACCACAAATTAGGTCATAAAGCAAGCCTTAGGAGAATCCAAAATATCAAAATATTACAAAGCATCTTCTCTGACCATAAGGCCATAAAAGTAGAAATCAATAACAGAAAAAACAGGGAAAAGAAATCAAACACTTGGAAACTGAACAACACCCTGCTCAAAAAGACTGGATTATAGAAGACATTAAGGATAGAAATAGAAGACATTAAGGATAGAAATTCATGGAATCCAATGAGAATGAAAACACTCCCTATCAGAACCTTCAGGACGCAGCAAAAGCAGTGTGCACAGGTCAATTTATATCAATAATTGCACACATCCACAAAGAAGAAAGGGCCAAAATCAAAGAATTATCCCTACAACTTGAACAAATAGAAAGAGAGCAACAAAAGAACCCTCAGGCACCAAAAGAGAGCAAATAATAAAAATTAGAGCAGAATTAAATGAAATGGAAAACAGTTGAAACAGATAACGAGACCAAAAGCTAGTTCTTTGAAAAAAATGAACAAAACTGATAAACCATTGGCCAAACTGACAAAAGAAAAACAGGAGAGGAAACAAATAACCCAAATAAGAAAGGAGATGGGTGATATTACAACAGACCCAACTGAAATTGAAACAATCATATTGGATTACTATGAAAAACTGCACTTAACAAATTTGAAAACGTAGGAGAAATGGATGAATTCCTAGCAACACACTACCTACCTAAAGTAACACAGAGGTAGAAAAACTAAATAGACCCATAACAAAAGAAGAGATTGAAAAGGTAATCAAAAAAACTCCCAATAAAAAAAAGCCCTGGTCTGGACAGCTTCACTGCAGAGTTCTACCGAACTTTCAGAGAAGACTTAACACTACTACTACTAAAGGTATTTCAGAGCATAGAAAAGGATGGAATACTACCAAACTCATTCTATGAAGCCAGAATATCCCTGATACCAAAAACCAGGTAAAGAAAGCACACAAAAAAGAAATTACAGACCTGTATGAACTTATGAACTTAGATGCAAAAATCCTCAACAAAATTCTAGCCAACAGAATTCAACAACCTATCAAAAAAATCATTCACCATCACCAAGTGGGATTCATACCAGGTATGCAGGGATGGTTCAACATTAGAAAAACAATTAATGTAATCCATCATATAAATAAAACAAAAGACAAGAACCACATGATTTTATCAACTGATGCAGAAAAGGCATTTGACAAAGTTCAACACCCATTCATGATAAAAACTCTCAGCAAAATAGAAATAGAAGGAAAATTCCTCAGCATAATAAAGGGCATTTTATACAAAGCCAACAGCCAACATCATCCTAAGTGGAGAGAGCCTGAAAGCATTCTGCTTGAGATCGGTAACCAGACAAGGATGCCCTTTACCACCACTCTTATTCAACATTGTGCTGGAGGTCCTAGCCAGAGCAATTAGGCTAGATAAAGAAATAAAGAGCATCCAGATTGTCAAAGAAGAAGTAAAAGTATCTCTATTTGCAGATGACATGACCTTATATATAGAAAACCCTAAGGAATCCTCCAGAAAACTACTGAAACTAATAGAAGAGTTCAGCAGAGTACCTGGATACAAGATAAACATACAAAAATCGTTCAATTCCTCTACACCAACAAAGAGAACATCGAAGAGGAAATCAGCAAATCAATTCTATTTACAGTAGCCCCCAAGAAGATAAAATACTTAGGAATAAATCTTACCAGAGATGTAAAAGTCTTATACAAAGAAAAGTACAAAACTCTTCTGCAAGAAACCAAAACAGACTTAACAATAGTGGAAAAACATACCTTGCTCATGGATAGGAAGACTCAACATTGTAAAAATATCTATTCTACCAAAAGCCATCTATAGATACAATGCAATTCTGATTCAAATTCCAATGACATTTTTTAATGAGATGGAGAAACAAATCACCAACTTCATATGGAAGGGAAAGACGCCTCAGATAAGTAAAGCATTACTGAAAAAGAAGAACAAAGTGGAAGGCCTCACTCTACCTGATTTTAGAAACTACTATACTGCCATGGTAGTGAAAACAACCTGGTACTGGTACAAAAACAGATACGTAGACAAATGGAATGGAATTGAGAACCCATCCATATACGAGCAGCTGATATTTGACAAAGGCCCAAAGTCAGTTAAATGCAGAAAAGACAGTCTTATTAATAAATGGGGCTGGCATAACTGGATATCCATCTGCTGTGGTCTTTGATCTTCTTTAGTAAGTGCTTCAAGTCCTCTTCATTTTCAGCAAGCAAGGTTGTGTCATCTACATAACGCAGGTTGTTAATGAGTCTTCCTCCAATCCTGATGCCCTGTTCTTCTTCTTATAGTCCAGCTTCTCATATTATTTGCTCAGCATACAGATTGAATAGGTATGGTGAAAGAATACAACCCTGGCGCACACCTTTCCTGACTTTAAACCAATCAGTATCCCCTTGTTCTGTACGAACAACTGCCTCTTGATCTATGTAAAAGTTCCTCATAAGCACAATTAAGTGTTCTGGAATCCCCATTCTTCGCAGTGTTATCCATAGTTTGTTATGATCCACACAGTCAAATGCCTTTGCATAGTCAATAAAACACAGGTAAACATCCTTCTGGTATTCTCTGCTTTCAGGTAGGATTCGTCCAACATCAGCAATGATACCGGTTCCACGTCCTCTTGTGAAATGGGCCTGAATTTCTGGCAGTTCTCTGTCGATATACTGCTGCAGCTGTTTTTGAATGACCTTCAGCAAAATTTTGCTTGCCTGTGATATTAATGATATTGTTCTATAATTTCCACAATCATTTGGATCACCTTTCTTGGGAATAGGCATAAATATGGATCTCTTCCAGTCAGTTGGCCAGGAAACTGTCTTTCATTTTTCTTGGCATAGATGAGTGAGCATCTGCAGTGCTACATCTGTTTGTTGAAACATCTCAATTGATATTCCATCAATTCCTGGAGCCTTGTTTTTTGCCAGTGCTTTCAGAGCAGCTTGGACTTCTTCCTTCAGTACCATCGGTTCCTGATCATATGCCACCTCTTGAAATGGTTGAACATCGACTAATTCTTTTTGGTATAATGACTCTGTGTATTCCTTCCATCTTGTTTTGATGCTTCCTGCGTCGCTTAATATTTTCCCAATGGAATCCTTCACTGTTGCAACTCGAGGCTTGAATTTTTTCTTCAGTTCTTTCAGCTTGAGAAACTCCGAGCTTGTTCTTCCCTTTTGGTTTTCTGTCTCCACTCTTTGCACGTCATTATAATACTTTACTTTGTCTTCTTGAGACGCCCTTTGAAATCTTCTATTCAGTTCTTTTACTTCATCAATTCTTCCTTTTGCTTTAGCTGCTCAATGCTCAAGAGCAAGTTTCAGAGTCTCCTCTGACATCCATCTTGGTCTTTTCTTTCTTTTGGGTCTTTTCAGTGACCTCTTGCTTTCTTCAGGTATGATGTCCTTGATGTCATTCCACAACGCATCTGGTCTTCGGTCACTAGTGTTCCGTGCGTCAAATCTATTCTTCAGATGGTCTCTAAATTCAGGTGGGATATACTCAAGGTCATATTTTGGCTCTCGTGGACTTGCTCTGATTTTCTTCAGTTTCAGCTTGAACTTGCATATCAGCAATTGATGGTCTGTTCCACAGTCGGCCCCTGGCCTTGTTCTGACTGATGATATTGAGCTTTTCCATTTTTCTTTCCACAGATGTAGTCAGTTTGATTTCTGTGTGTTCCATCTGGTGAGGTCCATGTGCATAAAAAAAAAAAAAAATTTTTTTTTTTGTATAGTCACCGTTTATGTTGGTGAAAGAAGGTATTTGCGATGAAGAAGTCATTGGTCTTGCAAAATTCTATCATTCGATCTCCGGCATTGTTTCTATTGCCAAGGCCATATTTTCCAACTACTGATCCTTCTTCTTAGTTTCCAACTTTCACATTTCAATAGCCAGTAATTATCAATGCATCTTGATTGCATGTTCGGTCAATTTCAGACTGCAACAGCTGATAAAAACCTTCTATTCCTTCACTTTGGCCCTAGTGGTTGGTGCATAAATTTGAATAATAGTCGTATTAACTGGTCTTCCTTGTAGACGTATGGATATTATCCTATCACTGACAGCGTTATACTTCAGGATAGATCTTGAAACGTTCTTTTTGACAATGAATGCAACACCATTCCTCTTCGAGTTGTCATTCCCAGCATAGTAGACTATCATTAGCCATTAGAGAAATCCAAATCAAAGCTACAATGAGATTCCATCTCACTCCAACAAGGCTGGCATTAATCCAAAAAACACAAAATAATAAATGTTGGAGAGGTTGTGGAGAGACTGGAAAACTTCTGCACTGCTGGCGGGAATGTAAAATGGTAGAAACACTTCAGAAATTGATTTGTTGCTTCCTTAAAATGCTAGAAATAGAACTACCATACGATCTAGCAATCCCACTCCTTGGAATATATCCTAGAGAAAAAGAGCCTTTACACAAACAGATGTAAGCACACCCATGTTCATTGCAGCACTGTTTACAATAAAAAAAGATGGAAGCAACCAAGGTGCCCATTAATGGATGAACGGATAAATAAATGATGGTATATTCACACAGTGGAATACTATGCATCAATAAAGAACAATGATGAGTCCATGAAACATTTCATAACATGGAGGAATCTGGAAGGCATTATGCTGAGTGAAATTAGTCAGTTGCAAAAGGACAAATACTGTATAAGACCACTATTATAAGAACTCAAGAAATAGTTTAAACAGAGAAGAAAATATTCTTTGATGGTTATGAGATGGAGGAGGGAGGGAGGCAGGAAGAGGGGTTTTCACTAATTAGATAGTAGATAAGAATTATTTTAGGTGAAGGGAAAGACAACATACAATACAGGCGAGGTCAGCACAACTGGACTAAACTAAAAGCAAAGAAGTTTCCTGAATAAACTGAATGCTTCGAAGGCCAGCATAGCAGGGGTGGGGATTTGGGGACCATGGTTTCAGGCGACATTTAAGTCAATTGGCATAAAAAAATCTATTAAGAAAACATTTTGCATCCCACTTTGGAGAGTGGCTTCTGGGGTCTTAAACCCTAGCAAGCGGCCATCTGAGATGCATCAATGGGTATCAACCCACCTGGAGCAAAGGAGAATGAAGAACACCAAAGATTCAAGGTAATTATGAGCCCAAGAGACAGAAAGTAACACATAAACCACAGACTGCAACAACCTGAAACCAGAAGAGCTAGATGGTGCGCAGCTACAACTGATGACTGCCCTGACAGGGAGCTCAAGGGAGAGCCCCTGAGGGAGCAGGAGAGCAGTGGGATGCAGACCCCAAATTCTTGTAAAGAGACCAGACTTAATGGTCTGACTGAGACTAGAAGGACCCTGGAGGTCTTGGACCCCAGACCTCCTGTTAGCCCAAGGCAAGAGCCATTCCCAAAGCCAACTCTCCAGACAGGGATTGGACTGGACTATGAGATAGAAAATGATAGTGGTGAAGAATGAGCTTCTTGGATCAAGTAAACACACGAGACTATGTTGGCGTCTCCTGTCTGGAGCGGAGATGAGAGAGCAGAGGGAAGCTGGCCGAATGGACATGAAAATAGAGAGTGGAGGAAGGAGTGTTCTGTCTCATTAGGTGGAGAGCAATTAGGAGTATATAGCAAGGTGTACATAAATTTTTGTATGAGAGACTGACTTGATTTGTAAACTTTCACTTAAAGCACAATAAATTTTTTCTTTAAATTACACAATTATGCTCATCAAAAGAGTAAAAAAGAGAACATATGGAGTGGGAAAAAAAAAATTGGCTATGACATATTCGACCATGATCTAATCTCTAAAATCTACAAAACAGTTCTACACCTCAGTAACAAAAAGGCAAATAATCCAAGTAAAAACTTAGCAAAAAATATGAAGAGACACTTAACTAAAGACATTCAGGGGCCAACAGACACATGAGGAAATGCTCATGATCATTAACCATTAGAGAAATGCAAATAAAACCAAAGTGAGATACCATCTCACCCTGATAATACTGGCAGTAATCCAAAAAACAAAAAATACCAAATGTTGGAGAGGTTGCAGGGAGATTGGAACTCTTATGCACTGCTAGTGGGAATGTAAAATGGTTCAACCACTTTGGAAAATGATACAGCACTTCCTTAAAAAGCTAAAACTAGAAGTACCGTACAATCCAGCAATTCCACTCCTAGGAATATATACTAGAGAAATAAGAGCCAGCACACAAATAGACACACACACACCGAAGTTCAATGCAGCACTATTCACAATAGAAAAGATGGAAACAACCTAAATGTCCAAAAACAGATGAATGGATAAGCAAATTACAGTACACACACACACAATGGAATACTGCACAATGATAAAGAACAATGAGGAAACTGTGAAACATCTCACAACATGGATGAATCTAGAGGGCGTTATGCCGAGTGAAATAAGTCAATTGCAAAAGGACAAATATTGTGTGAGACCACTATTATAATAAGAACTCATGAAAAGGTTTACACACAGGAAAAAAACATTCTTTGATGGTTATGAGGGTGGGGAAGGGAAATCACTAGATAGTAGACAAGTATCAACTTTGGTAAAGGGAAAGACAATGCATGATACAAGGGAAGGAAGTCAGCACAACTGGGCCAAAGCAAAAGCATAGACATTTCCTAGACACAACCAATCACTTTGAGGGACTCAGTAGCTGGGGCTGAGGACCATAGTCTTGAGGGGACATCTAGGTTAATTGGCATAACATGGTTCATAAAGAAAATGTTCAACATCTCACTTTGGCGAGTACTATCTTGGGTCTTAAAAGCTTGTGAGTGGCCAAGATACAACCATTGGTCCCACTCTGTCCAGGGCAAAGGATAATGAGGAAAACAAGACAAAAGGAAAGTATTAGCCCAAAGGACTAAAGGACCACATGAACCAAAGACTCCACCAGCCTGAGCCCAGAAGAACTAGATGGTGCCTGGCTACCACCACTGACTGCTCTGACAGGGATCAGAACAAACAGTTCCAGATAGAACAGGAGAAAATATAGAATAGAATTCTAATTCACAAGAAAAGACCAGACTTCTGGTCAGACAGAATGGAGGAACCCCCAAGACTATGGCCCTTGGACACCTGCTAATTCAGAACTGAAACCAGTCCCAAAGCCCACTTTTCAGACAAAGATTAGACAGGCCTTTAAAACAATGAGGAATGGTCTTCTTAGCTCAATAAAAATATACAAGACCAAATGGGCAACTTCTGTCCAAAAGCAAGACAAGAAAGCAGGAAGGGACAGGAAAATTCTGTAAATGGAATTCAGGGAAGCCAACAGTAGTGTAGAAGGATTTGATAGCAGTTTCATATAGAAACTTCATAGTGAACCTAAAAAAACAATCATGCTGCAGTGCAAAAGCACAAGCATTGAAGTCAGAATGCTCTGGGTTCCATTGCTGGCTCTGCCACTTTATAACCTGCTGAAAGCTTTGTTTTTTCATCAAGAAGATGGAGATAATACCTTCCTCACAAGGTTGTTTTAAGTACTGGTTCTGTATTTAAAGCAATTACAATAACTGGCTGTGTAATCCTACCCTTAATTGAGGTGATAGTCCCATCACTGTTAACCACCCACCTTTCCCCTTCACTCCCTCCCCTGGTATCTTAGGCTGGGTCCTCTAGAGTAGGGAAACCAGTGATGTATATAAATATGTATATAGAGAGATTTATATCAAGGAAATGGCTCACATAGTTGTAGAGGGTAGCATGTCCCAAGTCCATGGGTCAGGCTGGAGGCTTCAGGGGCTCGGGAACCCCAGATTGGCAGGTCAGACAGCAGGATCTGGCTTTCAGGCTGCAGAGGCCAATGAACCCCAGGATCAGCAGGTAAGAACAGCAGGCCGCTGGTTCACAGGCTAAGGAGGCTGGTGAATCCCAAGATTAGCAGGTAAGCTTCTAGCTCAAGTCCCAAGAACTGGAGGTCAGATGAACAGGAGTCAGCTTAAGGATCCAGGGCAAGCAAAAGCCAGTGAGCTTTGCCAGAAAGTCTACCTATATATGCAGGTTACACCCCCAAGGAAACTCCCTTTTAACTGATTGGCTGCTTATAACAGATCTAAACATGGAGGTGCTTACATTATATCAGATCTCATTATGGAGGTGATTACATTATTACATAGCTGTCAAACTACATCATAACTGCCAAAGCACTGAGAATCACGAACCAGCCAAGCTGACACACTATCTTTACCATCACACTTGATAATCACTAATAAACTTTATTCTCTGTACATTCATCTTTCCTTGTCTTTTTATATAAGTAAGATCACACAATATTTGTCCTTTTGTGATTGACTTATTTCATACAGCATAATGACTTCTAGTTCCATCCATATTATAAATCCATATTATAGCATATATCAAGAGTTCATTTCTCTTACTGGCTGAGTAGTATTCCACTGTATGTATGTATTACTTTTTGTTTATCCATTCATCTGTTGATGGGCGTTTAGGTTGTTTTCACCTTTGGGCTATTGTGAACAGTGCTGCAGAGAACGCTGGTGTACAAGTCTCTGTCTTAGTCAACTAGTGGTGCTATAACAGAAATACCACAGGTGGATGGCTTGAACAAAGAGAAATTTATTCTCTCACAGTCTAGGAGGCTATAAGTCCGAATTCAGGGTACCAGCTCCAGGGGAAGGCTTTGTCTCTCTGTTGGCTCTGAGAGAATATCCTTGTCATCAATCTTCCCCAGTCGAGGAGCTTCTCAGTGCAGGGAGCCCAGGTCCAAAGGATACGCTATTCTTCTGGCTCTTGCTTCTTGGTGGTATGAGGTCCCCATGTCTCTCTGCTTGCTTCTCTCTTTTATATTTCAAAAGAGATTGACTTAAGACACAACCTAATCTTATAGAGTCCTGCCTCATTAACATAACTGTGGCTAATCCCACATCATTAACATCACAGAGGCAGAATTTACAACACATAGGAAAATCACATCAGATGACAAAATGGTGGACAATCACACAATAATGGACTCATGTACTAGCCAAGTTGACAGACATTTTTGGCAGACACAATTCAATCCATAACATTCCACCCTTTGGCCTCCCAAAATTCATGTCCTTGCCACACATAAAACTTATTCACCCCATCATATTATAGCAAAAATCTTAATTCAACTCCAAGTCCAAAATCCAAAGCTTCTTTTTCGTTTGTGAAATCTAGAATACAAGTTATCTGCTTCCAAAGTACAATGGTGTAACAGGCACAAGCTAGACATTTCCATTACAAATGGGAAAAATTGGAAGAAGGGTTAATAGGCACCAAGCAAGTCAGCAGAACACATTACATTAGCTCTCGAGACTTGAAAATAATCCTCTGTTTTCTGGGACCATTTAGACAATGGCCCTGCCCTCCAGATTCTAGGTTTTGGCCACACTCTCCAGATTCTAAATGGAGGCCCCTTGGCCTCAGGCTTTAGCTTCACCTTCCAAGCCCACTGGAAGAGCAACTCTGCTCGCTCAAATTTGGGCAGCCCCATTCTCCTATGCCATCTGAGTGGCAACTTCACCCTTTGAGCATTACGATCTTTTAAGATCTAGATGAGATCAAACTGACAACAAACAGCAACTCAAAAGATTAGATAGGAAACTTAGGGGGCAGTGAGTTTATATTAACGGGGGAGGAGGAACTCAGAAAAGGAGGGTGAGTATGATTGCACAACTTGAAGAATATAATCAAAGTCACTGAATTGTACATGTATAAACGGCTGAACTTGTGTATGTTTTACTGTGTATATTCTCAACAACAAAATAAAATTATATATATATATTTAAAAAAAAGAATTGGTCCTGTACATGAAAAATTGAACTCAGTGCTGAGCACATAGTAAGGCCTAACTAAATTAAGAATAACTAAATTAAGTAACTAACTAAAGAATAATTAGGACCATGTTTCCGAAAACACTAGAAAATGATGATTGAAACTGGAATTGGATATAAGACTGTTCTTATAAGGAGAGCTTAAGATACATGAGAAAACCTAATTTATAAAATTAAATGCTGCTAATTTAAAGTGAGTCGTGAGGCAGTGGTAGTTATTCTCCCAAGATGGCCACCATCAATTTCTTTTCTCCCTGTATGAGCATGCCACTCTCCTCATCAAGCAGTGGAATCTATTTTCCTTCCCTTGAATTTGGGCTTGCCTTGTAACTTTTTGGAAATGACACTGTCCCAGATCTAGTGTTACCCTTTACAGCTTGGCACCTGCTCCTTTTCTTCTTAAAGTTACAGTATAAGAAGCCTTACTAACCTGAGACTACCCTGGTTGGAGGAGGCCCAAGCTAACCACATGAAGAGGACACATGCAGAAGCATAAAACATGTGAGTGAAGCTTTCTGGGACCGTCCAGCTCAGCCAACATACCACTGAATTTAACATTTGAGAAACAGATAACTGAAACAGAGGTGGAACTTTCAAACTATAAATTGTATTTACTAGTAGCCTGAGACTGTCAGAAGCTGCTAATCAAATTGTCTTTCCTCTCTTCGCAGAAAATATTGGTGTGTACACTCAGTTTCAGACGATGCTGGAAATAAGCATCACCTCAGGAGTAGAAGGGAGAGATGTGATTCCAGAAACACTCTTTTTACATAACAAACCAAGATTCACTGTTTGGGGCTGCAAAAAAAAAAAAACAAAGAAGGGACCCAGTGAGTGTAAAAGAAGCAAGAAATCCTCTGGTTAAGGCATGATTCTTTCTTAACCATAGATTAAAAAAAAAAAACAAAAAACTTTTTTTTTTAATTTGACAGATCCCATGGAAACACAACTTACAGATTATATCTCACTTCTAGGAAACCTGAATTTATTACTAAAAACTACTTTGATAATATATTTTTCTTTCCCTACACAGAACCGGTATTTAAGAACACATTCACAATAAGCTTTTTCAAATTTATAACTTAACTGAGACTGGATTTATGGTTTGAGAACATCTTGGGGTCAATTTATCTTGTGAATAATAAACTGACTGTCCTTACCAGTGGTCAAGAGTGTGATACCAGAAATTGGTTCTAAAAACACAAGATAATTCAATAGTCATATAGTCCTTGAAATGCTTGGCCTTCCCCATTGTCATTTTCCTTCTTTCCTTAGAGTAAATCCTTTCCTAGTCTTTAAAAGACTCTTCTGTGTTATTATCATCTTCAACTGATTATGAAATAAAAAATAAGTCTTCCACCTCTTCCCACAAATATTCTCCCTGACCCATTTCCCATATACTGTGACAGAAGATGGCATGAAGAATCATTCTGGGCATAAAAGCTTTTCAGGTCTTTAATAATATGAGCTCACCTCTATTGATTAAGTGAAAATTTTCCTCTGATTTGCTGACTATGACCTTGTTCTGAATAGCCTCCAATGAAATCACTGCAGTTTTAGCTCTCCATAATTTCAAGACAGTTATTTACTAGCTTATTTCTTTTAATCAAGCATTTATCTTCATAAAATAAAATAAGTTCTAAATTAAACAAATTTTAAATGGCAGTTTCGAATAGCAAGGCCAGGAAGACTTAACATTTGATCTTACTATAGCCTGTTTTTATATCCAAAGTTGCATTCATTTTTTACACACATCTTCCACAAAGAATGAAAGGAATTGGCTTGGTTTAAAAAGATAGAAGCAAAATTAAGAAGAAATTTCATTCATTAAAAAAAATTTAATGAAAGCCAGGTATGTGCCAGTCACAGCCCCAGGTTGTAGGGATATGAAGATACGTCAGTCCCAATCCCTCAGTATATGCATGGTTTAACACAGAAGCAGACCTAGAACAACAAGCCACATAAAACAACGTTGGGAGAGAAAATATGTCAACGTGATAAATGCTGTAAGAGGAAGGAAATACTACATAGACATGAAGTAGTAGGCAGCAGAAGGGCAGGGGTGTTAGGAAAAGCTTCTCTGAGGCAGTAAGTTTGATCAAGGCCTAAAACCAGCTGCCATTGAGTCGACTCTGACTCATGGTGACTTCGTGTGTGTCAGGGTAGAACTTTGCTCCATACAGTTTTCAATGGCTGATTTTTCAGAAGTAAATTGCCAGGTCTTTCCTCTGAGGTGCCCCTGGGTGGACTCAAATTTCCAACCTTCTAGTTAGCAGTGGAGTGCGTTAACCCTTCGCACCACCCAGGGACTAGAGCAGGGCCTACGACCTGTTTACTGAATGATAGGAGGAAAGCAGAGGCAGTGGGAGAGGCTAAGGTACATTTGAGACAGAGGATATAGTGGAAACAGAGGAAAAAGGCCTGAAACAGAAGCCTAGAAGTGCCAAGCATTTTCAGGAAATATCAAGGAGTATAGTGGGTAAGTCTGGGAAGGGAAGCTGTATTCGTTTCTTAGGGCTTAAAGCAATAGAAATTTATTCTCTCAGAGTTATGGAGGTTACAAATCTAAAATCAAGGTGTCAGCAGAGTTGTCTCTCTCCTGGTTTCTGGTGGTTGCCAGCAATCCTTGGCATTCCTTGGCTTGTAGCTGAATCACTCCAATCTCTGCCTCTACTGCTATATGGCCTTCTCCCCTGTGTATCTTCACATGGCTTCTTCTAAGGATACCAGTCATTGGACTTAGAGCCCACACTAGTCCAGTATGACCTCATCTCAACTAACCACATCTACAAAGACTGTATTTCTAAACAAGGTCACATTCTGAGGTTCTAGGTGAACATGAATCTTGCGGGACACTATTCAACCCAGTATAGAGACCACGCTGAGGAATTTGGAGGCAGTAAGGCCCATGTTCCCAAACTTCAGTTGTCACATATCACTCTTGACAAATTTTGTCATATCTACATGCCACCTACTCTTCTATTTTACATCACTGTACTTGGAAATTTTATTCAGGTCAGTTCTCTTTTTCTTACTTGTATCCATTTATTTTAAAAGGAAGTATCGTATCGCTGCCATAAATGGAAAATCAGTATCACTTGCCTCAGCTATAAAGTATCCATAAAATCAAGTATTTGTCAAATTTTTAATGAAAATAAAAATTTAACAATGAAATATATAAAATAATAAGTCTGATTGATTTATAAAAAATAGGATTCTTAGTCGTGAGAATGGAACTGTTGTGACCAGCTATAATAAAAGAGATCTGGCTCAACCTTGCCTCACCTAAAAAGGTGAAGTTCTACATCAATAGGATGATTCTCCCCACTGGCAGACAGAATCCTGATTTAATGTGCACATAAATTATTGTATGATTCCACTTATACGAAATATCAGAACTGGCAAATGTATAGAGATAAAAGTTCGTTAGTGGTTACCAAAGGTGGGAGGGAGGGGAAGTTTCAGTTAAAGGTGACAGAAAAATTTGGAAACAGTGGTTATGGACACACGATTTGTACATGTAAAAAAAAAAATGCTGAAATGGCAGATGTTTTATTACATATATTTTTACCACAATTTTAAAAAATCACAATGTGCACATAATTAAAAAGAGCAAAAGAAACTTAACACCCTTCACTGATACAGCTGCATACTGAGAACGTTATCTCTAACAAAAAGAACGATAATCACTTCTGTTCAATAATCTTTTGTCAGCAGAAGTCATCTGACCAAGAGCTCTAAAACCCGTTTTACATCAGAATGTGTCATTATTTAGTAATATCAAAACAATAATGAAGGAAGATTTCTCATACATTCGCCCCTGCCATGTGATTTGCAAAAATCCTTATGATGACCCTCTAGCAAGTCTTTGGAGGGTCTCCTTATAATGTTCAAAATATTTTTTAGTAACTTCTCAGATGGGTTCTTTGGGTAGGTTCATAATCAGGTCTTTCATACAAGGTTTTCAATATTGTTAAATAGATGAATGGAACTAAAGGATGCATTGCAGAGCCCTGGGTATAGTAATAACTGCTACCATTTATTCAGAAACTCTGGTGGTGTAGTGCTTAAGTGCTACAGCTGCTAACCAAAGGGTTGGCAGTTCTAATCCACCAGGCGCTCCTCGGAAACTCTATGGGGCAGTTCTACTCTGTCCTATAGGGTGGCTATGAGTCGGAATGGACTCAATGGCACTGGGTTTGGTTTTTGGTTTACCATTTATTCAGCACTACTATGCCCAGGCAAGGAGCCTTGGTGGTGCAATGATTAGGCACTCACCTGCTAACCAAAAGGTTGGTGGTCTGAACCCACTCCGTGGCTCCATGTGAGAAAAGACTTGGCAATCTGCTCCTGTAAAGATCACAGCCCAGAAAACCCCATGGGGCAGTTATACTCTGTCCTATAGGGTCACCATTTGTTGGAATCGACACGACCGCACCTGACAACAACTATGTCCAGGCATTGCACGAAGCTATTCATATGCAGTTTCACATTTAACCCTCACAACAACACAAAGCAGCTACTATTGCTACTACAGTTTATAGCTGGGGAAAGTGAGGTTAAGAGAGGTAATGAGATTTGCTGACACACTGCTCAGAAGGGGAGGAATACATCTCCAACCTAGGGCGGCTGGCTTCCAGGACCATCACCCTGCAACTTCATGGGACATGTACTGGAATTGGAGACTCCAAATCTGTCTCATATTTTCTACTGCACCTGATCTCCAGATCCCAGCATCAGCCTCAGGCACCAGGCCAGGGCTGCTTCTACCTGGAAAATCCATGCAGCTGGGCTGCAATAAAATCCACAGTGGAATGGGCCATTGAAGGCTAGGGGAAGGGGAGAGAAGGATGAGGGCCTAAGCAGTGGCAGAAGTGACTGTGTCTAAACTGGGACTATCACCAATGAATCTGATACAGAGGCCTCTGGCCCAGACTCCCCTCTTCACTTCCTCCCCATCCTTGTCTTCCATGCCTGTACCCCTAACGCAGCTTGGGGCAATGCTGCCTCTCAGCCAAGTCCATTCCAGCATCACCTTCTTCTTCTCAAGGACCATGCAATGAAGATCTATGAAAGATTTTTAAATATAGACGTTGTCTGATTCAATCTGTCTTTAAGAAATATGAAGAACTATGGGATCGATTGAAGGGAAAATCTTTAGCAGAGAGATCAATTGGGTTGCTATCATAATAATCCTTGTGGGAGACAATGAAGGATTAGACTAGAGAAGTGGCAAGAGAAAGAAAGAGAAATGAGCAGATTTGAAAGTGAAAAAACGGTGAGATGGACATTGGTAAGAAGGGCTAAAAAGTCAAACCGATGTAAATTTCCAGTTTAAGCAATTGGGTGGATGCTGATACTGTTTAAAAGTCAGAAGGAATAAAGGAAGACATGTGTGAGAGAAGATAATTTGTTTGGTTTGGGTCACAGAGCCAGTGGCCTAATCTGTTGGAAATGGCCATTAAGTACTTGGAGCTCAGGAAGACCCCTGACTCAGAGATAACAATGATAACCAAAGCTATGGGAATAGATGTGCTCATACAAAAAACACACTAAGAGTTAGAACAGTCTTTGGGACAGAAAATATCAACCTTTAAGAAACAGGTAAGAGAGAAGAGTGGTCAGAAAGGAGGGGGTCAAGGAGAGCAGGACTACAGAGGACAAAGGCAGAAAGATCTTCAAGAAGGGCATGCCCACCAACAGGAAATACTGCTGAGAAGTCAAGGAGGATAAAGAGGTCTCAGGATTTAGCTAGCAGTAGGTTATCCTTGACCTTGAGAAGAGTCATATTCAGCAGAATACAACATCAAAGCCAGAGCACAGGGGGTTGCAGAGTAAATAGGAAGTGAAGTGAAGGTGGCAGAAACAAACAACTGCTTCAAGAAATTTATGAGTAAAAAGGGAAAGAAATATAGAACAGTAACTTCAGTCAGGGCAGACTTCGTGGGTAGGGGGTTGTTGGTTATGTTTTGAATTTAGGATTAAAGTAGAAGAGAAAGATCTACAAAAAAAAAAAAAAACAGAAACTAAAAGCAAGATAGAGATAGAAATAGTTTCTGGAGTAAAATCCCAGAGACATTAAGAGGATAAGGATAAGGTTGGAAAGATGGAGAGTCATACCTGTTCTGAAACATCAGGTAATGGGGTAGCTAAAGGAGAAAACAGACAGGATTATGGGGAGAGAAATTGAAGGCATGAAATAGAATGTAGTGGATACTATACGCAAAGTATGAATTGCTCTAACTTTCAGAATGAGGAGACCATGCCAGATATGATTAAATATCATTTCCTACTTCAGATTGGAGGGACAAAGGTGTGGATAGAGCAGTTTCTATTGTTAGTTAATTTGTATAACAGTGACAGCTGTGACCTACGTGGATGATCAGGGGAAACTGTAAAGTCCTTAAAATGGTTTACGTGTGTGTGGCGCAATGGTTAAGCATTTAGCTGCTAATCGAAAGGTCAACGGTTTGAACCCACCAGCCATTCTAAAGAAGAAAGATGTGGCGGTCTGCTTCTGTAAATATTACAGCCTTGAAAACCCTATGGGGAAGCTCTGTCCTATATGGTTGGTATGAGTCAGAATCAACTCAATGGCAATGGGTTTGGTTTGGTTTATAGCGCTGTCCTGAGGGAGTCTTGGTGTAGGTTCAAGAATGAGAGAGATTCCTCCTAAGTGCAGTGGCTTTAACCCATTTCCATGTTACTTTTTAAACTCTCTACTTTCCTATCACTTTCTTTCAACCTAACGAAAATGCAGCTTTGATCCGAACAGAAGAATTGACTGCATCTAGATGTATTCTGCTGGTTAAGAGATTGATAGGCAACTGCTGATTTATATTCTTATCACTGCTTTTTCAAACTTTACTTAAGTATGTTCTATCTATTGCTCCATTGCTTTAAGAGCCTTGTCTATCTTTCTGGGTTTTAGTTTTTTGGGTCTTTTGTTTGTTTGGTTTGGTTTTTTGGTCATTTTTCACGGACTTCTGAAGCACTCTGCTTTGTTCCTGTGAAAGGTTTGGAGGTGAGATTTTCTTCCCGTCTTGTTTTATTCTCTGCAGCTAAAGGCTTCAGGAAATTTTAACTTTGTATTTTTATGAAGCTTCTTTCAACATGTGTTAACACTGCAGCTGAGGAACCCGTTACTAACTAAAGATTAGTGGTTATTTCTTTCTGAAAATACACCATTGAGAGGTCAACCAATTCCTAAAAGAAGAGTTCCAGTCTAAACATGACAGTTCTTATAGAAGACTCAGGAAGCTTCTTTCCCTGGGCAGTTTCCTTCATGAATGCCTAAAATCAAGAGACTCTTATTATTCACAAGTAAAATCTGAAGGTAAAAACGTAGATCCCTACACCCTCAATGAGTTTACAGGCTTACCGGTGTCCCGAAACTCCCACTTCTCATACACAGAGCTTTGTACTGGAAGCACCTGGGGCTCTGAACATACTGAGGAAGAGGAGAAGGAGGAAGGGGACAATTATTTCAGTAGTAGTTACAACATTAAAATAGGAAAAGCAACCTTTACCTTAAGCCGCAAGCGTTACTGCGTACCCTAGGGATACCTAGTGAAAGTAACACTGTCCTTGCCCTTAAGGAGGTCATTGAAGAACCCTCTATGTATGGAAGGGAATACGTTCTCGAGGTCTAGTTAATACAAATTTAAAAATTCAGGAATCATAACAGAATGAGAAGTATTTAATATGTAAATTTTAACATCACCTTCCTATCAAATACCTTGAAGAACTTAAAGCTGGAAGGGCATCCTTTGGAAGGGTGCCAAAGAGCCCTCCATTCTCACTGAATTTCAATCTGCCTAAACATTATCGGGGCCCTGGTGACGCAGTGGTTAAAAGTTATATTAGGTAACCAAAAAGTCAGCAGTTCGAATCCACCAGTCGCTCCTTGGAAACCCTATGGGGCAGTTCTATTCTGTCCTATTGGGTTGCTATGAGTCGGAATCAACTCAGCAGCAATGGGATTTTTAAACATTGTTACCTGAGGGAATGTTGCAGTCTTCTGAAACTACTTTCACACTCACCTGTCTCCTGCCCACATAATTGCTCACTCCTCCTCACTTTTGATACACAGCAAGGAATACCCTCCAAAACAGAAAGCAGAACTTGTAGCTTAAATTGCCCATTGAGAACAACTACAGGGAAAACAGAGTCAAATTTAGACTGACCCAAGTTTCTTCAGGACATTCAAAATTCCCAAGTAGGCGTGGCCCCAAACCTACTCTTGACACTAAGATGGCCAGTTATTATTCTGATATCTGTGAGCTGTTAATTTCATCCCCAGAAATAGCATTGGAGGAGAATTGAGTCTTACAGGCATTAATATGAACTAAGGCTAGATTCCTGCTGACTATACAAATGCCTTTAATCTAGGGTATATGGCATACCTTGAAGAAATCCTGAGACAGAGTTATTAAAGATGCCTTCCTTAAAAAAAAAAAAAAAAAGGCAGGAGGTTCTTTTTCCTTTATACAAGCAAGTGACTCACAAAAGCAAATTTCCTCTTTTTGCTTAAGGCCAAAACAATGTCAAATAAAATAAAACAAAAGATAAACACATACCTCTGAGGCCATATGTTCCTCATTTCTACCTTCCCACCTGGATAATTCTCAGTATTAACACGACTTGGGAGGGTGAGGTAATCAGAACTGGGAAGGGGCAATGGACAGAATTTAGCAAAACACAAACAGGACGGCATACCCATTGCAAGAATGAAATATTTCAAGGCAAACCTATATATAATAAAATACTAGTCATCATTATAGAAAAGTCAGACTTTTCAATAACTGGCTAAAATATACCATTTATTTTGGACCCTATCCATGTACCAAAGCACAGCACAAAGATTAACCTTTTTTGCTTCTCAAAATGTATTTATAAAAAGCAGAGCTATGTCAAGCAGTCAACAGCCAATTTTGTTCTTGGATCTTGTCAGCTATGGACACCTAGAATGAAAGTGTGTTTGGCTACTGAACTTGCAAAAGTTCCAGAGAAAGACTAATGACACGTAATGATACACATGTGTGAATCAGCAATATATATTAACATTATAATATAGTAATTAGTAATAAGTATATTAAGCTATGTTAATATATTTAACCATTATCTTAAAATACAGCAAAGCATTACTAAAAATAAAATTCTCCCCCAAAGTAACTTTAAATGCTTCCTTTAATTTACCCAATATAGACAATTCCCAATTACCAGTTTATTTTTTCATGCTCTTACTGAAATAATTAACCAGAAGTTAAAAATTCCTGAAGTTGCAGTATTCATTCTCTCTCTATTATTTCTACTATTTAGACTCCAGTAGAGAGTATTTTAAGATAAACCACTTAATAATCTCATTCACACCAAAGAACATGTGAAACACAAATGCAGAAAAAAATGGCCTGCTCCTCTAAGGTTACTTTGCACCTATCTAATATAGAAATTTTAATATAGAAAGAGAAACATGGGAATATTCTGAGCAGATCAAGAAACACAAAGAGAAAACTAAGCATATTGGTTGAAGTACTTGTGAAATGACTAAACATAAAAATACCTGGTATTCAAATAAATGTATAACAGCAAAGTGTTTTGCATAATCTTTTCTGTTAATGTGATAATGAAAAACTGATTATAAAATTCTGTACCCAGAAGTTACAACTGCTTCTAAAATAAAGACATGGATGGCATTTGTGGACCACACCTGGGATTCTCAAATGTTACTTTTTATCTGGTGCCACACAATTCAGCAACTAGTAATACAATATCTTAGGTAATCAATTGTTTCATGTAGTGATTTAATATTGCTAACTAGATTAAATACCTGTTTGTCCTACTGTGGTGGCTTACATGTAGCTGAGATGCTGGAATCTATGCCACTGGTATTTCAAATACCAGCAGCGTCACCCAAGGTGGGACAGGCTTCAGCAGAGCTTTCATACTAAGGCAGACTAGGAAGAAGGACCTGGTGATCTACTTCTGAAAAATGGCCAGTGAAAACCTTATGAATAGCAGCAGAACGCTGTCCGATTTAGTGCTGGAAGATCAGCCCCCGAGGTTGAAGGCACTCAAAATACCACTGGGGAAGAGCTGCTCCTCAAAATAGAGTTGACTTTAATGACGTAGATGGAGTAAAGCTTTCAGGACCTTCCTTTGCTGAGGTGGCATGACTCAAAATGAGAAGAAACCTCCTGCAAACATTCACTAATAATCAGAGTGTGGAATGTACAAAGTATGAATCTAGGAAAATTGGAAGTTGTCAAAAGTGAAATGAACACTTAAAGATTGATAACTTAGGAATTAGTGAGCTAATATGGACTGGTATTGTCCATTTTGAATAGGAAAATCTTATGGTCTACTATGCAAGGAACGACAAGTTGAAGAGGAACAGAGTTACATTCACTGTCAAAAAGAACATTTCAAGATCAACGTGAAGTACAACTCTGTCAGTGATAGAATAATATCCATACACTACAAAGAAGACCAGTTAATGCGATTATACGCACCAACCACTAATGCCAAAGAGAAAGAGATTGAAGATCTATACCATCTTCTGTAGTCTGAAAGTGATCAAACATGCAATCAAGATACATTGATAATAACTGGTGATTGGAATGTGAAAGTTGGAAACAAAGAAGGATCTTGGAAAACACAGTCTTGGCGATTGAAACGATGGAGATGGCATGATAGAATTTTGCAAGACCAATGATCTATTCATTGAAAATAGCTTTTTTCAACAACATAAACAGCAATTATGCACATGGACCTCGCCATATGGAATACACAAGAATCAAATCAACTACATGTGAGCAAAGAGATGATGGAGAAGCTGAATACCACCAGTAAGAATAAGGTCAGGGGCCACCTGTGGAACAGACCATCAATTGCTCCTATGTGGCCCTCTAAGATACATCTATTGGTCCCAATACATTCAGAGCAAAGAAGAATAAAGAAAACCAAAGACATAAGGAAAATATTAGTCCAAAGAAGTAATGGGCCACTTGAACCACAGCCTCCACCAGCCTGAGCCCAGAAGAACTAGATGGTGCCCGGTACCACCATCAACCACTCTGACAGGAATCACAATAGAGAGTGCCAGACAGAGCAGGAGAAAATTGTAGAACATAATTCAGTTTCACAAAAAAAAAAAACAAAAAACTAGGCTTCCTGGTCTGACAGAGACTGGAGAAACCCCTGAGTCTATGGTCTCCGGACACCTAGCTAACTCAGAATTGAAGCCACTCCCAAAGTCCACCTTTCGGCCAAAGATTAGACAGGCCTATAAAACAAACAATAATACACGTGAGGAATGTGCTTCTTAGTTCAATCAGTTATACAAGATCAAATGGGTAAAACCTGCCCGAAAGCAAAGACAAGAAGGCAGGAAGGCACAGGAAAACTAGACCAATGGACACAGAGAACCCAGCATGGAAAGGGAAAGGGGGAGAGTGCTGACACATTGCAGGGATTGCAACCAATGTCACAAAACAATTGGTGTATAAATTTCTGAATTAGAAACTAATTTGTGCTGTAAACTTTCACCTAAAACTTAATAAAGTAGTAATAATAATAAGACAGGAAAGAAAGAAAAGACCAAAATGGATGACAGAAGAGATTCTGAAAATTGCCCTTGAATGTAGAGTAGCCAAAGCAAATGGAAGAAATGGTGAAGTAAAAGAGCGAAATAGATTTCAAAGGGTGGCTAAAGAAGACAAAGTAAAGTATTACAATGAAATGTGCCAATAACTGGAGTTAGAAAACCAAAAGGAAAGAACACCAGGGAGGAGTATTATTGTTACAGCAGTACTAGGTTACTAAGATGGTTTGTTATTGGTCCATGCCAAGATAAGTATAGAAATTGAGTGTTTAGAAATGTTTATAACAATTTGACAGAGTAATATTATACTGGTTGTGTACTTTTAAAATTTTTCTTTTTCTTGTAATTTGTCTTTATTGTATTTAACAAAAGTATTGGTCTGAGATGAATTCAAAATTGAAAACAAAATCTGTATCTTCACCACAGTTAGTTTAAGAAGCACTGATTTAGACTTCTCAGCCTCTCAAACCTCCTGGCCAGAATGTGGCAATACTTGGGGAAAGCTATACTCTAGCCTCCGGTATCTGGCCCATGGCCCAACCTCTTAGCCCCTCCATCCTGTACTACTAGGGCCTCAAGTGCATACATGTAATTGCCACAGGCCATACACCCATTCACCCCATACACATACAATTAAACACAAACAACACCCCTTAGACTAAGAGATGAGTGCACTGGTGGTGTGGTCCAGCCTTAGAAGGATGGACCCAGAATGCCTTTTGCAGGTAACTTCAGGTTCCAGGTTACCTAGCCCATAGTAAGGGGCAGCTGGATGAACAGGCTCCCAGTAGTCACAACCCTTTGTCCTTTAAGGAGAAAGGCAGTCAGAAGAGGTTCAGGTTAGGACCCTCTAAAGCACAGAGCTCAAGGCAAGGACCCTCTTGCCCAGTCAAAGGGCAATAATGGCTGGATATGCTGAAAGAAGCTGGAGGCTGGGCCAAGTGCATGCTATTACTGGATCCACATTGGCAGGAACAGGAAAACAGAAAAGAAATCCTTCTTTTCCTCCTCACAAGCCAGCTGGTGAGGAATCTGGGAAATATAGTTTGTGAAGTCCCAGCTCTAGCTTCACAAGTATTCTTTATATTCTCAGATACTAGTCCTTTGTCAGATTCTGCACTGTAAATATCTTCTCCAAGTTTATGGCTCTGCTTGTTTGTTGTTTTGCTCTCTTTGTGATAGCATTTGATGAGTTGTCAAATTCAAAGTGTTCAATTTTTTTTGGTAGTTAGCCACAGGTTTTTTTTCTTTTTAATTTTTATTGTGGTTTAAATGGAAGTTTACAAATCAAGTCAGTTTCTCATACAAAAATTTATGTGCACCTTGCTATATACTCATAGTTGCTCTCGCCCAATGAGACAGTACATGCCTTCTCTCCACTCTCTGTTTCCGTGTCCATTCAGCCAACTTCTGTCCCCCTCTGCCTTCTCATCTCCCCTCCAGACAGGAGCTGCCCACATAGTCTCATGTGTCTACTTGAGCCAAGAAGTTCACTCCTCACAAGTATCATTTTCTACCTTATAGTCCAGTCCAATCCCTGTCTGAAGGGTTGGCTTTGGGAATGGTCTCAGTCTTGGGCTAACAGAAGGTCTGGGGACCATAACCTCCAGGATCCTTCTAGTCTCAGTCAGACCATGAAGCCTGGTCTTCTTATGAGAATTTGAGGTCTGCATCCCCTTGCTCTCCTGCTTCTTCAGGGGTTCTCTGTTGTGTTCCCTGTCAGGGCAGTCATCAGTTGTAGCTGGGCACCATGTAGTTCTTCTGGTCTCAGGCCGATGTAGGTTCTGGTTTATGTGGCTCTTTCTGTCTCTTGGGCTCATAATTACCTTGTGTCTTTTGTGTTCTTCATTCTCCTTTGCTCCAGGTGGGTTGAGATCAATTGATCCATCTTAGATGGCTAGCTTAAGATCAGTGTGGTCAATTTTGGACAAATTCTAATTTTAATGTAGACAAATTCACCAATCTTTCCCTTTGTGCTTAAGGTTTTTGTGTCTTGTTTAAGAAATACTTTCCTAACTCAAGGTCACAAAAATTATATTATTTTCTAAAAACTTTATTGCTTAAAAACTATAGTTTAACTCTTCCCTAAGTGTTTAATGGAGCCCTGGTGGCGCAGTAGTTAAGACCTCTGCTGCTATCCAAAATGTCAGCAGTTTGAACCCACCACCACTCCTTGGAAAACCTATGGGCAGTTCTACTCTGTCCTATCGGGTCACTAAGAGTTAGAATCAACTCAATGGCAATGGGTTAAAGTGTTTAACCTACCTGATATTGACTTCTGTGTATAACTGTGAGATAGTGGCACAATCTTTTTTTTTCCGCATCCATATGCAGTTTTTACAGTGTCATTTACATAGAGTACATCTTTCCATCTTCTGCTCTGAACTACCATGTCTTTCAAGTATTAAATGTCCTTATATATGGGAATCTCTGTCTAGGTTCCTTATGCTGTCTTATTGCTCTACCCTAGAACAACACCAAAGTATACCAAATACTATAGTTTTATAAGTCTTGGTCTTCATAGGCAAGTTTCTGAACTTTGTTCTTTGTCTTTAAGAGCATTTCAGTTATTCTTGGTCACTTGCATTTCCGTATACACTTTATAAACAGCTTATGAAATTTCACATGACAAACACACACACATTCTAAACAGAACCACACTGAATGTGAATCAATTAGAGGAGAACTGACATCTTTACAATATTGAATCTGCCAGTCCATAGCATGGTATAGCTCTCTGTTTGGTCAGGTCTTCTTTAACATCTGTCAATCAAATTTTACGATTTTTTTCCATAAAAGTTGCGTTCTTTTTTGTTGTTAGGTTTATTCCTCAGTACTCCATATCTTTATGCTATTATAAGCATCTTTTTTATTCATTTTTTTGAATGTTTGTTGCTGGCGTGTAGAAATGTAATTGATTTTTCTATATTGATTTTGTATTCAACTACCTTTCTAAATTCACTTAATTCTAATAAATTATCTGTAGATTCCTTTGTATTTTCTACGCAATCATATTACCTGTAAATAGCGACTGTTTTCTTTCCTCCTATTCAGTCCTGGTATCTTTTATGTCTTGTTCTTCTTAATGGAGCCAGAATACAAGTAGCTATAGGGATATCCTTGTCTTTTTCTAATCTCAAATACAATGCTTCAGTTTCACCATTAAGTATTATAGTGACTTTTTGTAGAAACCCTTTATCAATTTAAGGAATTTCCCTTCATGTCTTAGTCTGCTAAGAGTATTTCCTAACGTATGGTAAACTTTATTAAATGCTTTGTCTGGAGCTATTGAGACGATATGATTTTTCTCACTTAATCTACTAATGTGGTAAATTACATTCATTGATTTTCTAAAGTTAAAACAGACTTCTTTTATATTCCTGGGATAAATACAGCTTGATCATGATTCTTTACTATATATACGTATCATACATTACTAGATTCAGTTTGCTAACATTTTATACAGGATTTTTGTATTTTGTCATTATAATATTGGTCTATAGCTTTTTGTTTCTTATGTTATTTATGTCATATTTTGGTATCAAGGATATGCTAGTCTTTTTTTTTTTAATATTCTGGAATAGTTTGAATAAGTTTGGAATTATTTTTCCTTGACTGTTTATACATTTTACAGGGACTGGAGTTTTCTTTGTTGGAATATTTTTGACTACAAAGTAAATTTCTTTAATGGTTTTGTCATTGCTTGGGTTTTCTATTTCTTCTTGAGCCAGTTTGGTAAATTATATTTTTCTATGAATTTGCCCATTTCTTATCAACTGTCCAAATTATGGCATAAAGTTTATAGTTATAGCCTCTAATTTTAATGGTAATATCCAGAATATCTGTAGTTAAGTTTTCCTTTTCAGTCCTGATAATGATTATTATTTCTCAATCAGTCTCACTACAAGTTTGTCAAGGTCTTTTCAAAGACTTCCTTAGCTTTGTAAAAACTAGTAGATCCTCCTTATTAAAAGTTTAATTTCTACTGTGCTGGTTTCTGTTTTTACTTTCTTCCTTATACTTTCTTTGCATTTAATTAAGATGGAATCTTATTAATTTTCATTCCTTCCTCTCTTCTATTACAGAATTAAATGTCATAAAATTCCCTCTAAATTCTGCTTTAACTGCATTCTGTCAATTTTGACATTTAATATTTTTATTATAAATCAGTTCTAAGTAATTTCTACTTCTCATTATTATTTCTCCACTGACTTTAATTGTTTAGAAAGCCATTTCTTAATTTCCTAACATTTGCTTTTCAAGTTCTATTTTTGTACGGATTTCTAAATTAATTGCAGTATAGTTGCCAGGCACATTTTCCCTCGTTTATTATCTGCATATTCATATATATTAATATTTTCCTGTTATTTTATTTTGTATTGGTGGTGGCTAAGTTTACAACTTAGGTTACAGAATATGCAGGTGGAATTGTTACTAAATTAGAAGAGAAACTAACATCACCCAGTGATGGATTCAGTGACAGGATTTCATATCATCCATTTTGGGGAGAAGATAAATGCATCTTAGTCTATGTACAAGACACTTTCGTCATGTTAGGCAGAATAAGATGTTGTTTTTATTGTTGTTGTACAGGTGTTTAAATTTAAGAGTGTAACAGATGCTGAGTAGCCAAAGGGGTGGACTGTGCTGAGTACTGTCTGTTGTTCTTCTTTCGCTCTTCAGTTGTCTCCTCTATAATGCCAGGGCTGGGAGTCTGCAATTACATTTCCCAGGCCCCTGCCCCAGTAGTCTTCCCATTGGGTTCTGTCAGTGGGAGACACTAAAAGGAGATTGCAAGGCAGAAAGAAGTAAGAAGCCACTTTCCCCAGCCTCAACAAATGCTTCTGGCAGTGCCTCTGGCTTTGATGACAGCAGCAGCAATGGCATGGCAGTGGTGCCCCAGAGGCACAGAAATCATGAATTCTGTATAACTGTATTTTCCTCTTTGTTCTTCCAGTCTTTCCAAGAACTTTGCAAAAAATTTTCGAAATTAACTTTGAAACTCTCAGAGTGGTCTCTGATTCCTTATTAAACACTGATCAATTCATACAGGATTCTTCTGGTTACTTTTTTATTATTATTGATTGCATTGAGGTCAGACAATGTAGACTCTATGACTTCAATGCCTTGAAATCTGTTGTAACTTGCTTTAAGGCCCAGAATATGGTCAATCTGCATAAATGTTCCATGTGTGCTTGAAAACGTATATATTCTATAGCTTTCTTTTGTTTGGAATCTTCCTGATATACTGCTTTCCATGTTTTTATTTTCAAATTTTCTGTATCCTTATGTTTTAAAAGTGCTTCTTTATTTTTAATTCAATCTGATAATTAATGGAATTACTGATATATTTATTTCTACCATATTATTTCAGACTTTCTATTTACTTCATCTTTTCTCTCCTTTTTATTTTGGCTTTTTGTGGGTTGTTCTCTTTCCACTTTTCCCCTCTACTAGTTTAGAAATTATATATTTTGTTTTCATTCTTTTAGAGGTTATCCTAGAAATTATTATATGCATAAAAACTTATCAAAGTAAAAAGCTCATCAATAGCTTTACCTCCTAAAAACTACACAAGGACCTTAGAACGCTTTACGTTCAGTCACCCATTTCTGACTTATACATTCTGAAATGAATTCAGGCTACAAAATCATACCAGTGTTGATTTTGGGGTCCAAATGGACACCTCTGATCTCTTAAACACACACACACACACACACACGTGTGTGTGTGCATTTGTTCCTGGTTTCAAGAGACTTTATTTTCCTTGAAGTCCATGGGACAGGGCAGTGACTGATGGGTTTATCTTTGGATCACTCTCACATGGAGGATATACCCCTGCATTATCCCAGATTAGTGAAGGTAAGGAATCTCCTTTTATTTCCTGTTCATCCTTCCCCACGAAGCTGAAAACTGAAGCTCATGTTCACCTCATTTTGCAAACCTTCTCAAGGTAAAAGCCAGCTGTTCAGCTTACCTGGGCTCCAGTCTTTATTTAATTTTTAGTATTAGTTTTGGATAGCTGATCACGGCATTTAGGGTGTTTTTAATATTTTATCTGGCATTTATAGTTGTTTGAAGCAGGCAGGAAGATTCAGATACCTAGACTACCTTATTACTAAGAAATAATAATAAGATACTAAGTAATTATCTCACTGGCTCTTCAAATTGACTGTGCATCAGAATCAACTAAGGGCTTGTTGAAAACATATATTGGTGGGCTCAGCCCCAGAGTTTCTTATTTAGTAGGCCTGGGGTGGGGCCTGAAAATTTGCGTTTTAACAGGTTCCAGGTAATACTGATAAAGCCAGTCCACTTTGAGAACTATTACATATCTAACTCTGTCTGATCAAGTCCTTAACTGATAAGATACTTAATAAAAAGTTTAGTGCAGTGGTTGAAAGAATGGAATTTATCCCTACTGTACACGCTGTGGAAACCCTGGTGGCATACTGGTTAAGTGCTACAGCTGTTAACCAAGAGGTTGGCAGTTCAAATCCACCAGGCACTCCTTGGAAACTCTATGGGGCAGTTCTACTCTGTCCTACAGGGTTGCTGTGAGTCAGAATCGACTGGACAGCAGTGGGTTTGGTTGGGTATACAAGCTGTATGACCTTGAGCAAGTTACTTGAATACTTTGCCTCAATTTCTTTATCTGAAAAATGGTGATAATAGCAATGTCTACCTCATAGCCAGATTGCAAGGATTACATAATTATATTTAAAGCATTTTCAACAATATCTAATAGGTCCTACATAAGTACCATCCATTAGGATTCATTAGCGTTATTGTAACTCTCTATAAACTCCTACAGGGAAAAACTAGACTTGCCAGTACTTTTAGTTAAAAAAGGAACTATAAAGATGACTACAAATTATTGTTTACCCCCACTTCTAAAAAGTACTAGGTGTACTAGTTGAGGAGTCAAACAGTAACCTGCAGGCCAAATGCATCCCACTATCTGCTATCATAATAAACTTTTATTGGAACACAGTCATGCCCATTCATTTATGTATTGTCTATGGCTGCTTTAGTGCTATAATCAGGGCTTCTAATCAATCCGTTCTGGTTCGAACCCCTACTGAGAACTTCCATTTCTAACAAGTTCGCTGCTGAAAATTTGCATTTCCATCCCAAATATACTGAATCAAAATCTATATTTTAAACAAAATTCTCAGGTGATTCTCATGTATAACTTCTTGGGAACTTGTTAGAAATGCAAGTTCTCCGCAGGAGTTCCAACCAGAACAAACTGGTTGGAAACCCTGACTGCAACAGAATTCAGTATTTTCAGCAGAAGCTATGGACCACAAAGCCTAAAATCTTTACTCTTTTGCCCTTTAGAGAAAAAGTCTACCAACCCCTACACTAGATATGGCATAGAGGGCAGAGAAGTTGAGCCTTGTTTTATATTTCACGGATCAAAGAAGAATATAATGCTTCCTGCAAAAGCAAAAGCATATAAACAAAACAAACAAAAAAATAACTAAAATTTAATTTTACAATACACAGATCAATCTTTAACAGTTACCCTCTTTAAAAAAATTTTTTTTCAATAGGCTATGCATAAAAAGTGAAATTAAAGAAAATAATTCCTGAAAATCACTTAATTTGTGTCATAACTGTATGGAAAAAAAGATTAAAAAGAGACATTGCACATTAGGCAGAAATTTGACAATCTAAGCTATTACAGAGAGAGAGAGAAAGAAAAGCGAGAGGCCTGACTCATTTCAGGAATTGCAGCTCCCATTTGCCAGACAGTTATTTCTGAAAAGAGCCAAAACTTTTCACAAATGATATTATTAGGGCATTTTCTAGCAAAAAAAAAAAAAGAATACAACTAAATTCATGTTTAAAAAAAAAAATCCAGGCATACACCATGTGTTGTTATCATTGCTAGGTGCCATGGAGCCAGCTCCAACTCACAGTGACTCTACGTACAACAGAACAAAACACTACCCAATCCTGTGCCATTCTTAAAATCATTGCTATGTTAGAGCCCATAATGTTGCAACCACTGTTGAGAGTCTTTCTCTTTTTGCTGACACTCTACTTTACCAAGCAAGATATCCCTTCCAGGGACTGGTCCTTCCTGATAACATGTCCAAAGTACATGAGACAAAGTCTTGCAATACTCACTTTTAAAGAGCATCCTGGATGTACTTCTTCCAAGACAGATTTATTTGTTCTTCTGGCAGCCCGTGGTATATGCAGTATTCTTCTCCAACACCATAATTCAAAGGCATCAATTCTTCTTTGATCTTTCTTATTCATTGTCCAGCTTTCACATGCTTATAAGGTGATTAAAAACAGCATGGCTTGGCTCTAGCGCACCTTAGTCCTCGAAGTGACATCTTTGCTTATGAACACTTTAAAGAGGTCTTTTGCTGCAGATTTGCCCAATGCAATACGTTATTTGATATCTTGACTGCTGCTTCTATGGGTGTTGATTGTGGACCCAAGTCAACTGAAATCGCTGACAACTTCAATATTTTCTCTGTTTATCACAATGTTGCTTATTGGTCCAGTTGTGAGGATTTTTGTTCTCTTTATGTTGAGGTGCAGTCCATACTGAAGGCTGTGGTCTTTGATCTTAATCAGTAAGTGTTTCAAGTACTCTTTGCTTTCAACAAGCAAGGTTGTGTCATCTGCACATTGCAGGTTGTTAGTGAGTCTTCCTTCAATCCTGATGCCACATCTTCTTTATATAGTCTAGCTTCTCAGATTATTTTCTCAGCACACAGATTGAGTAAGTATGGTGAAATGATACAACCCTGTCACACACCTTTCCTGATTTTAAACCATACAGTATTCCCTTGCTGTGTTCAAACATCTGCCTCTTGGTCTATGTACAGGTTTCTCGTGAACACAATTAAGTGTTCTGGAATTCCCATTCTTCATGCCATATGTATGGCCTCAAATAATCTAATGAGAGTTTCTCGAACTGATTTACCCTATTTTGCTTTCACACTTCATCTTCTGCACAGCTTCACTGGCAAGAAGATTTAGTTGCCCTTTACTCTGTGATTTGTAGTTTTACAACAGGGAGTGCATTAAGTTACTTTTCTTGAACTGTACCCTTCCATATTCACCTAAAAATAGCTCCTCTTAAAATCCTTCGACCTCTTCCCAGTGTGCTTAAGATCAAGCCTTGCTTCTTTGTTTGGCTTTGCGATACAGTGAGTTACTTAATATGGCCATTCTAGCCGCAGTCTTTGAAACTCCCACCAAACAACTGGGTGAGAATATGCAAGTGAGGTGCTTGTGGCCCACCAAGGGCTTTGGATAGCTTGTTAACAATTCTAATAAGGTGCATGACACCCTTGTAGCGGTGGGACCATGCAAGTACATTGTATGGAAACCTAATGAGGGGATTGGTCAGTTTTGCCATCCCACTAGGCTTAAAGAGAGACTTGGAGAGAGAGAGAAAGAGGAACTGTAACACAGAAGCAGTGGGAGATGGCAGCATGGACGCAGGAATAAGGAGACCATCACAAGATGGCTGAAGTGAGGCTTGCTGACCCACAGAGCTAAGAAATATAACACTTGCCCAAGACAGCCCCCAGCAGGGCCCAGCAGCAGAAGGCACCCTGCAGGGACTGGTGGCAGAAGGTCCCCAGCATGGTCCAACAGACGCAAGGCCCCAGCAATGGCTGGTGACAGAGGGCAAAAAGAAGCTACCCTGATCAAGGAAATGTGTCCTGAGTTGTTCCCATTACTTTCAAGTTGATCCTGATCCCGACTTGTACTGTTACTTCCCTAATAAACCACTTAACTGTGAGTATGGTTCGTGACTTCTGTGAGACATTGCAGTGAATTAGCGAACCCAAAGACAAGAGGGAGAGTACTGAGGGGACAGGGAGTAGTTGATGTTAGAGATGATGGAGTGGTACAGCAGTTTGGAAGAGCTGGAAGTTTGGGTCACCTTTAACCTCTGCCTCATAGGAACCAGCTTTGCACTAATCCTTATAAAATAAATTATTCATTTAGGCTTAGAAGACCTTTCATGATCTAGTCCTATGAAAACCCACAAATCATTCCCAACCGCATTCTCCACTGCCCATCTCACTACAGAGGCTGGAAATGTTATGTGTTCACTTTCCCATCCTCCTAACAATGAGAAGTGGCCATGTGACACAATTTTGACCAATGAAACATAGAAACTTTAAGTCTTTGCTTTCCTAATAAAAAAAGACAGATGTAAATGGTGCCATCCCGGTTCCCTTATTCCTGCTGAAGGGTTAATGTAATGCCTGAGCTGAGGCAACCACCTTACAACCATGAGACAAAGACCGGAGACATGCAGAAAGGTCAGCCCAAATGTCATTGAGCCACTCAACCAACGCCAGCAGGCACCAATCTCTGGGGCACCAGTTTTTGAGAGACGAAAAAACCCTATATCTTTAATCCATGGTAAACAGCGTTTTCTATGGGTTATATCTTAAAGCATTCCTCGTCTTACAGGTTGCTGTCTACACCTCTTGCCTCCTATTTTGCTAGTGTCTACACCACCACTCTGATGCTACACTCCAACCACCCTCAACTACCTTCACTTGTCTCAGTATTTCATGTTGTCTCCCTTGACTTTGCAAATTCTCATCCTTTGCCTGGGACATACTTCCTCATTCTTCATCTGGCTACTTTTTTCTTATATGTCATCTTTTCTAAGATGCCAACCTTGATCCTCCTCTCCCAATTCCAGGTTATTTTCCTTGCTTATATATTTTCATGTCATAATTTCTCCCGTTGTAGCACCTATTATGCTATTTTGTAAATGCTTTTTTTCTTCTGTATATTTTCCATAGACTACAGGTTCTCTAGACCACCCATCTGTCAGTTTTTCGTACTGTAATGGCTTGTGTCCTGCTATGATACTGGAAGTTATGCCACCAGTGTTTTAAATACTAGCAGGGCTACCCCTGATAGACAAGTCTCAGTGGAGCTTCCAGGCTAAGACAGACTAGGAAGAAAGGCCTGGTGACCTACTTCTGAAAATTGGTGCTGTTGTTATTAAGTGCTGTCACCTTGGTTCTGACTCACAGCAACCTTATAAGACAGAGGAGAACTGCCTCATCAGGTTTTCTAGGCTGAGGAGCCTGGTGCACAGTGGTTAATTGCTTAGCTAACCAAAAGGTCAGCAGTTCAAACCTACCAGGGGCTCCACAGGAAAAAAGTGTGGTAGTCTGCTTTTGTAAAGATTAGAGCCTTGAAAACCCTACAGGGCAGTTCTACTTTGTCCTACAGGGTCGCTATAAGCTGGAATCAGCTCAATGACAATGGGTTAATCTTTACAGGAGCAGACCATCAGGTCTTTTTCCTGTAGAGTGGCTGGTGGTTTCAAACTGCCGACCTTTCCTTTAGCAGCCGAGCACTTAACCATTGCGCCACCAGGGCTCCTCCAAAAATTTAAAAAAAAAAATAGCCAATGAAAATCCTACGTATCACAACAGAATATTGTTCAATGTAACAATGAACTCAAGCATACCAACGATCACGAAGATGTTACAAGACTGTGCAACATTTTGTTCTGTCATACATAAGGTCACCATGGGTCAGAGCCAACTTGACAGGAAGTAAGAACAACAACAACATAGGTTCTTTGTGATAGGAACAATGTCTGCTGTTTCATTTTTGAATCCCTAGTTCTTAGCACAATGCCTGGCACTATTAGTCACTTGATAAATATTTATTGAATAAATAAAGAGTACCTTTCTTGAAATCCTTCACTGGTTTTCCATTGCCTTCTTACAAAACCCTGCAGGATCTGGCCAATTTTGAAAGTCCCATTTAAGCCTTTATATTTAGTTAACAGAACGCTCCAGTTACAAAATCTGGCCCCCCCACTGACCAATGAAGGCACCTATATGTCTGCGTGGCCATGCATCTCAAGAGGAAAGAAGGCTGTGATTCCCCCAAAGTGATCCTGTGGCAGATGGGCATGTTTACCATGTTGTTGTTGTTGCCATCAAGCTGCTACAGATGTGGCAGAGTAGAACTGCTCCACAGGGTTTTCAAGGCAATGATCTTTCAGAAGCAGATCTCCTGGCCTGTCTTTCAAGGTACCTCTGGGTGGGTTTGAACGGCCAATGTTTCAACTAGTAGTCAAGTGCACAACCGTTTGTGCCACCCTAGGACTCCATGTGTGTTATATCCAATGTGAATTACCTGAATCTGGTCAGAACTGAGAGCAGGATCAGGCACTGCCTCTTGTCACCTCTAAAGTGAAACAATGATAAACTTCTCCTCACTTCCAGATGTATACCATGCCATTTAAATGAAGCTCAGTCAACATCAGCTTGTACCTGAAGGGAAAGAGAGCCCCCACGTGCTGCTGCCGCTGATTGAGATTGTAAATTGAGCATGCACATGACTAAGGATTGTCAGTTCTGGAGCAGGAGCATTCGTTATCTTTACAGTTGCGAAAGAGCACTTTCTATTAAAAGTGATGTTGATATATACTTCCTGAATAAGAAGTTGACTTTCTGTACCACAGTTTTGTTGTAAGTTGGGGTCAACTAGGCTCCAATTCATGGCAACCCCATGTACAACAGAACGAAATGTTTCCTGGTCCTCCATCATCTTCATGATAGCTGGTACGCTCGAGCCCACTGTTGTGGCCAGTATGTATTTTGGGCGCTCTGCAACCTAGGGGAGTGTTCTTCCAGCACTATATTGAACAATATTCTGTTGTAACCCACAGGGTTTTCACTAACTAATTTTCAGAAATAGATTGCCAGGTTTCTCTTTCTATACTACCTCAGTCTAGAAGCTCTGCTGAAACCTGTTCACCATGGGTGACCATGCTAATATTTGAAATACTAGTGGGATAGCGTCCAGCATCAGAGCAACATGCAAACCACCACAGTACAACAAACCGACAGACAGGTGCTGGTATACCCCAATGATAGAATATAAAAAGACAAAAATCATAGCATTCTTAAAGTGAGAAGGAATTTCAATGTTATTAATTCAAATTCCCACCTCTGAGTAGGACCTCATCTGAAGTCAGTTGTTCAGTGAGTATCTAGGAATGAGAAATCTGATCTTCAGTTGGCTAGTCTAGTGTTCCTACTATTAGAGAAGTTATCTCTGTTACTCCTTAGCCTTGTTCCTTGTCCTTTAAACCCCACAGATACTGTCTACCATTCAACAAAACAGTAAAAGACAATTTAAAACCCCAAAACCAAACCCACTGCCGTCGAGCCGATTTATAGACCCTTAAAGACAATTTAGGCCACAAGAATTCATATCTGCCCTAGACACTGAATCAGGACCACTTGCCCTGACATGTACTTGGCCTTTTGCTACCTATTTCTATGTCCTGGTTCCATGTTTGGAATATGATACCTGACTCTGACTTCTTCATTGATTCAGTGATCTATTTGGCCTCCTAGCTTTGGCCTACAGACTTTGGATTCCTGATCAACTCTTACTATGCACACCCCTTATTTAAGCATCACTGACACCTTTGGGTGTAATAGTCCTATTGGCTGGTCTTGCTCCCATTGGTCTCCCACCAGTGAGCTTACCTTCATCAAAAACCTTTTTGCTCTCGTACAAAAGGACGGAATACTCCCAAACTCATTCTATGAAGCCAGCATATCCCTGATACCAAAACCAGGTAAAGATGCCACAGAAAAAGAAAATTACAGACCTATATCCCTCATGAACTTAGTCACAAAATCCTCAACAAAATTCTAGCCAATGGAATTCCACAATATATCAAAAAATTATTCATCATGACCAAGTCGGATTCATACCAGGTAAGTAGGGATGGTTTAACATTAGAAGAACAATTAATGTAATCCATCATATAAATAAAACAAAAAACAAGAACCACATGATCTTATCAATTGATGCAGAAAAGGCATTCAACAAAGTCCAACATCCATTCATGATAAAAACTCTAAGCAAAATAGGAATAGAAGGAAAGTTCCTCAACATAATAAAGGGCATTTATACAGAGCCAACAGCCAGCATCATCCTAAATGGAGAGACTCTGAAAGTATTCCTTTTGAGAATGGGAAACAGACAAGGTGGCCTTCATCACCACTCTTATTCAACATTGTGCTGGAGGTCCTAGCCAGAGCAATTAGGCTAGATAAAGAAATAAAGGGCATCCAGATTAGTAAGGAAGAAGTAAAAGTATCTCCATTTGTAGATGACATGATCTTATACACAGAAAACCCTAAGGAATCCTCCAGAAAACTACTGAAACTAATAGAAGAGTTCAGCAGAGTGTCAGGATAGAAGATAAACATACAAAAATCAGTTGGATTCCTCTACACCAACAAAGAGAACATCGAAGAGGAAATCACCAAATCAATTCTATTTACAGTAGCCCCCAAGCAGATAAAATACTTAGGAATAAATCTTACCAGAGATGTAAAAGACCTATACAAAGAAAACTACAAGATACCACTGCAAGAAACCAAAAAAGACCTACATTAGTGGAAAAACATACCTTGCTCATGGATAGGAAGACTCAAAATTGTAAAAATGTCTATTCTACCAAAAGCAATCTATAGATACAACACAATTCCGATACAAATTCCAATGACATTTTTTAATGAGATGGAGAAACAGATCACCAACTTCATATGGAACGGAGAGAGGCCCCAGATAAGTAAAAAAAAAAAAAAAAAGTAAAGCATTACTGAAAAAGAAGAACAAAGTGGGAGGCCTCACACCACCTGATTTTAGAACCTACTATACCACCACAGTAGTCAAACAGCCTGGTACTGGTACAACAACAAATGCATAGACCAATGGAACAGAATTGAGAATCGAGACATAAATCTACCCACATATGAGCAGCTGATATTTGACAAAGGCCCAAAGACTGTTAAATGGGGAAAAGACAGTCTTTTTAACAAATGGTGCTGGCATAACTGGATATCCACCTGCAAAAAAAATGAAACAAGACCCATACCTCACACCATGCACAAAACTAACTCAAAATGGATCAAAGACCTAAACATAAGATCTAAAAAGATAAAGATCATGGAAAAAAAAATAAGGACAACGTTAGGAGCCCTAATACATGGCATAAACAGTATACAAAATGTTACTAAAAATACACAAACGCCAGAAGAAAAACTAGATAACTGGAGCTCCTAAAAATCAAACACCTATGCTTATCCAAAGACTTCACCAAAAGAGTAAAAAGATCACCTACAGACTGGGAAAATGTTCTTAGCTATGACATTTCTGATTAGCGTCTGATCTCTAAAATCTACATGATACTGCAAAAACTCAACAACGAAAAGACAAATAACCCAATTAAGAATGGGCAAAGGATATGAACAGGCACTTCACTAAAGAAGACATTCAGGTAGCTAACAGACACATGAGGAAATGCTCACGATCATTAGCCATTAGAGAAATGCAAATCAAAACTACAATCAGATTCCATCTCACTCCAACAAGGCTGGCATTAATCCAAAAAACACAAAATAATCAATGTTGGAGAGGTTGTGGAGAGACTGGAACACTTCTACACTGCTGGCGGGAGTGTAAAATGGTACAACCACTTTGGAAATCCATTTGGCACTTCCTTAAAAGCTAGAAATAGAACTACCATACAATCTAGCAATCCCACTCCTTGGAATATATCCTAGAGAAAAAAGAGCCTTTACACGAACAGATATATGCACACCCATGTTCACTGCAGCACCGTTTACAATAGCAAAAAGATGGAAGCAATCAAGGTGCCCATCAATGGATGAATGGATAAATTATGGTATATCCACACAATGGAAAACTATGCATCGATAAAGAACAATGATGTATCCGTGAAACATTTCATAACATGAAGGAATCTGGAAGGCATTATGCTAAGTGAAATTAGTCAGTTGCAAAAGGACAAATATTATATGAGACCACTATTATAAGAACTCAAGAAATAGTTTAAACAGAGAAGACAATATTCTTTGATGGTTATGAGAGTAGGGAGGGAAGGAGAAAGGGAGAGGGGTATTCACTAATTAGATAGTAGACAAGAATTATTCTAGGTGAAGGGAAAGACAACACACAATACAGATGAGGTCAGCACAACTGGACTAAACCAAAAGCCAAGAAGTTTCCTGAATAAACTGAATGCTTCGAAGGCCAGTGTAGCAGAGGTGGGGGTTTGGGGACCATGTTTTCAGGGTACATCTAGGTCAATTGGCATAATAAAATTTATTAAGAAAACATTCTGCATACCACTTTGGAGAGTGGCGTCTGAGGTCTTAAATGCTAGCAAGTGGCCATCTAAGATGGATCAATTGGTCTCAACCCACCTGGAGCAAAGGAGAATGAAGAACACAAAAGACACAAGGTAATTATGAGCCCAAGAGACAGAAAGAGCCACATAAATCAGAACCTACATCGGCCTGAGACCAGAAGAACTACATGGTGCCCAGCTACAACTGATGACTGCCCTGACAGGGAACACAACAGAGAACCCCTGAAGAAGCAGGAGAGCAAGGGGATGCAGACCTCAAATTCTCATAAGAAGACCAGGCTTCATGGTCTGACTGAGACTAGAAGGATCCTGGAGGTCATGGTCCCCAGACCTTCTGTTAGCCCAAGACAGACCATTCCCAAAGCCAACTCTTCAGACAGGGATTGGACTGGACTATAAGATAGAAAATGATACTTGTGAGGAGTGAGCTTCTTGGCTCAAGTAGACACATGAGGCTATGTGGGCAGCTCCTGTCTGGAGGGGAGATGGGAAGGCGGAGGAGGACAGAAGCTGGCTGAATGGACATGGAAAAAGAGGGTGGAGAGAGGGAGTGTGCTGTCTCAGTGGGGGAAAGCAACTATGAGTATATAGCAAGGTGCACATAAATTTTTGTATGAGAAACTGACTTGATTTGTAAACTTTCATTTAAAGCACAATAAAAATTAATATTAAAAAAAAAAAACCTTTACGCTCTCCTTTACCTGCCCGCCCCCATACAACTGATTTTATCCCACCAATCAAAGACACAACTCCAACAATTAAAGCCAAATCTCATTACTTTACATGATTTCCACATTCTTTCATTCTAAATTCCATTAAGATACAGAGTATTTGGTCATCATCTTTTATATAATCATATTCCTTTTAAAAAGTTAACTAATGCTTTCTTTAAAACGAGATAGAATATGTTAGAAACACCACTGACATTAATTATATTTCGGCAGATTTTAATCATTAAAACCAATTCAACTGAATGACAACATTTGGAGCAGCCATTCGAGGATATAATAGAAAAAGAAAAATAAACTATAATATTTCTACTGATATAAAGTAAAAGCTATACAATTGCTTTTCTCCCAATTAAGGACAAGTCTACACTGCAAAATAAAGTAAAAGACAATGCATCCACCTAAGTAAAACATACACAGAGATAGAGAGAGATAGAAAACAACTACCACCACCTCATTCCCCTGTACGCCACAAAATTTGATAAATTGGATATCTGGAGAATTAACCTAAAAATGGAAACTGATCAGAAAAATTACAATTATATAGGGTAATGGGGGAAACTGCCGTTTCAGAAAAAAAAAAAAATTAACTAGAGGGCAAAGAAAATAACCGAAGTCACAAAAATCACAGAGCAGGTATAAAGAAATACTTGAACTTGGTAGGAAACGATTCTAAAAAATAAGCAGGGCTAAATGCCAAAATCAAAAAATACAAAGCATAATATAAATGTTCTGTGTCTTTTTCAAGAAATGTCTTTCTGTCCTTTTATCCTTTTAATGGCTTCTATTTTCTACTCATTTAAAATTACTCATTCAAAATCTACTTCATATGGGGTTGTTAATAATGTTGTCCATCTACAAGCAAAAACCTCCATATTCAAATATATGTATTTTGGCTTTTCCACCTGGTCTTTGCTGGATATATTATAGATAGATGTCATGATGTTGTAGTGCTGGGATCCAACACCAAAGGGTATGTTTGTTCATGGCATTTCTCTTTTTCTTCTTCTTTGAAAGAGACAGTTTGAAACGACACGTGAAAGATAGAAACGGAAAGTCATAAATAACAGTGTTAATTAAGAAGGACACTGATGTAAAGAATTTGTCTCACAACCTACAGGGCTATAAAAATAGTACCGTTTTCCACTGTTTTACCCTGTATTTTTAATGTGTTGCATTAAAAGTACTGATCAAAGGCTATTACTTGTCCTTTGGTACTTATTGCCTCAACCTTGTGCATAGAAAATCATTTTTAAATTCATGGCTTCCTGTGTCCTTCCAGGATTCTGGCACTGGGGTTTACTAGTGCATTCATCAAGCAGATCATGTATATGATCCACAGGAGATTAGGCACTTGTCGAAACTAAAAACTTTTTTCCCCGCAAGGGCTAGTCTAGGAACCTCTGAGTATTTGAAGATTGTTGTAGGTTAGATCTGTCTTCACTTTCATCACCCTTCTTCCTCTCAGGGAGATTCCTCTTGTTGCCTGGGTCCTAAGCAGATTCTTAAGAAAATTAGAAATCATTAGTCATTAGGGAAATGCAAATAAAAACTACAATTAGATACGATGTCATAGCCACTGGGATGGCTATTATCAAAAAATCAGAAAATAGCAAATGTTGGTGAGAGTGTGGAGAAATTGAAATATTCATGTATTGCTGGTAGGAATTTAAAGTGGTGCAGTCACTGTGGAAAACAGTTTGATGGTTCCTCAAAAAGTTAAACATAGAGTTATTATCATAAAAAATGACCCAGAAATTCCACTGCTAGATATGTACCCAAACGACTTTAAAGCAGGGACTTGTACAGCAATGTTCATAGCAGCATGATTTTCCATAACCAAACATAGCAATGACCCAAGCAGAAGCTGTTCGTTGTTTACCGACAGATGAATAGATAGACAAAATGTGGTATACACACAGTGGGATAGTATTCGGCTATAAAAAAAAGAATGAAATTCTGATACGTGCTATGACATGGATGAACCTTAAAAACATACTAAGTGAAATAAGTCAGATACAAAAGTATAAATATTGTATGATTCCACTTATTTGAGGTATCTAGAATAGGTAAATTTAGAGACTGCAAGTAAAATAGTGCTCACCATTCTCGGATCAGGTGGACACTTGAGACTATGTTGGCATCTCCTGCCTGGAGGGGAGATGAGAGGGTGGAGGGGGTTAGAAGCTGGCGAAATGGACACGAAAAGAGAGAGTGGAGTGAGAGAGTGGGCTGTCTCATTGGGGGGAGAGTAATTGCGAGTGTGTAGCAGGGTGTACATGGGTTTTCGTGTGAGAGGCTAACTTGATTTGTAAGTTTTCACTTAAAGCACAATAAAAATTATTAAAAAAAAAAAAAATAGTGCTTACCAGGGACTGGGAGGAGGGGGAAATGGCAGGCTATTGCTTAATGGATATAGAGTTTCTATTTGGGATTATGAAAATGTTCTGGAAAAAGACAGTGGTGATGGTCACACAATGTTTTGAATGTACTTAATGCCACTGAATTGTACACTTAAAAATGGTTAAAATGATTTATTTTATGTTCTGTATATTAAAAAAAAAAATCTTTTTTATAGTTTACCACAGTGAAAAATAATATTTAAAAAAGTTATAGCTAGTGAACCAAAAAGGAGATAAAATGGAATCATAAAAAGATGCTCAATTAATTCAAAACAGGAGGAAAAAGGGAACAATGAACAAGTCCAAACCAAAAAACTAAACTTGTTGCAATCGAGTCAATTCCAACTAATAGCGACGGTATAGGACAGAGTGGAACTGCCCCATAGGATTTCCAAGGAGTGCCTGGTAGATTCAAACTGCCAACCTTTAGGTTAGCAGCTGAACTCTTAACCGCTATACCACCAGGATTTCCAGTGAACAAGTGGGACAAGTAAAAAACAAATAGCAAGAGGATAGATTCCAACATAACCATAACAATAATCATATAAAATGTAAATTAACTAAATACTCCAATTAAAAGGCAGAGATTATAAGATTGGATACGAAAGCAAGACTGAATTTTATCCTGTCTACGAATAAACATATTTTAAGTACAAAGTCACATATAGTTTATAAATAAAAAGATGGAAAAAGATATATCATGCTAACACTAATCAAAACGAAGCTTCACTTACTATATTACTGTCAGATAAAGTTGATTTCAGAGTAAAGAATACTATATAAAAAAAAATAGAGAGAGAGTCAATTAATCAACATAGCATAATAATTCTAAACTTTTATGCAGCTAATAACATGGCTTCAAAATACATGAAGCAAAAACTGATGGAACTGCAAGGAGAAAGAGACAAATCCATAATTCTGGTTGATTTAAATACCCACCTCTCAATAATTGATAGAACAAGAAAACAGAAAATCAGTAAGGATGTAGAAGACTTGAACAACATAATCAACCAACATGACCTAATTGATTCCATCCAACAACAGCAAATTACACATTCTTTCCAAAAGCATATAGAAAATTTACTAAAATGGACCATATTTGGGGGCATAAAATAAATCTCAATAAATTTAAAAGGATTCAAGTCATATAAAGTATGTTCTCTCTCCACAATGGAAAGGCATTAAAAGGAACACAAAGAAACAGGAAGGTAGGAGCTAGCTGTAACAGCAGGCCATACTTTAACTTAGCTTGCCATCTGCCCCAAGTAAGAGTTAGGAGTGAGTGATGTGTAACGCTCTACCTGATATGTATGTTATATCAGTACTTGTCCTGCCCCCTATCCTAAAGGCCCGCTCCTGCCCTCAGCCTCCTGACCTCCCAGCTTACAACTGGATTTTTCTTTGCATCTCTTCTCCTTACAGATTAAATTGTGTCACAAAAAAGTTAGGCTAAAGTCCTAACCTTTGTACCTGTGAATGTGACTTTGTCTGAGAGTACAGGTTTTCTTTTGTTATGTTAATACAATCATACCAGAGTAGGGTAGGTCCTAATCCTAATCACTTCTGAGAAATGTCTTATAAAAGGAGCAGGATAGACACAATGATACACATAAGGGGAAGACAGACAACATGTGAGGAGCATCTACAAGCAAAAGAACACCAAGGTCTGCTGGCAAACACCAGAAGCTAGGAGAGAGGACCGTAGAAGGAGTTGGCACCACTGAGGCCCTGATTTGGCTTTAAGCCTCCAAAACTGTGAGAAAAATTAATTTCTGTTCTTTAAACCCCCTACTTGTATATTTTGTTATAGCAGCAATAGGTAACTAAGATAAAAGCAAAGGAAAACATTTCTTTCATGTGTCAGTTGGCTTTCCCCGTAGTTCAATCTTGTTTACCATATATTTTGCAAAATTCGCTCAAGCTTTGTGGATGTCAGTAGCATTGTATTCTAGTTTCCAACACTGGTATAGCTTTTTTTCTAACTTTATATACCTTTGGTCATTTCAATGAGAATTCAGAAGGGATAGTTAAATATGTATGCCTGAATCACTTCCTTAAATTAGATACCCACATATCTTTTAAAATAAACTGTTTAAAAGAAGTGTTTCAAAACACTAAGAGAGAGAATTTCACAAGCTTTTTTTGGTTCATAAAACTTCACATTTAGTTTTTTCTCCATATAATTACCTTCAAACATCTAACAAAAGCAAAAAAACTTCCCAATATATCTGTACCAGAAAACAGAAAAAAAAGTCCATAGAGTTCTTCCAGCATTGCCTTCATAAGAAAGAAACTGATGAAATTCCATAACTGTAATATTGTCTGGAAGCTGAAAGTTAAAAAGAGAGATTTGGTGAAAAGAAGGGGAGAAAGGATGAAATTAGTGACAGAACCAAATAGCTAACTAAAGTCCTTGTTTAATTATAACCATAAAATGTGTGACTGTGCACATGCACACACACACACACACACACACACACATCTTACTTTATTAAAATGCATAAAGCAGCCAGAAGCAGGAGCACCAATAAATTCTTCTGTATAAGCAGAATTTTTTAATGGCTCCCTGAACACTAATAACCACTGCTCTCTTATGTGTACTTGACTCTGTTTAACCTTTTTCTGGTGCTTTTTAACTTCTCCAAGTCAGGTACTAATATGGAACTAATGTGGGGTTTATTTTCCCTATAGGAATAGCAAAAAGAGCAGTGCACATTATCGTAATCACAGAAGTCCTTTTAGCAACGGTAGGACTTTAGATCAAAGCCTGTGCATTATAGCCCAGGAAAAGAATTTAATAACAATTGCAAGGCTAAGCAATCTTGTTTTAAAACATCAGATATTTCATTGAATATTAGTCATGGAAAAAAATACTCTTGGCAAGAAAGTGACCCAGCAGGAGAGAAAATAGACATTCTTTCGGTCCAGCTAAGTTGTTGTTGACCTCAGCAGCAAGGATACTCAGGCAATGGCCCATCATCACAGCCTTCTGTTGACGAAGGATAGCGAGAAACATGAACTCTTTTTATCTTTGGAAGATGAATTTTTGAGGGGGTTCTCACTGCTGGAAACAATATAATCTAACTGGATGGAGATGATGTCGCATTTCTGTTCATATCAACCAGACACCTCAATATTCGAAGTTCCTTGTGAGCTGCTAACTTGAAATGTGTTAAAACATATCTGAGACTCAGCATTTCTGCCCGCCTGATTTATCTTCATTTAAGTTTTTTTTAATGATTTTTCTCCCACAGGCTACCTTGGAGATGTTACAAACACTTACACAGTAGAAATGAACAAGATGCATCAAGATTCCACCCCCCCCCCGCCCTGATTTTTAGCTGCTGGATACTTTTCAATTCTTTTATTTTTCAAACACAGAGATCACCCCAGCATCCTGACACTACTGTAGCTGTATTCCAGCTGCATTAATCCATTTCCTGCTGAGCTTCTGCAGAAAGAAGAATTCATTTGACACCAGCAGGGAAAAGACAAGGGAAAAATTATGGTAGAATGGATAAATAAATAATTTAAACAAAAGAAAATAGCAAAAACAAAGTAAATAACTATATGTGGGTGTGTGTGTATGTGTAAGTGAAAGACGTAAGTAAAATTTTATAGAAAAAAGAGTACCAGGAACTGACATATATTCATTAAAAGAAAAAGAAAAAGGATTTTGTTGGAGTTCAGTGAAACGCACCTACCTTGGGGTTTTTATCTGGGTCCAATTTAAACACTGTCTTGAAATAAGAACTGGGTTCATCACCCCGCTCAGCTAAAAGAAAGACATGTCTACTGAGCGGTCAAGAGCAATACAATTGGTGGCTTCCAATATTAGTCCATTATTTTTATCAAAGCTACTGTTAGACATGTGACTGAGCCAGTGTGGTATTATAATTATTGCCCTGACATGCTAAGTATATTCATCATACTTGGAGATGTAGAATGTTTGCGCTAAAAATTATTTTCAGGTACAAGATCACATATGCAAATGAACTTGGGTAGTATTTTTATTTTAAGTTAAATGGGAACATTTATTAAAAAAAAAAAACCTCTCCTAAGTCAGATATGTGCAAAAGGAAAAAGCTGAAATACATTTACTTCTGATGTGTTATTTATAAACCCAGAAACCCAGTGCCATCGAGTCGATTCCGACTCATAGCGACTCTATAGGACAGAATAGAACTGCCCCATAAAGTTTCCAAGGAGCGCCTGGCGGATTTGAACTACTAGCCCTTTGGTTAGCCACCATAGTACTTAATTACCATGCCACCAGGGTTTCCATGTTATTTATAGGATAGCTAAAATACAATGACTTGAATAAGCAGATACACTTAGTAAATAAATTCTGAAATACGTCTAAAGCAACTTCGGAAACACAGCCCTGAAGGGATCATTTACAACGTGATATCCAAGAAAGTGCCTATAACTACAGCACTCAAAATGATGCAATCAAAAGATGCAGGTATCTGGCTAATTGGCCAGCACAATTTTGACTTACACATCTTGTTTCCTTAACTTATATTTACGTAGTAAAAACTTACAGCAAACCAACACATTTATTTTTAAAATAACTCCCTTCCTACTTCAAATATAATAGCTATCAAAATTGAAGAGTTAATTTTTGTGGCCTTTATTTCTCCCTCTTATTCTCAGATGCAGATGCTAATTAATAGCCTAAAAGTAAACATCAGCAGAAAGTAGAAGGTAGAGATCTAAATTATCCAGAAATTATATAAATGCCTTGATAATAATAGCTATCAGTATACTCTAGGTGGACTTTAATTTGGACAATGGTTAACAATAATAATGGCCTCCATTTTAAGCACTCATCTATATGCCAGGTACTGGTTTTGGTTTAATTTCATTATTCCCAATTTATAGATGAAGAAAATGAGGCTTGAAGAGGTAAACAATTTTTCTATGGCCAGTAGCCAAGATTCAAATGGAGACCAATCTGACTTCAGAGATGATCCTGTCATCCACTGTACTAATTGTCTTCCTAATACTGATACATCCTAAGCCAAGGTATAGACATATATGATTCCTACTCAATGTTAACATAAAGACTATTTATCCTTTTGTAGATCTTCATATTTGTATTCTAAACCTCAAGGATCCTATTTTAAAGCACTATATTTCTGACCAGAAGAACTAGATGGTGCCCAACTACCACCAATGACTGCCCTGACAGGGAACACAACAGATAATCCCTGGAGCAGGAGAAAAGTGGGATGCAGACCTCAACTTCTAGTAAAAAGACCACACTTAATGGTCTGACTAAGGCTGGAGGGATCGCAGAGGTCATGGTCCCCAGGCTCTCTGTTAGCCCAAAACTAAAACCATTCCCAAAGCCAACTCTTCAGACAAGATCAGACTGGACTATAAGACATAAAATGATACTGGTGAGGAGTGTGCTTCTTAGCTCAAGTAGGCACATGAGACTAAGTGGGCAGCTCCTATCTGGAGGCGAGATGAGAAGGCAGAGGGGACAGGAGCTGGTTGAATAGACACGGAAATACAGGGTGGAAAGGGTGTGCTGTCACATCGTAGGGAGAGCAACTAGGGTCACATACCAATGTGTGTGTAAGTTTTTGTATGAGAAGTTGACTTGAATTGTAAACTTTCACTTAAAGCACAATAAAAAATAAAATAAAACACTATTTCCAGTTTGACCATTAATAGCCTCCCACCCCCACCCCAAGCACTGGAATTTTCATTTACACGTTATACCAGGAAAATAAACATTGATAGCATCATCTTTAAAAATGAAGAGCAGTGATGAGAAGGTTAACTAAGCCATTTTCTTTTTAAAAGTTTTTTTTACTTTTTTTTTTTACTACCTAGTTGTTTAAATTTTTCAAAATATGAAACTTTCAACTCCTGCTATGGCAAGTCTGCATTCCTTATTAAATGGCCAGCTTTACAAAGGGCAGGCAGGGTTTCCAGCTCCACACAGTAATAATAGTGATAATAATACCTTGTGTTTCCATAGTGTCTTTTCTCCAAGGAGCTCCAAGTTATTGGATTAACTCCACCAGTTTCCCTTGCCAACTCACTTCCAAATATAATATTACCTTTTATTACTGTGGTTTATAAGCAGAGAAAAAGTATTTGAAGTGCAAATAGTATGTTAAAGAATCAACAAATATAGATTATCCCTAATGCAAACACATTTCAAGAAAAATATGTATATTTTAACACATATTCAGGCCCATTATTAGGAGAACTTGATTTTTTGTCACCTTTAACTGATTTTTTTTTTTTTTTTTTTGGCTAATGGTTATAGGTAAAGTTTTAACTATTTGAATGCTTGGTTAGTGCATAGGAAGATAATCATGTTGGCATTTTTGTACTTAGTTTTATTATAAAATTGAGTATTGAAAAATACTTCTGGATGTAGACAAGCTCTTCTCTCTTTTAATTAAATGACATCTTAAGAAAACACGCCACATAAATGGAACAAAACAAGATAGCTAACTGTTTCCATGCAGTAAGCCAAGATTATGACCTGTGAGTTTAACAAGCACATGGTTTCCTCTGCCACACGTATCTCCGTATCATACTGAAATAATCCAAAAACTAATTTTTCTCCACTGTGCTGACTCAAACACAGTAACCACTCACTTATTAATGAGAGTGAAAGCTATCCAAAGAATCAACCAAAAATGTTTTTTAACTTCTTAGAAAATATTACAACGATGTGGACAATATGATGCTGACGGATCCACACTGACTTCTTTCTTTCTTTCCAGAAGTAACCATGCAAGTTAGGATCCAGACAGCCAGATGTGGAGTATTTACTTTTGTGATCTCATTGTTTATGACAGTCAAGTCAAACAGAAACTTTTCTGTGAATCAATCCCAGTTTCCCAGTTACTTAGTATGAATGCTCCTGTGGACATTTGCTGTAAATAGTTTGACCACATTTGTCACGTGTCTGGAACTTACTTCTGAGACAAAACGGGGATATGCAGCACATGGGCTCAGAATTCACAAAAAGTTCTCTCGTGAGGGGAAAGATTAGAATTACATGATCACAACAGAGGAAGTTGTTAACTCAGCAATTCCAGACAGAGTGTCCTGCCAAGCAGTGGAGAGTGGACTGGGGGAGATAGATAGGGTAAGAAATAAAAACATGAGACCAGAATGTCAAAAATTAAAAATGATAGTGATAAAGTGAAAGTTAAAACAATGACTAAAAGCCAAAACCAAACCTGTTGCCGCCATCGATTCCAGCTAATAGTGACCCTATAGAGCAGAATAGAACTGCCCCGTGGGGTTTCCAAGGAGTGGCTGGTGAATTCAAATTGCCAACCTTTTGGTTAGCAGCTGAGCTCTTAACTACTGTGCCAGATATTCATATAGTATGCATATGTCTGTGAAAAGGGGATCTGGTAAGAATCTAAAGCTAGAGTTAACCACAGTATTTCACGTCTTCCCTATACAAAGAAATTTCCAAGACAAAACAAACTGGGTTTGTAGATATTATAATATCCAATATTGGCAAATATTTAAATGACCCTCTTGTGCCGAGTAGTATGCTAGAAGTATTTCTAAATGCTAAAGAGAAATAATGAACTTAAATCCACTTGTATAATTATTGATTTTGATTACTGTACCATAACAACAGATCAATTCTCCATTTCTGGATTTATTGAACATAGCAAGATCTTGTATTAGCAACATAGATTATAATATATCTTGAATTTTATTCCACTAAGGGAAATGAATGCCAGTGATTGGTCCACCTTCTCTTGTCGAAGCTTCCTTATGATAAACTGTATAATGTTAAGTTCATTAAATCCTGTTGCAAAGTAAAAACACTAGCTACATATATGAAATAGGGATAACTCACCACAACTCCACAATTTAGTTTTTATTCTTTCTTTTGAAAGTGTTATTAATGCTGTCACAACCAAAAGTCACAATAAATCTCTTGGACCTAATACCCACCCAATGGCATACCTAATAAGGAGGCTACTACTCAGAGGTGAAGCTTTCCTTCAATATCCAGTATACCAAAGAAAATTCACATTTTTTAAAAAGGATAATTATCACAAGCATTTTAAAAAGCTCTCTATTTTCTACTGGTGATAAATTGTTTCAGGATGACTTTTGGGGCTAGGTTGTGTTTCCAAAGATGGACGCAATATCTCCCATCCCACACACTCTTTGCAATGTGACCTTGCTACTTGCCCATCAAAAGATGGAGTCTATTTCCCCTCTCCTTAAATCTGGACTGGGCCTGTGACCTCTCTTGATCACAGAACAGGTCCAGATGTGACAGAAGTGACATTGTACAAGATCACAAGTTGGGCCTTAAGAGATCTCTAGCTCTTGTCTCACCTACGGAATGCCCCTTCTTGGAACCCAGCTGCCAAGCTGAGAAAAAGTGGGCACAGGCAAATCCAGTCTTGGAAATGGTCTTCCTACCTTATTTCTTGTTGGAGATGGTTTTAAGTAATTAGGACTACTTCAAATCCCAATAGCTATAAGCCTTCATGCCTAAGGTAAACTAAAACCCATTGTCATCAAGTCGATTCCAGCTCATAGCGACCCTATAGAACACAGTAGAGCTGCCCCATAGGGTTTCCAAGGAGTGCCTCATGGATTCAAACTGCTGACCTTTTGGTTAGCAGCCACAGCCCTTAACCACTACACCACCAGGGTTTCCAATGCCTAAAGTAGTCCCTCTCGAATAAAAAGTATACCAACTTCTTAAAAGCTCTTGAAAGGTTATCTATACAAAAAGGACCCAAACATCTTTGTGTTTGAGGGTATGTGTAAAGTACAAAGTTCTCTGTGTTTAAAAATTCTTAGTTTGAATCTCAACTCTGCCCCATGATTTGAGTCTCTATTTTCTCAACTATAAAATGAGAAAAATAATTATGAGAATTCAATGAATAATATGTAGTAAATGGCTTGTAAATTGTAATGTATTATATAAATGTGAGAAGTTATTATAGTCAGCCCTCCATATCCTTGGGTTCTGCATCCACAGATTCATCCAAACACAGGTTGAAAATATTCTAAAAACAAAGTTCCAAAAAGCAAAACTTGAACGTGCTGCCCTCGGAGCACTATCCTGAAGCCACACGAATGACATGATATATAGGCATGCCCTGCTGTAACCTCCCACCATTTCACAGATACTCAGTCTCTCTCCAGCACTCATTGTTTGAGCATTGTTTGTCTCACTTGTCATTATTCCCTAAACAATATAGTACCGTATAACAACTATTTACACAGCATTTACATTGTATTAGGTATTATAAGTAATCTAGAGAGATTTGCATAAGCTATATGCAAATACTACACCATTTTATACAAGGAACTTGAGAATCCAAGGATTTTGGTATTTGTGGGGGTCCCGGAACCAATTCCCCACAGACACTGTGGGGCAACTGTGTACAACGGTCCATTCTGTGCATCCGCTTTCCCAGTTACTGTTGAATTGATTCCGACTCATGGTGACCCCACGTGTGTCAGAGTACATCTGTGCTCCACAAGGTTTTCAATGGCTGATATTTTGGAGGTAAATTTCCAGGTCTTTCTTCCAAGGCACCTCTGGGTGGACTCAAACCTCCAACCTTTCTACACATAGTAAGATTGCATTCCCATCTGGAAGGGGCTCTGAGTTTCAGGAAGCATGAACTTGGGTTGTGACTCTGCTGAAAATAGGGCACCAAAGCCAAGGGCGGGACACTTAGCAGGAACTGAATTTCAGGTGTTCGTTCAACAAATATTGATTAGGCATTTATGATGTAGCTGGCGCATTTCTAGGGAGGAGGATGCAAAATAAACTAAACAAACTCAATGCTCTCTAGGAAGTTTCATTTCTGTGGCTAGACATGTATCATGTTATAAGTGCTAAGAAAAGAAAAAATAAATTGAGGTAGGGGACAGACAGTATCCCGGTGGGGTAGAGTCTATTCCAGGGAAGACCTCTCCAATCAGGTGAAATTTGTGTGAAGACTTGAATGAAGTGAGGGAAAAACCATTCACATGTGTCTGGAAAGATATTCTAGGCAGTGGGAACAGCCAGTACAAAAGCCCTGAGGTGAGATCCTTCTTGGTGTGCCTGAAGACCAGCCAAGAGGCCAGTGAAGCTGGACTAGAGGCAGCAAGGGGAAGAAAGGCAGGAGATGAAAGTGAAGAAGCAGTGGGTTCAGATCAAGGAAGGCCTCATGGACCGTGACAACAGCTTCTTTAGATTTTATTCTGAGTGGGAAGAGACACCAAAAGTGGTGTGGGGCATATGATAAGCATGATCTATTTTACCTTTTTAAGAGATTATTCTGGCTGGCTGAGAACACATAGAAAACTCCCTCTATTTCTACACAGAAAGTTATTGTAGCAGTCCAGGCAACAGATGATGTGGCTTGAACTCAGTTTGTAGTAGTAGGGGGTGAGAAATTTAAAAAATTAGGGACAACCATGTTTGCAGATAGATTGGGACTAGTAGGTGGGAGAAAAGAGAGGATTCAAGAAAAAGATGGATGCACTATATCAAAAACATAAAAGAATAATTCTAGGGTTAAATTGGCTTAAAGTTAACCAAAAAAAGGTCATTTTTTAACACCAGGTTTTTATTGGCCTGCCTTCCCCACTCCACCCTCCCCAAATGCCAGCAATCTCTTTAGAAATTATTTAACTGTCATATAAACGTACTGATTTGGGGAAATATAATAAGATGCATAAAAGCAACTCCAATTGTATTTTCTTTAAAGCTCTATAACTAAGCACAGCTGCAAACTGCCCAGGCATAATTATAGTTCCACCTGGCAGGCAGGCCCGTTGGTTTGAAGCATAGCATTTCATTAATAAAATGAAAGAATGTGTGAAATTGTATTTTAAAACAGCTGAAATAGAAGGAGACTTGTAGGTGGCAGGTTCTCTTTGCCAGGCCACAACCTCGTGTCCTGAAATGTCATGTGAACAGTGCCTGTCACCCTTCCCATCTTGGCACAAGTGTTGTTGGCCTTACCATGGAGAGTTCAGGTAATGTATTGGGATTTCATAACGTACACACTCTTGTAATTTCACAGCATTCTGGAAAAGGAAAAGGCACAACTCTTTGGCAACTTTACTGTGCTCACATTCTACAAATGTCTTTGTTTTCTTGAGATTACCAGGTTACCAAGAAGTAGCATTAAAATAAATTGTGTACAGTTGATAATAATTGTATTGACCATCATTCAATAATTTCTCATTTATCTATTCACTCAATTGTTTGCATTTGGCTATGCTATTAAGTTATTGCGTACTGGAGCTGCCAATAAAATCCAAGAACTTCTTTTTTTTTTTTTTTTTTTTAACAAAAACAAAAATCTATGTTTGCTTTCTGTGGAGCTAAATACTAAATGAAGAAAAAAACATTCAATCTTATGTTGTTTAGAATTACCCATCTTACAGATAAGAATGATTAGATATTCTATCTAGACCCTAATGTTATGTCAGATAGCATATCTTCAGAATAAGTAAAGTCAAATATGTTTTTTATAAATTAAAAGAAGAATTGACAAACCACTATAATAGCAGTTGTTTTTAACATAGCTCTTTTAAAAGCTAACAAAATAAGTAGGCAACGATAAGTAATATTTATGAGTAACAATTTAAGAATGGATTTAATAACTTTACAGAATTCTTTTCAAATGTCCATAAAACATTTTTAATTAATCCAATAGTAAGCTATAAAGAAAATCATATATACCATATTCTCTGACTATAGGGCAATGAAATAAAGAAATTAACAATAAAAGGAAAGTCAAAAGTCTAACCACTTAGAAATTTTAAAATACTCTCCTGAGTAACTCAACACCCAAATGAAATAATAGACTATTTAGAAATTAATGATGTTTCCCACTAATAAGAACCAGAATTTCTTGGAGATACGTCAGGTTCCAGATCTTGGGCAGGAATTGCACATGATAAGCCCAGAACGTCTTATTGTACTAGAAAACAAGAAAGCTATCAAAGATAAGGGCCATGTGAAAATGACCTAGAAGTCAAAGCGAAGGGTCTCCCATTGGCCAAAGATGGGACAACATGAACATCGAAAAAGTATTGACTGCAATGAATTGCAACGCACCAAACATATTAAAATTTATGCATGTGTAATAATACTTTTCAAAATAGTTACTTTAGAGGTTTCCAGTGTGCCAAATCATTATATTGATAAATGGCAAATAAAATCTTCAAGAATTTATCCTCTATGAAATCTATTTTGTAAACATTTACTTGATAAAACCTGTTGCTGTCAAGTCAATTCTGACTCATAGCAACCTGGTAGGACACAGTAGAACTGTCCCACACGGTTTCTAAGGAGTTCCTGGTGGATTCAAATCGCGAGCCTTTCAGTTAGCAGCTGTAGCTCTTAACCACTACACCACCAGGGTTTCCTAGTTGATAAAATAAATAATAAAATTGAAAATCACCATTTTGCAGCCCTTAATGAAATAATATATCTGGGCAATGACCAACAATAGCTGCTAAACCCATTATGTAAGACTAGTGTCCACTTATCAATCTTAATGTCACAAGAACAGAAAAATAATCAGACATCATGGGTCTCCTGAAATTATGTAGTAGGAAGCACACACCTATGAAAGAGTCTTGCCAAAAATATTAAACTCAAACCTGAATCTGATGAAGCCTTTAATTGCAACCACCAGTTTATAGGCAATACAGGGACAGATGAACATGATAAACAACACCATAGGATGCAATCAGCCAAATCCAGAGGTGAGAAATTTTACAGAACAAACGTCCCAATTCTTCTTCTTTTTTTAAATTATACATATTCATGTATATCCATGTGTACCTCTATATATCAGAGGGAAAGAAGGAAGAGGATCTGCTACAGATTGAAAGAGACATATCAACCAAGTGCAACACGTGGACCTTATTTGGTTTATTTGCGTTCTGATTCAAACAAACTGACTGTAAAAAAAAAAAAAATTATAAGTGAGGAAATGCAAACACTGACTGGTTATTAAACGACACCAAAGAATTTTGTTAATTTTTCATTGGGAGATTATAGTGTTTATTAAAAGTCTTAATCTGTTAGGGATGCAAATAGAAGTACTAACAGATAAAATAATACATCTGGATTTGCTTTAAAATAATCCAGAAGATTAGGGGAGTGAGAGAGTAAATAAATGAGATTTGTTGCATTTATGGAAACTGGTATTGTGTATCTTCAAATTTTTTATAATAAAAGATTTTTTAACAGAAGTGAATAAATGTATGAGATAACACAAAAACAGCATTCAGAGTCAGAGGACTTTAATTTTTTGGAAAACAAGACTATAAATTAAATAAGGATACAACTCTAAAACCTAGAAACAATCAAAATAAGGCAAAATGAAGTAGAAGGAAAGAATCAATCAAAATAAAAGTGGAAAATTGTTTTTTTAAAAAAGAGTACACTTTAAAAATAAAACCAAAATCTGTCCTTTCAAAACACCAACAAAGTCAAGAAACCTCTAGTTAAGTATAACTAAGAAAATAAGAAAGAAAACCCAAATGAACACTGTATGAATGAAAGAGAGGCCATAATCACAAATGTGGGAGAAATTTTAAACATAAAATAATAAACTTAATAATACTATATTCCAATAATATTGAAAACCTAAATGAAATTGATGCTTTTTAGGATAACAAAAATTATTCAAGTTAACTCAAGAAAAGATATAAAAATAAACATACTGACAACCACAAAAGAAACAGAAATGATAGTTTCAGATCTCATCCCAAAAAGGCATCAGTCCAAATGGTTTTATTCGTTAACTTACTCTTTCTTTCATCATGCAAAAATATCAATTAAACATCTAATACACCAAGCCTTGGAAACTCTATGGGGCAGTTCTGCTCTCTCTATAGGGTCGCTATGAGTCGGAATCGACTCGACAGCAGCAGGTTTTTTTATTCTTAGTGGTGCTGAGTCTTAAGGGTCACTATGAGTCAGAATCAACTCAACGGCAGCAGATTTATTCCTAATGATAGATATTCAGCAGTAAACAAAACAGAAAAAATTACCCCTGCCCTCATAGAATTAACATCCTAGTGGTGATGGGAGCAAAGGGTGGGATACACACAAGATTAGGATATAAGTAAGTAAAATATATCATGCATTAGACAGTAGGGTAGGCTGAAAAATGCACCCCGTCCCAAAAAAAAAGATGCCCACATCCTAATCCCCAAAACCTGTGAATATATTACCTTACATGACAAAGAGACTTTGCAGATGTGATTAAGAATCTTGAGCTGGGAAAACTACCCTGGATTTTCTGGGTGGGCCCAGCGTAATTACAGGGACCATTACAAGAGGGAGGCAGGAAGGTCAGAGTCAGAGAGAAAGAGAATTGAAGATGCTATACTGCTCGCTTTGAAGACGGTAGAAGGGACCACAAGCCAAGGAATGCAGGCATCCTCTAGAATCTGGAAAGGGCAAGGAGACAGATTCTTTTTAGGGCCTCCAGAAGGAACCAGCCATGCCAACACCTTGATTTTAGGAGTTCTGACCTCCAGAAATGTAAGAGAATATGTTGTTGAAGTCACTACATTTTTAAAACAGCAATAGGAAACTAATACAGATGGAAAAAAGCAATAAATATAGATCAGTAAGGGGATGGAACTGCCAGAAAGTGCAACTGACATACAGTGGTTAGGGTGAGTCTCAATTCTAACAAGTCTTGTTATGTAAACTGTCTCAGGGCATACAAAAAACAGAAGCTGGTATGATGAACTCCTTCATGAATAAATTTCAAAAACAAATAACAGATAGGAAATAAGGGAAAAAAATATACAAATGGCAAATAAACGTATGAAAACATTTAGTTTCACCAGTAGTTAAATAGAAATTAAATCAATGAAACATAATTTTTGTATAGGAGATTAACAAAAATTAAAATGATTGTTAACGTCCAGCACAGGTGAGTGCATGGGGAAAAGGCAATCTCACATAACCTTGAAAGAATTTTTAACTCGTACAATCTTTTTGGAGGGCAGTTTGGTGAATTCCATCAAATTCTAAACTCCTTTTCCATTTCTAAGAATGTCCTACAAAAAGTGTTTATACTAATGTCAAAGGAAAGGTGTGCTGCAAAAACAATGAAAACAACTTAAATTTTCACTAATTGGGGAATTGTTAAATAAATTGTGATATACCCATACAAAGGAATACTACACAATAATTTTAAAAAACATAAGGCAGATTGACAGCACATTGTTCACAGTACATCATTAAGTGAAAAACTAAACTAGTGTATTTGCATTATGGTCCCTGTGGTAGATAGTATCTAAGACAGATGAAAGTGATCTCCATATTCACACCCTTGTGTGACCCCCTCCTCTTGAGTGTAGGCTGGACCTAGTGATTCCCTTCTAATGAATATAATATGACAAAAATGATGGAATGTCACTTTGAGATTAGGTTACAAAGAGATGGCAGCTCCCTCTTGCTTACTCTCATGGAAGCCTGCTGCCTTGTTGTGAGGTGCACTACGGAGAGGCCCATGTAGCAAGGAATTGAAGGATGTCGCCAACCAACAGGTAGTAAGAACTAATGCCTTCAGCCAACAGCCCTACTAAGGACTAAATTCTGCCAATAAGCACAATAAGTTAGCTTGGAAGCAGATCCTTCACCAGTTGAGGCTACAGATGAGACTGCAGCCTCATCCAACACCTTGACTGCAGCCTTGTGAATGACCTTGAGGCAGAAGATCCAGGTAAGCCACACCCAGATTCCCGACTTACAGGAAATGTGAGATAATGTTTGTTGTTTTAAGGCCCTACATTTTAGAGAAATTCATTACACAGCAATAGATAGCTAGCAGCCTCATTTGTATTTATCAAAAAAATTAGAACTATGTATGTGTATGTATGTGAGGGTTAAAGAATAGTGTTATACAGGGATAGGAAAATATATGGAAGGAGAATACCCAATTACTAAAAAAAAAAAAAAAAATTGTGGAGGTTATTTCTGAGGCATGGAATTAGGGGAGAAGGAAAATTATACTCTTACTTTCATATTGTTTAAATTTATTACTACAAGCACATATTGTATTCATAGTCTAAAATATATTTTCTTGAACTTTTTCTGCATACTCTTCTGTATAACCACCAAGTTTTTGATTCATCAGCAATAGTCACAGAATACCTTGAGTTATTTAGCCAAATACAGTGAAGGATTTTCCCTGATCCATTCACCTGCTTATTCTCTTGCAACAGATGGCATATTCTTGCAAAGACAGAAACCCCCATCAATGAAAAAGAACAAAACTAACTGACCCTTATAGCAACTGAGTCCCTGGTTCTGTTAGACTAAGGAGTAAACTTTTGTAAAAAGCAGATTTTAAGTGCCAGTACCACCAACTCCAGCAACCCAAAACCTCAAAAGATCAGGATGACTGTTTTCATATTTTGAACCACTCAAGTCTTCTGATCTCAGGAAAAAGCACCATCACAGCCAAGAAACCCAAAGGTCATATGTTGTTCCTCCCTTTCCTTCACCAACCACATACACTCATGGACATGTCCCAACAATAAAATGTATCTTGAATCTGACTGTTTTTCTCTATTTTTATTGTTAATGCCTCAGTCCAAGTCAATCATTGCACTCCTTGACCACTGCAATAGTTCTCTTACCTGGTCTCCCTGTTCCCCACCTGCCTACCTATAAATCATTCCTCACACACAGGCCAGCATGATCTTTTTTCTTTTTTTTTTTTTTTTTTTTACTTCTTATATTGAAATTATTTCAGACATACAGAAAAGTTGCAAGAATAGAACAAAGAATCCCCAAAAGTAATGTTTACCACATTTCCTTATCATTCTCCTCTCTCTCCCTCCATCTCTCCCCATACACACACACACACACACACACACACACACACACACCACTGAATCACTTGAGACATCTTGCTCCTTTAATCCTGAATACTTCCAGGTGTATTTCCTAAAAACAAAGACTTCTTCCTATAGAAACGGAGCATAGTTATCAAAATCAAAAAATTAACACAGATACAATTCTACTATCTAACCTACGGATCTTATTCAAATTTCACCAATTATCCCAATAACAAAGTGATCTTTTAAAGAAGTAAATCAAACCGTGTCACTCTTTTGCTTAAAATGCTCCAATGGCTGCCTATTGCATTATAAAAATATCCAAATTCCTTACTTTAGTCTACAAGGCCTTGCATGCTCAGGTTCCCGCCTACCTCCCCACCCTCATCTCCTAACACTCTTTCTATCCTTCACTTTGGTCAAGCCACATAGGTCTTCTTTCTGCCCTCTACATAAGCTCATTTCCACTCCAGAAGCTCATTCCCACTCTAGAGTCTTTGCAATTCACCTTTGCAACTACTTTTCCAACTACCATTGCTTCTGTCTGGAATGGTCTTTCCCAAAGATTTTCAATGCCTGACTCCTTCTCATCACACAGGTCAAGTGTCACCTCCTCATTGATTCTACATTACATTGCTTTCTCCTTGTATGATTTTTAGGAGGGGGCATGGAGAAATTTAATTTTAGGCTTCTACTGTGTTTCTCCAAGAATCCTGATAGATTGAATTCTCTATATTTTTGTGAATGTTTATTCCATTCAAATTATTTATAAATTGCTAACGAGCATACAGTACATATGGGACATTTAAATAAAAACCCTGTTCTTAAGTCTCTCTAGATAAATAGTAATGTGTATTACCGTATTGTTGTTCTTAGATATTTACCACAAAGTTTTTATCATTAAAGTAGCAATGATTTTTATCTATCTTCAACATTTTAACAGAGTAAAAGAATAAGCATTACAAACCAAATGCAAGCTTAACTACAAGAAATTCAGCAATGAAGTGCTTCTGATTACAAGATTTCATTTTGAAGGATATAAATCAAATACTTTATTTCAATAATCACATATAATCAATGTTAACATGTATTTAACACATCTTTTTTGAGTTGTGCCCTAAATATTATTCAGAACCACAACAGCCACTTAGAATCATGAAGACAGTGCTATAGGACATCATGTAATTCTAAAACTGGCATGACAAAAATGGAAAATGATTATTGCTATTATGTAGGGCTTTATGTCATTAGTCTGCAGTGCTATTCTATGTTGCCTCTACTCCAGGTAGCAATCTTCCTCCTTCCCACACTCAATGACAAGGATTACACGTTTGAATAGAATGTCAACATCCCACATTATGCAGGGTAATGGGAATCCATCATCTGTATATCATTACAACCGAGGACTGTCATGTGCAAATTCTCCCTCACTATTCAGAGCTGAAAAAAACAACATCTTTAAGACCTTGCCTGAATTTTCAGCTAAAACCCACTTGATTTCAAGGTGACAGAGTGTGTTCTTAAGAGCTGTTACCACCTTGGATAATTACAAAGCTAGAGAAAGGCTGCGAGAGGGAACAAAAGAAGATTAAAACCTCTGCATGTTGATGCAGCAAAACTCAGGCAGGGTCACTGGTGACCCAGAACTAAGCAAGCTGCTGTAACTGCTGCCAATTGGGAAGAAAACTGAAATAAGTTGGAAGCGAAGAAACCCTTTCTCACTGATCAAAAACAAAGAGCTTGCTTTATCTGTTTGAAAGCTACAGATACTTGTGGCTAAGGACAGAGGATTCCGAATACTGTCAAGGTCACAACTGCAAGGAGTGAGTTGGTTGGCACTAAGAAAATGTACAAAGAACAAAGAGATAAAAGTAAACACAAACATTGTTGAAATGCAAAACACAGGGAAAAGGGAACAGGATTTCACATTCGGCCTTGCTACATGCACAGGACCTGGAGAAACTGATTACGAAAGCTCTGGGGCCATGTTGTTGTTGCTTTGTTGTTTCCTGAAGATTCTGGCTGGTTGAAGTTCGTGCCACTCCTTTCAGTTTAGTTCAATTCAGCAAACGCATTCTAAACCAGTGACCACCGAATCCTAACCCACTGGGATGTGGGAAGACGTTAGAACTTTTTATATTTATTTTTTATTTCACTCTTCTAAAATTCTATCCTGTGTATGTTATAAAATATATACAGTATATCAGAACAGTTAAAAAAAAACGTTGCTGTGGAGAAGACTCCAACTCCTGGTCACCCATGTGTGTTACAGTGGACTTATGCTCCACCGGGTTTTCAGTGGATGATTTTCAGTAGATCATCAGGCCTTTCTTCCAAGGTGCCTCTGGGTGAACTTGAACTGCCAGCCTTTCAGTTAGCAGTCAACTGCATCAACCATTTATACCATTCAGGGATTCCCATATTAGAGCAATACTGAAAAAATCAAATCCATTGCCACCCAGTGGATTCCAACTCTTAGTGACCCTACAAGAAAGAGTAGAACTGTCTCATAGGGTTTCTAAGGCTGTAAATCTTTATGAAAGCCAACTGCCACATCTTTCACCCCCGGAACAGCTGGTGGGCTCCAACCGTGCCAATCTTTTGGTTAGCAGCCAGACATTTTAGCCACCGCACCAGCAGGGCTCATTAGAACAATTAAAAAAAAAAACCATTGTCAGTCAAGGCGATTCCGACTCATAGCAACCCTACAGGACAGAGTAGAACTGTCCCATAGGGATTCCAAGGAGTGCCTGGTAGATTCAAACTGCCAACATTTTTTTTTGGTTGTCAACCAAGGTCTTAACCACTGTGCCACCAGGGCTCCCATTAGAACAACAGTACCTGTAAGTTATGAACTATATGAACAAGCCTGTAATGAAGGTAAATAAAAATTAAAAAAAAAAAAAACTTTTACTGATAGTGGTGATCAAAAAAGTATAGACATTCAGATTCAGTAGGTCTAGGGTAGGGCCCAGAAATATGTATTTTTAACAATTCCCCCAGTGTTTCTGCTGGTCATATTTTAAACACAGTAATTTTAACCCTCACAATAAAGTCTCCATTGGGTAGTATGATACACTAAGGCAGGTTCTATAACTATCCCCATTGTACAGATAAGAAAACTGAAGCATAGAAAGGTTAGGCGATTGTCCAAGGTCATACAGCTAGCGAGTGGGGAAGGCAGAATTTGAATCCAGGCAATCTGGTGCCAAAGCCAGGGTTCTTAAGCACTATACTACATGGTCTTGAGAAGTTAGGAAACTACGACCGACTAAAGGTAAACAGGACAGATTGGAGAATTTTTAATTCCAGGTAAAAGAAATGGGTGAACGTCTAGTGAAGAACCTCACCAGTTTGGATAACCCCCTAAACACTGGGTTTCTCACTCACCAGCACCAACATAGATTCCAAATAAAAACTCTCACATATGTTTGTTGCTCACATTTATTTGGCTTCACAGGACAGGACTATTCTAGAAAGACAAAGAGAGGAAATAAGACACAAAGATCGCTTCAATAAAATATCACCCAACCATAGCAGCGCACTGTCATTTTTTTTTTTTTTTTTTAAATAGAAGCCTTTCACCGTATGGAACTAATTATCGCCATCTGCTGTTCCATACTTCTATTTCCTCTCTAGCAGCTCATTCTTCAAAAACTCAGTAGCTTCCTCCCTTTACATTTGTAAATGCTGTTGACTATGGATAAAATCCATGTTTACTTTCTATTCAAAACCCCAAAGGAAAGCTTGTTTTAATCACCCACAGATGTTTCGTTCAGTTCTGCTTAGCTTGGCACAGAACTTCAGAGGGAAATAAAAGAAAAATCTTTATTTTATATTTCAATTGTAGATTGTTACAGACTAAATAAAATGCCAAATTGTTATTGGAAACAACACAGCCACTGTAATAACGATAGTCAACATCTCATTTTTACAATTATAATTTTTTCTGGCATTTACTTAACTTGAGATGGTTTCCATATTTTACAAAGGGCTTTTCTTTTTTTCCCCCCTTCTCTGAATGAACCTGCATTGAAGCCATAGGACTTTGTAAATTTTTTTTAATATATTCTTATACATTTGAGAAATGTTGAAATTATTACAGAATATGTAGTGATTAGGTTTTTAGATATTTTCCACCCTTTTTGATGCTTGTTATCTTTTTGAATTCTTTTATAAACACCCATTAACCCCAAAGACCACTTCATACATATCTAATACTGCTATAGGTCACTTTTTTCTTGTTTCTCTTTCATTTTTGATTTCTTAACTAAAAAGCAATCAGTGCTATAAAATATTCAGTACGAATTTCACTTAACACTTTGCAGTTATAAAATGTAAGAAAAAAGCAGCTTTTCTAGTGGAAAGAGTATTTCTATGAATTTGTGGTAGATTCCCTCATATACAATTTAAATAAAATGTGTCTTCAGAAGCATTTCATTTAAATTACATTTACATGGTGGAGGTAATTTTGAACTTAATTCTCATTCAATTTTTTAAAATATCATAGTTATTAATTTCAGTCGTTTTTGTTTTTAACTCAGTATATGTGGTTCTAGAATTATTCCCTTAGAGCACTAGAAGGAGCCTCTGTACACATTCGAGATTAAAAAAAAAAAAAAAAATTTGCTCAAATAAAGATGGCCCCAGAAATGAGCCCCAAATTAACTGACTTGAAAACAACACTAGCTGTAAAAAAAAAAATTTTTTTTTTTATAGCTCCTTGTAATTGTTTCAGTATACATGTCAAGACTCAGCTTTGAACGTGCTTATTTTACCCTAGCAGAATTCTACCTTATTGCCCTTCTTCACGTGTTTGTTCAGAAAACATGGGTCAAAGATCTTGTAGGTTACTGGAAAAAAGACTGAATACATGAGGGAGAATGATTGAGACTGTGTCTAAGAGAAGTTACCAAATCAAACTAAATGTTTTAACTTAAAGTAGAAAAGGAAAGTTTTCTTTACATAGCTTTATTTTTCTGTGTTAAGTGACAGCTCTTCAGAGAACAGCTTTGAATTCTATGTTGATAGTGCAAAAGAATATTTACTTTCCCAAATTATCTGACCTACCAGCTATATACATTTATAACTCAACATCAAAGAACAATTAACAAATCCATTAAAGACCTGAATGTACTTTTCGATGTCAAGGTCATATATATATTTAGTTTAACTAAGAGTCTTTGCTTTTAATTAATAAAAGCTATTAGTGGCTAGAAATAACAAGTTTTTTTTTAATTATTTTATACATCTAGCATTTCAGAAAAGGGCTAAAGCTTATTCATACTTTGCTGTACAGAAACTGTAATCAAGACAACTGGGTCCCTATGAGTCAAAGACAACAAATTACAATCTATAAACTTTATAAAGCAGCTAAAGAGTCTTTCCTGCTATAGACTTCTGCCACCATTTACATAGTAATGACACTAAAATCTTGTCCCCTAGACACACTTGTCCTCTTTAAAGAAAGAACTACAGTACCAAATGCTCACTTAAGCACTATTTCTCTATGAGTATATAATATTGGATGATTCTTTTATGAATATCAAATACGGTCAGGCAGCTGCTGTGAAAATAATTGGAATAAAAACAGAGTGGTCAAGCTTATAAAGAGATCATGATTAAAACGAGGAGCAGAGGTTAAAATAAAAATACTATGAATCTATAGGAATAGAGGAATTATATTTTATAGCATGGTGGGAAGTATAATTTAGTGCATTTTTAAATTCCAAATGTAAAGTTTTTGTCTCAAACACAGGCAAGTATCATGCCTTGTGGATGGATCAACCTAGTAAATGTCAAAAAAAGTTCCAATCACTTCTTCAAAAAAAAAAAAAAACAGATGGTTATTAGCTTCCTAATCAGTGAAATCAACCATGTAATATATTTCCTCAAATCGAAGATACCATCAATTTTAAGACACACTGTTATTTTATTTACCAAGAGAAAGAAAAAAAACTCTGCCAATTAAGCTATGACTGTCCATCAATTATAAAACAATCTCAATTTCAGAGATATTAAAATGTAAAAAAGAAATGTGCATCTTATGTTGTTATTGCTGTTGTTGTTGTTAGGTGTCAAGTTGGTTCTGACTTATAGTGACCCTGTATACAACAGAATAAAACACTGCCTGGTCCTCCACCATCCTCGCAATCGTTATTATGCTTGAGCCCAGTGTTGCAGCCACTATGTCAATCCATCTCATTGAGGGTCTTCCTCTTTTTCACTGACCTTCTACTTTCCCAAGTATGATGTCCTTCTCCAGGGACTGATCCCTCCTGCTAACATGTCCAAAGTGTGTGAGACGTAGTCTCACCATTCTTGTTCCTGAGGGGCATTCTTGTTGTACTTCTTCCAAGACAAATTTGTTCGTTCTTTTGGCAGTCCATAGTATATTCAATATTCTTAACCAACTCCATAATTCAAAAGTGTCAATTCTTCTTTGGTCTTCCTTATTCATTGTCCAGCTTTCGCATGCATATGAGGTGACTAAAAACACCATGGCTTGGGTCAGGGCGCACCTTAGTCTTCAAGGTGACATCTTTGCTTTTTAACACTTTAAAGAGGTCTTTTACAGCAGATTTGCATCTTATATTTGAAGAAATACGGTAAAATCTTTTCTATATATTCATGTGAAAACAAAATAGTCCTGAACGCAATGGAATATTTGCTTCTTAAGAATACAGAATATATAATAAATGCTTTAAAGAAGAAAAAGAAAGAAAAATCTCATAGGTAACATGGAAAGTTAACTTGTCTGTACAAGTTCAGAAATTTATTTGCATTTTCCAATACATTTATTCCACTGTGGCCTTACGAATTTATTTATTTTAACTTAAAAAGTACTTATAACTAAAAAGGAAAAACTTCAGAAAAAATAGAATCTTGATAAAAATCTGCCCTGATTTTGATCTGTAACTATGCAGGCACTGGAAAAAATAGTTTCTCCCTCCTTTTCTCCCGTGTTGTTCTTTCCTTCCAGGTAGCCCTGCCTTCTACACAGTTTGCGTTATAGTGGCTGCTAGAGCCCCCTCGGCACCTACATTGCTCATCCAGCTTCTGGAGCCTTTGCTCAGTTTGAAATGGGAGATACTCAGCCTTAGTCCTTCCATTTGATTCCTTTGGAGGAGAGAGGGGGGAAGATTGAGGAAGAATAGAGACTGGTTAGAATTCAAAGACATTAGGACTTGGAATTCAGAATCAGCCTTAGGGAATTTCAAGGTTATCACTATTAATATTGCTTCAACTGTTTCAACTACCTTACTAATACGAAGGCAAAAAAGATGGCTAAGTTTCTGCTCTGAATTTTTTCACTGCTTTCTAGTTGATCCCCCAACCCCAAATTGTTTTTTAATTATCATGGTAATACATACGCGTATATGTTAAGTAAAAAACTAAGAGTTCCATTTCCGCTTATGATATAGAAGGCCAGAAAAGAATGTTGCTTCCACTCTAACAAGAAAAAGCCAGATAATCTACAAAATTATAACTGTTCTTGAGGCTACCAGAGAGCTAAAGCCATAGCAACCAGGTAATTCCAAAGGGGGGCAAACCTTTCCAAGGGGATACTGGACACATAAACTGTTTAGTCTTTGACAGAGCAAGGGAGAAAAAGGTGGTCACCATACAAGCAGGTAAGAAGAAATCAGGCAAATTTTTAACTAATTCATAAAGAACAAGTGTGGGCTAACATGCCAATTTGGAATAGGTAGAAGGCCCAGCCACAAGGGAAGTTTCCATTCACAATTTCTGTTCCACAATCCTCCACTGAACACTTACACTCATGAGAAAAATTGAGGGCAGGACAGGTGGCACATCTGCTGCTGCTGGGAACAGGTACTAAGTCCCATCCACATCCCGGGACTCCTTTCTCTTATGAAGTAAAAATCGTAAGCTACCAAAGAAGGGAAACAAAAACTTTAGCCCCATAATCCAGGCAAAGATCCATTGTCTCTGAGAAAGGGACACAAGAAAAACCTGCTGCTTCTAGAAAAGGCAAGAAACTTCCTTAGGACCAGGATTCTGTACTAATACCAAGCAGAGGTCAGTTATTACTGGGAAGGAGACAGGAAATTCTTTCCCACCCACCTAAGACTAACCACAGAGAAAAGGCAGAGTTTGGTTACCATGGTGAGGAAGGTGAAGGAAAGGTAAGAAAGCTTTAACCCCAAGACTCAGTACGTAGGCTTTGCTAAGACTGAGGCTGAACCAGCATTATAGAGAACCCCTCCCTCCCCGCCATAAGCCTAGGACTAATTAATAAGCAACAGTAGTCTACTACTGGGGAGGAGCAAGAACATGAAGCGTGACCACCTCTGTAGCTCAGGCCAACAGGGTAGAACAGGAACACTGAGGAAAAACCCTCAGCATTCTAGGCCCCATTCTAACCACACGGTAACAGCCACCACTGGGGTAATTTGAAGCCTGTGATGAGCTAAAAGTAATTGTAGAAACAAAACCCAAATCCCCCTCAACCGCTAAGCAGATTAATTCAACCTCTATGCTAATGGCATGAGAGAGGAAGAGGTATGCCCATTACCAGGTAAAAATACTACTTAACCTCAGTCTCTTCTTCTACACAGTATGGCCAGTATCCAATAAAAAAAAAAACTATGAGACAAACAAAAAGTAAGATTGTCCCTTGTCAAGTGATGAAGCAATTCAAAGGACCAAAAATAGAGATGACCTAGATGTTGGAACTATCAAAGGCTTTAATATAACTATGATAAATATATTAAAGGATCTAGTAGAAAAGATGGACAACATGCATGAACACCCAGGAAATTTTAAGAGACTCTTTATATTGAAAAAAAAAAAGGGTCAGACAGAAATGTTAGAAAGAAAAAACAATTCTTTTGATGGTTTCATTAACAGACCGGGACACAGCTAAAGGCAGGATCAGTGAATCTGAAGATAAATTAATAGAAAGTAGCCAAACTAAAACACAAAGAGAAAATATAATGGAAATAAGAAATGAAAAAAAAAAAAAGACTGCATTAATATCAAATAACCTGACATATGCATAACCGAAGTTTGAGAAGGAGAAGAGAAAGAAAGAAAATATTTGAAAAAGATACTGGCCAAGTATTTCCCAAGATTAATGAAAAACAATAAACTACAGATCTAAGAAATCCAGAGAAGGCCAAGCAGGTTTTCCATAAAGGAAAAGAAAAAAACAATAAAACACATAGTCAAACCAAACACAAAAGAGAAAATCTTGAAGACAGAGAAAAGAAACATTACACTTAGAGGAAGAAAGATAAGTTAAAAAAAAAAAAAAAAAAAACCTAAGGTAATGCCTTAGTTATCTAGTGCTGCTATAACAGAAATACCACAAGTGGATGGCTTCAACAAAGTAAGTCTACTCATTCACAGTCTAGTAGGCTAGAAGTCCAAACCCAGGGTGCCAGCTCCAGGGGAAGGCCCTCTGTTGTCAGCTTTGGAGGAAGGTCCCTGCCATCAATCTTCCTCTGGTCTAGGAGCTTCTCTGCACAGGAACCCTGGGTCTAAAGGACATGCTCTGCTCCCAGTGCTGCCCTCTTGGTGGCATGAGGTTCCCCAGTGTCTCTGCTCACTTCTCCCTTTTACATCTCAAAAGAGACTCACCCAAAACACAATCTAATCCTGTAGATTGAGTCCTGCCCCAACAACATAACTGCCACCAATTCCATCTCATTAACATCATAGAGATCGTATTTACAACACATAGGAAAATCACATTAGATGACAAAATGGTGGAGAATCACACAGTACTGGGAATCATGGTCCAGCCAAATTGACACACGTGTTTTGGGGGGACATGATTCAGCCTATGACAGGTAACATTAGTTATATGATTTAAAATCATAAAAATAAATTGTACCACTCATCTTGGCATTTTATATTGTGTTTGACGTTTCCTCAGAATTTTGCCTCTCTGATTTGAATGTAGAAGGCAAGAGACCTACATTTATCCTTTTATTTAAAACGCATGTGAAATCCCAGCAATGAAAAAGAAAGATAGAAGAAGAATTTGGGGATTCAAATCATGAAGCTGGCAAAGAATATTGAATATACCATGGACTGCCAGAAGAATGAGCACATCAGTCTTAGAAGAAATACAACCAGAATGCTCCTTAGGAGTGAAGACGGAGAGACTTTGGCTTGCTTATTTTGAACACATCACCAGAAAGACCAATCGCTAGAAAAGGACATCATGGTTTGTAGAGGGCCAGCAAAAATGAAGGAAACCCACTATGAGATGGACTGACATGACAGCCACAACAACGGGCTCAAACATACCAACCATCGTGAAAATGGTGCGGGACTAGGCAACGCTTTGTTCTGTCACACATAAGGTCACCGTAAGTCAGAGCTGACTTGACAGCAACTAACAACGACATCAACGTCTTTTAGCACAGTGCTGGACAAAGCATGGCTATTTAATACGTACTCCTGACTTTTTTTTTTTTTTTTTCCCACCTGACTTGGGAGCAGATTTACTTTTGCATGTTTTTTTTTTTTTTTTTTTGCATTGTATCAGCGAACTTTTCTTACAGGACATAGTCTTATAAAAGTATTTTAAAACTAACTCTATGAAACTTTTTATCTTACATTCTCCACTTTTCATTTTTCTGAAATTGTTGACAGTCTCACAAGAGGTGAACATTTGCAAGACTGCCTCTACATTCAGCACAATAAAATCATGGATCCTCCTCATGTTGATATTTCCTTTCCCTTGCACTTAGATACTGATTGAATTTTGGATAATTTTATATTTATCGATATATTGTTTTGTTATCTGAAATTTCATATGTGCGCTTTGTCTTTTTTTTTCCAAAAGCAGATTATTGATACTTTAAAATACAAGATACAGGTTTGTAATATCTGTATCTTATATTTCCTACACAACAGATGCACAATGAAATGCTTGGTTATTAATGTTGGTATGGTTAAAGTATCTAGGAATATCCAGTTCTGCCCTGCTTTCAGTTCCCAGGCCCAAGAAAGTGAGACTACAGCAAACAGATGTGGAGTCCATTCTTGAGCTTAACCCTGACAATCATCAATACTCTCAGTTTCTTGTTCACTGCTGACCTCAGCTTCATCTTTCTGGCCTCCAGTCCATTTCAGCCCATTGCCAGATCTGGGGTTGCCTGACCTACTTATTTCTCTCTCTCATTCCTCAACCGCCACTTTATCCCCTAGACTGTGACCTATTCTCTTCCAAGCTCTGTATTTGTTCAGTAAGGCTTTCTGCAACCTAACCTCTTTAGTTTGGCCTCAGGAGCTCTTCCCATGAGCTACATTCCAAGTTCTGATTCCAGCCTCAAGAATCAGGCTCTGGACAGGAAGCAATCTTAAAAGGTAGAAAAATGAACACATCTCTACATAAAGACAAAGTAAAAAGGGGATATTACCAGGTATAGAAATCATTCTTTCATCAGGAGCATATTTAAGGGAAATACAGCAAATTTCCACACCACCACCATCTATGAAATCAAAGAGCATAATTCCAAAATTATTAGTTTAGCAGAATGTTTGAATAAATGCAATGTTCAGCCTGCCAACTTCCTATACAGGTAAAACAATTATTTCATTAAGACTAGTGCCATTCTCAAGGACAAGAAGGCAGGAGGAGACAGGAAAGCTGGATGAATGAAACAGGGAACCCAAGGTGGAGAAATGGGAACTATTGACATTGTCGTGGGGCTGGCAACCAATGTTATAAACAATATGTGTATTAATTGTTTAACGAGAAACTAACTTGCTCTGTTAACTTTCACCTAAAGCACGCACACGCATGCACACACACACAAACCCTTTAAATTTTAATCCTGTTGCAGAGAGTATAAAGTGCATGCTCCCGAACGTAACACAGAATGCCTTCTATAACCTAGACCTTAGCTACCTCTCAGGTCTTGTCATCCTCTGCTTTTGACCTCATACTTTTCCTGGGATTCTTCTCTCCATCTTTGCCAGGCTAATTTTTATTCATATATGAAGAAGTGATCTCACTCTGAGATACTCTTTAAACTTTGAAATGAAGCTATCCCCTAAGACCACCTTTTTAGTAAAATGACATAGCAACACACAAAACAAAGGGTATTACCCATGAGTACAGTGCTCTATTAAAAAACAAACAAAAACATCTATATGAGACCAAAAGGTTAACAATCTAAAGCAAAGATGAGAAGATAAGGGGGCAGGGAAACTAGAGTACCAAAAACGGAACAAACAGAATGCAGTCAAAGAAAATGTTGGCTTATTCTGAAAAATGTAATGTCACTGAACAGACTGTATAGAAATTGTCAAATGGGAACCCAATTTACTGTGTAAACTTTCACCGAAAACACAAAAAAAAATTATTAAAAAAAAACCTAGTGCCATTCTAAGGACTAGGGTTTGCCGGTATGATCTTAAAAATAAGTGCATTGCTTCTGCAAGGAACCAAAAGAGATTTACATAAGTGGAAAAACATACCTTGCTCGTGGATAGGAAGACTTAACATTATAAAAATGTCTATTCTACCAAAAGAGATCTATACATTTAATGCAATTCTGATCCAAACCCAAGGACATTCTTTAATGAGATGGAGAAACAAATCACCAACTTCATATGGAAAGGAAAGAGGCCCCGGATAAATAAGGCATTACCGGAAAAGAAGAACAAAGTGGGAGGCCTTTCTTTACCTGATTTTAGAACTTATTATTCCGCCAGAGCAGTCAAAACAGCCTGGTACTGGTACAACAACAGATACATGGACCAATGGAACAGAATTGAGAAACCAGACACAAATCCATCCACACATGAGCAGTTGATATTTGACAAAGGCCACAAAACAGTTAAATGGGGAAAAGACAGTCTTTTTAACAAATGGTGCTGGCATAACTGGATATCCATCTGCAAAAATATGAAACAAGACCCATACCTCACTCCATGCACAAAAACTAACTCAAAATGGATCAAAGACCTAAATATAAAATCTAAAACGATAAAGATCACGGAAGAAAAAATAGGGACAACGTTAGGAGCCCTAATACATGGCATAAACACTGTACAAAACATTATAAAGAATGCAGAAAAAAAACTAGATAACTGGGAGCTCCTAAAACTCAAACACCTATGCTCATCCAAAGACTTCCCCAAACAAGTAAAAAGACTACCTACAGACTGGGAAAAAGTTTTTAGCTATCACATTTCTGATCAGCGCCTGATCTCTAAAGTCTACATGATACTGCAAAAACTCAACTGCAAAAAGATAAATAACCCAATTAAAAAATGGCCAAAAGACATGAATAGACACTTCACTAAAGAAGACATTCAGGTAGCTAACAGATATATGAGGAAATGTTCACGATCATTAGCCATTAGAGAAATGCAGACCAAACCTACAACGAGATTTCACCTCACTCCGACAAGGCTGGCATTAATCCAAAAAACACAAAATAACAAATGTTGGAGAGGCTGTGGAGAGACTGGAACTCTTCTACACTGCTGGTGGGAATGTCAAATGGTACAACCACTTTGGAGATCGATTTGGCACTTCCTTAAAAAGCTAGAAATAGAACTACCATAGGATCTAGTAATCCCACTCCCTGGAGTATATTCTAGAGAAATAAGAGCCTTTACACGAACAGATATATGCACACCCATGTTTATTGCAGCACTGTTTACAATAGCAAAAAGATGGAAGCAACCAAGGTGCCCATCAACGGTTGAATGGATAAATAAACTATGGTATATTCATACAATGGAATACTACGCATCGATAAAGAACAATGAGGAATCTGTGAAACATTTCATAACATGGAGGAACCCAGAAGGCATTATGCTGAGTGAAATTAGTCAGTTGCAAAAGGACAAATATTATATAAGACCACTATTATAAGAACTTGAGAAATAGTTTAAACTAAGAAGAAAGCATCCTTTCGTGGTTACGAGAGAGGGGAGGAAGGGGGGCGGGAGGGGGCATTCACTAATTAGATAGTAGATAAGAACCACTTTAGGTGAAGGGAAAGACAGCACACAGTACAGGCGAGGTCAGCACAACTGGACTAAATCAAATGCAAAGAAGTTTCCTGAATAAACTGAATGCTTCAAAGGCCAGTGTTAGCAGGGGCAGGGGTCTGGGGACCATGGTTTCAGGGGACATTAAGTCAATTGGCATAATAAAATCCCTTAAGAAAACATTCTGCCTCCCTGGCATCTGGGGTCTTAAACGCTAGCAAGCAGCCATCTAAGATGCATCAATTGGTCTCAACCCATCTGGATCAAAGGAGAATGAAGAACACCAAGGACACAAGGCGATTACGGGCCCAAGAGACAGAAAGGGCCACATGAACCAGACACTACATCATCCTGAGACCAGAAGAACTACATGGTGCCTGGCTACAACCGATGGCTGCCCTGACAGGGAACACAACAGAGAACCCCTGAGGGAGTAGGAGAGCAGTGGGATGCAGACCCCAAATTCTCATAAGACCAGACTTAGTGGTCTGACTGAGACTGGAGGGACCCCTGTGGTCATGGCCCTCAGACCTTCTGTTGTCCCAGGACAGGAACCATTCCCGAAGCCAACTCTTCAGACATGGATTGGACTGGACAATGGGCTGGAGAGGGATGCTGGTGAGGAGTGAGCTCCTTGGATCGGGTGGACACTTGAGACTATGTTGGCATCTCCTGCCTGGAGGGGAGATGAGAGGGGGTTAGAAGCTGGCGAAATGGACACGAAAAGAGAGAGTAGAGGAAGAGAGTGGGCTGTCTCTTTGGGCGGAGAGTAATTGGGAGTGTGTAGCAAGGTGTATATGGGTTTTTGTGTGAGAGACTGAATTGATTTGTAAACTTTCACTTAAACCACAGTAAAAATTATATAAAAAAAAAAAGTGCATTGCTCTTATAAGTGCATTAGTCTTAATAAGTGCATTACTCCAAGGATCTGAGTTAAACGATGAGAAACACTGGAGTTCCAATCGAGTTCTTTGGCTATACCTCACACAACGTATAATCTCCATCTCAAACATTCTACTGAACGACCCCATTTGACACAAATCTTGAACCTCAACTCATCTCTCTCAATTTTCCAGCCACTGATCTTGTTACTTATTCATCAACATGACCTTTCAATTTCAATGCATATCTTCATCCTTCCTGGTCATTACCTCAGCTCCCGGTTCCCAGTCCCAGCAATGCATTCACATGATCGAGCCTGGAGAATGCACATTCTGCCTCACAAATAGGCACTGCCACAGACAGTGCTTCCACACAGCGCGTGATTACTGTTGTCTTAGTAACATTCATACAAACCTAAATTCACAGCCTATTATCATTCTTCCCCTCTTTCTTCTTGAATCTACTAGTATTTTCAGAAATACCAATTGAGATGTTTCAATGCAGCACTGAAAGTACTCACTCTATGCCAAGAAAATTGGAAGAAAGTTACCTGGTCAACCTACTGGGAGAGATTCATTTTATGCTTATTTCAAAGAAAAGTGATCCAATCAGATGCAGAAATTATCAAACAACATCATAAATATCACACTCAAGTAAAATTCTGCTGAAGATCATCCAAAAGTGGCTGTAGCAGTACATCTGCAGGGGACTGCCAGAAATTCAAGCCGAATTCAGAAGAGGATGTAGAATAAGGGATATCAGCTGATGGCAGGTGGATCCTGGCTGAAAGCACAGAATGCTAGAAAGATGTTTACCTGTGTTTTACCGACTATGCAAAGGCATTTGACTGTGTGAACAACAGCAACTTATGGATAACATTGCAAAGAGTGGAAATTCCAGGATGCTTAACTGTGCTCATGAAGAGATCAAGAGACAGTAGTTCGAACAGAACAAGGAGATACTGCATGGTTTAAAGTCAAGAAAGGTGTGTGTCAGGGTTGTATCCTTTCACCCTACGTATTCAATCTGTATGCTGAGCAAATAATCCAAGAAACTTGACTACGTGAAGAAGAGCGAGACATAAGGATTGGAGGAAGGCTCATTAACAACCTGTGTTATGCAGATAACACAGCTTTGCATGCTGAAAGTGAAGAGGACTTGAAACACCTACTGAAGAAGATCAAAGATCACAGTCTTCAGTACGGATTACGCCTCAACATAAAGAAAACAAAAATCCTCACAACTGGACCAATAAGCAACATCATGATAAATGGAGAAAAGACTGAAGTTGTCAAGGATTTCATTTTACTTGGATCTACAATCAACAATCACAGAAACAGCAGTCAAGAAATTAAACAATGCATTCCGTTGGGCAAATCTACTGCAAAGGACCTCTTTAAAGTGTTAAAAATCAAAGATGTCACCTTGAAGACTAAGGTGTGCCTGATCCAAGCCATAATGTTTTCAATCACCTCATATGCATGCGAAAGCTGGAGGATGAATAAGGAAGACCGAAGAAGAAGAAGAATTAACGCCTTTGAATTGTGGTGTTGGCAAAAAAAAAATAATAATAATTGAATATACCATGGACTGCCAAAAGAATGAACAAATCTGTCTTGGAAGAAATACAACCAGAATGCTCCTCAGAAGCAAGGATGGCAAGACTACATCTCACATACTCAGGACATGTTATCACGTGGGATCAGTCCCTGTAGAAGGACATCGTGCTTGGGAAGCAGAGGGTCTGTGAAAAAGAGGAAGACCTTCAACAAGATGGATTGACACAATGGCTGCAACAATGGGCTCAAGCATAAACAATTGTGAGGATGGCCCAGGATCCGGCGGTATTTCATTCTGTTGTAGGTAGGGTCACTATGAGTTGGGACTGACTCAGCAGCACCTAACAACAACAACCCTCTTATTGAATAAGTTGAAAAAGTGAGTCTCCAAAGTTAGGATGATTATCAAGATCATTTGGTTTTAAAATTAATCAGGAATTTATAATTTTTTTCCAAGTTTAGGAGATTCCCAATAATTACTCCAACTCTGCTTTCTCTATGTTAAGAGAAACTTCATCAAATACTGCCTACTCCTTGCTGATCATAGAGAAGTACTAGATCCATGGGCCTCTGCTTTCCTTGGGTGTATGAGGCTGTCCATAAAAAAATAAAAATAAATAAAAAACAATTATTATTCTGTGTGGTGCAAATGGTTAAGTGCTCAACTACTAGCTGAAAAGTTGGCAATTTGAACCCACCCAGAGACACTTCAGAAGACAGGCCTGGTGATCTTCCAAAAGGTCACAGCCTTGAAAATTCTATGGAGTGGTTCAACTCTGTACACATGGGGTCGCCATGAGTTGGAATTGACCGGATGGCAACAAACAACAACAAATAACAACACGGTTATTCACAGATTAGCTAATATATTTTATTGACTCATTTATTTAGTTCGCTCTACAACTGAGAGAGAAGAGGATGCTGGAAAAGCGAAGCACTAAAATCTTAACATCTTTAGCTGCTTGAATAGAAATACGCTGTAAGACTAATAGGACACTTAAAGACAGACTGTCTCTGATACAATGACAATGCATTTAAGGCTCGAAAGGAATCTTAAAGGTCTCCACCACCAAATTGTGGGCATGATCAGAATAGGGACCAGGGCTGGTTTTGCTCACCATTATAAACCCAGCATCTATACTTTGTAGACACTAAAAAATGTTATTTCTCAGCAATCAAAACAAATGGTACATAAAACAATGTGGATGAATCCCACAAACATTATGTTGAGTAAAAGAAGTCTTAAACAAAAGAGGCATACTGTATGATTTCATTTATATGAAGATCTAGAATAGGCAAAACTAATCTACAGTGAAAAACAATCACAACAATGGTTCCCTGGTTAGGGGCAGAGGGCACGAGTTGGATACTGCCAGGGACGGAATATGAGAGAACCTTCTGGGGTGATCATCACGTTCTACATTGGAAAGGGGTTTTGACTACACAGGTACATGTATTTGTCAAAACTCACAGGATGGTACACCTAACATATGTACATTTCCTTGTATGTAAACTTGACCTCAAAAGATATAAGATAGTACAGTAAAATTTCGTGAATAAGAGAATCTAGCTGGTAGGGATACAGGTGTTCACTGTAAAATTCTTTCACCTTCTCAGCACTGAATCACATTAATACAGTCAAAAAGATATTTAATGAAATGAAACTGAATCTTTTCCCAATCCTCCGTGTGATACCTGAATTCCCTCCATAATATCCTCATCAAATGGTCATGTAGATTAGTGATTTCCAGCTGCTGGTTCATGGACAAGCAGCATCAGAAATACCTCAGGTGCTGAAAAAAATACAGATTCCCAGCCCCACCCAGATTAAGTCAGAACCACTGGGGTATTTTCAACAAGCCCCTCACCCATGTTTCTGATATGTGACCATATCTGGAGATGACAGATCTGGATATACATTCAACCACTTCCAAAGATTAAAAAATCCTGTTTTGGGTTGAAAACTCTTATGAGAATATCTGTTCTTTTCAGCAAACTAGAATCTACCCTGGGATCTACCACCCATCTCTTCTACTTATTTCTGGGGCCGGAAACTAATCCCTCTTCCTCATGTTATAAGTATAGATTTTATTATTAAGTACTTATCACATTGTATTAAATAATAGTTTCTGTGCTATACTGCGTGTGCATCATTTCCAGCAGCTGTTTAAATTCTATATCCCTTCACCTTACGGTCTTCCCTTCCCTATACCAAGCTGTGGTCCATTCAATTTTTGTGAAATTGTGCATGGCTCCTAGTCCCTTCCCATCTTCTTCAGAGAGTGGTCACGAAGTAAACCTCAATCATTTTACTCTGCTGTGCACGAGTTTATCAGATCCTTTCCTGGAAGTAGGTTTTGACAGAAGTGGACACCGAGCAACATAAAAAGGAGAGTTTGAAACCAAATCGAAAACAACTTTTGGCTACTTCAGAGTTCTGCCTAACACCAGCCCTGCTTAAAGGGATATAGTGTATGCCTCTGTTCACTGAACAAAAGATTTCAAATGATCTGGAAACCACAATTTCTACTACTTACAACTTAGACATGTTTGACTGAAATTTAAAATTAATCCTTTCAGTTGCCGTATTCCCTGAGCTAAAAAAATATTTGTATAATATCTCACTATAAAATAACATCACCGTGAGGTCTGTGTAATTTTGCCTTTTTGAATAATATGTTCAAACATTCCTGTTAAATGCAGAACTTTAAACAAGCTGGACTGAAAGATTTTTAAATAAGATTTGGGGAATGAAATGGCCAAGTTACCTGCTTTTTTTCCTATAATGCACCTGAGATTCTCAATTTTATATTTTTCAAATAGAAGTAGCACTGTAATCTGCTAGGAATCAGATGGACAGTTTAACTATGCAGTTATCATCAGTCTATACATCATAAACACTGGTATTCTTAATGTGGTACATTTTTACATGAATTCGGTGCTTTTGTTAATGTATCCATAATGTGTGATGTTTTGTCAATTATATTCATAATCGTTCTTCCACTAGTAATTTCTAAATTGGAGTTTCCTAAATTTCCAGAGTAGTTAGGGTAATAGCCACCCCCTCAATTGAGAATGACTTAATTCAATTATTATATGAAGCTTGGAATACTTATGAATTTATATGAATACATCCTGATCACCTACTATGGCCAAGCCAAAAAAGACATGATTCATGCTCTCAAATAGTTTACAGCCTAATAGGGAAGAAAGGCTAGCAAATCAGTGATTGTAGTGATAAGAGTTTGGGAGCTCAGGATGGAAGGAAGGGTAGGGGATGCTTAGATATTAAGGAATAGAAGCTACTGGAGTTGGTGATTAAACTGATGTGGGGGGCAGGGGAGAGGCGAGTAAAGGGAGTAGGCTTTTGTCAACAATGGTTAATTATTATTTATTATTTATTACCTAAGTCAAAGAGTTCTTATACAAAACAGACATTTTTCAAAAGAAAACTCATACCACGTAGAAGTTCATAAAATAAATATTGACTTCACTGTGAGTGCTTTAATTTTAGCCAGTGGGGGAACACACTTAGACAAACTATTCCATTTCTTCCATCCAATTAGCACTTCTATCACCAGAATTATCAAGACCAATAGGGATCAATTAATTATCATTTCATAATCGGACTATCAAGGTCTACAAAAAATGGGAGTAATGTGTTAGGGGACAACATGTATCATTAACAGTTTATTTATTTAATTCACTGAAGAACACATTTTTTTTTTACATTGTCTAAGGGTTTTATTAAACATCAACTTTCAAAGCCCAAGTCAAAAGCATTTGTATCAGTGCCAAAAGAAAATAAAACTTAAACCAGGGTGAGAAACTACCTTCCCCCCCACAACATTGGAGAAGTGTAGCTTTTCAGAATATTATCTGCATGTGAGGTCCTCACAGAGGTGACTCTATTAGCTCCCTCTCCCTGTGGTACACCAGAGCAAACAACTATCCCATTATCTCATGGCCCTTTCTAATTTACGTGAAACCAGGAAAGTGCAGTTTTGAGACACAGAACGTAGTGTTCATTAGAAGAGAGCTAGTTAAAGGCTGCTAATGGGGCCCTTTGGCTCCTCATTCTGCAGAGGTATTTGGAGGAGGTCCATGCAGCTAACCACATCCATTTCAGATGAAACTCTCTTTGCTAATACGTGTTTCCCAACACTCCAAAATATGTGAAAGCCTTCCTGGTTTTAAAGCTTATAAGCCTCCTGACAATGGAATTCTGTGTGGAAATATCAAAATTGAAGTAACAAAGACAATTTTCGAAAGGATCAAAATTAGAAACCATTATTGGAATATAAAAACATTTTAGTTACTTAAGGATCCACATTTCTAAGAAAAGCAGCCTTATTAAGCGACATTTGCTCAATAGGCAATTTTCCCCCATTTATTTTTCATAAATAGATCACTTTGAAATGTATTTCCCCTAACAAAGACTACACATTAACAACAAATGATACAACATCTTCAAATTTTAATTAATGTCAAGAGCTTTATTTTGGTTCCAAGCAACTTACAGAAACATATTATTAATATAATTTAATTTAAGGGGGTAGGCATTTGTTTTCTATTTTTATAAAGGTGGTTCTGAAATTCTGGCCTTGTCAACATCATTTAAACATTTCTGTTCTATGCCTCAATATAATAAATTAAATCAGCATTTTAATTGTGCCCATGCTTTGTGGTTCCTGACAGTACAAAAAGATCCTCTGTGAATGCACAACTCCCCCTTAAAAAAAACCCCGCTGAGTGATTAATTACTAGTCTGGAAGATATAAATATGTCTCTCAATGAAGACAGTATGGACTGCTGGAAGCTGTGGCCTTATACATCTCCGTAGGGCGCCTTTACTTAGCAGACATCCTCCTAATTCAAACAAGACTCTGGCTCCAGCCTTCACAGACAATTCTACCATGATACACTGTTCATCTATTGAACAGCATATTTATTTTAATTAGCGTAATTTTGTACATGCACAAGAACCAGAGGGAAACCAAGCAAAGCTATTGCTTTTATATACAAATGTATATTCTCAAGGTATCTCTGCTTCTTAAGTAAGAAAGAATGGAGAACAATAAGAAATAACCTTTATTTCTTATATGTACTTTTTAAGTTAGGCTCTGATATTACTGGCCCTACATTCTGAATTAAAATTTTGGCCAAGAGACTTTATAAATGGAGCCATGAACCAGCAGTTCTATTGGGCTATTCTGAACTTTATATTTACTGTCTGAACTGAGAACTATCATGATTGCTAGAATGGAAAGAAGCTTAGAGAAAAGACTTAGTGGTCACCTCTCTTCACCTCCAAATAATAGAAATAAAAATTGATGGAATTCCTATAACTGTTTATGCATGCCAAAATAAAATAAGAGGAATATACCATCATTTAAGCCAGAAATTGCAAGCAAAGTCAACTAACTTGAAAACAGAGGTTATTAAGGCTGTAATTAATCAAGACTGGCAGCTGGCTCTTTTAAACTGGGGAACTGTCATGTATAGTTTTTATTTAATGCTTTGCATTCATGATCATGGCATTTACTACAAGGATTAAACACCACATCTTCCACACCTTTCATTATGTTTTAAAAAAAGGAAAGAAAGAAAAAAGGCAAGGGCATTATATGTCATCCTGGTCAGTCTAAAAATCCAGATATCATGTCCCTAACCTGTCCTGTTTGAAACAGCATGAAAGAAAGCTTCCCTAAAAAGCAATACACATCCTTCCCAGGGGAAAATAAAAAGTAATTTGCATTTGGACTTCTACTCTCCCCCTATTTATATTTTTACTTGGCCTTGTCAAAGATAGAATTTGATTATGATCATCAAACATAAATGCAAGGATTAAATTCTCAGCAAACATGAGTGTGAATTAGAGTTCTGCAGTACACTGCAAAAATGGTCACAATATTTTACAGCTTCTCCTATCAAGAGGTAGAGCAGCTTCTCCCACTCCTTGAATATGGGCTGGCCTAGCATGGACCAACAGAAGACAACAAAAGTGGCAGTATACCAGTCCTGAGCCTAGGTCTCAATAGGCTTTGCAGTTTCCATTCTCAAACTCTTGGAACTCTGTGACCACCATGGGAATAAAACCAGGCTTTTAGCTTCTGGAGGTTGAGAGCCCATGTGGAGAAAGGCCCCAGACATCCCAGCTGTCCCATATGTAGCCATCAAAAACCTCGGGCAATCTATCAGCTGACTACAAATGCATAGACAAACCCACTGGGAGATTAGCCAAACTTGGCCCAGACCAGAAGAGCTGCCCTGCTGAGCCCAGTCAAAATTGTCAACCTGCAAGACTATGAGCTAAATAAATGGTTACTTTTTTAACCACTAAGTGTTGAGTGGCTTCTTATGTAGAAGTAGATAACTGATACAGATTCTGCATAACTAAATCTTTCCCAGGCTTTAAGCTCAAGTTCCATTTTCCATTATGCTTATAGACTTTACCATGAACTAGTATACATACTCTGTTGATCTCGTTCCTCTTGAATCACACCACTTTTTTTCTATGACAAAATTTAGCATGTACGTAAATAATAACCTATATAATTTTCTAAAAGAGCCCTGGTGGTGGAATGGTTAAGTGTTGCCTAGGAAACCCTATGGGGCAGTTCTACTATGTCCTATAGGGTCACTATGAGTCGGAACTGGTTCAATGGCACACAACAACATAATTTTCTAAGGCACATACTTCACATACAAATGCCTTTAAGGCAGAGACCATGTTTTATATATTTTTTATCATCAACACACTAAACACCTGATAAAAAAAAATTAAAAAACCAAACCTGTTGCTGTCGAGCCAATTCCAGCTCATAGATAAACACTTGTTGGTTTGATCTGAAAGTAGTTGGAGTTTGCAACAAGACCTTTAAACTTTATGTGCTATACTTATTTGTAATATATCAATAACAGCCTATTTTGCCATGGAAGAGGTTGAGTGATTTTTAACTTCCAAGTTCCTTTACAAACATAAAATATTTTTTTTAAAACTTCATAATAAGAAAGCAAAAAACAACCAGACAAAATTTAAAACTTCTACATATAGCAAATGAGCCATGGTGGTGCAATGGTTAAGTACTCAGCTGCTAAGCGAAAGGTCAGCAGTCTGAACCCACCAGCCACTCCATGGGAGAGAGATATGGCAGTCTGCTTCCATAAAGATTTAGAGACTTAGAAACCCTGTGAGGCAGTTCTACTCTCCTAGAGGATCACTATGAGTCAGAATCAACTGGAAGGCAATGGGTTTAGCTGATTTACATATAGCAAAAGATAAAACACACACACACACAATTAAAGGGCAGCAACTGGGAGAAAATAGTTACGATGTATTTAACAGAGAAAGGGCTAAAATCCATAATATACCAAAAGCGCATATAAAGCAACCATAAAGGTAAACAATCTAAAAGAAAACTGAGAAAAAAATATAAAACAGTATTCAAAAGATGTACAAATGGAAGGGCAAAAAAGCTTGTAGGAAGAGGCTAATCTCACAATCAGGAAAATGCAAATTAAAATGAAGTGTTTTCTCCATCAGATTATTAAAAATTAAAAAGCTCAAATAAGATCCAGTAATGGGAGTGTATATAGAAATAAGCCTTCTTGCACACTGTTGATAGGAATATAAATTGGTATAGGTTCTTAGGAGGAGAGTTGGGAAGAAGCTATCAAAAAGTTAATTGGGAGCACATGCCTTTTGACTCAAAAATATTCACTGGAATCTTGTTTTAGTGTTAAAAAATTAGAAACCCATCAATACTCCCATGGTTAAATACTGATTCACACATAGAAAACTATGTAAAAATTTAAAAGAATGTGGATTCGTATGTACTGATATAAAGAGATCAAGAAATGTCAAATACAAGAGGCAGGTTGCTGAAGAATGCATATAGTGCAATATTATTTTTTAAAAATGAAGTATATAAAGGCATAGAAAAAAGTCTAGAATGATACACATTAAAACAGTAGCTATTCATTACCAAACAAATGTTGATTAGGAGTACAAAGAAAATCAAAAATTTTAATAACAGTACTTATGAATCATTTGAATTTTCCATGAGCAGGTATTTACATGATACGTGCATAATTTGCTTGTATTACACACACACCTGGACAGAAGAAGGAGGCAAAACATATAAATGGATTCAGCTAAGGAGCCAAAGACAGGGTTGGGTCTTCGGGAAGGATATCCTCACTTTTGTCCTGGTACAAATCAATGGAGTGGTCAGCACTGAACACAGATATGAACACATTACTAGCACTGGGTACCCTTGCAAAATGACTTTTTCAGCGATAAAGAGATCTGAGCAGTTAGCTGTGCCAGAGACCCTGTGATTGGCCCCTGAGGATCACTCAGAGCTTGGAAGTAAAAGAACAACCTCTCAGAATCTGGAAGTAAGAGAAGCAGGATGATCCTCTGAAAATCAATACAAACTAGATCAGAGAATAAAGATGAGGGGAGGCCTAAAATAACAAAGCTAGCAGTTACCAATTGCTGACCAATCTCCCTGTACCAAACACAAGGAATTTCATGTACTATATCTCATTTAACCTTCACAGTAACCCTAGGAGAAGTGGGTATGATTATCCCTTTTTATTGAATGGAAAAATGAGCTTAGAGAGGTTAAGGAAATTAGCAAGAGTCACTTAGTTTATAGGTGCCAGGAATTTGAACTCAGTTTTGTTTTATTCCAATGACTGTGTTCTTAACTGACATGATGTACTCTCTCCCGTAGGAGATAGGACGGCTTCTAGGAGCAATACTTGACTATATCCTTGCTATATGTATTAATATAACTAAGGAAATAATGGATCGATTAGAAAATGCATTGCTTAGTCATGGGAGTACAGAAAAAGGGGCTCCAAAGAAGCACATGCTAACAGTTTCCTTGCAAACACTTACGGGGCACCAAGGACTCTGGTCCATGGATTCATCTGGTCAAGTAGCAAGCTGACTGAGCTGCTCAGTGTGTGGACAAAATCTAATTCCTCAGCTTGCCAGGACAAAGGCTACTGCCTGAATCACAGATACACTAAGGTAATGTCATCCCATGAAGCCTCTTGGAGAGTAAACAGCCCATCCACTAGCCATAAAAAAAAAAAAAACCAAACCCGCTGCCGTCGAGTCGATTCCAACTCGTAGCAACCCTATAGGGCAGAGTGGAACTGCCCCATGGAGTTTCCAAGGAGCGCCTGGTGGATTCGAACTGCCAACCCTTTGGTTAGCAGCTGTAGCACTTAACCACTACGCCACCAGGGTTTCCTCCACTAGCCATACGTGAGCTTTTTTCCTACTTGGAAACTGTATGGTCCTTTAGGTGTATTTCCACTATCTTTTGCTATTTTAGGTCTGTTTTGAATTCATACAATCCAAGTGATTGACACAAGGCATTGTTGAAGAATACATACATATATACATATATATCACAAACTTGTCAGAGACCTAGGTCAACTGGATCTCCCCATAGAGCTACAGTTAAAATACGTAAACAACCAGGGCAAGGGTGAGGGAGGGTTGCAGGGAAGGGTACTGTGTCCTTAAGTTTAAGAAAGGGATCTATGGAACAATTTCTGGTAGGACACATTGATAGAAAATTCATATTTACTTTTATCCGTTCTTTAGATTGGGTTTTGCATGATATTATTTGAAGAATCAGTTCCATTGCTTAAACAAACAAATTGGACTCCAAAGAGGTAGAGGGAAGGGATAGCTGATACTCTCTTCAGCTGTATTTCTTTGGAAAGCAGTTGTGGGCATTCATGGCTATGGCTGATTGAGACATGTGGTTTGGAGTAGATTCTGAGGAGTTCCCCAGAGTGGCTCTATCCAGTGTTCTCTAAAGAGTCTAACACACAACTATAAAAGAGACATCATAATTAAAAACTTCATCTGAAAACTCAAATCCTAAATAATTAGGGGTCTTTTAAGCATCCTGATGAACACAAGGAGAATGCAGGGTTTTCTGGAAACACTAAGCAATCCCTGTGGAATGGAGGTCCATATCAGGAGGCAGCGATAGTTATCAATGTAGACTCCAGATCTGAGCTGTCTGAGTTCAAACCCCAAAGCCACTCCTTACTAGCTGTGTGGTCTTTGGAAAGTTATGTAAGCTCTCAAAGCCTCAAGATGGTTATGCGTGAAATATAAACCACAGAGGGGTATTGTGCTTTATACCGAGGCTAGCAGAGTAACCCTCCTCAAGCATTAGTTTTCATATTATTATAGTGGTTTCGAGAAAGTGGTTTGGAGAACAAAAACAGTACAACACAGGAAAGGCATGAAGTGAACAGAAAATGAGGGAGAGCAAAGAAGAGGATGTGGTACTGGGCATCACTCTATACGCTATGGGATCCATTAAAAGTTGTGTAGTATTTCATTCAATCAATTTTTAAAAAATGCACCAAATGCTTACTATGTGCCAAGTAAAATAAGAAGATAAATAAGGCAGGATCTCTGCCCTCAAGCAAATCAATTTAGTAGAAGACACAGAGACAAATAATTAGAATCGTAAGAGATGAGAGTTAAAATTTTTAAAAATGCACAAAGGGCTATGGGAATACACAGAGGATGAAATGACTAAGTTTAGAGAGGTGAAAGAAGCAAGGGGGGAGGTGAGGTCTTCCTATAACTACAAGCAGTTGGTCAGAGAGAAGACTGTCTCAGAAATGAAGAGAGATCTTTAATGAACGCAAGGGGAAGAGATAAAATATCTCCATTCCCTCAGGAAATTCAGAAGAGCTGGGACTGTAATAGGATTACAACATATTTGCACCTCTAGGCATCAGGCTGAGCCATAAGTAATGAACCCTAAAAATCTGCTTCCTCAGAGTTCTACAAGTCTCTCCAAGACAAAGAAAAAAACCATCCCGATTACACATGAAACCACCCCAGGAAGAATTTTACTGCCCTGAAGCTGATCACAGATTGGCTTTTAGGGTGAACTTTGGAAAAGATGTGAACAAAACTCCCTTGTGCATTTAATAAGTGCACAGCCACTGACATTCAGGGATGGGATGGTCTGGACACCCTCAAATGAAAAAAATAAGATGAGGATTACATAAATTTTATGTAATATAATTTTGTTGGGGTGTGGTAGGCTGCTGAATAATGGTCCTCCTAAAATGCCCATATCCCAATGCCTAGAATCTGTGAATATGCTACCTGACATGGTAAAAGACACTCTGCAGATGTGATTAAGCTAAGGACCTTAGGAAGAAGGGGGTGGGATGATGGAAGCAGAGGCTGGAATGATGTTCTCTTGAAGATGCAGGAAGAGGTCACAAGCCAAGCAATTCAGGCAGCCTCCAGATGCTAGAGAACAGAAAGAAACTGATTCTCCCCTAGAGTCTCCAGAAGAAAAACTCCTCGATTTTAAGCCCATAATACTCATTTCAGACTTCTGACCTCCAGAGCTGTAAAAGAATAAATTTTTGCCATTTTAAGTCACTAAATTTGTGCTAATTTATTTCAGCAGAGAGAGAAAAATCAATACAGGGAGTTTTCCTTCAAAGACCTCAAAACCCAAGCAAAAAATATCAATCCTTTCAACATCCTAGATAGAAGAAAAGAAAATGGAGAGAGAAGTTACAGCAAGTCACCCAAGACTACAGCAAATAAATAGCAGAACAAGGAAGAAAATACCATGTTTAATACCCAGAATGGTATATGATCTTCTCAGCTTCAAAGACGTAGGTCTCTCCAGGGCTCCCAAACTTCATTCAAGTGAGAGGTTCATATCTGGTCCATAGAAAACTCTGAGCATTTTGCTTTGAGGGCTTCTCAGGACCCCAGTAAAACAAGACAGCGGCCCAAGTTTGGTTATTGCCACTGCTGGTAGAATGATGTCTACGACACAAGAAGTGATACTAATTAGCTTCACGGCCAGGAGTGCACAACTTCACCCCAAATAAAAAGAAAGCATACTGAAATTAGCCACAGAAATGGAGAGATAAAAATCTCTTATCTTCCCAGAGCAGTCAAAGTTTGTGCTGTTTACAGGAGAAAAAGGGAAAAGGAAAATGGGGACAAGAACATGCCTATATTATTCACTCCCCCAAGCAGGTAAACAGACTAAGGACTCTAAAAAAAAAAAAAAAAAGGACTCTAGGGAATGCCAAATTTAGTTCTTTCCATCATTTCCAACTTGCAGATCCCTGCAAATACATTTAAATGCTATTATCAATAATATCACCTTTTAAAACAAACATCTTTTCATTTATGAATTTTTTTCCCATTTTGACCATGTGAAACCTGCAAATTAAACATACACCAGAAGACGAAGGCAACAAAGCAGACAATCTCCAGCTAAGAAATTTGAAAAAAAAAAATAGGGAAGAGAAAAAAAAAAAATCAACCTTTGATGAAATAATTGCTTCTGCTGTTATTTTTTGCTATTGCTTCAGAAATGTTCTCTCTCTCTCTCTTCCTTTCTTGTCCCTATAACGTGGTGTCCTGCTGTTGTACAGATGAAAGGTCCAGTCTCTTTAAAATTTCATGCAGAGCTCTTCACAACATCGAAGCTTTAAAGGCCCATGGCAAATTCAACATATTGTTACACTTGATGGAAGGAGATAAAAATTGCATGCAAAATATACTGTATATTCATTGCCTGGAAATACTATAAAGTTATAGCTTCCTATATTTCAATATCAATATGGGCATATATATATTTATTTCAATATTTAGAAACACAAAAGATACACAATGGAGCGAGTATTACAGAAACAATCAGAATAAAACTCAAATCTGCTACAGCTAGATTAGGGTCCTAGGATATGTGAATAGTTTTATTCATAGTTTTCTTAAATTGTCTTAGATATGTAAAGCATATTCAAAAGACACCAAAAGAAGCCAAGAGGGAAAAAATTATTTCCTAAAACCTGTATATCATGGTGTTCTTTGCCCTGAGCCATGTTTATTGTTATATGTCTATGAGAAAAGTATGGGGATGACTGATTTTTTATTTTTATGTATAAAATTATCTTTAAAAAGTTAAGAACTAGAACTGAAGAACTTCAAGAGCAACTTTGTCAGTTATTACTCCTTGAGGTTTAATTGTAATGGGAGAGCTTTATTTGTACTTAAAATTCACAAGATGGACACCATTAACTACAAATCTAAATTGTAGGCTTGTGTTACATTGTGTTTGCTTTTATATGGTCCCATTTAAAACTCATTCATTTGTATTCATTTATTCTCTTCTTTCAAACATTTTTTGGACATCTACTACATGCACTTTGCTAGGTGTTAGGGATGCAAAAAACAGAAAGACATGGTGGTCCTTGCCTCAAGAGGGATGACAGTACAGCAGAGATGAACACATTAAAAGGTAAGTGTAATAATGCCTTACTTTCTAGAGTATATCATGGATATCATGGTGGCAACAAAGGGCTAAAATTCGTTCCTCCTGGAGGAAGAAAAAAAATTTGTACAGGAGTAAGCACTTGACTGGAGGCTCTAAGACCATCTAGGTGCTGATTGAATAATCTAAGGTAGTGGTAGTAGAGATGGGGAAGAGAGGAAGGATTATGGAAAAATAAAGTGTATAAAATCTGACCTGGTTAGTGACTGGAAATAGATAGTAAGAGCATGAAAGGAGTCTAGAGGGAATCTCAGATTTTCGATATTGGTGTCATTCACTAATTCATTCATTCTTTCAACAGTTATTTACTACTTAATATGTGCTACACACTGTTTTAAATACTGGAGGTACAACAAAAACAATTCACAGAAGAACTCAACTCACTGAACCTAGGGAACACAAACAGAAAACTAGTAAACAAGTAGATAAGTAATATTAGAATACATTAAGTGCTCTGAAGAAAATAAAATAGAGGAATGTGATAAAGAGTAACTTGGGGTGGATGGGCTACTTTATATTGGGTGGCCAAGGAAGTTTTCTCTAAAGATGGGATACTCAGGTCAAGACTTGAAGTCTGAGAAGGAGAAAGCTGTGTAAAGATTTGGGAAAAAACATTCCGGGGAAAAGGAAGAACAAACACAAAGTCTCCGAGGAAGGGGCAAGTTTGACATTTTTAAGAAACACAAGAGAAGGCCAAGATAGCTATAGCATGGTGAGCGAGATGAAATCGCACAGATAGGCAGGACCACATCATTCAGGCTTTATAAGCCAGGGTAAGGAGTTTAAGTAAATGGAAAAAAAAATTCCAAAGTTTTAAGCAGAAGAATGACAAAAGATCATTTGACTGCTGTGTGGGAAATAGATTAAAAAACAAAACGAAACCCACTGTCATGAAGTCGATTCCAACTCATAGCGACCCTATAGGACAGAGTAGAACTGCCCCACAGAGTTTCCAAAGAGCAGCTGGTGGATTCGAACTGCCAACCTTTTGGTTAGCAGCCATAGCTCTTAACCACTACGCCACCAGGGTTTTCGGGAAATAGATTAGGAAATAAAAAAGAATCAGAGAGGCCAGCTGCTCCAGTGATATAGTCTAGAGATGATGATGGCTTGGACCAGAAAGTTGGCAGTAAAAGTGAGAAAATTTTGGCAGTTTCAGGGTTTCTTTTGGAGGTCAAGCTAACAGAATTTGTTGATGGACTGGTTTCACAAAAACAGAATTTGTTGATGGACTGGTTTCATAGGGTAAAGAAAAGACATAAAGTGGTTTCCTAGATTTTGGCTTTAGGGGCTGGATGGACAAAGCAACTAAGATGGAGAAGATTTAGATGAGAAACACATTGAGGGAAGGTTAAGAATTTTGTTTTGGACCGGTTAGGTTTGAAATGTCTTTTAGACAACAGAGTGGAGCTATCAAGTTGGCAGCTGACTATATGAGACTGGAACTTGAAGGAAAGGTCAGGGCTGGATATTAATTTGGAAGTCTTTCAGTTTGTAGATGTAAAGTCAAGAGACTAATGAGATAGGGGAAAACTGTCAATAGGTAAGAGATCCCTAAAGCTCCCCCACACTTAGAGATCAGCAGAAAAGGAGAAGCCATCAAAAATGTCAAGAAGTAGAAGCCAGAGAGGTAGGGGCAAAAACAGAATATGACTCTTAACTCATGGTCTTCACTATGGAAAAATTCTATTCATGACAGCCTTCAAAATCCTGCTCACATACTACTTTTAAAGAATTATTAAAGCGTATGCAAGACTGATCCTTTCTATGCTTCTTGTTAATTTGGGCCTGTTCACATAAACCACCTTGTAATGGTGCCTCCTGGAGTTGTGCAGTGTGTCAACCCTGAGTGTCAGCACTATACTTTAAACCCAAGCCCATCTGGCTCTAAAGCCTGAGCTCCTTGCACTACACTAAGCAGTAGTAAACCCAAAGGTAAAGATCTCTCATCACAGAAACTAAAGGATCAGTTGGCTGGGTGAGGAGGCATTTGGCTTACTCGGGGAAGTCACCCACGGAGGAGCAGTAAGGCAGCAAAAATTGTATTAGCCTTTCTTGGGCTCTAGTTCTAAATGCTCTCCCACAAATGAGCTATGTCATCCTGGGCAAGTCACTTCACTTCTCTGAGCCTCCATGCCCTCATCTGCCATGGGAAAAGCTTCTATCATAGCTGACTATGCTTAAGATGAAGACGGTCTATATGTGCTCATGCATGTTTATATAAAGCACTTCAATCAAATGTATACATACTTTAGGAACAGATAAATATTTGCAAGAAAACATTCCCATTAACTTCAAAGCACTTCAAGAGAATATACTTCATGTTTATAAATTTTTACTTCATTCTGCTGTCTTCTAAATAACAACTTCCACTAGATGATATAGTTTATTTTCAAATATATTTAGCTTCAAATTATACTTTCAAGTCTTAGCATCTCAGAAATGTTTTTTCTTTTTCATTTTCCAATGATACTTAAAAATTTCATTAATGTTGCCTAAATTATGAGATGTGTCTGTCATTTTTGTTTATGACTTTTTTACCCCCAGTTTAGTTACTGGAAGGAGTAAGAACTATTTCCAATGCTACTCTGTTCTATTACACAACAGTACAAATTATTACATCTCTAACAACATTCATAAATACCAATATCTAAGCAGTGTATGTGTTTTACTGCAACATCTATAGATGGGTGTTGTGCATTTGTGTGGGCATGAGTGACATTTTCAAGAACTTTCAAAATTTGGCCATAGACCCCGAGATATCCATAGATAGTTTAGTCAAAATCAAATGTTAAAATTGGTCATAATCAGCTCTAACCACGTATTTAAATGATAAAATATGGGAAATGTTTTATAAATTATAAAATACTACACATGTATCCATACTACACATGTATCCAGGTATTATTATGAAATTTGTGAAACTAATACATGGTTCCAGTGTTTAGCTGATGGGTAAATCTGTATAATAATAAAACTCCAGATGAAAAGGGACAATTGGATAAAGCATAACCTCCAAAAATAACTTAGATACTACCTAGAACTCTTTGACAAGTTTTCCATGGCAATAAGTAATAAAAATGCTAGCCTTCACTGAACAACTGTGGCACAGAGTTAAATGTTTTACACTCATCATATACTTTAATTCTCACAACTCGTTTTGCCTCCTCAACCTTTCCACTACTTACATATATAGAAACCGATGAAGTCAGTCCCATTGCTGGAAGTCTTGGGTAACGGGGCCGTAAGGATCAATATCTCAGACCTTCTGTATAAAGACACACATATTGGAGAAGATCTGCTTAGGAAACTGGTATTTCAATTTCCCCATTTTATAGATAAGCAGACTGAGGCTCGAGGTATTAACCAACTTGTCCAAGGTCTCCCCTGCTGTTAAGTGGCAAAGCTGAGACTGAAAGCCAAGAAACCCCTGAGCCTAGAGTTTAATCACAATACTCTAGGGCCTGGCAGTGGGAAAGTTCATCAAAAATCTTTCCATCCAATATATAAAAAATTCAACGGAAAAGTACTCTTAAAATACCTGGACTTCTCTAAAAATGACCATTTATGGTGTTTTTAATCACGGAATTTATAAAACAGAACACTATTGTTACTTTTCCATTTCAGGAATCAGGCAGTTTTAACCCTTGGGTTTTGCTCTGAAATATCCTGTGGGGTCCTTCTCTGCCTAATTTCTCCCAAACATGTCTTTGTTTCTATTAGTAATACATTAAGGTTAGCAGCTTTGGCCCTATATGAAGCCAACAACAGAAAGATATTATATAGCTGATATATTACTATAAAAATAACATTCACATGCAAATAGCTTATATAAAATTATAATTAAATTGGAGGGTGGCTAAATAGGTATTATTTATTTGAAATTTCCCTTTACCTTAATAAGACAATAAAGAACATACACCAAAAGAATCACAGAAATAGAAGGTACCTTCATGTTACAGTACAAGGAGAAAAAAAAAAATCTCTCTGGATAAGAAATTCAAGTTTATTTTACCCTAAGTCAGACCTAGGGGATTGAGGCTGCTTTTTTAATCTACTTTTGGGTAATGATCTTTCAGCTTAATCATACTGTGTAATAGAATATTATTATTAATTAGACATGTCATTGTTTCAGGAAGGTAAAAAGCAAAGGTCTATATTCCAAAGGTTCATAACAGAAAGATTGCCCTTTCTATCATTGCACATCTTTTCCAGTTCCAATTCTCAGCAGAAGTTCCTCAGCCACCTCAGTCCTCGTAACACTGACATTTAGAAGTACTTCTCATTTAAGTGATAGCTGAACTAAGGTTCGCCTTGTAAGATATTTTCTATGTTACTTATAAGCCAATTACATTTTCCTGGAACATGTGCTTTCAGAAGATCTTTCAGCATTACCCAGATTTTTATCATCTCCCATTAGAGATCTTAGAGAGGGCTGAGGCACAAAGAAGAACAACTGGGCATTCGGTTGTTATCTATCAGGCCAGCGTCCTCTCAGATATTTTCATTCCATCTGGTCACTTTTTTCCTTCCTCCTCATTCCCATAAACCCCATCTATTGCATTTGTGCCACTCTAACCACACAGGAAAACTCTTCTATTCTCCCAGTAGGCCAAGACTCCAACAGGCCTTCTCAGGCAACCTGCACAGATATTTCTTCGCTCTCATACTATGCTAGGTGCAGATAACTTCTAGAATCTTACTGCTTTCCAGTGCTCCTGTCTAAGAAAGATGGCATGGAATCCTTTGTCCCCAGATTTCCCAAACTTATGTCTTAAATACTATTGTCCATCTACCCTCGCCCTCCATCCTCTCTTTCATCTTCAGCCTCCTCACTATAAGTATCCAAGCAAATGATCAAGCTTCCTATTTCACACTGAAAAATAGAGTCAATCTCCCTCAACTTCTGGCACACCTACCAATGAGTTTTCCCAGCTGTTACATTAATCTCTTCACTTGTATCCTATATCTCATCTCCACCTATGTCTTCAAGAAACTTCCTCTGCCAATTTTCTTTCCTCTCTCTGTCTTCCTGTATCCTTTGACTCTTTCCCCTCAGCTTATAAAATAAATGTATGATTGTCATTAAAATCCACACATAACATCAACAACAACAAAAACCACATGCAAAATAAACTCTCTCTAAATTTTTGGGAGCCCTGGTGGCACTGTGTTAATAGCTCAGCTGCTAACCAGAAGGTCAGCAGTTCAAATCCACCAGCCACTCCTTGGAAACACTATGGGCAATTCTACTGTGTTCTACAGGGTTGCTATGAGTTGGAACCATCTCGAGGGCACCTAACAACAAAAACAACTACTATTTTAAAATATATGACCCTGATTCTCTCTTCTAATTTCATTTCGGCACCCTCTGAGGCTATAGAATTGAGAACAATCCCTTTTGTACTTGGCTTGAAGTCTAATTATGGTATCTTAACACAAATAACGTATGTTAGACTTTTTTGCCAACCATGCAACCACACCCCCACACACGTTATTTTGTAAGCTCACTATGCCAAGTTTTTTTTTTACATGTTGCTGACCTCAATTTCTATTTCTGATCGCGTGGAAACTTCACTTAAGGTAGGTATTGATTTTATATGACTTGAAATTTAAGCTAAAAGTATTTACCAGTAGATCAAAAGTGATATACAAAATTTAACTTTTGTAATTTCCTGCTAAAATATCATTGTCATTCCCATGAATGGATCAGTGGGAGCCCATGCTGAAAACAAAGGCTATGAATGCGCAAAGAACCACAAAAGTAACCTTTTTGGACTGTTTTTAAATACGTAAGGAGGAGAATAAAGAAAATGAATGGAATGAAAGAAAATTAACAGAAAGAAAGAAAATGAACAGAACGCTATGATTCACCTGTAATGTGGGAGGACGGATGAACAAGGCCAAAACTCATTTCCAGAAATTTCATGAGACATGCACGGTATAGGCATGGGCATACTATGCCATAACTGTTTAATTTCATCATTTCCACATGTTATAAGTGTGGGCACATTATTTGCAAAAAAAAAAAAAAATACAGTAGATATTCAAGATAAAGATGAAATTTCTCCATTCTATATAGAGGGCTCACTTGGAGGTGTCTGGAAACATAATGGAGGGCAGATGATATATGTAGCATCATCCATGTGCCCTACACATAATTATCTACACAGAGAAGTGGGACTGAAAAACTGTTAATTTAAGGTAACTTAGTCTAACTTAGTCTCATTTTTTTTTTTTTTTTTTTTAGTCTCATAGGACAACTATATGCAATAGGTGATACTGGACTGAATCCTATACTGGAAAAAAAAATGCTACGAAGAAGATTGTTGGGAGAGTTGATTAAAGTGTAATATGTTCTGATGATTCCATACAAGTGTTATATCAATGTTCAACTTCTTGAATTTCATGTGATTATGTAAAAGAATACCTTTGTTCTTAGGAAATACACACAGAAAGACTAAAGGTAAAGAGACATGATTTATGTATCCTACTCATACAAAAAAAAAGTTTATATAGAGAGACAGAGAGAGAGAATGGTAAAGCAAAGTGATAAATTGATGTATCCAAGTAAAGGACCTACAGAAGTTTTTTGTACTATTTTTGCAACATTTGGGGTTCAAGGGTTGGACTCTGAGTTGTCCTCTGGGCCTTCACTGTCCTGTAGTCTCTGGGGTGATGTCGTTTTCCCTCCTGGTCACTCTGCAGTGCAGCCTGCTGAAATCCTCAGCTGGTTGAACTGAGGGTCTGTTTTCCTGGCACTGTTGGAGCCCAGTGGAGTTTTCGCTATTGTTGTAGACTTGGTCCTATCTCAGCCCTTGCTTCTTACCTCTTGATAATGCAAAAGGGCTTTAGGAAAACACAATCCCCTTTTCTTTCTCTATAGAACCTCTCAAAACTGTCTCACTGTGACTTCCCAAAGACTAATTTGATGGTCAAAGCTGAGCAGTGACTTGATTGTTCTAGTTTTTTGTCTTTCCCAACGTTCCAAAACCTGTGCTTCAATAAGGAATACACCCCAGGGCATCTTGGTCCACAAAAACTTTTTTTTAAATGCATTTAATATTTTTATAAATATAGCTCTTTTATAGCTTTCATTTAATTAAACAACTTAATTAGTCCCAACTTTTATTTTCCATTTCCCTACTTTGTTTTCTACTTCCCTAGTTAGTGAAACCACAGTTGACACTATCAGTATAAAAACCCTCAAGATCCTTGAGGGCTATTATCTACATTCATGGCAATACTATATTTTAATTTAAAACACAAGGTCTAGTAAGAGAAATGGATAAATTTTATACATACAGATTTTCAGGACTCTATCTGATAAACTGAAGGAAACACTGATACAGGGATTCTTTACGTACTTCTTAAATTTTCAATTAAAAAAATCTACCTTACATATACTACTCATTTCCATCATAATTAAAGTTAATAGTTACAACTCTTGCACCAAAGCAAAGCATAAAATTGTAGAATGAGTGTATGGATTTTCCGCCTCTTGCACAGTGGGATCAGAATCAAAAATCTTCATTTCCTACATAAATTAAGTGATCATGACAGTCCTAGATGTGTATGGAAATTCTCTATAGTGTTCAAAAATTAACAATAGCATAGAAAGAATTTAGGTGGCTTGCTTGTTGCTATGATGCCGGAAACTATGCCACCAGTATTTCAATTACCAGCAAGGTTACCCATGCTGGACAGGTTTCAGCAGAGCTTCCCAGCTAAGACAGACTAGGGAGAAAGGCCTGCTGATCTACTTTCAAAATTTAGCCAAAGAAAACCTTATGGATCACAACAGAACACTGGCCAACTCCCTTGTTTGGCCATGTCATTAGGTGGCATCAGTCACTAGTAGAGGATATTATGTTTGGTGAAGTGAAGGGCTAGTAAGGGCAAGAGAGATCCTCAGTGAAATGGCACAACAGCCACAATGATGGACTCGAACATGCTGGGGATTGTGAGGATGATGCAGGACCAAGCTACATTTCATATTGTTGTACATAAGGTCACCATGAGTCAGAGTTGACTTGACAGCAGCTCTTTATCTACCTAGAAAGAATTTAAGGTGGTAAAATTATAAGGATATTCATGAAGAAGTTCCACTGTCCAGGGAAAGCCTCCAACTCCCCCAAAGTGCAAGGAGATCTACGAGGCTTTAATTTGCTTGGTTTCTATTTGCTTGGTCTCTATTTGGTCTGTAAAGTCACAAAAAGGGCTTGGGCTTGGGCTTGGGCTTGGGCTTGGGCTTGGGCTTGGGCTTGGGCTTGGGCTTGGGCTTGGGCTTGGGCTTGGGCTTGGGCTTGGGCAGTGAGAGAAAAGGAAGCAAGAAGACAAAGTTCTCATCAACATGCTTAGATTGGCCTCATCATCTCTCCAGTCCCTCTTCTGATGACTGCATATAGACCAGGATATGTACACGTTTTTTAAGTGTCGTTTTGTGTTTACAAATCTCAGATGCAAAGAAAAAAAAAACTATTAAGAATCTACAATCTTGCTATTTTGGAGTAAAGAAGTTGAAGGGCTTTGATTTCCTTGAAATGCTTAAAAGGAAAAAAAGAACCTTTCTTGACTTGTGTTAGGTGTGCTATTGATGTTGCCAAAAAGGTTTTTATCCTTTTAAGCCCCATAGATGCTTCTAGTAAAATGAAGTTAATGTTATTAACTTTTACTTACAGCATAACTTAAAATATTCCATGGTCTCTCTTTGTAACCTACTTGTATGTGCAATTTTACATAAATTTATTAATACTTCTTCCTATGACTTGAATAATCTTACAGAACAAATAAAAATTCCCTTTTCTTAGTAAAAAAAAAAGGGAATTTTCTTAGTAGTCAAAAAAAAAGTAGTCCAATGTTTCCCCGAATGATCATTTTTTTCATAAAGAACAAATTGTCGAAGTTTTTTTATTGAAAAAGAGAATTTTTCATTATATTCTTGAGTGACTAGAAATAAACAGTTATAATAAAATTTCCTTGGAGTTTTAACATTACTTTTTATCATGACTCTAAATGTACATATGTATATTAAATCTGTATTTCACAAGACTGTGTATTTTAAATTATACATAAAAGATACATACACATACCCTAGGATTATCAAACTTTACAAATCTGTTCATATGTATTTTCTCTATCTTTCTATTTTTTTCATCTTTGCTCCCAAATTCCTGTTTTTGTATTCATACTATACCTGATCACAAGGTAACCTAAAACATGTTTACTTTAATAACTTTTACACATTCATAAATATTTTTAAGCCCCATAAATGTTTAACATTAGTATAGCGTATCAAAGCACCATTCTTTTCTCTGTAAATAAATCATTTCTAATCTAAAGACTGGGTGTAGGGGGTGGAAGCTATGTAGAGCAACACAAATCCTTCTGGCCAGTGAATCAAAGGACATTCCCAGACATTAACTTTTCCTTCCAAATATGAAAAACATATTAAATATATATCTTATAATAAGATGTTTTCCTCATGTTTCCTTTGGGTAAAGTCTGTTTAGTGCATTCCTCTTCATATTGTACTGTGGAATTCTTGGTCAACTTTGTCATTTTCCCCTCTGCAAAGGGCTGCCTGCTGGAAGGAAGCCAGAATTGCTGTGATATCACTCACTCAACCAAGACTAATCATGTTAAGTTCAGGCAAAAAAAATGAGTTGTAATGTAAAAGAGACATGAAAATATATATATATAAATTTTACATAGACAGAGATACACACACATACACATACACCATGTATTACATTATTTGTAAAGAAAAACAGATAACTGTCTGTGTTTTGAAAAGAAGACGGGCTGTGAAAAGAGACATGAGGCATTTATACTGAACTGAACTTCTAGGACTGCTGAAAGTTCTACAGTTCAATTTTTTTTTCCAAACCCATGTGGCCATCTGTATCTGTAATTAGGAGTGAAACAATAAGGGATTTTTCAAGCAAACCTTTCCTAAAGCTGCAAACTGTCATAGTGCTTAAAGGAATGGGTGCCAAACGACTTGCTTGTTTCTGGGCAGCGGTATAGCAACCAACAGTGCATGTGGGTGGCCATGTTGCTTACATCTGTAGCATAGGAGTTAGTGATATTAGTTACACTTGCATTTCACAAACACAGGAAGTCACCATGTTACTTCTATGATATCTTTCTCACCTCTTTTTGCTATGCCGATCACCAGCCTGTGCCAACTGATTCTGTCTGTAGCTGTCAATAATTTTTCTGTATCAACATCCTCTTTGAATCAATCTTTTGCCACCTACATTGTTCCACCTTGCTTCATTTCAGCAGCACTAACTACTTCAAGAAGACAACTGCCACTAAAAACATGGAACTGAAGCAATCATTTGGTTCTGTGCACACGTTTTAATTTCATGCCCTACAGGGGGGATCACTATCGGCCTTAAACAAAAACTGAGTCTTCAATGCTTTACTATTTTACACAATTTATCTTTCAAATCTTCCGTTAGCTCTTTAAAAAAAAAAAAAAAAAGGAAAGGAAAGAAAAAGCTCAATTGGTACTGGGTATTCAAGAAGCATTCAACACCAAATCAGAATCATACAAATATTTTCCAACCATATTTTGGTGGAAGAATACTGAATCTGTCAAAGTGCTCCTTCTCTTCATATCTTATTGTCATCCCAGCACACCCAGACCTAACACATAAAACTAGCCCTGTTGTGATCTCCAAAAGAAAGCAGCATTCAGTTTCTAGATTTAGACGGTTTTTTGTAGCACAGACTATAACTTAAACCTCACAGAACAAAAAGAAGTATGGTGTGGGGCCAGTGGGAAGCACTAAAGAATAAAAATTAATGTGAGCAGGAGAATGTAAGATTGTGCATGTCTGATCAGGATTTGCCTCAAACCTGCTAGGTGATTTTTATTTTCCTCTGGCATGGGCACTATTTTCACAGTAGCAGAGATACCTAGTGAAACACTGGCCTTTTCCTTTCTCCTGTGTATGTAGTAAGGGTCTAAAATCATGAGTCTGTGTAAACGAGCCGCCTGGGACACGATGACAGCAGCGCAGCAAAACTAAATCCCGCAATTAGGATGTGGAAAAGGGAAAAGTGATAGGTAGTGCTGAAAAGCAACTGCCCAGGAAATAAGAGAAACATTAAAAATCATACACTCGTGGAACTTTTGTTAAAGAGGAAAAAAAATTATACTTTGAAAATATGTATGGGAGGTAAAGTAAAGCACTTCTAATAAAGACTTTTTTTGAAAAATATTTACAGCCCAGACTTTCCTGCCCTCTTGTGGAGAAAATACAGAGCTCTGTGTAGATATAAATATGATGATGGCTTTTTTAAAATTACAGATGGCTTTTTTCCATAGTTTGTGTGATTTACTGTCATGGTTGGATCCCCTGATGTCCAAAGAACTTTACTAGCTGCTAAATGGTGTACCAAAGTAAAACAAAATCTGAACAACAAAGTAGAGATAAGTCAGGGGTTATACCGCAAGAGACCGTCTAATTTGGGACAAGGAAAAACTTGTGATGATTAGTTTTGAATAATCCTGAGATTATTAAGTCTAAATAGATACACAGTCAGCCACCACATAATGCCCATTCAGGCAATGTCTGACTGCATATACATCCGTGGTTCCCGTAAGGTCATAACAGAGTTCAGAAATCCTGATCGGAGAACGGGACATAGCGGATTTAGGCATCTCGCACTTGACAATCACAATAATCCTCAAAAACAACAACAACAAAAAAACTATCCAAACTGTTAAAGGATCAGCTCCTCTGAAAGCTATGAGGCTAACCAAAATCAGAGAGGGACTTACATCAGACATGGAGAAATTGCTAATAACGTGGAGTGAGGGCCAAACACAAAAAAGAAGCCCTCTCAGCACGTTGAGGATCACTGCTAAGGCACGAAGCTTGTTAAAGAACAAGCAGGACCACGCTACCATATCCAGTTCAGTGCTAGCTCTGGGAGGTTTAAACACTTCAAACGGAGTTTTTTCTGCATTAATGTAAAAGTGAGGGGTGAGTCTGCAAGTGCTGATGCGAAGGCAGCAGAAGAATTTGTTGAAATCTTATATAAACTAATTGTAGAGGGAGGTTATTTGCCCCAGCAATATTTTAATATGGACAAGACCTCTTTATTCTGGAAGCAAATACTTAAAAGGGCCTTCATTCATAATATGGTATTTGTGCAACGTCCAAAATCACATAACGACCTATTTCACAGGACATATCATGGAGGTACTTTAAACAAATAGGAATGAGAGAGAGAGAAAGAGTCTTCAAAGTGGCCATTAGAAAGCCCTGGTCCTGTTTCAGTCTTTCCACTCAGAGAACGGGCTGTCATTTTTCTCCATAAGAACTACCAGTGGGCATTGTTCTCCTGGGCAGGACCAGCCAGGGACAGAGAACACACATATCCCATCAGCAACTCTTGAAAAATCAGAAAATTCCCAAGCTGCTTTAGGTTGTTCTTTTTAAAAACTTCTGTAGAAGATGGTTTAAAATAATATGGCTGGAGTTCCTGAGTCCTACCTTCAATGCTCAGTTCCAATGGGCAGCTTATGCCACAGTTTAGGCACAAACCTGCCCTGCCTGGCTAAGCACAAGAAGATTTTAATTTCATTTTATTTATCACGTTTTGAAATTATCATATGAAAATGCTTCAGTACAACCCAAAGTCTTGTAATTAAAAATAAAAAGTTTTTATAAGTAGAGTAGGAAAAAAAAAAGATTTCATTATCGTACATAAAATTATCATGGGAAATGTCTTGAAACTTCTGAAAGGCAGCATGAGCTATTGAAGACAGTGCTTTTTCCAAGTTATGGACGTTCACTGAGCTTTTCCTAGCACCGTGCTAAGCACCAGGGCAACGTAAAAGAAATACAAATCATAATTCCTGCTTCACATCACTAGATATTTGACAAACACCAACCATGTGCAAGGGCTCAGTCTATTTGGGGAGGTGAAATGCATGCAACGGCTGGGCAACAATAGCCAAACTGGTGATAATAAAAAAAAAAAAAATTTTTTTTTTTTTTTATAATAGACAATGAAGAAAAGGTCAGAGACAGGAGACTGGAGCATCACGGAATTCCTGAGGAGGCAACAGGACCTGGTAGAAGAGAAAATGTTTGAAGAAAGAAGAAGGGAGAAACCTGCTCCATGAAGTACAAACTAGGGATGGCTTATAAAAAGATTAAACATGTTGGATTTGAAGAACCCCCAAGACATGGTTCTCTAAGTGAAAAGGCTATGCAGGTAAAATGGAACCAGATTAGCAACAGCATGGACAGCAAAGCTCGAGTCTGGATTTCATCATCAGGAAGCCAAGTGATGTCTTGGTAGGGGTTTATTGATGACATTTCAGCAGATGAATCTGAAAAGTGTTTCCAGGGCTCTGGGAGTGCGGATGAGCAAGGAAGGGAGGCCTTCCAGGTGGTTGTTAAAGTGATTCAGGCTGACCTAGAGGGGAGGCAATGAATCCACAAGCTGTTGTTTAAAAAGATTAATTAACTACTGTGACTGGTTGACCATAAAGAAGAGAACAAAGAATACCTGAGGTTTAAGTCCCATGAAGTGGTGGGACATAACAAAGAATACCTGAGGTTTAAGTCCTATGAAGTGGTGGGACATACCATTGACAGAATCAAGAAATTGAGCAAATTGAAAAATTCACATACTTTATGTTCACTGCCATCTCTCAGGCCAGACTTAAATGCTGCAATATGAAAGTGGTCATTTTCCCTTCAAAAAAAATTTTTTAAAGAACTTGAAGTCATTAAAACTTCCTTAAGACAAGACTCAGCAGTTAGAGTTGTTGTGTCCATTCACAAAAATTGGAAATTCTGGATGCTATCAGAATTTTACCATCTATCATAATTAAGCACCCACAAAATAACATCAATAATAACAATGCCAATAATTTCTCAGTGCATTTCCATTTAAGCCTTTATAGAGAACCTAATGTATGCCTGGCACTGTACAAGGTACTACAAAGAATTCGAAATAAAATAAAACTCAGTCCCTGAGGCCAAGCAACTTTTAATCTGTAAGAAGAATAAGCCAAGCACATAAACAGCTATAAAATAGGCAGAATGTGATCAATGCTGTCTAAAAGGAAGCATAAATGAAGCACAGAAAAATTCACAGGAAAGAGATTGTTTCAACAAGAAATCAGAGACAGGAGTATATGTTCTGGGCTTTGAAAATCAGAGCATGAATTTTGAAGGTTTCCCCTAAACCTTATGTTCTAAGATTCTCTGTGCAAATGGTGGGAAAGGATAGTCCAGGTTCAGAGACAAGGTTTTAAGAGACAAAGAAGCAGAAAAGCAAGAGTTCTATTCAGAGTACAAAACACTATAAATGAATCATGAAAGATGAAACTAGAAAGGTAGGTGATGACGAATACTGCAATGGACGTTGAATAGTAGATAAATGATCACTCCATAGCTCCATAGGCAAGGCCAGCCATTCAAGATCTGGAACAGGATTTTGGCATGATGGCATATGACCTATATATAATTCAGCAAAGTCAATGTTCTCTAGTACATTTAATCTGACAATAATGTGCTTGGGACTGGTGCAAGATAAAAAAAAAAAAAAACCTATTACAATAGGTGAAGCAACGATCTTCTTAGGTAGTCACTATCAGAGTTTCAGAACAAAAATGAAAACAAGTAAATTGGATAATGTAGTATGTTTTTGCCAAATACCTACCATAGTACTCAGCAGTAAGTATGAGTGAAAACAGGTAGATTTCCAGTAGCATTTATATAAGTAACAAGCAGGATGCCTCCAGGCTATATTTTTTCATTGGAATTCCCAATACTCAGGTTGATCTTCCAACTAAGCTGCCAAAATAAATGTATGTAATCTCTTAGCTGAGTTCAAAATTGAGTCAGCAGGTCAACCTATGTACATAGTGAACTTTAATATCCCAGCCCAAACTAACATTTTCATTACAACAGCAATTCCTCTTTCAGAAGAATATAAATACTGTATGCTGGTTTGAATACTATCCTTTCATGCTAGCTGACATTCTTCTATCTAGGATTAAATCCAAAAGATGAAAGGAATCTGCTTATTCCCAGTTAGCCTGTGCCCAAGGCCACTCATTCAATTCTTAATTACAACCCCCAATCAGACTATCACAGTCATTAGATTCATGGGATACTATCACTCTACAAACCCACAATTAATTTTTTAAATGTAAATTTGCTGAATTACATAGAGGCGAAATCCAGTGACAATTAAATTACAATTTAAAATGTGGGAAAAAAAACTGTGTCTCGAGAGAAAGGTCCTACCAATGCAATGATTTTCACAACCACATAATTATTACCAATTTTTTTCTTGCCATGAAATAGTCATTTCTGTTGAAGGAGTTCTATCTCCTTCCAACAGAAGGGAGAGCAAGATTTTCTTTCACTCTTTTGTTCTTCATCACAAAATACTTACCTTTAAAAATTATACTGCATATGAAATTAAGGTAGAATTTTAAATCAGTTAAAATTAAAAACAACAGATTATTGGTTTTTCCCTATAAAATTGGTAATTGTGTGCTTTAGTAATAATTGCTGGCTTCATGGAAGATGTGAAAGCATGAACTGGCACAAACTTTCTGGAAGGGAATTTGACAAAATCTAAAGTGCTAAAATGTGCATCAATACACTTTGATTAAGCAATTCCATTTCTAGGAATGTATCCTCAGGATAAGAAAATAATAGATACATGCAAAATTTTAGCTTTAAGGATGTTCACTGAAATGTCATTTATAATAACATAAAATTGGAAATTACCTAAATATCAAAAATACGTAATTGTTTAAATAAATTACAATACATCAATCCAATAGAATACTATGCAACTACTTTGAATGATGTCTAAAAAACTATAATAATAATTACAGAAATAGAGCAGATTTTAAAATAGTACAGTATGTCTCTGCTTTTGTAAAATACACATACTTGAATTTTTATTACACAATAAAAGGCTGAAAGAATATAACTAAAATGACAGTGGTAGGTTTAGAAGTATTTTTTTTTATCCATTATTTCTGAATTTTCATCAGTGAATATTTACTATTTCATCATAAGAAAAATAATTGTGGTATTGGCAAAGAATACTAAATATACCATGAACTGCCAAAAGAACAAACAAATCTGTCTTGGAAGAAGTACAACCAGAATGCTCCTTAGAAGCAGGGACGACAAGACTGCGTCTTACACACTTTGAACATGTTGTCAGAAAGGATCAGTCCCTGGAGAAGGACATCATGCTTGGTGAAATACAGGGTCAGTGGAAAAGAGGAAGGCCCTCAACGAGATGGATCGACACAGTGGCTGCAACAATGAGCTCGGGCATAACGACAATTGTAAGGATGGCACAGGACCCAGAAGTGTTTCGGACTGTGCTACACAGGGTTGGCATGAGTTGACAGCACCTAGCAACAACAATAAGGAAAACAAATACAAAAAAAAAAAAGCCTGCCTTTTTCCCCCACTCCTCACGTACCACAAAAATTCATATGAATTCTCAAACTAACCACACAAAAAAATACAAATACAAACAAAAAATGTTCCACAAAAGAAATATAATCCCATGCTATTTCATAATTTCTCCTGCTCAATTTACAGCTACTTGTTTTCACTTGCTTGTTTATTCCAGTGAGTCTATCTTCTTTCTCTGTAGTTTCTACTGATAAGAACCTTAATCTCTAGACATGTACTCTTCTTCATAACAAATTCTAATACAACAAAATAACTTGAACCACTAATAATTACCACAGTAGGAGGTGATCTTTAGTAGTATTTGCTTGCCAAATCTGAATAGATAAGAGGTAACCGTTGAACAAAAAAAATGGCTATAACTTTATAAGTTTTGCCTGTTGCGTGGTGGAAAACAGCAAAAAATTATCTGAGAATATGAGTGCTGATTTTAGAGCTTTAACTCAAAGAGCTCGTTCTAATGATGCCCCTGGTGGCAAGTAGCATTTAATTTTTCTCAGTGTCACTGAAAAAAATTAGATGTAAAACTCAGGTAAGAGATTAATATTTCACACCCTGAGGCTAAATACTTGGACATGAATATTCGTTAAGGCCTATTCTGAATGAAATCTCATGTGAGTATAGATTTAAAATGCTTGAATCTTTTACATGGTTTAGAGACTGGGCAATCCATAGAGAAAGGCAAGAACTAGGTCCATTAATTGCAGGTCTTAACATTCAGCTATGGCAAAATACATTTCTCACACGCACATTATATTGCTAGAGCCCCCTTCTGAAAGTCCTAACGTGGTTTTCTTTTTCCATGGTCTCTAGTTGGTGGTGAAGGTAAGCATTGATGATCACTAGACACAGAGGATTAGGGTTAATCCCTGAGGCTGAGGATCACTTGTTATGTGTGTTCCTAGGTTCCAAGGAGACTTGGTGGGAGGGGAAGAGAAAGTCAAAAAAAGAATCAGGATGGGCCACTTCGGTGCTTACTAGATTTGTTTTATTGTAGGTCTCAACCCCCACGCCTACAGGATGACTGAAGGACTACCCTAAGGTACTGGGCACCAGGTCTGTGTCCTGATTTGTCCCCACGGCAACACTGCTCTTGGTGCCCTGGTAGTAATTTCTGCTTTGAGTAAAAGGAAAGCAAAAGGGATAGCTCAAAGAACTCTGTTAAGCTTAACGGAACAATGCCTGAAGCTACACAGACGTAAGACAGAGAGAGAGAGAGAGAAGTAGAAATAATAGGGACAGAACTAAAAAGAGTATAAACATAAAAATTTAGGATGAACTGCCTGGTCAAACAGCCAAGCTAGCTAGGGAGTCATGATAATAGCCAATAAATGTCTTAAAGGTGTAAACAAAAGAGAAAAAATTTAGTGCGATATCCCAAGTGATGAAGTAATACAATGAAATTTAATAAACGTAAAATGTAGGCCTAGGGTAAACTTCCTAATACGTCTAGGATTTTGTAGAATATTCTCTCCATCTAGTAAGATGTTTTTACCTTTGAATGGCAATTAAAATGCGACTGGACACATTCAGTGGATAATATCCTTTACAGAATGTTCCTGCCTTAACTCTCATGTTCAGACTATGTAGCCAAATAAATACATAAATCATCTAAAGAGTCTTCCCATCTCTAAGAGTGGAGATGCACATTTCCTCTGTTCTCACATCTGGCAAGTTAATACTGAATGCATAGCTAGCTGCTCCTCCATTTGTGTTCTTAACCCTCTGCCATTCAACCTTGGAAACTGCTTTGCGTCACCATAGATATAAATGTCTAGTGAAATAAATTTCAGCAATTGACTGAGGGTCAAATGTCAGGACAAACATGCTTCCTCTCGGGGGATCTCCTTAAGCCCTGAGTTCCGTTCTATGTTGCCTGCCAATTCCAGTGGTGCAGACAGCCTATTGGTTCTGGTACCGCATCAGTGTCTAGACAAGGAAGAATGAGGTAACATACAACTACAGGGAAGCAGATCAAAGCACAGAGTTGGGTGGGATGGAGTGGTGGGTACAAAAGTGAGTTATTGCCAATCATCTAGCAAGAGAGCAAGTGAACACACAACTATCATGTAATGTGACTATGGTAGAATAGAGGTAAGAACACAGAGTCAAGGAGAAGGCATGACAGACAAAAAAGTGCTAAGCAAATAAAATACTAAAACATATAGTTCTGTTTAAATAATTATTGATTTAAAATATATAACAATTTAGAACTCACATCCAAGATAATTTTAACCTAGGAAATGGTGGACAGGGAAAGGGAAGTAGAATTATGCTGTCTCGTATATGAGTAAGGAATATACGATGACTAATTTTAGGCATTGATGAAAATTTTAATTTGAACATGAGTATTAAAAAAACTATAGAAATTATATATAATTTTCAAAACACTAGAGAAAATAATAAGATTGGGAAAAAATGGAAGAAAAAAGTTACCAATTCAAAGAAGGGAAAAAGAAAACAGGAAAGCATAGTAAATAAATAAATATATATATAAGATGGCAGGCATAAAACTAAATGTACCAGTAATTACAATACATATAAATAAATTAAATTCCTGTTCTAAAAGACAGATACTCTCAAACTGGGTTAAAAATCCAGCTAGAATCTATCTAAAGAGACATACCTAAAATAAAGTGTAATGGGTTGATTAAGAATCAAAGAATGGAAAAAAAAATCCAAGTAATAGCAAGTTAAATCAGATATTTAATTTCTTCCTCACATGAAAGAATTCTGGAGTCAGGCAGTCCAAAAGTAGCATGGTATGGTAATCCACCATGCCATTAGGGACTTTGTTTTCTACCTTTCTGTTTTGCCATCTTCAACACGTGGTACCTACTTTATAGTCCCACATGGTTACTGGGTCTCCATCCATTACATCTGCATTCCAGGCAGCAAAAACAAAGGAAGAAGCGGAGAATAAAGGCCCTCCCCTTTTAAAGAAACTTTCCAAATCCCCATACAACACTTCTGCTTACAACTCATTGGTCAAAACTCAGTTACAAAGTCATATCTAGCTGCAAAAGTGGAGACATGAAAACGGAATCTTTTAGTCTTACTGACAATGTTCCCTTCTACACATATAGGTATTTTTACTTAGTTGGAAGAGGATAATGATGTCAGGATTGGAAACTGGTAATAACAGCAACAGCAGAAGAAAGCAGATGTAACAGTATAAACGTCAGACAAAACAGAGTTCAAAACAGAAAAGCAGGAGAAGTAACCAAAACACATATTTCATATCGAGACTAAGCTATATATTTGAGTGGTTTTCTATATCAGGTTTGTTTCACAATGAAAAGATCAAAAATGTAACTACCTAAAACTCAGTAATTCCACTTTGAGATAAATATTTGCACGTGTGTACAAAAATGTCCACTATAATGATGTTTGTAATAGCAATAAACTGAAACATTCTGAATCAGGGAATCATTAACTAGCCAGTTATTATTGAGTCAATTCTGACTCATAGCCCCACATATATCAGAGTAGAACTGTAATCCACAGGGTTTTCCATGGCTGATTTTTTTCAGAAACAGATACCCAGGCCTTTCTTTGAGGCACGTCTGGGTGCGCCTGACTTTCCAAACTTTCAGTTAGGAGGTGGGTACGTTAACCTTATGCATCACTTAGGGACTTAGGGACCCCAAGGGAATCATCACCAACCAACAATAAAGATAGTATGATATTTGAGTAGAAGGAATCCTTGTAAAATAAAACTATTTTCATGTACACATATACACATATATAAATGCATATAAAAATGGCCTGGAAGTATACAAAAGCTAACAACAGTTTTCACCTCTGAGGAAAAGGGCAAGATGGGGATAAAAGAGCGAGAGGGTGTTGCAGGCTATATAAGAGCATGTCAAAGAGAACTTTTGCCTTACCTATACTGTTTGAATTTTAACCCTGGTGGTGTAGTGGTTAAGAGCTATGTCTGCTAACTAAAAGGTCAGCAGTTCAAATCCACCAGGCACTCTTTGGAAACCCTATGGGAAACCCAATCCTATAGGGTTGCTATGAGTCAGAATCGACTCTGGCAATGGGTCTGGTTTTTTCTTTTTTAGACATTCACATTATCTATGAAGTAAAAATAACTTAAAGGAAAGGAAGTTTTAAAAAGGATCAAGAACTAATTTTTTTCTTTATTAATCATGACTTTTTTATGTTGTTGTTAGGTGCCCTCAAGTCAGTTCCAACTCATGGCGACCATATGTACAGCATAACAAAACACTGCCTGGTGCTGCACCATCCTCACAGTCCTTGTTGCGTGTAAGCCCATTCATTGAGGCTTTTTCTCTTTTTCTCTGATCCTCTACTTTACCAAGCATGATGTCCTTCTCAGGTACTGGGCCCTCCTGATAGCATGTCCTAAGTATGTGAGACAAAGTCTCATCATCTCACTTTTAAGAAGCATTCTGGCTGTACTTCTTTCCAGACAGATTTGTTTGTTTTTCTAGCAGTTCATGGTATATTCAATATTCTTCACCAGCACCATCATTCAAATGCATTAATTCTTCTTCAGTCTTCCTTATTCCCACCATGTGTCTGTCAGTTTGTCGTACTGTGGTAGTCTGCATGTTGCTATGATACTAAAAAAAAAAAAAAAAATTTTTTTTTTTTTTATGATACTAGAAGCTATGCCAGTGGTATTCAAAGAGTCACTGTCTTAGGCTGAGTTCTCTAGAGAAACAAAAGCAGTAAAGTGTATATATAGAGAGAGAGATTTATATCAAGGAAATGGCTCACACGATTATAGAGGCTGGAATGTCCCAAGTCCGTGGATCAGAATAGAGGCTTCTCTTGATTCACACAGCTGCAGGGGCTAGCAAACCCAAGACTGGCAGGTCAGAGGGCACGGCTCCTGCTCTCAGCCTGTGAAGATTGACGAATCCCAAGGTCTGCTGATAAGCTGATAGCTCAAGTCCCAAGAGCCAGAGGTCAGACGAACAGGAGGCAGCCGCAGGATCCAGAGTGAGCAAAAAGCCAGAAAGTCATCTTATATTCAGAAGCAGGCCACACCCCCAAGGAAACTCCAGTTCAACTGACTGGCTACTCACAACAGGTTCCATCATGGGAGTGATCACATATAAACACGGAGAATCATGGCCCAGCCAAGGTGACACACAATATCAACAATCACAGCCCACCCCTAGTCAACTTGACACATGTGCACATCTTCTTAAACCGTACATAATCTCCGAATCAAGAAAAATATAAAGTTATACTTGCACCTAATATGATACAACTAACACGTGCACAACCAAAAACACACTAGACCAGTTTACATCTTACATTTTATAAGAAAACAAAAATATTTGATGCACACGTACAAAGCAGAAATACTCATAACAATTACGGTCCTCATTTCTGCAACTGATCATGTTGCAGTAACTGGTATTTAGAACTACCTCCTTCCACCATCCATTCCCTTTGCCCTCAGCAAGCACCTCAGCTGGTCGTGGTTCATTGGCTGGTGGGGTCACCCAAACCGTCATACCTGAACGATCTGGATCATTAGTAGTTATGTTGGAATTGGGTTGCTGTGGTTTCCCATTGACTTTATTCACAGGGCATGGTAGTACTAAGAGACGCCCTAAGCGGTCTCCAGCATTCCAGACATACTCTTCTTTACTTCCATTATGTAATATCAATCTGAGTTCCTCTTGGTAATCAGGATCAATCACGCCAGCCAATATGGTAACTCCCTTCCTTGCCTGTTGATCCAGAGGCATAAGGAGCCCAAAGTGGCCAGGTGGCATTCTTAGCTTCCAGTTCAATGGAATCAGTAATGTGTCTCCAGGTGGCAGCATTCCTCCCTTTGGAGCTAAGACCTCTAGACCTGCAGAGCATAAGGTTGCGGGGACAGGAGGCAAAAATCTTGTAAGTGGGTCACTAGGGGTAAGAGTGAGTGGTGCCACTCCCATTTCCACCCCTTGATTCCTGGACCCATGAATCCTGGCTATGGGAGAAACAGCACCATATATTGGATGCTGGTTTAGAGCATATATAGCCTCCTGGAGAACACTGCCCCAACCCTTCAAGGTATTGCTACCTAGCTGACACTGTAACTGTGTGTTTAGAAGGTCCTGCCTGAAGACACAAGTAAGTTGCTTGAAGAAGTGGCCCAAATGCCCATAGTCTCCACTCCTGTCACATTACCTTCCCTCTCCCAGTCTGCACCTATGGCCTCATGGGGAATCCCAAGGTCTGCCGATAAGCTGATAGCACAAGTCCCAAGAGCCAGAGGTCAGACAAACAGGGGGCAGCCACAGGATCCAGAGAGAACAAAAAGCCAGAAAGTCTGCTTATATTCAGTTGCAGGCCACACCCCCAAGGAAACTTCCTTTCAACTGACTGGCTACTCACAACAGATTCCATCATGGGAGTGATCACATATAAACACTGAAAATCATGGCCCAGCCTAGCTGACACACAATATTAACCATCAGAGTCACCCATGATGGGCAGGTTTCAATGGAGCTTCCAGACAGACTACGAAGATGGATCTGGAAGTCTCATCCTAAAAAAAATTGGTCAGTGAAAATCTTATGAATAGCAGTGGAGCTTTGTCTGATGTAGTACTGGAAGATGAAGCCCTCAGGTTAGAAGGCACTCAAAATACAACTGGGGAAGAGATGCCTCCTCCAAGTAGTTGTGTTGTGTTGTTAGGTGCCATCAAGTCAGTTCCGGCTCATAGCGACCCTATACACAACTGACAAAACACTGACCAGTCCCGTGCCATCCTTACAATCATTGTTATGCTTGAGCTCATTGTTGCAGCCACTGTGTCAATCCACCTCACTGAGGGTCTTCCTCTTTTCCAACGACTCTGTACTTTGCCACACATGATGTCCTTCTCCAGGGACTGATCCTTCCTGACAACATGTCCAAAGTATGTAAGACACAGTCTCGCCATCTTTGCTTCTAAGGAACATTCTGGTTATACTTCTTCCAAGACAGATTTATACATTCTTTTGGCAGTCCAAGGTATATTCAATATTCTTCACCAACACCACAATTCAAAGGCGTCAATTCTTCTTCAGTCTTCCTTATTCATTGCCCAGCTTTCACATGCATATGATACGATTGAAAATACCATGGCTTGGGACAGGCACACCTTAGTCTTCAAGGTGACATCCCCACTTTTCAACACTTTAAAGAGGTCCTTAGCAGCAGATTTAACCAATGCAATGTGTCATTTTAATTTCTTCGCTGCTGCTTCCATGGCTGTTGATTGTGGATCCAGGTAAAATTAAATCCTTGACAACTTCAATCTTTTCTCCGTTTATCATGATGTTGCTCATTGGTCCAGTTGTGAGGATTTTCATTGTCTTTATGTTGAGGTGCAATCCATATGGAAGGCTGTGGCCTTTGATCTTCATTAGTAAGTGCTTCAAGTCCTTTTCACTTTCAGCAAGCAAGGTTGTGTCATCTGCATAACGCAGGTTGTTAATGAGTCTTCCTCCAATCCTGATGCCCCATTCTTCTTCATATAGTCCAGCTTCTGGGATTATTTGCTCAGCGTACAGATTGAATAGGTATGGTGGAAGGATACAACCCTGACACACAACTTTCCTGACTTTAAACCAATCAGTATCCCCTTGTTCTGTTTAAACAACTGCCTCCTGATCTATGTAAAGGTTCCTCATGAGCACAATTAAGTGTTCCAGAATTCCCATTCTTTGCAATGTTATCCATAATTTGTCATGATCCACACAGTCGAATGCCTTTGTATAGTCAATAACACACATGTAAACATCCTTCTGGTATTCTCCATCTGACATCAGCAATGATATGCCTGGTTCCACGTCCTTTTCTGAAACCAGCCTGAATTTCTGGCAGTTCCCTGTCGATAAACTGCTGCAGCCGTTTTTGAATGACCTTCAGCAAAATTTTGCTTGCATGTGATATTAATGATATTGTTCTATAATTTCCTCATTCAGTTGGATCACTTTTCTTGGGAATAGGCATAAATATGGATCTCAAAGTAGAATCAACCATAATGATGTGGATGGAGTCAAGTTTTCAGGACCTTCATTTGCTGATGTGGCACGAATCAAAAATGATAAGAAACAGCCGCAAACATGGAATATATGAAGTATGAATCTAGGAAAATTGGAAGTCACCAAAAATGAAATGGAACACATAAAGACAGTTATTCTAGGTATTAGTGCGCTGAAATGAACTGGTATTGGCCAGTTTGAATCAGATAATCATATGGTCTACTATCCCAGGAATGACAAATTGAAGTGGAATGGCTTCGCATTCATCATCAGAAACAACATTTCAAGATCTATCCCAAAGTACGACCCAGTCCAGTCAAAAACCCGTCGCAGTCGAGTCGATTCTGACTCATAGCGACCCTAAAGGACAGAGTATAACTGCCCTATAGAGTTCCCAAAGGGTGCCTGGTGGATTCGAACTGCCGAACTTTTGGTTAGCAGCTGTAGCTCTAAACCACTATGCCACTAGGGTTTCTAATGAAGTCAGTGATAGGATAATACCCATTCTCTTACAGGGAAGGCCAGTTAATATGACTATTATTCAAATTTACACATCAACCACTAATGACAAAGATGAAGAAATTGAAGATTTTTACCAATTTCTGCAATCTGAAATTGATCAAACATGCAACCTAGATGCATTGGTAATTACTGGTGATTACAATGCGAAAGTTGGAAACAAAGACTAAGGATTAGTAGTTGGAAAATATGGTCTTGGTGACAGAAATGACGCCAGAGATCACATGATAAAATTTTGCAAGACCAATGACTTTATCACAAATACCTTTTTTCAACAACATAAATGGTGACTATGCATATCGACCTCATCAAATGGAATATACAGGAATCAAAACGATTATATTTGTGGAAAGAGATGATAGAGATGCTCAATATCATCAGTCAGAACAAGGCCAGGAGCCAACTGCAGAACAAATCATCAATTGCTCATACATAAATTCAAGCTAAAGTTGAAGAAAATTAAAATAAGTTCACTAAAGCCAAATTACAAGCTTGAGTGTATCCCACCTGAATTTGGAGGCCATGTCAAGAATAGATTTGAAGCATTGAACACTAATGATCAAAGACCAGATGAGATGGATAATCATAGAATCCTACAATTTAGAGTGGGTTTAAAACTGAAAGACGAAAATGATTGAAGATGCCAGTAAGGGCAGAGTAAAACAAGATTAGTAGATAGGATGAGCAGTGGGAAAAATGGCAAGAAAAGAGGATGAGCTCCAATATATTCATTCAACAACATTTACTGAGTTCTCACCAACTGCCCAGAACTTGGAAGAGATTCCTAAAACAAAGGCCAGATGTTATCTTGATGGTCTGTGGCTGCAATGAGCTGAAGCTGAAGACCTTGAAAATGAAGGGAAACTGGAAAGGTGATGTAACATCATCAAGGGCTGCAGGTGTTAAAGGGCTGCATAATGATGCAGGAAATAATAGGATCTTGGTTTGATTGGTTTTTTGTTTTGTTTTGTTTTAGGATTTGTTTTTTGGTATTCTTCACCCTTTTTAGCTCAAAGAGATAGGGCCACACTATCAACTCCATTAATTTCATCTCTGTATTACTGGAAATGCAATACCTTGCTATTTTGATCCAAAGCTAGAGAGGCTGAATGTTAGTTATTAGTGTATAGTTTTTGTATTGTTATATTTCAATATTGCATGTTAAAACAACAAAAAAAATACACTTAAATAGATATTCTATCTTATGATTCAGATCTTTTGTAAAAGAAGCTCTACGCCCACAAACGTGCCTGCTAAAATACATCATGTCACGAGAAAAACACATTAGAAAGTACGTGAGCATTTTATTAAGCATCGGAGAAAGGATTTTTTGAATATGCAGTGACAGAGGTTGTAGTCACTTCCCTTTGTACATGTGCCGACTTCAGCTGTCTGTTGTTGTCATTTGTCAGGTTTCTTAACATTCCCCTTAATACAGCAGCTTTTATTTCATCCTCCCAAAAGAATATTAGCAATTTCTGGAAGCAGGAGGAAAACTTTCTATCGATTTTGCATAATGACCAAAAAACAGAAAGATTGAATTACTTAATTGAAGCTACGTAGTTTGTAATGTGATGCATATTAGGCTCTGTTCATTGTGAAAAGAAAGCAGTAGGTGGGTGTTCATGTAGACAGTATGAACAGAGTCACAAATGATTTTGGTCTTTCTGTTTGCTTTCTTTCCCTGAAGCTCACACAATCCACAAAGGATTCCCTTCTCAACTCTGTAATAGCCAAAAGAGCAAAGAGGGAAAAAAGGGAAGAAGAGACAAAGGGTAACTAAAACAGAAGTACATAAAAGCCTTGCATATAAATTAAGAGTTTTATGAACTCATAACAATTTTTATTAGCCCACAAAATTGCTGCCATCCTTTCTCTCACCTATTGACATCGCAGCGAAACGACAGCTGAAGAACATCTAATTGCGGTTATGGGGTCCGTGGTGCCAGTATATTAGTCAGATTTTCAAATATGGCTAACTGTGGAGCCATCCTAATAGGTTTCAGCCTGAGTCTATGGGTATATACTTGCTTGACTTACTGGGGTATGAAAAGTCCCAATTCAGTACAAGGGATGTGGGTCAAGGTCAGAGATTCAAGTCACCTACCCGCCTATATAGTCAACTTGTTCTTGGACTATGAAGAATGACTATGGCATTTGGAAGATGCTGTGGTTGAGTTTCCTGATTTTGCATGCCTCTCAACCCTCCCTCAACACTGAGTAGATAACACTATTATCTATTCTGGCTTCATTTTATATTATTGAATCCATTTTTGAGAAAAACCGTATTAACAGTGGTAATAGTATAAACCTCGAAAACCCTGGTGGCATAGCGGCTAAGTGCTATGGCTGCTAACCAAATGGTTGGCAGTTCAAGTCCTAAAGTGATATCAAGAGTATAGTAGAAGTTTTATTATATGACTCAGAAGTGGTGATTGATAGGTTAACTAAAACAAAAACAAACAAAAAACAGTTAAAGGAGGGAAAATATTTTTTTAATAAATTTGTATCTTAAACATTCCATTTTAACTTAAAATATAAGTATATATTAACTTAATAAAATCTAATATTAATTTGAGGCCCTGGTGGAGCAGTGGTTAAAGAACTATGGCTGCTAACCAAAAGCTCAAGAGTTCAAAACCACCAGCTGCTCCTTGGAAATCCTATGGGGCAGTTCTACTCTGTCCTACAGGGTTGCTATGAGTCAGAATCGATTCAACGGCATGCTATTTTTCTCAGAATTCCTCCATTGTTTAATTACCATGCTGTTGACTGTAGTGGATTCAGACTGCGGTACAACATACTGTAAAGTGGGCATTTTTTGGCTGCAGCATAAGCAATTTTTGCCTCTGTATTTATTCTTATATTTTTATTCAGATTGAGCTCCACGTTTTCTTGTTATGGCATATGTGATTTCTGCGTCATTCATAATTTCATTTTCCAAAGAACTGTCACCTTCGGTCCTTTGTTGTACATCATCTTCCTAAAAATCACTGGAGCCCTTGATCTGTCTAAGATCAGCTAGCAAATAATGTCTTATTTTCTGCTTGTACTTTTGAATTTTCTGTGGTAATTTTAACCTCAAGTCAGTTTTCTCCAAGATGCAGTATACACAGAACTAGAAACTCTATTCCACTCCCACATAATGTCTTTTACGTTGGTGACTCATAATAATTCTGTTATCTGTATTTTATCTACAGTTGTTTCCAATATAAAAGTCAAAATCTTTCACCTGTGTTATCTCTATAACTATTTCAGAATTCCTTAATCCCCTGACTGGATCTAGGATGTTACATTTGTTGGGGAAAATATAGACTTTTTGTCTCTTTTAGGGGCCTAAAAATTGGGATGTAAAGAAAGGAGTAAAAGCTAGAAAGAACATAGTCTTTTTTAGTATATTTTTCATGTACAGTTTTCTTTAGAAAATATAAAAACTGTTGGCTCAGAGTTCACCCATGCAAATTTTTTTGAGCCATAATAAATCAGTAAAGTTAAGCAATTCACTTTTAAACACTCTAGGATTTTTTGGTTGGTGGGTAACCAAAGTGGCAATTTTTAATTCCAGATGCAATGCTGCAGACCACTACTGTGATGTTTCTTTGGGTCCTAACGATGCTTGCTCTGCTTTTTGTGCCATTGTTTTCATAAGTAACATCTTATACTCCAGACGTGTTTATTGATGTTGTAAAAATGTTCAACAATAAAATATCTTTGATAAGTGACTCACTCACCTGTAGATTACTGATCAACAGGTTGTTCAATGGATAATATCTCCCCTCTACTACTGCTCATCCTTCTGTCAGTTTGTTGTACTACGGTGACTTAGGTGTTGCCATGATGCTGGAAGCTATGTCACCAGTATTTCAAATACCAGCAGGGTCACCCCACGGTGGACAGGTTTCAGCAGAACTTCCAGACTAAGACTAGAAGAAAGGCCTGGCAATCTACTTCCAAAAATTATTCAATACAAACCCTATGTATTACAACAGAATATGGTCCAACATAATGCTGGAAGATGAGCCCCTTATGTTGGAAGTCATCCAAAATGCACAGTGATTGCAAAAATGTACTCAAGCATATCAATGATTGTGAAGATGGCACCAGACTGGGCAGTGTTTCATTCTCTTGTACATGCTGTCACTGTGAGTCAGAGCTCACGTGACAGCAAATAACATCTTCTCAATATGTGGACATGTTGATTTTTTGCCACCATCCAAGCCATCTATTATTTGTCATAAAATATTTGTTACCACCAAACTTTTGCTATAAAACTAAAACTTTCTCTTACAGTATTTAAGTCCACCAACTGGAATATTTCACCGTCTTTCTTGCATGAGCCGTGCCCAAGATAGACTGTCTAGATTTCCAGTCTGTTTATTTAAAGCATGGCAAGAATACAAAGGTACTTGTATAGCAATATAACAAACTGCACAACACTTACATGATTTTTTCCAATGTTAAACATCTAATTTGACAGCATTTTTAGCAACATGCTTTTATGAAGTTTTTCCAGAGTATCCAATGCAATTTTCACAGGAACAACAACTCATTACGTTTCTGTATTTTGGCAAGGAAAACTCACATGGGAGAGTCTTAGTTTTAAAAATCCATGGAGGCTGACTGCATCATTTATGGGGTTCTAAAAAAGTTTGTTTATGTGATAGTGTCTAAGGGGTCCCCTACAATCAGATTGTGAGATAAGGCTACAGGCAGTTTGTTTGGGGTGACCTCAGAAGGCACCAGTTAGGATGTAGGAAAAGGAGAAGAGCCAATAAAGGGTGCATCAATGAGTGGGTTACTTTTGTTGACACCCAGAGCCTAATAAAAAAAAAAAAATCCTGCTGAGACCCCCTAAATTGATATTCTGCAGCATACACTGAAGAATGACACACCAGAGGTCAACGAGGTGGGACATTTATCTGCCAACTTCTACCCCTCTTCAGCTGAGGGTTGACCACAGGGTCAATTCTACCCCATTCACCCTACTAGGTTGCATCTGTGCCCAGCCCAGTACACTCCTGCAGTGCCACAGAAAGCCCACAAGCAGGGGAGAAATCAGATGGCACTTAACGTGAGAAGTTCAGCTTCCAATGGGCTGACCTCAGCTGCAGACAAACTCAGATGGGCTAAAGGATTGTGAGTAGGGGTGTTAACAAAGCCTGCTACAGCTAGTTATGAGTTTCTCCACTGTTCATCACAGACTCAACTGTTTGCAAATACTGACCTACCTAAATCAGACTCCTTTCCAATAAGCAGACCAAACAACTAACAAAGCTGGCTATGTTACATTTAAATAAAAATCAAATGCATAACTTTACTGGAAAAAAAAAAAGAATCGCCCAGAAGCCAAAAACAAAGTAGAAGCTGGAATCTAGAAATATAAGCAAGCACCAAACTCAGCTTTTGTCCTGCCAAACTCTGGAGCTCGACCATCTGCTTTGACTGTAATGCAGTAATATGTGAGGGGCAGGAGACCAAGCCTAGATCCTTCCCAAGAAGAGAGCCTTATAGGAGACAGCCATGCCCATCCCATAAAATTAGAACATCAAAATTTTTTTTTTTTTTTTTGGTTTAAACACAGAAAAAAAAAAGCATTATTTGATGGTTAGGAGGGTGGGGAGGGAGAGCGAAGGGAAATCACTAACTAGATAGTAATGAAGGGAAGGACAACACACAACACCCGGACGAAAGCAAAAGCAAAGACATTTCCTAGATGTATCCAAACACTTTGATGGACAGAGTAGCTGGAGCCTGGGGACCATAGTTTCAGGGGACATCTAGGCTAATTGGCATAACATAGTTTATAAAGAAAATGTTCTACATCCCACTTTGGTGAGTAGTGTCTTGGGTCTTAAAAGCTTATGAGCAGCCATCTAAGATATATCTATTGGTCCCATCCCCCTTGGAGCAAAAAAGAATGAAGAAAACCAAAGACACAAGGAAAATACCAACCCAAAGGACTAAAGGACCAAATGAAGCAGACACTCCACCAATCTGAGACCAAAAGAACTAGATGGTGCCAGGCTACCACCAGTGACCACCATGACAGGGAACACAACAGGGAGTCCTGGACAGAGCAGGAGAAAAATGTAGAACAGAACTCAAATTCACATAAAAAGACCAGACTTAATGGTCTGACAGAGACTGAAGGAATCCCTGAAACCACGGCCCCAGACACTCTGTTAACCCAGAACTGAAACCATTTCCAAAGTCCACTTTTCAGACAAAGGCTATTTTCAGACAAAGACAAAGACTAAACTATTTAAGGTGAGAAGGAAATACACAGCAGTGGCTAAAGAGAAACTAAACCCTCCCTCATCTCTGCTTCAAACTTTCCAGTTTAGCATTCTCCTTCCCTTTCTAGTGATTCTACCTGCCGAAGGAGAGGCAGAAAATAATACTGGCTGAAATTATTCTGACAGATTTTAAATTTAATTTTCATTTTTTATCAGTATGCATCCACGGTTTAAAAAGTCAATCATACTATAAGTCTTATCAGAAAAAAAAAAAGGCAGTTCTACTCTCCTTCTCTCTTCCTGTATTAGTAATCTATTGCTGTGTAACGAATTACACCGAAACCTAGAGGCTTAATGCAACATACAATTATTATATTATAGTTTCAGTGGGTCAGAGCTCAAGAATGGCTTAGCCAGGTTGCTCTGACTCAGCCTTTCATGAGGTTGCAGTCAAAATGTCAATTTGGGTATAGTCATCTGAAGGCTTGACTAAGGGCTGGAGGATCCTCCTCCAAAACGGAAAAGTCTCATGGTGTAATTTATTTCATTTCTCTTCTAGTACAACTTATTGTTTTCCCTAGACTTAATAACTGCCTTATTTTTTTATTTGCTTAATTTCCTACGAGCACATCAAACACTTTTACCCAAACTTTCTGAAAGAACTTTTAATCTCTCAGTATGCTGAAACACATCAGTTAATTCAACAATTGATTTTTTTTTTTTTTAATTGGAGACATTTCTTCTGGAGGCCTTCATCTTCCTGCCCCAATCTAGATTGGTTATCCCCTAAACTATCATCTTGAAACTTCTCCAGGAAATTCCTTTTGCTTGTCTCCTGTGATACATCTTCTGTTTTCTGAATCCCATACCTTTCTTTTTCATGATTTTCTCCCTTATGTTGGTGGCATATATTCTTATCTTCAAGTAACTTCCTGAGAAGGAACTAAACATTATGAGATCTCTCATGTCTAAAAATAGCATTCTTCTATCTTCACACGTGGCTGATAGTTTGCTGGATATAGAATTTCAGCTTGGATACCATTTTCTCTCAAAATTTTGAAGGCTTTATTCCAAGGCCTTCTATCTCCCAACGTTGCTGTTAAAAAATCAAAGCTATTTTGATTCTCTATTTACCTATTTATTTCCTGTCGGTTTTAAGGATCTTCTTTCAATCCCTTACAGTTTGAAATTTCATGATGATGTGCTTGCTGTTTTTGTTTTTAAGTCATTGTGCTAGGCACTCAATTAGCCCTTTCAGCTGGGATTCTCTGGTTCTTCAGCTCTTGGAATTTTTTATAACTTTTTCTCCTATTCACTCGGGGACTCCTGTTAATTGGGTACGGAACCTCCTACATGTATCCCCTAATTCTCTTTTCTTTTTTGTTGCTATTCTATTTTCCTCAATTGTACCTTCCATTCCTTCTACCAAATATCTTTTTCCTTTGATCTTATGTTTAATTTCCAAGAATTCTTCTCCATGTTTTATTTTTATGGAATCATGGATACACTATCTTCTCTCTCTGGCCATATTAATAACTGTTTGATTTTTAGTTTCTCTCTGCAGTTTCCCCATTTCCACTGAGTTTCTTTTCACAGTAGTTTTATTCTCCTTCACTTTGTAGGCATTTCTCAAATGTCTGATGGTTGTTAGCTGTCCATTCACATTTAAGAGTGAGGTACTGAAAAACCTCAATGAGTGCGCACAGCTTACTGACTTTAACTAGGGTCGTATGGAGCCCCACTCATTTCACTGAGATACTCTAAAATATCGTTATCTACACTTTTTTTCCTTGGGGCCAATTTCCCCAGAGAAGAATCCTCCGACTTCCAAACGGGGGTGTAGAAGACTGACTAGGGCTTTTGTGAAACTGTGTGGGAGGAGACTGGGTTTCTTCCATTCAGCACATAGATTTCATCTTAAACCTCATTTGCAGTTCGGCAGCATTCTGTCAGCTATGCCTGGCTGGGATCCCAGAGACCAAAGCTCCTCTGGTTCCTTTTCTCAGAGTAACCTCCGCTCTTTTGACAGGGTAGAAAGGAGGAGTCACCTGGCTGAGTGGGTAATGAGTATCTAACAGCATCTTTTAACGACTTTCAACCAATCCTGCTGACTTTCCCCACAACCTCACATTCAGAGGTCCCTGTTTCCTCAAAGGCCTGCCTTCCATCTTCTGGGGTTCTTGGTAAGAGCGCCAACTCTTTTTGTTCTTCTAAGTCACCTACCACTTTCCCAACTGCTTTGATTTGGATGGCAGCTCCTATCTGCTGGGTCCTCTCTCTTGTTTCCTTTGTCCATGTTCATTCCTTCATTGTCAATTTGACAGAGCTGAGGGGCACCTTTCTAATATTCCAAAAATTCTCAATTCCAAAATTCATCTGGCCCTAAAAATCAGGAAGGATATTGTAGTCCTGTGGTTTGCACACATAGTCCTTTCCAGAGTCACGCTACTATTCATATAGAGTAGAACAAGAGAAATAATGGAGGCAGAAAACTTGGGTTTTAGTCCTTTCTTTGTCATTAGTTATGTGATTTCAAATAAGTCACTTTAAACCTTTTGTCCTCAGTTTCTTTGCCCAATAAAGCAACCCTTCTTAGTGCAAAGACTTCAACTGAGAGAAGTAGACATGAATTCTAAAATTCCAAAATTTCTTATTTTAAGACATAGGTCTGTAACAGTGGGCTTTTTTTTCCCCTAGAATTCAATATAGACAACTAGAGCTAATGGAAGCATGAACAATATAATATCAATCAGGACGTTTTGCCCAAGGTAATTCAGGATGAGCTCAAGGGACTTTCTTGACTAGTGAAGCTCATTAACATTAATAGCAGCTGTGAGTTCATATCCAAACAGGAAAGTGCTTCAAGAAGAAAAATATACTAATCTACTGCATAGGCTACTTTGTCATACGCTCAATATTCTAGGGAAAAGACAAACTGAGAAAGCATTAAATATATAAACATCACTTCCTTGTTAACTGAACTTCTTCCACATTTCCCTATCCTCACTTTTTTATATGTGGGATAGAGGATGAGATGAAAAATCTCCATTGAAAATCTCACTATTTACAGGAGCTTAAGAGGTGGCGCAGTGGTTAAGAGCTCAGCTGATAACCCAAAGGTCTGCAGTTCGAAATCACAAGCCACTCCTTGGAAATTCTATGGGGCAGTTCTACTCTGTCACATGGGGTCGCTATAAGTCAAAATCAACTCAATAGCACCTAACAACAACAAAAACATAGTACAAGAGGTATCGTAGATGTTTTCATAATAAAATATTTCCTCTGAAAAAATTCTTAAAATATAATTTTGTTTTATCCTAAGAAAAAAGAAACTATTCTACATTTTGTAAAATATAATTCATCATTGTTAAATTACCAGATTACATGCACAATTAAGCTTATTTATTAAACAAGACATATGCCAACAACTTTGCAATAATCCTCTAAACCATAATAGCAGATCTTCAACTTTAATAATATTATGCAGCTAATACTCAAAGGACTAATTTTAAAAGTAAGGGCAGTTGGTAATTGAAACTGAAATTACACAATTAAGCACTTGAGTAATTTAAATATGAACATAAATGTCCTGACTGTGTTGCTCTTGGCTTTTAGTCATATTTACTAGTGCTGGTTAGACTTTATCGTTCTAATTATTTCTGCTTTGATCAGATCTTGCTAAATCAAAATTGAGAATTATTTGAAGTATTATTTTTATTCCTATGTCTTTTCTGCTTCAAAAACACATTACTTTATTCTTCTTCTAACTGGAGCTTCATACGCATAATCAAGAATAACATGGTGCTACTTATCAGGGCTCCATAGAAACTCAAATATAGATATCTTTTTTTTTTTACTTATCAGAGCTCCATAGAAATTCAAATATAGATATCATATTTGTATACCTATTCCCAGAAAGAGGTGCAAATGAAAAATTTTTAATATAAGAAGCTGCCCAGTGAGCTTATTTGCCTTTTCAGTGTTTTTAAATAATTACCTCTCCATTTCTGTCCATACTCACTCTTTCCATTTTATCCATCAAATATAAAACCACATACATCTTAGCCTCATTTCCTTACCCTTAGAAACTCTCTAAAATAAGACAGGCTGTCCCTTCACAATGAACATGAGAGAACAACCTCTAACCTGGTAGAAATCATCTCTGTGAGTTTTATTTCATGATTAAGGATTTTGATACATAAAATTGCAGTGAGATTTAGAAATAGTACTTCTTAAATAAATAATAAAAATCATCAAATTTTTTAAGATAGAAGAACAGAAAACAGGAAATGTTATGAATGTCCCAAAACAAGGCATAGGTTTTACAACAAGAAGAGACAGGCAGGCCGCCTCTGGCCAATGGAGAGAACAGACATAAAGCAGTCAAGCACCAAGAAAAGATGGTTTCCACCATCAGGATCATGTTGCCACAGCCAAGTATAGAGGCACAGAATGGGGAGGGTGGGAGTTGAGAACTTTCAGTCTTTGGGGATTGCACAGGTATAGTTACAAGGGATAAAAGAGTTAGTAAGTTCCAGAATATATCACTGGTGTCTAGGGTATAACAGGCGAGCAGTAATAGGTGAAACTAAACAAGCGCACTCCAGATCACAAAGGGCTGTGGCTTCCAGGCTAAATCACTGGGATTTTATCTTGAAGCAATGAGTCGTTGTAGGATTTTTTACAAGAGGGAATAGGCATAATTAGATTTTCTCTTTAGAAGGATCCCTTTGGATATTTGATGGAGGCAGGTGAGTATGGAGAAAAGGAAGGATATTTGTTACAATAGTTCAATATAGTATTTTACATTATTATGGTAGTCCAGAACAGCATCTTACAGTCTTAACAGCAGTCTGGTATAGTATTTTATAGTATTATGGTAGTCCAATACAGCATTGTATTATATTACAATAGTCCAGTACAGCATTTTATTGTATTATGGCAATCTGGTACAGCATTTTACTGTATTCTAGTAATCCAGTACAGCATTCTAGTATATTATAGTACAGGTATTCCCCAACTTACAACGTATTTGAGTTACAGTGAACCAAACTTAGGACTGTCCATTTTTTTATGATTTGTGTATTTTTTTATGTACATACGTATGTTAAAATATATCTGCATTACAAAAAAAGAAAATTTTAGACCTATATCCCTCATGAACGTAGATGCAAAAATCCTCAACAAAATTCTAGCCAATAGAATCCAACAACACATCAAAAAAATAATTCACCATGATCAAGTGGGATTTATACCAGGTATGCAAGGCTGGTTTAATATCAGAAAAACCATTAATGTAATCCATCACATAAATAAAACAAAAGATAAAAACCACATGATCTTATCAATAGATGCAGAAAAGGCATTTGACAAAGTTCAACACCCATTTATGATAAAAACTCTTACCAAAATAGGAATTGAAGGAAAATTCCTCAACATAATAAAGGGCATCTATGCAAAGCCAACAGCCAATATCACTCTAAATGGAGAGAACCTGAAAGCATTTCCCTTGAGAACGGGAACCAGACAAGGATGCCCTTTATCACCGCTCTTATTCAACATCGTACTTGAAGTCCTAGCCAGGGCAATTAGGCTAGACAAAGAAATAAAGGGTATCCAGATTGGCAAGGAGGAAGTAAAGCTATCACTATTTGCAGATGACATGATCGTATACATGGAAAACCCAAAGGAATCCTCCAGAAAACTACTGAAACTAATAGAAGAGTTTGGAAGAGTCTCAGGTTATAAAATAAACATACAAAAATCACTTGGATTCCTCTACATCAACAAAAAGAACACCGAAGAGGAAATAACCAAATCAATACCATTCACAGTAGCCCCCAAGAAGATAAAATACTTAGGAATAAATCTTACCAAGGATGTAAAAGACCTATACAAAGAAAACTACAAAGCTCTGCTACAAGAAATTCAAAAGGACATACTTAAGTGGAAAAACATACCCTGCTCATGGATAGGAAGACTTAACATAGTAAAAATGTCTATTCTACCAAAAGCCATCTATACATTTAACGCACTTCCAATCCAAATTCCAATGTCATATTTTAAGGGGATAGAGAAAGAAATCACCAATTTCATATGGAAGGGAAAGAACCCCCGGATAAGCAAAGCATTACTGAAAAAGAAGAAGAAAGTGGGAGGCCTCACTCTACCTGATTTCAGAACCTATTATACAGCCACAGTAGTCAAAACAGCCTGGTACTGGTACAACAACAGGCACATAGACCAATGGAACAGAATTGAGAACCCAGATATAAATCCATCCATGTATGAGCAGCTGATATTTGACAAAGGACCAGGGTCAGTCAATTGGGGAAATGATAGTCTTTTTAACAAATGGTGCTGGCATAACTGGATATCCATTTGCAAAACAATGAAACAGGACCCATACCTCACACCATGCACAAAAACTAACTCCAAGTGGATCAAAGACCTAAACATAAAGACTAAAACGATAAAGATCATGGAAGAAAAAATAGGGACAACCCTAGGAGCCCTAATACAAGGCATAAACAGAATACAAAACATTACCAAAAATGATGAAGAGAAACCAGATAACTGGGAGCTCCTAAAAATCAAACACCTATGCTCATCTAAAGACTTCACCAAAAGAGTAAAAAGACCACCTACAGACTGGGAAAGAATATTCAGCTATGACATCTCAGACCAGCGCCTGATCTCTAAAATCTACATGATTCTGTCAAAACTCAACCACAAAAAGACAAACAACCCAATCAAGAAGTGGGCAAAGGATATGAACACACATTTCACTAAAGAAGATATTCAGGCAGCCAACAGATACATGAGAAAATGCTCCCGATCATTAGCCATTAGAGAAATGCAAATTAAAACTACAATGAGATTCCATCTCACACCAGCAAGGCTGGCATTAATCCAAAAAACACAAAATAATAAATGTTGGAGAGGCTACGGAGAGACTGGAACTCTCATACACTGCTGGTGGGATTGTAAAATGGTACAACCACTTTGGAAATCCATCTGGCGTTATCTTAAACAGTTAGAAATAGAACTACCATACAACCCAGAAATCCCACTCCTCGGAATATACCCTAGAGATACAAGAGCCTTCACACAAACAGATATATGCACACCCATGTTTATTGCAGCTCTGTTTACAATAGCAAAAAGCTGGAAGCAACCAAGATGTCCATCAACGGACGAATGGGTAAATAAATTGTGGTATATTCACACAATGGAATACTACGCATCGATAAAGAACAGTGACGAATCTCTGAAACATTTCATAACATGGAGGAATCTGGAAGGCATTATGCTGAGCGAAATGAGTCAGAGGCAAAAGGACAAATATTGTATAAGACCACTATTATAAGATCTTGAGAAATAGAAACAACGGAGAAGAACACATACTTTTGTGGTTACAAAGGGGGGAGGGAGGGAGAGGGCTTTTTATTGATCAATCAGTAGATAAGAACTGCTTTGGGTGAAGAGAAAGACAACACTCAATACAAGGAAGGTCAGCCTAATTGGACTGGACTAAAAGCAAAGAGGTTTCCGGGATAAAATGAAAGCTTCAAAGGTCAGCGGAGCAGGGGCTGGGGTCTGGGGAACTTGGTTTGAGGGGACTTCTAAGTCAATGGGCAATATAATTCTATTACGAAAACATTCTGCATCCCACTTTGAATTGTGGCGCCTGGGGTCCTAAATGCCAACAAGCGGCCATCTAAGATACATCAGTTGGTCTCAACCCACCTGGAGCAAAGGCAAAGGAAGAACACCAAGGTCACACAACAACTAAGAACTCAAGAGACAGAAAGGCCCACATGAACCAGAGACCTACATTATCCTGAAACCAGAAGAACTAGTTGGTACCCGGCCACAGTCGATGTCTGCCCTGTCAGGGAGCACAACAGACAACTCCTGAGGGAGCAGGAGACCAATGGGATACAGACCCCAAATTCTCATAAAAAGACCATACCTAATGGTATGACTGCGACTAGAGGAATCCCAGAGATAATGCTCCCCAGAACTTCTGATGGCACAGGACAGGAACCATCCCCGAAGACAACTCATCAGGCATAAAAAGGACTGGTCAGTGGGGGGGAGAGAGATGCTGATGGAGAGTGAGCTAATTAAATCAGGTGGACACTGGAGAGTGTGTAGGCAACTCTTGACTGGAGGGGGGATGGGAAGATAGAGAGAGAGGGAAGATGGTAAAATTGGCACGAAACGAGAGACTGAAAGGGCTGACTCAATAGGGGGAGAGCAAGTGGGAGAAGGGAGTAAGATGCATGTAAACCTACATGTGACAGACTGATTGGAATGGTAAATGTTCACTTGAAGCTTAATAAAAATTAATTAAAAAAAATATATATATATATATATCTGTAAGTTTATATGCTATATTTCCAACCCCAAAAGACAATGATCAGATTTATAAAGATATTGATAACAAAAGGCAATAATAATGCAAACTTAAAAAAAAAATGTATTTGACTTACATCAGAACCGACTTAAAATGGATTCTTAAGGAGCCCTGTCATAAGTCACGGACTACCTACAGTCAACTACAGCATTTTACTGTATTATGGTACTCTGGTACAGCACTTTATTGTATTATGGCAGTCTGGTACAGCATTTTGTAGGATTATGTTAGTCCAGGCTGCAAACAGTGAGAGCCTGAGCTAAGACACCAGCAATAGAAAAAAGAGAAGAAACCATAACTTGAGATATTTAGGAATGAGATACTGTAGTTCACAGTAGCCATGAATCTAGTTTCTGACTAAAGAGCCTCCTCTGGCCTTGGGATGCTGACCCCATTACTGCCTGCATCTTGAGAAATCTTGTCCCGTCAATTATCCCCTTTCACTCCTGTGACTCTTCCCACAGCCTATGAGATAGTCAAGCTTCTGCCATTCTAGGAAAGAAAGATTTGCTGGACACCAACTCTGTGCCAGTTGGTCCCCAAGTCAGCTGAAGGAATTAAGGGCAAGGAGAAAGAGTATATCTCACTCCCCCCAATACATCTTCAGGACTGATCAAATAATGGTAGGCCCTTTCAGGAAAGAAGCCCTTTTGTTTAGAAATAGCAATGCCAGTTACTTGTTTGAATATTCTATCTGGGAAAGCATATGGCTGGTGACAGATGACATGTTAATAATCCTCCTGGGTCACAACATGATGCTACAGGATCCTGATAAAGGTGCTAGTCAAGCAGTGGAGTGGAGTCACCTAAACAGGCTGCATATCTCATGCAATAGTCCCACCTAGTGCCCAGGGCTTGATTCTTCATTTCATTCATTCAGCAAATAATTATTTTTGGCTTATCATGTGACAGGCGCTATGCTAGCCTCAGGAGGAAAACAACAATGAACAAAATAGACCGAATTCCTGTCATCATTGTACTTAAAGAATAGATTCCTACATTAATACTTACAGTTCCACCATCATAAACAGAAGTCTGTACCCTACAGGGGCTTCTGTCTTCCACAAGGTTATAACATCAGAAGCAGTAATTTATTTCTCAATAACTCATTTACTCCTAAAATTCAAGAAAAGTGGCCCCATAATACTAATGTGCATTATTATATTTATAAAAATGCATTGGTCCTGTAATGCTGTTTTGCAATATATTTCTTATTAACTATAAAAAAACTATAGTGATATGTTTATATTAAGCCTAATACATCAAAGATCCCTAAAGTGGCTGTCAGTTTATCGTACTGCGAGGCTTTCATGTTGCTGTTATGCTGGAAGTTATGCAACCGGCATTCAAAACCAGGTGGGTCGCCCATGGTAGGCAGGTTTCAGTGGCGCTTCCAGACTAAGACAGACTAGGAAGAAGAAACTGGCAGTCTACTTATGAAAAAAACTGGCCAGTGAAAATTTCATGAATAGCGTGGAACAGTGTCTGATACAGTGCCGAAAGATGAGCCCCTCAGGTTGGAAAGCACTCAAAAGACAACTGGGAAACAGCTGCCTCCTCAAAGTAGAGCTGACCTTAATGATTTGGAGGGAGTCAAGCTTTCAAGACCTTCATTTGCTGATGTGGCACAACTCAAAATGAGAAGAAACAGCTGCAAACATCCACTAATAGTCAGAACGTGGAATGTACAAAGTATGAACCTATGAAAATTTAGAAATCATCGAAAATGAGCTGGGACACATAAACATTGATATCCTGGCATTAGTGAACTGAAATAGACTAGTACTGGCCATTTTGAATCAGACAATCATATGGTCTACTATGCCAGGAATGACAACTTGAAGAGGAATGGCATTGCATTCATCATCAAAAAGAACATTTCAAGATCTATCCTGAAGTACAATGCTGTCAGTGATAGAATAATATCTATAAACCTACAAGGAAGACCAGTTAATAACACTATTATTCAAATTTACACACCAACCACTAAGGCCATAGATGAAGAAATTGAAGATTTTTACCAACTTCTGCAGTCTGAAACTGATCAAACATGCAATCAAGATGCATTGATAATTACTGGTGATTGGAATGCGAAAGTTGGAAACAAAGAAGAAGGACCAGTAGTTGGAAAATACGGCCTTGGTGATAGAAACAATGCCGGAGATCACATGACAGAATTTTGCAAGACCAACGACTTCTTCATTGTGAATACCTTTTTTCAACATAAATGGCAACTATACACGCGGACCTCACCAGAAGGAATACAGGGGAATCAAATTGACTATATTTGTGGAAAGAGACGATGGAAAAGCTCAATATCATCAGTCAGAACAGGGCCAGGAGCCAACTGCAGAACAGATCATCAATTGCTCATATGCAAGTTCAAGTTAAAGCTGAAGAAAATTAGAACAAGTCCACGAGAGTCAAAGTACAACCTTGAGTATATCCCACCCAAATTTAGAGAACATCTCAAGAATAGGTTTGACACATTGAACACTAATGACCAAAGACCAGATGAGTTGTGGAATGACATCAAGGACACCATACATGAAGAAAGCAAGCGGTCATTAAAAAAACAGGAAAGAAAGAAAAGACCAAAAGGGATGTCAGAAGAGACTCTCAAACTTGCTCTTGAACATCAAGTAGCTAAAGCAAAGGGAACAAATGATGAAGTAAAAGAGCTGAACAGAAGATTCCAAGGAGCAGCTTGAGAAGACAAAGTAAAGTATTATAATAACATGTGCAAAGACCCGGAGATGGAAAACCAAAAGAGAAGGACACACCTAGCATTTTTCAAGTTGGAAGAACTGAAGAAATAATTCAAGCCTCGAGCTGCAATTTTGAAGGATTCTATGGGCAAAATGTTCCACTGCTATTCATAAGGTTTTCACTGACTAATTCTTTTCAGAAGTAGATTGTTGGGTCCTTCTTCCTCTTCCTAAAAAAAAAAAAAATTCCAACTGAGATGTTTCAACAAATGGATGCAGTGCTGGATGCACTCACTCGTCTATGCCAAGCAATTTGGAAGACAGCTACCTGGCCAACTGACTAAATCTATATTCATGCCTATTCCCAAGAAAGGTGATCCAACCTAATGCAGAAATTATCAAACAATATCATTAATATCACACACAAGTAAAATTTTGCTGAAGACCATTCAAAAACAACTGCAGCAGTATATTGACAGGGAACTGCCAGAAATTCAGGTTGGATTCAGAAGAGGATGTGGAACCAGGGATATCATTGCTGATGTCAGATGAATCCTGGTTGAAAGCAGAGAATACCAGGAAGATGTCTACCGGTGCTTTATTGACTATGCAAAGGCATTCGACTATGGGGATCATAACAAATTGAAAAGAATGGGAATTCCAGAACACTTAATTGTGCTCATGAGGAACCTGTACATAGATCAAGAAGCAGTTGTTTGAACAGAACAAAGGGACACTGCGTGCTTTGAAGTCAGGAAAGATGTGCATCAGGGTTGTATCCTTTCACCATACTTATTCAATCTGTATGCTAAGCCAGTATTTGGAGAAGCTGGACTTTATGAGGAACAGGGCATCGGGATTGGAGGAAGACTCATTAACAACATGCGATATGCAGATGACACAACCTTGCTTGCTGAAAGCAAAGAGGACTTGAAGCACTTACTGAAGAAGAACAAAGACTACAGCCGTCAGTATGGATTACACCTGAACATAAAGGAAACAAAAATCCTCACAACTGGACCAAAAAGCAATATCACGATAAACAGAGAAAAGATTGAAGTGGTCAAGGATTTAATTTTACTTAGATCTACAATCAACACTCATGGAAGCATCAGTCAAGAAATCAAACAACGCATTGCATTGGGCAAATCTGCTGTAAAAGACCTCTTTAAAGTGTTAAAAGGCAAAGATGTCACTTTAAGGACTAAGGTGCACCTGACCCAAGCCAGGCTGTTTTCAATCACCTCATAAGCATGAGAAAGCTGGACAATGAATAAGGAAGACTGAACAAGAATTGACACCTTTAAATTATGGTGTTGGCAAAGAATATTGAATATACCATTGGCTGCCAAAAGAATGAACAAGTATATCTTGGAATAAGTACAGCCAGATGCTTCTTAGAAGCTAGGATGGCAAGGCTTGTCTCACATACTTTGGACATGTTATAGGAGGGGCCAGTCCCTGGAGAAGACCATCATGCTTGGTAAAGTAGAGGGTCAGTGAAAACGTGGAAGACCCTCAACCAGATGGATTGACACAGTGTCTGCAACAATGGGCTCAAGCATAACAACAATCATGAAGATGGTGCAGGACTGGGCAGTGTTTCGTTCTGTTGTACACAGGGTCACAATGAGTTAGAACCAACTCAATGGCACCTAACAACAACAACACATCAAAGATCAGAAAGAAAGAAGCAGGAGACTAATGCTCAGTGGCTCAAGCTTAGTAACACTGGGTACTAAGAGTCTTCCTGCCAAGTCAACAATGACCAGCACAAGCAGATGAGAAGATAGGTAAGCACAGTTCAGGATTAAGAAATCAGGTTAAGAGAGTGGAAAACAGATGGAAATGAATATGAAACAGTACAGGAGATTAAGATTTAGGCAAAAGATTTGAGGAACACGCATGCATATGGAACAGCCAAGAAGAAAAATATGCATGATATCAAAAAAGCAATCTTGTGAAACAACTGCTACAGCTTAAAATGAGAATCATGCTAAGGTGTAGGCAAGTCAAGTCCTTCAGACAAATAGGGGTCCCTAGTTGGAGATGAGAAAGGAAAAAGAAAAGAGAAAAGCTTTATCAAATTATGTCCTTGGACAGTTATGAACAATCTTTTATGTTGTTGTTGTTGTTAACTGCTGTCAAGTCAGCCCCCAATACGTGGCAACCCCGTGCACAATGGGACAAAATGCTGCCCAGTGCTGAGCCATCCCCATGATCAGTTGCTGAACAAACGGTTGTGATCCATAGTGTTTTCATTGGCTGACTTTGAAAAGTAGATTGCCAGGCCTTTCTTCCTAATTCATCATAGTCTGGAAGCTACACTGAAACTTGTTTAGCACCAGAGCAACACACAAGTCTCCACTGACAGACAGGTGGTGGCTACCCATGAGGTGCATTGGCTGGGAATAGAACCTGGTCTCCCGCAGGGAAGGTAAGAATTCTACCACTGAACCATTTTTGCCCCCATAGGTAGGCTAGGATAATTAAAGCAATTTGAAAATGTTTGTGGTTGCTTTATTAAAATATATAAATTAAAAATAGCTGTATTTAGGCCTGGGGGAGGGGGGAAATGCTGATTCTTACAACTTAGATTGCCTAATTTGTTGAATAGAAGAATGTCAAGAAAATTGGCTCTGCTTTTCACCTACTAAATTTTAACTGTGCATATTTGAGAAGTGGGGACACAGAGGCAGTTTTTTTAATCTTGCATTTTACAGTGACATGGAGAGCCACACAGCAGGGCCAAGAAGGCATCTAGCAGGCCTTAAGGCTATAGGTGGCCTTATCATTGTCCTAACTACTGTGCTGCACAGTTTACACACCTCATCTCATTTAATATTAGCATAATACTAAATATTGGTCCGACACCCTCTGTATGCCACCGGTTAAGTATGTGACAAAAGATAGAATACATAGCAGTTATATTTGTAGTCTATAAATAATTGTTCTTCGACATAGATGAATCACTGGCTTATATCAAATACCCCTGGTCCACCTTGTTCAGCAAATGAACAACACATTTTAGCACATAAACACAGAGAGTCAGGATGTTATGTCAACCAAAAAATTCCTTGGCCATAAATGCACCTTCATAGATTTCAGATTAAATGAAAGAGAAGAACTGTCCAACCAAGAGGGACTATAAACCACTCAAATTTATTACCAAGCAAAATTGTACAATCACTTTCGAGGCACATTAAGAAACTATTCTATGATTAAATATCCTTTAAAAAAATCCCTTCCAGGATTAATGGACTGAAATATTTTCTAAGTTGCAACAATAAAGAAATCAAGATCTAAAGGTCTGATCCTAGCTGTATTTAGATGAGTGACCAGAGAGTTAATTTATTTTAAAAAGCTGAAGCAAGATTCACACAATTCCACATTCACTTCCTCATTCAAAGGTCCCTAAAATGCGTACGTCAGACATTTGCTGCTTTCTTTTAACAATGCTGAATTTTAAACCCAATAAGTCTAAATGCAGCTCTAATGTAATCTACAAATGACCTTACTAAGACTTTGTACATCCCATAAAAGTATATTAATTGTATCATTTTATTTAAGTTCCCAACTTGCTGTGATGTATTAGCATATTAAAATTAACTCTACAAGCTCTAATCATTTCACCTTCTAAGGCAATTCACCAGGACAAATTTGATAAAATTACAGTACCCCCTTGTGGTGTTACCTTCATACCCCACTAGGACATTTTGTAATATTATATATTTTTTTTAATCTTCTTCCACTAAGATCAGTGGATAACTAATTAACCTTTTCTAAAATCTAATAAAATCAGGAGAAATTAAAGGGGCTATCACCAGATTGCCAAGGAGCCCTGGTGGCACAGTGGTTAAGCTCTCCATTGCTAACTGAAAGGTCAGCACTTTGAATCCACCATCCATTCCTCGGGAGAAAGATGTAGCAGTCTACTTCCATAAAGATTGCAGCCTTAGAAACCCTATGGGGCAGTTCTACTCTGTTCCATATAGGGTCACCATGAGTCAGAATTTGACTTGATGGCAATGGGTTTTTGGTATCACCAGATTGTGAGAAACGGACAAGACGGTATGGCATTTTACCATAAAGTAAGAATACTTGGAGTCACAAATTATTTTTAACAAGGAAAAAAACTTTTAGAGGCGGGGCCAACATGGCACTATAAACAGAAGCACCATGCCGTCCCTCCACAACAAAGACCTGAAAAACTAAGTAAAACAGAGACGAAAGTCAATCCTAGAACCCTAAGCATCAAATGAAGGGATATAGAACTCAACCAAGCACCAAATGGAATAAGAAACTGACAGAGAACAGAGAGCTAGGAGAGATAGGAGCAGAGGTCACCTATCAGCTAGTGCAGCACAGATTTGCCATCTTGGACTCCTCTTGGAGATCAGCAGACAGGGAGAACGGGAAAGCAGCTTCATGGAGCTCCCAACAGAAGACAGAGCACCCAGTAAACAGTGATACACTTTCCCAGTCCTCTCTCCCTCCACCTGCTTGGCCTCCACCACTTCCAGTGGGCCAGTCCACTGCTTCCCAGTGGGCTGATTCACTGCTTCCCAGTAGGCCAAGCAACTAAGGCCTGGGATGAGCCAGCTCCACGCCACTTGGATTTGCCCCGCCCACACCAGCCGACTCCTTTAGTGCCATTTCTTTGTCGCTGGTGTTGATTTTTCAGCTTCTTTTTGGTTTCTTCCTTGCCTCTCACCTCCTCTCCCTCCTTTCTCTCAAACACCTGGCTCCATGTGCCATTTTTGCTTCTTGTTGACAGGCTGTGAAGTGCCACTTGGCCGGAATGGCTTCCCTGGTCCATGCCACCATTCTTGTAGGATCCCTGGACCTTTCTGTTTTGTTTGTTTGTTTTCCTTTTCTTTTCGAAGATTGGGAACCCCTTCTAGCTGGACTGTACTGTACGCCTTGGGGGCCACTTCTTTGGTCTGCACAGCCATACTGGTGGGATTCCTGGGGCATTTCTTTTGTTTGTTTTTTGTCTTTCTTCATTTTTCAGTTTCTCATCTTTCTCTACTTACCTTCTTTTCCTGTCTCCTGAATAGCTGGCACAGTGTGCCATCTCTGCCCCTTCCAGGCAGGTTGTACTGTGCGGCTTTGGAGCCACTTCCCCTGGCTTCACAGCCACATCATTGGGATCCCTAGGGGCCTTTCTTTTGTATTTATTTTTTATCTTTTCTATTTTACTTTAGATGAAGGTTTAGAAAACAAACTATCTTCCCATTAAACACTTAATACACATATTGCTTTATACATTGGTCGACAACCCCACGACATGTCAACACTCTCACCTTCTTGACCTTGGGTTCCCAATTACCAGCTTTCCTGTCCCCTCCTGCCTTTTAGTCCTTGCCCCTGGGCTGGTGTGCCCCTTTAGTCTCATTTTGTTTTGTGGGCCTGTCTAATCTTTGGGGAAACCCTGGTGGTGTAGTGGTTAAGTGCTAAGGCTGCTAACCAAAGGGTCGGCAGTTTGAATCTGCCAGGCAATCCTCGGAAACTCTATGGGGCAGTTCTACTCTGTCCTATAGGGTCGCTATGAGTCGGAATCGACTCAATGGCACTGGGTTTGGTTTTTTGGTTAATCTTTGGATGAAGAGTAAAACTCAGGAGTGACTTCATTAGTGAGTTAAAAGGGTGCCTGGGGCCATACTCTCAGGGTTTCTCTAGTCTCTGTCAGGCCAGCAAGTCTGGTCTTTTTTTGTAAGTTACAATTTTGTTCTACATTTTTCTCCAGCTCTGTTGGAGCCCTCTATTGTGATCCCTGTCAGAGCTCTTTTTATTTTTTATTATTTTTTGTTTTTCTTCATTTCTCAGTTTCTCATCTCTGTCTACTTTTCTTCTTTTCCTTTCTCCTGAATACCTGATGCTGTGTGCCCCTTCTAGAGGGACTGCACCCTGAGGTCTGGGAGCCACTTCCCCAGTTCTCAGTGGGATCCCTAGGAGCATTTCTTTCTTTTTTTTTTCTCTTTTCTTCTTTTAATTTTTTTCTCTTTTTCTTTTTTCCTTTTTGTCTTTTTGTTTTGCTTCATTTCTTAGTTTCCCATCTCTTCACTCCAACAGCAAGAGCCCTCAGTACTTTTTTGTTCTGTTTTGTTGGCTCGTGTTTCTTTCTCCTCTCTCTCTTCATTCCCGTACCCAGCTTAGCTCTACAGGTTGTAACCTACCCCCTCCCTTCTGCCTACCTCACCATGTGCTGAACATCACATCCTCGAGCAGCACAGGCAAGGCTTGCTGGAACTTGCCCTGCACTGACCTCTGGCCCGCCCTGTCTGCCCCAGTACGTACCACAAACAACCCATTCTAGCCCCACCCTTTCAGCTAGGCCTGCCCTGCTGTACCATAGCTGAGCAACTGGCCCTGCCCATTGGACAAGAAGGTGAAAAGTATCATGCCCACAGTGGAGCAAACAACAATGAACAGCCCACCTGCTCAGACATAACCAAATAAAACAAAAAAAGCAAGATGAAACAAATCTACAATCAATAAATGAAGAAAATAACTACTGACTGTCCCAAAGACAGCAGACAACATCAAAATGCATTTAAAAAAAAAAAGAACAGGATGACTCCAGAAAGCATCCAAAAAGATGACTTTCCAGTAGAAGAAAAGGCACTAGAACTACCTGACAGGGAATTCAAATCTCTAATATTCAGAGCTATCCAAGAGGTGAAGCAAAAAGCAGATAAAAATGAGGGAAAAAATAGAAAAATTCACGAAAAAGGCAGACAAATTCATGGAAAATACAGAAAAAAATTGAAGAATTCAGGAAAATAATACAGGAACAAAATATCAAGATAAATTCACAACTAAAAATCACACCAAAACAACAATTAGAAATCCAAAAGATAAACAACAAGATTTCAGAAATAGACAGCGTCACAGAAGGTCTGAAGAGCAGGTTTCAAACAATGGAAGACAGGATCAGTGAAATTGAAGACAAATACTTGGATACCAATTTGTGTGAGGAAAAATCAGAAAAAAGAATGAAGAAACCCTGAGAATTATGTGGGATACAATCAAAAGCAAAAATATGCAAGTGACTGGAGTTCCAGAACAGGGGGAGAAAACAGAAAACACAGAGAGGATCACTGAAGAACTGCTGACAGAAAACTTCCCTAATATCATGAAAAATGAAAAGCCGACCATCAAAGAAGCTCAACAAGCCCCCTATAGGATAGTCCCCAAAAGAAAATCACCAAGGGATATCATAATCACACTCACTAAAACTAAAGACAAAGAATCTTGAGAATAGCTCGAGAAAAATGAAAAGTCACATATAGAGGGGAAACAATAAGACTAAGCTCTGATTACCCAGCAGAAACCACACAGGCAAGATGGCAATGGGATGACATATATAAAACCTGGAAAGAAAAAATTGCCAACCAAGAATAATACATCCTGCAAAACTTTCATTCGAATATGATGGTGAAATTGGGACATTCCCAGATAAACAGAAATTAAGGGAATACATAAAAACCAAGCCAAACTTACAAGAATTATTAAAGGGAGTCCTTAGTTTGAGAACAAGCCACATCAAAGGCAGCCTGAATCTAGGATGCAAGATCGCACCAGCCATGTGCTAACCCAGGAAATGAACACTCAAGGATTAATCAAAACTAAACTTTTTTTTTTTTTTTAAAAGACTTACAACAGGGAATCAGAGAGGTTAATCTGTAAATGACAGCAGTGTCAGAACAATAAAAGAGGGAGAATACAGTGTAGATATAGAACTTTCCAATGGAGAGGAAGGCAAGGTGATACTGCACAATAAAAGACTGGCTCAAACTTAGGAAGATAAGGGTAAATTTCAAGGTAACTACAAAGAAAGCTAACAAACCTACTCATCAAAATAAAGAAGAAAAACATAAAGTCTCAGTAAACACAAAATCTACAAAAACAAAATCAATGAAAAAAAAATCCACATACAAAAGGAATTCAGCACAGGAGAGTAAGAGCAACAACGAAAACGTCAGCACCACAAAGAAAAGCACTACAAAATGACAGCAATAAACTCACATCTATCAATAATTACACTGAACGTAAATGGGCTAAATGCACCCATAAAGAGACAGAGAGTGACAGAATGTATAAAAAAAAAAAAAAAAGGATCTATCAATATGCTGTCTACAAGAGACACACCTTAGAAACAAAGATGTAAATTTATTAAAATTCAAAAGATTGAAAAAAATATACCAAGCAAATGGCTACCAAAAAAGAGCAGGAGTAGCAATAGGCAACTGACATACTAATCTCAAATAAAATAGACTTTAAAACAAAATTCACCACAAAAGACAAAGAAGGGCGCTATATAATGATTAAAGGGCTAAACCATCATGAAGACATAATTGTAATAAACATCTACATACTCAATGACAGGGTTCCAAAATACATAAAATAAACTCTAACAGCACTGAAAAGAGGCAGTTTCACAATAATAGTAGGAGACGTCAACACACCACTTTCAGTAAAGGACAGAACATCTAGAAAGAAACTTAACAAAGATACAGAAGGTCTAAAGGCCACAATCAGCCAACTTAACCTCATAGACATATATAGAACACTCCACCCAATAGCTGCAAAATACACATTCTTTTCTAATGCACATGGAATGTTCTCCAGAATAGACCACATCTTAAGGCACAAAGCAACCCTCAACAAAATCCTAAACACTGAGATAATACAAAGTATTTTCTCTGATCACAATGCATGCAAGTAGAAATCAATATCAGAAAGGGCAAGAAAAAAATCAATTGCATGGAAACTGAATAACAACCTTTTTAAATACCACCGGTAATAGAAAAAATCAAAGATGGAATCAAAGAATTCCTAGAATTAAACAAGAATGAAAACACATCATACCAAAACCTTTGGGACATAGCAAAGGCAGTGCTCAGAGGTCAATTTATAGCAATAGATGTACAAAGCAAAAAAGAAGAAAGGAACAAAATCAAAACATCAGTCACACAACTCAACAAACAGAAAGAGAAAAGCCAAAGAAGCCTACAGCCACCAGAAGAAAGGAAATAATAAAGATCAGAGTAGAAATAAATGAAATAGAGAAAAGAAAAGCAACAGAAAGAATCAACAAAAGCAAAAGTTGGTTCTTTGAGAGGATAGACGAAATCGACAAACTGACATAAGAAAAACAGGAAAGGACGCAAATAACCCAAATAAGAAATGAAATGGAGGACATTACTACAGACCGAACTGAAATAAAAGGCATCATAACAGAGTATTATGAAAAACTAACGAATTTGAAAACCTAAGTGAAATGGACGTATTTTGAACAATATCATTAACATCACACACAAGTAAAATTTTGCTGAAAATCATTCAAAAGCAGTTGCAGCAGTACATCACCAGGAATCTGCCAGAAATTCAAGCTGGATTCAGAAGAGGACATAGAACGAGGGATATCATTGCTGATGTCAGATGGCTCATGGCTGAAAGCAGAGAATACCAGAAAGATGTTTACTTGTATTTTATTGACTGTGCAAAGACATTCAATTGTGTGGATCATAACAAATTATGGATAACATCGTGAAGAATCGAATTTCTAGAACACTTAATTGTGCTCATGAGGAACCTGTACATAGACCAAGAGGCAGTCATTCAAACACAACATGGGGATACTGCATGGTTTGAAATCAGAAAAGGTGTGTGTCAGGGTTGTATCCTTTCACCATACGTATTCAACCTGTATGCTGAGCAAATACTTTGAGAAGCTGGACTATATGCAGAACAAGGCATCAGGATTGGAGGAAGACTCATCAACAATCTGCAATATGCGGATGACACAACCTTACTTGCTAAAAGGGAAGAGGACTTGAAGCAGTTACTGATGAAGATCAAAGACCACAGCCTTCACTATGGATTATATCTCAACATAAAGAAAACAAAAATCCTCACAACTGGACCAGTGAGCGCCATCATGATAAATGGAGAAAAAATGGAAGTCGTCAAGGATTTCATTTTACTTGGATCCATAATCAATGCCCATGGAAGTAGCAGTGAAGAAATTAAATGACATATTGCATTGGGCAAGTCTGCTGCAAAAGATCTCTTTAAAGTGTTGAAGAGCAAAGATATCACTTTGAGGACTAAGGTGCATCTGACCCAAGCCAGGGTATTTTCCATCGTGTCATATGCATGCAAAAGCTGGACAATGAATAAGAAAGACCAAAAACAAATTGCTGCCTTTGAATTATGGTGTTGGTGAAGAATATTGAATATACCATGGACTGCCAAGGCACTGGGTTTTGGGCCAAAAGAATGGACAAATCTGTCTTGGAAGAAGTACAACCAGAATGCTCCTTAGAAACAAGGATGGCAAGACTGTGTCTTACATACTTTGGACATGTTTTCAGGGGAAGGACACTGTGCTTGGTAAAGTACAGGATCAGCGGGAAAGAGGAAGACCCTTAATGAGATGGACTGACACAGTGGCTGCAACAACGGGCTCAAGCATAATGATTGTGAGGATGGCATGGGACTGGGCAGTGTTTTGTTCTGTTGTACAGAGGGTTGCTCTGAGGCGGAACTGACTTGAGGACACCTATCAACATCAAGAACAATGCACTCTCGGCAGAGCTGTCATTACTACCCAATTACAACGATGCTCCAGATCACGTGGTTTCATCTGCATGTACTACAAGCACTTGCTATTGTTTTCATTGCAGGTGATGTTTTTATAATTGCTGATTTTATCAAATTTTCTGGTGTTTTAGCTACAATATTGTGGTAATTTGCATTTGTGAACCTATATCAATAATTTTTTCGAGGCTGAAATAGTAATTAAAGGAAAAGGAGAAAAATGAAAAAAAGTCTTCCACTCAGTCACTAATAATGTTGTAACTAATAGTTTTGTAATTCAATGAGAAAGATTTTACAAAACAATTTCGTTGTTAGTATTCACATAATCTAAGAAATATTACATTTAAGCAATTTATAATTTACCACATATTATTCTATGATTAAAATTAATAATTAACATTGAAAAAACTTTCAAGAAATACTTTCTATAGACTAGTCTATACAGCCAAGTAAAGTACACAACTCTAAAATTAACCATGGTATTTTTTGGATGGTAAACCAATATAAATTCTTCACAAATCAGGAAGGGAAATGAAAGTTGACAGACTTTAAACGCAATGACTTTTCCCTCTTCATTTACCCAACTTGCTTCTTTCAGATCCAGCTTAACTGTATATTACTGTCATTGTTTCCAAATACCCTCTTTATTTATTATTTTAATTTTTATTATTGAATTTTATAATATCATTTGGCAAAATGAACCAGACTTTTGGACACATACTTAGACACAAAATTTTCCTGGCTTTATTTTTCCTTAGTATGCTTTACTATCTCCCCCAAAATTCCCCTATTCCCATCACCAGATTTCCTCACTGATTGATTTTCATCTTGTTCTAGAATAAACTTTTTGCAATAAGGCAAGGAATCATGGAATGAATGGAGATAAGACCATTCACAATATTCTGGAACTCTCTAGAAAAACTCCACTCAGTTCATAGGTTCTTATAAGAGATCTAAAGTAAGTAACTAGAGAATCAGATCAGTATGTTTTGCAGATTAGTTCCTGAGTTCAGCAGTACTGCAGTTTATCTCTGGTTCAAGCCAGTAAGCAATTCTAACTGATATACAATGAAAATATTGAGAAGCTTTGTTTCAATCTATCTCAGGTTCAGGTTCAATAAAATAACAGTTCTAGTTCAGTTCTGGGAATGCAAAAACATATTACCTAGTTTCTTCTTCACATTCCATTGGCTTCTTGATTATAATTTAAAATGAAGAACAATTGAATTGCACTCACTTATTCAGACAACATTTTTTAAACCCTTACTATGTTCTAGGCACTGTCTTGAATGTTGGTATACAAAAATGAATAGAGCAAAATTCCTCCCTTAAAGAGTATCATAGTCTAGTGAGGGAACTGTCAAGAGAAAAGGTGTAAACACATGGTGAAAGCTATACTATCCAAAGAGCTACAATAATAATTTCTTAAGAGGGAGCATCATTTTGATTTGGAAAATGCTTTGGTAAGTCCTTAGGGGTATGCTCCATCAAAGGACATCTTAAGACAACCAAAAGTTGTCACTAAATTTCCTTCAAAAATCAGTGGATTCTGTTCTTACTTGTCTGGGTTGAGCACCACAATTCAGCTGTAGGACTGAAGTGAAGCTAAGCTGAATTGATCTGCACAACAGAGGAGAAAAACAATTGAGGGTACTGAGGGTGCAGGCACGTATGCAAGAGGGAAGACACCAGCCAGCCAGGGCCAAGATGCACAACTCCAGGGAGCACCATGTCAATGGCACCACCTAGATTGTACAACGCAGCAGCCCTGCAAAAGCCAGAGCGATTTGGCACTACTGGGCAGAAAAGCAATCCCCATTGGCCGAGAAGAAATTTGAAGAGAGAATGCCCATTGCCTATTGCCATCAAGTCAATTCAAAACTACAGGATGGGAAAGAACTGCCCAGTAGAGTTTCCAAGGAGTATCTGGTGGATTCAAACCCCCAACCTTTTGGCTGGCAGCCATAGCACTTAACCACTACACCACCAGGGTTTCCAAGGAGAGAATAGAAATGTCTATAAAGGGTTTCTCTAGTTATCATTTGCATTGGAGAATGATGTAAGCCTTTCTTTCATCTCCTTCAAAATCAACTTTTAATACTTTCATATAAGTTGAACTTGAATTTTTACTATTTATTTTGGCTTTTGTTTAGTAGGTGATGGTGGTGGTTATCACATAGAATGTGGGGTTTTGTGGCGACGGTAGCTGCTTTAGTTTGTGAGCCGAAAGCAGAGCTGAAACTCGCATTCTGGTAGGCACAGTGCACAAACTGATCATAATGATGCTGGACCCAAAGGACAGGAGAAAAGTTGGTATCTGAGTTACACAGAGTTATAATTTAAAATGTAATAAAAGCTAAAGCAGAGGTGCCATGAGAGAACAGAAAAGGAAGTACCTGCTTCGCCTCAAGGAGACGGAAGCATCACTGAGAAAGTAACTTTTAAACTCAGACTTGAAGGATGAGTAGTAGTTATCCAGGAAAAGAAAAATGGGGAAGGGTGTTCAGCAGAGACAACAGCATGAGCAAAGAGGGGGCATTTAGGGATAACCAAGGAGCTGCATATGGTAGAGGAGAAGGGCATACCTATTCCATATTCCATACCATGAGCCGGTTTGTTTTAAGGTGGTGTCAGTGAAACCCATCAGTTACCAAGTTTACCATTTACATGTTTGTGGGAATAGGAGCCTCCATCTAGCTATTACTGCTTCTACTTCCTTTAACAAATGTTCTTGAAAAAGACTTGCTATTTCTCTGTAGTCGATTGTATAATTTGTCCTTGATGTTTCCTTCCCTCTCCATTCTTCCCATGGCTCCCTGCAGAGTAAAGTTTTCTACTTCAATAACTTTGAGCTTGGTCATATGAGTTGTTTTAAACAATGGAATGGGGACAGAAGTAACAGTTTGTCAGTTTCAACCTGAGGCCTGAAGAGGCATCATGAGTTTTTTCCTGTCCCTCTTGGAACTTCTGTCCTTTACCATGAGAAGAGTATGCCCCACTTACTCAGAGCTCCCAGAAAAAGGAGACGTAGGAGCAGATCTGACCCTTCTTGTAGTTTGAAGTAGAGTCTCCCCAGCCAAAACATAGACCCATACACAAGAAATAAGGTTTATTGTTGTGAATCACTGACCTTTTGGAGATGCTCGTTATGCCGTATTATTGCAGCAAAAGCTGACCAATACAGTTTCATCTCTTAATTCACAACCATTTGGCTTCCAAAATCACCATGAAACTGTTCTTGCTAAAGAACACTATGTGCTGTTGGTTTTAAATATTTAATAAAAAAAGAAATAAGCAAAACATAAAGAACATCAACAATCTAAACACCACATGAGACAACTTTCTAGTCCTTATTTATTCTTGTACTTGATCTTGGAGGTCATTTGGTATAGTTGTTAAGCTTGTGAGATCTAGAATCAGATTATCTAGGTTCAAATTCTTCTGGCTTTATCATTTTACTAGCTTTGTGACCTTGGGAAAATTGCTTAATTTCTCTGTATCTCCATTTTCCCACCTGTAAAACTGGGATGTAATAACATCTACCTAATAGTTGTTGAGAGGAGTAAATGAATTAGTAAAAGAGCTAGGAATACTGACATGTAGTATCATGTTCACTATTAGTGTCACTTGTCTGACCACACTTGGTGTCACCTGCTGACTTATTTTCCTCTTTCACTTTCTACTCCACTCCAAAATCTCCACCATCCACAAAACCTCTTCCAAGGATCTGTCCCAGACCTTCCTCTCTTTTCATTTGGAACATTCTCCGAGGGTAACCTCATCTACTACGTGGCTTCAGCTCAAATCTATACCTTCCTTCTAGACCTCTTTCCTGAGTGCCAAAACCATACTTTCTATTGCCTATTAGAAATCTCCAGGCTTTACCGTGGGGAATCTTGGTGTAGCTGGAGATGACCATCAGAGAGAAAAATGAAGTGAAATTTCATCCAAGTAAACACATTCAGTTCTTTAATAGTTTCACAAAGATGTGTTTTAATGAGCCCTCAAATGCATACTACTAATAATAATTTGTTACTGTTGTTAGGTGCCATCGAGTCAGTTTGACTCATAGCAACCTATGTACAGCAGAACGAAACACTGTCCAGTCCTGTGCTATCCTCACAATCATTACTATGCTGGAGCCCATTGTTGCAACCAGTGTGTCAGTCCATCTCATTGAGTGTCTTCCTCTCTTTCGCTGACCGTCTACTTTCCCAAGCATGATGTCCTTCTGCAGGACTGGTCCCTCCTGATAACATGTCCAAACTACATGAGACAAAGCCTTACCGTCCTCACTTCTAAGGAGCATTCTGGCTGTACTTCTTCCAAAACAGATTTGTTTGTTCTTCTGGCAATCCATGGTATATTCAATATTCTTCACCAACACTATAATCCAAAGGCACCAATTCTTCAGTCTTCTTTATTCACTGTCCAGCTTTCACATGCATATGTGACAATTGAAAATACCATGGCTTGGGTCAGGTGCACCTCAGGCCTTAAAGTGACATCTTTGCTTTTTAACACTTTAAAGAAATCTTTTGCAGCAGATTTTCCCAATGGGATGCATCAATTGATTTCTCTACAGATGCTTCCATGGGTGTTGATTGTGGATCCAAGGAAAATAATATCCTTGAAAACTTCAGTATTTTCTCCATTTATCATGATATTGTTTATTAGTCCAGTTGTAGGGATTTCTGTTTTATGTTCATGTGTAATCCATACTGAAGGCTGTAGTTTTTGATATTCATGAGTAAGTGCTTCAAGTCCTCTTCACTTTCAGCAAGCAAGGTTGTGTCATCTGGATATCACTGGTTGTTAATAAGACTTCCTCCAATTCCATTGCCACATTCTTCTTCATATAGTCCAGCTTCTCAGATTATTTGTTCAGCATACAGATTGAATAAGTATGGGGAAAGGATACAACCCTGAGTCACACCTTTCCTGACTTTAAACCATGCCGTATCCCCCTGTTCTGTTTCAACAACTGTCTCTTGGTCTATGTACAGGTTCCTCATGAGCACAACTAAATGTTCTAAGATTCTCATTCTTCGCAAAGTTATCCACAATTTGTTATGTTATGCAAATGCCTTTGCAGTCAATAAAACACAGGTAAACATCTTTCTGGTATTCTCTGCTTTCAGCTCAGCCACGATCCATTTAACGTCAGCAATGATATCCTTCATTCCATGTCCTCTTCTGACTCCAGCTTGAATTTCTGGCAGTTCCTTGTCTGTGTACTGCTGCAACCACTTTTGAATGATCTTCAGCAAAATTTTACTTGCATGTGATATTAATGATATTGTTTGATAATTTCCTCATTCTGTTGAATTACCTTTCTTTGGAATGGGTACAAATATGGATCTCTTCCAGTTGGTCGGCCAGGTAGCTGTCTTCCAAATTTCCTGGCCTAGACAAGTGAGCACCTCCAGTGCTGCATCTGTTTGTTCAGACATCTCAATTGGTATTCCATCAATTCCACAAGTCTTGTTTTTCACCAGTGCGTTCAGTGCAGCTGAGACTTCTTCTTTCAGTACCATCAGTTCTTGATCATATGCTACCTTCTGAAATGGATGAACATTGGCCAATTCTTTTCGGTACAGTGACTGTGTATTCCTTCCGTCTTCTTTTGATGCTTCCTCTGTCATTCAATATTTTGCCTTCAGTCATAAGTTTTTCACTGGCCAAATTTTTCAGAAGTAGACCACCAGGTCCTTCTTTCTAGTCTGTCTTAGTCTGGAAGCTCTGCTAAAACCTGTCTACCATGGGTGACCCTGCTGCTATTTGAAATACCAGTGGTATAGCTTCCAGCATCACACCAACATGCAAACCACCACAGTAGGACAACTGACAAATGAATGGTGGAATAATCATAGTAATTACCATTATTGAGATCCCTTCTATACAAGCACCTTACTAAACGTTTTTACATGTATTAACTCATTTAATCTTCATGGAAACTCTATGTGGTAGGTACTACTACTATCCTTATTTGATAAACAAGAAAACCAAGGCACAAGAAGCCACATAGGTGGAAATGGCATCATTTGAAACCAGGCAGGCAGTTGGTCTCTAGAGTCCATATTTTACATCCTGTCAGAAATAAGGCCTGAATAACTTCTCAGACAATAAAACAAAAATAATATTTATTAATTTTATTATTAGTCGATAATTATTAATAATAATAGCTAACACTTTGGGGGCCAGGTACTGTCCCAAGTAAAATGCTTTACACACATTAACTTGTTTAATCCCTCAACAATCCTATGAGATATGTCTTAGTATTGCTCCCATTCTACAAATGTGGAAACGAGGCTGAGAGAGTAAGTGAGTAACTTGCCCAAAATCACACAGTAGTAAGTGGCAGAGACAGGATCCAGTCCCTGGCAGTCTCATACCACAGTCCATGATCTTAACCCCTCTTGCCTCAAGATGAGCGTAAGCTGTCCCTTCAGTAACTGCTGACCTTCTCTCACAGGTGCTGAGTACTGGTGTGGTAGATGCCCTTTGAAGAAGGTTTACCAGTCCTCTCCTCTGGGGACTGACACAGCCTTTCTCTCCAGCTCTCTCTGAGTGCCTGGGTCTCTTGTTACTAGTCTCTCTGTGTAGCTTTCCTCTACCCATTCTACAACTAGCTTCCTCTCACTTGTGGTATCTGCCCTACCACAGCTTGGCTTTCCTTTGACTTTGGTTTGCCCGGTGCTAACTCAAGCCTCTACTCCACATGACACTTTAACTCAGCTTCCCACAGCTCAGTGGCTAGTTTCTGGGTCTCTGAGTCAGATTCCTGATAGAAGAAATCAGAGTGGTCACTGGCCAGCGAATAGAATGGCTGACTTTGATGATATCTGATCCAATTAGCTGCATTGGATGGGGAGTTAGATTCATGTGGTGAAGGGAATTAGAAATATTTATCCTTGAAAAGAGAAAATGATGAAATACAGAACAACTATCACAGAAAGAGACATTTTACTCCCTCCTCAGCTTCCCTTTAATGATTATAAAGGTGATTTCCACAGCAGACACAATTAGAAATGTGTAAAAGAGATTTCTGCCTTGATGAGGTAATGACTTTGGATGATATCTAAGATCCCTAGGGAGCCCTGGTGTTACAGTGGTTAAGAGCTCGGCTGCAAAAGGTCAGCAGTTCAAATTCACCAGCCACTCCTTGGAAACACTATGGGGCAGTTCTACTCTGTCCTATAGGGTGACTATGAGTCAGAATCGACTTGATGGCAACAGGTTTGGTTTTTGGAAGATCCCTAGGAGTTTATGAAAAATTAAGGATTAGTTGGAAAAAAATGTACCAAATGTATCCTAGATCAGTATTTCGAAAGTTCTCCAAATACTCAGCTTTAGGATTGTTTATTGGAGTTTCTCAGCCCCATCAGAAAGTACACTTAGATGGCATTTGCAAAGGCACAAGAGGTAGCAAGCAAGATACTGCACAGCAGAAGAACTTTACCAACCCCAGCCTTTGGAGATACCTGTCATCCTAATGATCGTGTGTCCTTCCAAATAAAAGATAACTCAATTCCACCCACCAGAATTACAATTAACTGACTAATTAAGAGTTTCTGGATTCTTTGAATGTCTCGTGTTACAAGGGGGCCTACAATCACCAGCAACTGAATTTCAATTACTGAAGCTTTATCTACTGCCTACCATATATAATTGTGTCAGATGCTGTACTAGACCATATGTAGAAGACTGTCTTAGGCTGGGTTCTCTAGAGAAGCAAAACCAGTAAAGCATATAAATATATAGAGAGAGATTTATATCAAGGAAACAGCTCACGCGATCGTAGATAAAAAACATTCAGACCCTAATTTACAAGGATCCACCTTCCATGGAAACAGGGGAGGCATATTCCCAAACAAGAGCAGACTATAGGAACTAGAGTACAGTGAGAAATGAGAAAGGAGAGAAATTTGTTCCATGAAGAGGCGTATACAGAGATTTGGGAACCATTCTCTGAAGTGATATTATATGAAGCAGTAGACCTTCTAGAAAGGGTAGGATTGCAATAACTGAAGTTGATACAATAATATTCTAAGCAGACAACATCAGCAAAGGCAGAGAGGTGAGATGTTTGAGGGCATATCTGGAGAATATTAAGTAATCTGGCATGGCTAAAAGATGGGGATGTGGAGAGAAAAGAGATGGGGGAGGAAAGACTACCGGGAATAGTGGGATATAAGTTTGGAAATATAGGCTAGGAGACTTAAAGGTAATTCCAAGTGAAAAGAATATCTATAATCAGAATAATGAACTTCAAAGCAAATTTACTAAACATCCAAGTTAAAAAGCACTAATAAGCAATATTTGATGTTAATAATGGATCCTTAAAGTCACCTAGAATGACCCTTGAAAGATCATATCCCTACCTTCAAGAAATACCACACATAACCCTCCAAGAGAAGGGTGGAAATGGGGCATCCAAGGTAATGGCAATAGGTTAAACAAACCTTTTTCTGGCCAGGAGCAATGTCCTGCTTGCCAAAAATGCCTCTCAAACAACTTCACCAGTTCCACATGTGACCTGACCCTGAGTAATGGTGTGTTTCTACACTCTCTTGCACAAGTAATGATAAAAATGTTGTGTCCGTCAACCAGCACATTTAATTCAGCACCGGCACTTAAATCGGCCTCTCATATTCCTACCACTTTCCTGAAATTCCAGAGGAAGGGGTTATTGTTAAACAGCAGCCAGCGTTATTCTCACAGCAGTGCACATTAATAATAATTCAGTGCGGTGTCATGGAAGCCTGTAGGCTCTTAGCTGAATTTATTCGAAAAATGAAGTTTGTTTTTTTTTTCCCCAAAGATCTTTACTTAAGTCAGCATGGAACTCTTGTAAAGATAACTACCAATAAGTCACAACTACCCAAGGAGCGGTCTTGTTATTTTTTTAATTCACAGTTCACCATGACAACATAATAAACACACCTTTAGGGCTCATACATGCCCAACTATCGAAATGTCATAGTTCCTCCTTCATGGTGCTCCCAGGCAAAACTTCAACTCATTTTTTATTCTCTGAAATTCGAGTAAAACACCACATTTCAACTGTAAGCTCCTACTAACAATCTTGTGATAAGTTACCAAAACAGCCTTATTTTATAAACCACTAATAATTACTAAGCTCCTTTTTTATTAAATAAAAAAAATCAAACCATCCGCCAATATGGTATGGACATCTGTTTTTTCAATTTTTGTTTGGAGTTCTGTTAGATGTTCCTGTATCCTTTCATAAATGACTAATAGGAAAGATACAAGACTAATAGGAAACATAACTTTATGCAACTTCGCTGACGGTTGGTTTCAGTTAACAGCTGGTCTTTAAACTACCCAACATAAAAGCATACATTTTAGGAAAAAATTGACCCCAAAACTGCTTCATAAAATAAAGTATTTCATTTTTCAAAGCTTTAGGATTATTCAAAAGGCCATAGTACTAAAAGGGCCCTAGAGTTTTTTTCTTTTTTTTTAAAGAGAGAAAGTTAAAAGTTTCCACCTTTAAATATCAGAGACTAGAGATTTTACAATACAATAAGTGTCAGAAATAAAATGCAATTCCCTTCAAAGCCATATTTTTAAAAAGTATGCCTCTATAAAAAGCTTTGTTGTTGTTGTTGTTTTCCCCAACAGTGAAGTATGGACCTAAAATCATAGCAGTCTTTCTGCAACGGTAACCAGACATCCAAATTAGTCAAAGCTTCAGGCTTCCATATGCTCAAGTTGGTAACAATGCTTCCCTCTGTACCCTATAGGAGCTCCCTTTTGGTTAAGGGAACATATAAGAAGCATACCATGAAACATAGTGTTCAATTTCCCACCATCCTCTGGGAAGATGTAGTCCCTTCCCAAGGTATGAGGTCTACAACACAAAGTACATAAAAGATGTGACTTCTTCATTTAAATGATTGCCTTTTCCATCTCCATCCCACATCCCCTATAACAATGAATTTGTTTTAAAGGGGGCGGGGGAAGTAACTTTGCTCTGAGAAAATATTATGTGGATTTAAGCAGAATTTCTAATGGTCAGTATCTCTCTGAAAATAAAAACCATCTCTCACTAGAAGCTCCTTGCCTGGGCTCATCTCTCTCTCTGTGAAGTCTGCCAGATCCTCACATACCAGGGGTGGTTTGCTTTCTCTCCAGCAGTGATAATGGGCTTTTCAGCACTTTTGCCAAATTACTGACAGAAGGACTTATTTCCCCTTCCTGTGAAAAGAAACTGATAGTGACAAGAGCAAGAGAATAACTTTAAGCACTAAATTATACATTGCAAAGAATGGATGGATAAATGAAACTCCCACATAATACCATTCCAAATTCTTTGCTATCTAAAAGTTTATAAGAGCAGCCAACAAGTCACAAAAGTGCTAACGTCAATTTCATTTTCCCGGATTTTTCATGTCTTCTGCTTTACTGCTATATTTTGAACATATTACTTCATCATTAATGTCCCTATAAGGAGTATAGTTGATTATTGTATAATTGAGAAACACCAGGAGATTTTACTCAAGTGCCCTTATCTTTTTCAGGTACTAAATTAAGTATTTAACTTGCTCCATTAGGAATAACATTCACAATTTAGCATTTGTGCTCATTTTCTTATAACACTACCATTGTCTATGGTTCCAAAGCATTGACATTTCCCCAATAATCTCTGTGTCCTACACATTGCCATGCACAGGTGAATGCTTTATAAAATATGACTGGATGATTGCTATATTCGATTACAGAATGTTCAAAAATGCTGTTTTTTAAAGTCTCCCAAACAGCAAGATTGTTGTAGCCTTTATGTCCCGCTTAGCTCAAAACACAATTAACTCATTTCAAAGTCCTACAAATGCGTAATCAAATCTCAGAAATAGCTTAAAAGTGTAGGTATCATACCTGCCTGCCTAGAATACAAAACACAAAATCAAAACCAAATACAAAGTAAGTTGACAAAATGTATCTTGAAATTGGTTTAGCTTTTCAACATTAAAATTCAGATGAGGCTTTCTTTGATATAAGGAAATTATGATTCAAAATCCAAATTTTATGATCTTTACAAAAACAAACCAAAGACACATTAATTGGCGTTCCCTTCCAAGATGAAAGAAAACACATGGAAAGTATTATTCAAAGTAAACTGCCAATTCATATTACAAATATGTTAGCAGCTAACTACTTTGTGTTGAAGGTAAACACATAGCACTGTCCATGGCCAGGTATTCCAGGTATATCATCAATGTTTTCATGCTAACAATTTATCATTAAGTGTGGATGGATGGTGCCAAGCTGCCATTGGAGAAGCCTGGTGTGCAGAAGTTTAGAGAACAGGGAACAGGGAATGTGTCTTGGTTATAGAACAAAAGAACTCATTTTATCACTTGCCTTTACCGCTGGAGAAAATGGCTCCTGGTGTGCTGAACTCAGTGATAAATGTGCCCCCTCTAGTTCTTTATTGCCTCTCTAAATCACAGGACTGACAGCAGTTAATAAGAAAAGCTTTTTAGTGGTTTTGAAGTTTTGCTTTGTACAAATAAAGTCTCATATTAAAGATTTTGCTAGTCCTCAAGGTGTAGAAAAAGCAGCACACGTAGAATGTCCATACTTCTGTTTGTCTCCTTTTTTTTTTTTTAATTTCCAAAAGAAAAAGAAAAGCTTTCAGATATGCATCTTGGAAAAACAAAGGCAGATAATAGTTTAAATAGCTTTATATACTCACCGACTTGCTGGTTCAACTGAAATTACAATCTCTTCTCAATTTTATAAGCTGAATATTCAGATAAATACCAGAAAAGATATGTGGTAGAAAAAGGTTGGCACGGTAAATTTATTATTACATTTTTAACCTCTTTTACCCAAAGCAAATTTTGGTTCAGTTTCAAGAAAGAGAACTCTAAACTGATCAGCTACCAGTTCAATCATTGGTCCTTGGATCCTGAAATTCTGAAATCATATTTCAGAATATAATTGACATTAAAAGGAATAACAATGCTACCTCACTGTGTAGCCTTTTTCCCCAAGGAGCTTAAAATACCTTGCCACAACAGCCTTACAAAATCCTTAAGGGCAGGTTTTATCATCTGTACTTTCTTGAGGAGGAAACTGAGGCACAAAAAAGCAAGAAATATCTTGATTATTCTCTAAGTCCTCTATAGAGCCCATAACAGGACAGAGTCAGTATTCTTTTCATAAGACTCCACTTATATTATGGTCTGCAAAATAAGAATTTTGAGTGCATTTTCCTCTAACAGTATCTCCAAAGCAGAGTAAAAAAGGGTTAGTAATCCAAATAAATTAGCTGAATAACTATCTGTATACCAGAAAAAAGCATAAACTGGCCAGTTTATAATCTGGGGTTCAGCTTCACTTTGCCCTAGGCAATAAGAGCAAATTAAATCGGACTTTCAAATTATCTACTTGTGGCAGTTTGCTGCTTGGGAGGCATAAACTTAAAGCAGCAAAACAATAGCTAATTTTAATGTAGGTTTTTACAGCATTATGATTAGCTACACCATTTCATAGCAGTATACATCCAAGACCCAGCTTTAACATTAGGATTTCATTAAATGACATTTTACTGAAACAAATTAGAACTAATGTTCCCGTGGTTTTGTTCCCTCTCCATGGTTTGCCTTATACTAGTTTAACTCTGGCCAATTCTTTTCAAAGTAAATTTTCTTAACCCACTTACCCAGTGAATAAAAAGGAGCAAGAATCCACATTCTTTCAGACCTCTCAGTTGAGATTTCTAATCTGAACAGGTAGCCCTGGGAACCATTGGCAGTAGTTGGAACAGCAGAGCTTTTCGAGCTTAGACTCGGTGTCAGGCCTTAAAACACTGGAGGTAATCAATGTCACTGAATTGTACATGTAGAAATTATTGAATTGGTATATGTTTTGCTGTGTATATTTTCACCAACAACAAAATAAAATTAATTTTAAAATGCTGGAGGTACAGGACAGACATATGTGTTATTACCTCTCCACTGTCATCTCCCCGTTGTTGTTGCGGGCCATCAAGTCGGTTCTGACTCATACGTACAACAGAATGAAATACTGCCTGATCCTGTGCCATCCTCGCAATCATTGCTATGTTTGAGCCCATTGCTGAGGCCACTGTGTCAATCCATCTCGTCAAGTGTCTTCCTCTTTTACACTGACCCTCTTACTTTACCAAGCATGATGTCCTTCTACAGGGACTGGTCCCTCCTGATAACATGTCCAAACTACATGAGACAAAGTCTTGCCATTCTTGCTTCCAAGGAGAAGTGTGGCTGTATTTCTTCCAAGACAGATTTGTTCATCCTTCTGGCAGTCCATGGTACATTCAATATTCTTCACCAACACCATAATTCAAAGACATCAATTCTTCTTCAGTCTTCCTTATTCAACATCCAGCTTTTACATGCATATGAGGTGGCTGAAAATACCATGGCTTGGGTCAGGTGCACCTTAGTCCTCAAAGTAGCATCTTTGCTTTTTAACACTTTAAAGAAGTCTTTTTGCAACAGATTTTCCCAATGCAATGCTTTGTTTGATTTCTTGACTGCTGCTTCTACGGGTGTTGACTGTGGATCCAAGTAAAATGAAATCCTTGACAACTTCAGCATTTTCTTCATTTATCATGATGTTGCTTACCGATCCAGTTGTGAGGATTTTTGTTTTCTTTATATTGAGGTGTAAACTATCTCCCTTTATCCAGATAATTCCATGAGGCCCAGAACTCACATGTGGTATGAACTCCAGCAAAATACTGAAGAATTTCTCTGGAAGGAAAACCGAGAGGAAATCCAGAAATTCTGTCTGGGTCATCAGGATGAATTCCCTTGAATGTCTGACTGGATTTACCATTAGAAATCTGGCCAAAGTCTCTAGAAGTAATAGACTTATTACCAGGTCTGTTCATGTGTCACATAGGCGTGATCAAGTGAAAGTACCCAAGAAAACTTCCCTGTAGATTAATAGCGCTTGACATTTAGGAAACTGATAAAACAGAATGGTCACTAGGATCCACAGGTGTTAGCCAGATATCCCGGGGTTTAGAACAATAAGACCAGTGCTACATTATTTTAGAAGGTAGTGGATCATAGTCCAAAGGAGTAGAGACCCTGATATTGAACAGAGCTGGGTGCAAATCTAAGCTCAACTACTTTCTAGCTTTGTGAACTTGCAAATAACCATGCGTCTAAGTCCCTTTTAATGAGTCCTTTTAAATCTATTTCACAGGATTGTTATATGATAAGGTTTATAAAGCACTTGCAAAGTACCCCACATTGAAGACATCCAATAAATCATTCATTAATTTATTTAACAAATATGTGCCAGAAAGAGTGCCTTACATGTATTATTTCATTTAACTCTCACAACAATTATATAATTGACCATTACGTAATAGAGAGCCAGTCTGGAGGGTCATTTAAAAAGAGATCCCAATCCAAAAGGGTCAGGATAACCTCGGTGAAAACAGTCTGGAGATTGGGGATGTGTGGTTGAATGCAGCCAGAAGATAAGCACAGTGTTTCGCAGTCAACTGTTCCCAGGAAAGTGCTGGAGAGAGTCAGCTCTGAACATCTGCCAAGCACAGAGAATATCGCCAGCAAATCAAGATAGTACTTGCCATGTTACACCTTTCCTACCCCTTGCCCCTCTTCTGTCCTCCCTCCCCAGCTTTAACCCTAGGTATGCGATAGCCGGGAAGAGGCACCAGGAGAGGAAACAGAGAAGTCAATCCATTCCACCTCCTACTGTAGGCTTCTCAGCCTGAAGCAATACCACACTGGAGAAGAAAAGTGGCTCGAACTTTGACCAAAGTTCAGACTATTACGTTAGTCTCGTCATCTGTATTACTGTTACTGAATGAGACTATTCTTATGACTAGAAATAATCAGAGTGCATTTTTTTTAATCTAAGAGCAACTGGGAAAGCTAAGGGGTTTAGCTGAGACTTCATTCAAAGGTAGGCAAAGAATTGGCCCACAGAGAGGGTTTAACAGGGAGGGAGAGAATACAGTTTGTTTGTACCCTATGGAGTCCCACTCTTTCAACATACCATTCCCTATGCAAAACTAGAAAATAAAAATGGGGAAATAAGAACATGGCCAACAGCTAAATTAAAAAATAATTCTGAAAAATATTTATTGTCGCTAAACATAAAAATGAGTATTAATTGCTGGCATGGAAATTAGGAATGAATTTGCAATAACCAAATATGTGGCTCTACCATAATGCATTGGGATCAGTTTAGCCATTCAATATGAGTATACTGGGCAAGAAAAGAAAGGTCTATAAAGTCCAAAGTGAAGCAGAAACCATAATTCGTATAGATCAGACTATTTCCTGATTTACTTAAATTATACAGACAGTAAATTGGGTTTCCTGGGACTCCCTTCTTCCTCACCAAAACATAGCTTTCTACATAATCTGAATTCATTAGACAAACATCAACCCATTTCTTCACTTCAGATTGCACAGATCTAAACAATGATAAGAAGAAGGCGGCTGTGGGTCTTGAGAGACCCATGTTTTCATGTGCTATACAATGAGGAATAAAAATATTAAATAACTTGAAGTATTGGTAGGGCTTTGGTAGAGAAGCACTTGTAAAAATAGCCCCTGCCCTTGGCTGTGGATCCCAAAATGGAATAGAAGGGGATGGTTGGGGAGGAGCCCACTAGGGCTTCAGGGGTACTGGTAATATTCTATATCTCAGCTGGGTGGTGAGCACATTTTCTTTATTTCATTATTCTTTGTACCTTACATGTATGATGGTGTGCTAAACATTTCATAATAAAAATGAAGAAAGAAGGAAACAGAGCAAAGAAGATCTCGTTGTTGTCATAGCTCCTGACTCTATTGCAATCTTTATATCAGAAGTGTATTACATGTGTCTACCTACCTCTCTGCCTTGACTAAAGAAGACATAGTCTTCATGTTCTTTATGTCTTTAACACTTACAATGGTGTCCTGCATATAATAGATACCCAATACTGTTAAATTATTTCACGTTATAACATATTTATATAATTTATAAAATAAATATAAATAGAACATACTGTATAGAATAATCAATACTGTTACAACCAAATTTGGTTTTTAGCCTAATAGATTAATTCTACAAAGATGCTTCCAACATCCTCAATATATTTGAAATGACACCTATCAGCATTTTAACTAGTTTGCTTTCCTTGCTGGTGAATAATCGCAACAACTGTACGAGCTCATTTGAAAGAATGAAAAGAGCTCTCCCTAAGATCATTTAATAGAACTATGCATAATTATCAATTTCCTCTTGAAGCTAACATTTGCTAAAAGAAAAGAAAAGATTCTATTAATGATCAAAACACTTGACTTTCTGGACCTATTCTATTTAATGGGGAAAACTCAGTTCTCTATTCTTGGATTACTGCCAGGTGGTCTTTTACCGGGAATCATTCTAAACTTCTAATCACAGTTCAACAACCATCTGCCAAATCATATACAGGTATTGATATTTGCCACTCTACAGTTAAATTATATCAAATGTCAATGCAATCAACTCATTAGCAGGCTTGTATTGAGCTTCAGTGCTCACTACCTACTTTTTGCACCTCTTTGATTAATCAATGTATGGACCATATTCCTTCTCTATGTCTACCAACTGATCAGTTCAGTAATGCTGCTAACATAAAATCAAAGGAGCAGAAGAAGGAAGTGGTTAAAAAAAAAAAAAAAAAAACCCTGTGAGAACCTTAGTTTCCTCTTATGCAGAATGTCAATATCCTATAATCTAGGCAGAAAAGCAAATGAAGACACAAAATTGCTTACAGCATCATCTTAACTGAAAGTCACAAGAGGTCATTAAAAAGTGCTGTAATTGCCCCTGGATCACACTTTGCTATCACTCTTCCACCCTCCTTGCTACCTGAGATTTTAAATCTTTCTTGTGGATATAAAAACCATAAGCAAATCTGAGGTGTGATTGTCACACGCAGAACCTGAATGCTAGAGGTCAGCACAGCTTACTGATACACTGATCCACTGCTCCAAATTTTCTATCTTTTCTGTCCCTCAGTTATTGCCTGACATGATTTAACAACTGTAATTCCTTATTTAACGATGTCAAAGGTTTTTAGGAAATTGACTGTATTTCACCAACGATATATTTCTTCTTGATTACGAAGTGGTTAAAATGATTTTAAACCAAGACAGCAAAATAAAGCAGTAATAAAATCAATAAAAGGTGCTTAAAACATTCCTTCTATTAGGTAATGGCATTTAAAATATCCGTAGCTTGTAATGGCACTTAGGATATGCCCAAAAATCAATGAGCTAAATTACTTATTGAACTAGTTAATTTGAACATTGAGTTTTTTATGTATATTGATAAAATGGACTAGCAATACCACGTTCATGGTCAAATGTCTCCCTCTGCTGGAAAAAAGTTAAACAATTTCTTCCAGTTAAAGAACAAAAAGATTAAAAAATTAAAAGATATAACCTCAAAAAGTCCACAAAAGGCCTCTGAATCTTAAAAGACTCCAGAAATTGGTGGGAATAATACAGAATCATCAAGGGCTAAAAAACACCCACAGTTTTTAAAACTTTGTCATTAACCGGGAACATGGTACTTTTATATTCAATACCAAATAGCAGATGAGAACAAAAATAAAATTATTTCAAAATTCTCTTTCAAATTTTCTAACCATTATCCTAGTATTTTTTTGTATATTAAAAATAAGATTCTAAAAGCCTTCAATTCCTTCTCTTTGATGTCAGAAGGGAAGGGGTTCGAATTTTAAAGGACAAAGTACAAATCTATGTTCAAGGTAAACTCTATTTAAAATGCTAAGTACTTTATTGAAAGACTCTTTGTTGCTTTTCAATTCTTTCCCCTGCCAGATCAATCCTAAACAGGTTTTAGAGTTCTGAAGCATTTACTCAGGACTTTTAACTCTAACTTACAAAGGGGAACTTCAGAAATTATGATAAAAGCTGTTAAGAGAGAAATGAAGGTAGGAGGTTATCTCACATCAGCCTAAAACTGTACACAGTACCTTTCAAAAAACTACAGCTACTTTGAATATACCATTTGGGTTTTGAATGGTTTCATCAATAGAAAGCCATATAATTTTTTACTCAAATTTCAAACATGTTTCAGTTATATTCTAAACCTTAGGTATACTTAAAATCATATTCACTGACGTAAGAAATTTTTAATCAAAGAGCATTGCTTATTTTGTATGAGTTTGGTTTGGTTTTCTGTTGTTTTGTTTTTTAGTGTAGGGGGGTTAAATAGGAAATTACAGAGAATATGTTATTTTTTGCATAATGAAAGATCACTGCCTAATATGTTATGGATGTACTGTATAATATACTACCCAAGTTACACAATATAGTTAACAAATGTCTGGCTCTTGCTAGGTACAGCAAGAGATACATGTCAAATGAGCCATTAGTATCCAGTGCGATGAGTACCATAATGGAATGATGCATAAAGTGCTATGGGGACCCAGGACAGTGGATCTAACTCTGCCTGGAGAAGGCAAGAAGAGCTCCAACAGAAAAGACAACATTCTGAGCAGAGTCCTTGAGAAAAACCAAAAAAATCAAACCCACTGCCATTGAGTCAATTCTGACTCATAGCAACCCTACAGGACAGAGAAGAACTGCCCCACAGGGTTTCCAAGGAGTGCCTGCTGGATTCAAACTGCCAATCTTTTGGTTAGCAGCCATAGCACTTAACCACTACACCACCAGGGTTTCCAAGTCCTTGAGAAAGATCTAGAAATTCTGTGTATAAGGAAGTCAAGAGAAAGGGCTATTCAAGGAGAGGAAATTGGATGAGTAAAGAAAAAAACAAATAATTCAAAAGAGCTGAAATGGCTGAAGTTTTGGGTTGGTTTGAAAGAGCAGAGCGGTAGGAAATGAGGCTTTAAGGGGTTGGTTGAGGCCAGAGGTGTTATGGATTGAATTGTATCTCCCAAAAATGATATGTTGAAGTCTTAACTCCTGGTAGCTGTGAATGTGACCTTGTTTGAAATCGGATCTTTGAAGATGTTATCAATTAACATGAGGTCATACTGGAGTAGGATGGGTTCTAATCCAATATAAATGGTGTCCTTATAAAAGAAGAGACACACAGACACACAGAAGGAAGACCACCATGTGATGCTCCGGCTGTAAGCCAAAGAATGCTGGGGCTACTGGAACCTGGGAGAGACAAGGAAGTATCTTCCCCTAGAGCCTTCAGAGAGAGTATGGCCCTGCCAACACCCTGAATTCAAACTTCTACCCTCGAGAACTGAGATATGCAGATGACACAACATCCGCTTGCCAAAAGTGAAAACCTGAAGCACTTACTGATGAAGTTAAATGAAAATTTTTACAACTGAGTCAATATAGAAACCCTGGTGGTGTAGTGGTTAGGAGCTATGGCTGCTAACCAAAAGGTTGGCAATTCACCAGGTGCTCCTTGGAAACTCTATGGGGACAGTTCTACTCTGTCCTATAGGGTCACTATGAGTCAGAACTGACTCAACAACAATGGTTTGTTTTGTTTTTGTTTATGTTTGGACCCAATATACAACATCATGATAAATGGTGAAGAAACTGAAGTCTTCAAGGATTTCATTCTTCTTGGGTCAACAATCAAACCCATGGAATCAGAAGTCAAGAAATCAAATGACGTATTACATTGGGCAAATCTGCTGCAAAAACCTCTTAAAAGTGTTAAAAAGCAAAGATGTCACTTTGATGACTAAGGTACACCTGACCCATGCCATGGTCTTTTCAATCACCTCATATGTATGCAAAAGGTGTACAATGAAGAAGAAAGACCAAAAAAGAATTCATATTTGAATTGTGATGTTGGTGAAGAACACTGAATATACTGCCAGGAGAACGAACAAATCTGTCTTGGAAGAGTACAGCCAGAATGCTCCTTAGCAGTGAGGATGGCGAGACTTTGTCTCACTTACTTTGGACATGTCATCAGGAAAAACCAAGTCCTGGAGAAAGACATCATGCTTGGTAAAGTAGAGGGTCAGCAATAAAAAGAGGGAGATGGTCTTTTAATACTCTTAGTGAGAGCTAAAATAAGACATGTCTATTCAAAAAAAAAAATTTTTTTTTTTTATTGAGATAAGAGAGTTACTGCCTGGTGCAAATGGTTAATACATTCAGCTGCTAACAAAAAAGGTTGGAGGGTTAAGTCCATCCAGAGGAATCTTGGAAGAAAGATCTGGCAATCTACTTCCAAAAAAACCAGCGATTGAAAACCCTATCGGAGTACAGTTCTACTCTGACATACCTGGGGTCACCATGAGTTGAAATTGACTCAACGGAAACTAGTACTGGTATTGAGATAAGGAGGGAACTGCAGATATTTAGAAGACTTAAAAGGATATTAGTAATGATGAAGCATTAGCACAAGCCCAGAGTAACTCTTACTTCTCTTCTGACTTCCATGTCAAAAAAAATAATATTTTATATGACCAGTATCCTGATTTTTAAAAGACTTTGCCCTTTCTTATTTATGCATAAAGAAAAAAAATTCGAGTTTACTGTTGACAAGCATTGCTCTGTTTCACCATAGAGTACACCAGCTTCAAATATATCTAATTTGTTTTAAATTCCGTCTCAACAGTTTTCTAGTTGTATTGAAATGCTTAAGTTTATACTCGACAGCAACTAGACAAAATATGAGTGCACAATATCCCAAAATGTAAGGTAAGTACAAAGCTGAAACTAGCTGCCATATTTGAGACTAGAATTGTAGTTGATTTTTTTCTTCCAACAGCATTTATTTAATATTGTTGCCTCGGCTTTTCAAATTAAAAATACATGTTTCTCTGATGTACTATCTTGAAAAAAATAAGAAAAAATATATCTGTCCTTAAAAAGTGTTGTTTGTTTACAAACTCTGTATTTGTTTTGACACAGCACTAAATTCATAAATCTACATCTGGAAGTCAGGTAAAACTGAGAAGAAAGAAAAAAGCCTGTTTAATTTTACACAGATGTTAAGAGTGTCTGTCCTTGAAGAGTCAGAATGGACACAAAAGACAAAAGTGGCCTTCAAGACATTTTAAAACATTAAGATTAAACCAGTTACTGGCTTATTTATGTTAATTTAATGAGTTCATTTTATTAAAGCTGAAAGAATGTATAATAGAAGGAAGAGGTAAATTCAAAATAAAGGCCTGTGAGGCTCAAGCCAAAGTAGCTCCCAGAGCTGACCTCCTGGGTTTTCTTTTTATAGCCAACTGTTATGACTGTTCCTGTGCCAATCTTAAGTGTCCTGTTTTAATCGCAGCAGCCCTTAACACTGATCCTGAAAGAAAATTAACTCTTCAGATGGGAGATTTCCTACTGTCTACGCACCACGGTCTCTCTGGGCTGCATCCAAGACAGGTGAACTGTGCTCCATTGTGGCTGTCTTACAGGCTTTCAGAGCACAACGGAAAAATTATTTTCTAACATATTTGTGCCATGCTAGGGTTCCTGTGGGGAGTTCTATTTCCTGGATATAAACTAGAAATTGCTGTAATTTTTTTTTTTTTTTTTAGTTCTTTCTAATTTACAGTTAAATGAAATATGACAACAACAAGAATAATAACATGACCATGCCATTATACTAGGCCCATATATAGGGCCACCACTTGTATAAAGCATAGAACAAGAAAAACCTCTTCAAATAAACCAAGTCTTTCTGTAACAATGAGCTGTCTGAAAAATCAAAATGATCATATACTTTAGAAAAAGGAATTTAAAAAAACATGTGTTCATAAACTAAAAATACCTGAGGCAAAGGATAAAAATTAAAAAATAACCAGTAAATGTAAAAAATGAACTTCAACTTTTATTCTCCTGGATTACTTAAAATAGAAAGACCAGTAGATGAAAATACGTAATTCTTATAATCGGTTACAAAATACAATAATGATGACAATCCTACACTCTATAATAACCATGTCTAACACTGAGTTCTTATTATAGTCCAAGAACCATGGTAAGCTCTTTGTGTCATAAGATAGACGTCGTTTTTGCCTGTCCAGCATTCATTCCCCCTTTTGGTTACAGCATCTCCTTTTTCTCCCCTACTCCATGTGGTTCTGGTGAACGAAATCGACCACAGCTGCCCCATCCCCAAACTGGACAGTTAGAGAACTCCATTCCCCTGGGCACAATGGTTAGTTCAGGGCAGGCCCTCAGCCCTGGCAAGGCCAATGAAATTTCATAGATAAAGGTTTGGAGAGGCAGGTTACCGCTTCCTTTAAAGGTGTGAACCTGAGCTGCCTGTGGCCTGTCACTGGTAGGATATTATCTGAGAATACAGTCAAAACACCAAAAGATGATGAAAGGTGGAGAGAGAAGCATCATTTGAGCCCATTTCTAGTAGGGTCCTTGGACTTGCCTACTAGATACATGAGATAATGAATTTCCCTTTGTGCTTCAGCTAGTTATAGCAAAACTCTACTACTTGCAATCAAGACTGGCCTGCCTAATACAGATATTCTGCACACTTGTCCCTTGTATTATTATCCCCTTTAATAGATGAGAAAACAGAGGATGTTAAAATGCACAGGTCTCTCTGATTCTGGAGGCTGCACCATCAACCATTATGCCCTATAGTCCTGCTAATATGACAACCTATTTTCAGTGATTTCTGTTAAAAAACAAACAATAATAATAATATATGGCCATGGAAGAATTAGAAGACATAAAACAATAAAAAACAACATATACTACTCATTGTCACCACTCAAAGACAATCATTAACAATTTTGTGTATTTCCTTCCAGCCTTTTTTTCTAACAGTATTTCCTATTAATATTTGAGTATTCACAGCGTACCTTTTTAACTGTATTTTATATTTGTCTTGGAGCCCTGGTAGCACAGTGATTAAGAGCTCAGCTGCTAACCAAAAGGTCAGCAGTTCAAATCCACCAGCCGCTCCTTGGCAACCCTATGGGGCAGTTCTTCTCTGTCCTATAGGGTCGCTATGAGTCAGAATCAACTCCACGGCAAAGAGTTTTGGTTTTTGGTTATATTTTTCTTACATTTATTAAGAACCTCACTCTGCTCTCATCACTGTATAATCTGTAGCAAGCATAAACCCTACCCTCAAAGAGGTTCAACTATAAGCAAGGATCTGTAGACAAATTGAGGGCCACATGTGCAAACTAGCCTGTACGTACACATATAGGGTATAGGCTTATTCAAAAGTAGGAAAACATTAAAAACCCTCAGAATTAACTGATAAGTCAGCACAATTTAAATAACATTTCTTAGCAATACAAATGTTAACTTACCCACATTCCTAGAAAAAATAAAAAGTTGAACATAAAATTATTAGAAGTTTCTAAAAACGTGGCTTTGAGAATTTCACTCATTCAGCAAGAATTTATTATTGAGGGCATTAAAATACAAAGATGAATGGTATAAAATCCCTCCCCTCAAGTGTCCCTCATTCTATTGTACAAACCTGAAAATAAACCCACTGCCATAGAGTCAATTCTGACTCATAGCAACCCTACAGGACAGAGTAGAACTGCCCCATAGAGTTTCCAATGAGTGCCTGGAGGATTTGAACTGCCGACTTCTTGGTTACCAGCCGTAGCACTTAACCACTACACCACCAGGGTTCCCCCTGAAAATAAAGAGGGACCAAATAATACGGTAAGTACAAGAACACACTATGTTCAAAGCGCTTGAGCCTAACTTTCCTGAAGGCCAAGGTCTTCACAAAGGTTCCTACATTGAGACTTAAAAGGTGAGTCAGAGGTTTCCTAAGCAGACAAGAGAGGGAAGAGCACTGCAGGCAGAGAGAAAAACCAGCGCAAAGGCATCAAAGCATAAGCAAGCATTGCACTGCAGGAGAATGGAATGACCACTATGCCTGGCATAGGCAACATGTAAAGAAGCTAGACGAGAAGGCAAATGTCAGAAAGTGGCAAGCCTCTTAAGCCATCTGCAGGAGCATGAGCTGGCAGACCAATTAGATTTCTGTGACAACAGAATAGAAAATCTAGAATGACATCCAAGTTTCTCACTAGGCCACTTGGGATAATGGCATCAACTAAACTAAGAAATACAGAAGAAGGAGCAAGCCATAGAGCATGAACAATGGCAAGTTCAATTCTGTCCTGCCCAACTTGAGACGCCTATGGAACCTAAGATATCAGGGTGAAGAGGTCCCATAGACAGAAGTCTGTCCAGATCTGGAATTCAGAAAAGAGTTCTAGGCTTAAAATTCTTTAATCAAATGCCAATTATCATTAACCAGATTGTGCATGATCTCGGATAATTCATACGAAATACTTAGCAACTAAAGATGGTTCACCTAAGTTTCCAATGGAAATTTTAGAGTTTTCTCCCTTTCACCCAAGGTAGTTTTCCTATAATGCCTTCAATAAGGAAAAGAAAATGCAGGGTTTGGGGACTACCTACAGACGTGGGGGTCACAAACTTAACTCACATTTAACTTGATACTTGAATGTGCAGGGAACCTGTACTCTTCTATCTATAACTAATCTGGATTCCTTCACAAGCCTCCACAGCTGGTTAGCATAGAAAAAATAATTTTTTAAAAAGCCAAAGTCCAAACATTTACAATCCCTTTAGGATAGTTTCCTTCGCTTAGTTGGCATTCATTCTCCCCTGCCTTCTGTCTCTGTGCAGGAATGCAGGCACAGGGGGAGATCTGTGTGGGGATTTCATGACTTTGTGGCAATGAAGGAAAGGGAAACAGTCCTCATGCTGGTCCTTGGATGGGCACTGGCCAGTGTCCACTGGTTTCTGATGCAGTGTCTCTTTTTGCCTAGTTGCTGGGGGACTTTCTGGCCTTCAAAGTTGATTTCATGGCTGGCGCATCTGTGATCCATTCTTTTGGCGAATCTGATCCAGGAATGTTCCTGGGCTGACTGACCTCATGTTAGCCCCTCTGAGGTGAGGTTTTGCCTCCTATTAGGGCTGTTCTGGCATCCTATGCTGCAGAACTCAATGAAGAGCAAAGATCTCCCGTTATGGCCATCTCCTCTTGGTACTTGTGAGTTCTGTGCTTGCCAGAACCAACAGTGGCATAGGTGGCCAAACTTCAAGAGCTACATTCCACTGCCTTGGATATGTAATCAAATCAATGTGGCTGTGCCCAGGTAGATACAGGGCCCAAGACCCAAACCAGGCACAAGAGAGGAACTCCTCCCTGCTCTCTGATACCTTCACTCATTCAATGCACTTTCTACTCTCTAAGCCAAAGCCCAAAGAAGAGAAAGCTACAACGCTCACATCAACCACCTTACTCTTCTTCTTTCACTTCTCTTAGGATAAAAGGGAATAGGGTTTTCTTTACATCAAATCTTCACTCTTCCTGACTCTAGCCTTAATGGTTTAACAGGGTATTTCTTTACGCTACTGGGGGACTCTGAATTGAAATCTCCAAACTATGCTGTTGAAAACAAGCAGAATAAAAAGACTTAGAAAATCGTATTTCAAGACAATGTCCTGGCTTGCAGAGCTATTGATTTATGGAATAATCCTATTTTGTATGTCAGAAGCTCTGACTTCCCTCTGTAACAAATACTAATCCTGACTCACACACTCCCCACAAATGGGCTCCTCCTATAGGCTAGAGCAAGTGCTTTGTATGGGAAAAGCACATTAATAATGTTCCAGAAATTACTTCCATTACATACACACTATCACTTCCCCCATTAGAACAGATATATGAGTTCATCATAACATAATCACAGTCCAGTGCATATATACACATGCAGCCAAGAAAACCCTAGGGAGCAGTCCTACTCTGTAACACTTGGGGTTGCCAGGACTTGGAGGTCATCACAAAAGCAGCTAGCAACAAGCAACATACCCCTAAAATGCTTTTTTTTGCCTTTGTGAGTATATATTACCACTAAAAATCTTACTTTTCTTTCCCTGACTTTTTTGTTGTTGTTGTTGGGTATCATCAACTGTGACTAATAAAATACCGGAATGTTCTAATTTTCTTACTTTTATTACTACCCAGTGCCGTCAAGCGACCCTATAGGACAGAGTATAACTGCCCCATAGAGTTTCCAAGGAGCACCTGACGGATTCGAACGGCCGACCCTTTGGTTAGCAGCCGTAGCACTTAACCACTATGCCACCAGGGTTTCCCATACTTTTATTACTAGATGCTAAAAAAAAATCTAAAGGATTACTCTTAGGAAAATATAGCCATTTTTTAAAAAATGACCAACAGAGGCCTCGGGGCTATGTATCTGTAATGGGCAGGAAGCTATTTTTAGTCAGTCTTCGTTAAATATTTCATACCATTATATATACATATAATCAGTGTTTCATTAGCCATTGCCTTCCACTTGTTATTACAGGACCCCAGGCCTTTACCATGTTTCTCCACCCCCAAAATTTCTAGGAATTCCAGATGTCGCATATGTACACAAACGAGTTCAGTTATCCTGTGGGTATCCTTGGTTCATTTTTTTGTGCTCTGATCCCTATCTAATTTATATCTCCACGTCCCCCAAACCTGCTGACACTGCTGACATCACCAGCTCTACAGATTCCAGTCTCCTGCCACCGCTGCTCCTTGGAAACTCTATGGGGCAGTTCTACTCTGTCCTATAGGGTTGCTATGAGTCGGAATCTACTGGACGGCAATGGGTTTGGTTTAGGTTTTTTTGGCCACCACCATTGCTGAAGTATGGTGTCTCAAGGGGCCAACATAGAAAAGTGGCTAAGAAAGCTTCTCGCCATGTTTTTGGGCTACGCTCTGTTAGAGAAATGCTATCAATAGTGCTAATACTTGTTCTGAATGTGTCACAAAGCATTTATGAAATAGCTCTTTCAGTTTTCTCATAAGGCTTACCAAACATGGCTTTATGGCCGCAGATGTAAGTTCCCCAGGGGCTGAACTGAGAGTCAAATCCGAATGACAGATCAATGCTATCTGGAGAACCACTCTTCTCTCTCCAAAGACTGAGGCTTTGTTTCTGGATCAAACTGGTCTACTTGACTCATGCAAGTAAATTTTTGGGGGGGCTACCACAGTTTACCAGATCCAAAGATGTCTGAACCCCAGCAGTAAATACAGCTTTGGCTGAAGGTGGTATATCCTATACTTTTTTTCTTCTAAATCTGATAAATAGACACTGCAAAGTTCAAGATATTGCTAGGATGCCTGAAGGGCCATTATACTTTGTTCTAGACTTAACAAAAAATCAGAAAAATACAGTCTGTGGGGACTAACTCCCTAAATTGAAAGACAAAGGTGGTCAAAGGAAAGGAAACCGTTATTATCCTGAATTCTGATCAGGTCCTCTTAAAATTCAGAGGACAAAGCAATAGTCCAGAATTCACTGAACCAAAAAAGGTGGATTTCTCCTAATGCCTTCTCCTGCATTTCTCTGAATGAATTCAGCCCCAAAAGTGGCTACAATAGCAGAGATGATTTCAAATCAGTTTTATTTCTTTAAAAACAGGGCAACATGGAAAATACCTTCTAAATTATTTCTGATGGTCTTCTTTATACTCTTTTCATCTTGTAGCCAAAAAGGTTTTCCCTTTAGACATCAATTCTTAAGCCTTATTTAGCACATAAGAAAACTTAAGATCTCTCAATCCTTGATCTCCTAGTAGCCATTAAATTTTTAATTACAAAAATTGTCTACTTTGAATCAGGCACTAAAACACCTGCAAGCATGCTTTAACATATCATGCAATGAGGGCTGACTACAATTTTCTTAATCTAAAAGTTCTCTTATTTTAGGAAGTAGTAGCAGTCAATAGCCAAATCAAAAATATTAAAAGGAATGAGGAAAATTCAAAGCAGTGTTCCCAAAAGCAGGAAGAATATAAGTAATGAAAGTGATAGGAGCCAGAGAGAATATCAAAAGCTTCCTAATCACACTGGAAGAAGGCTAAGGCTCAGAGCAAAAGACTCCTGGCCTGTCTTCAGAGATGTGAAGGTCAGGGATCCTTGAGCAACTGTACACAGCATACAACTAACATACACAGAATGTACAACTAATTATGCCTATAGATAATTATGAGATTGGGGGGTGAAAATTAAAAATGAGGAATGGTATCAAGTTCAGTTACCCCAAAACAAGGAGATACAATGGCTGCTACTTACACCCTGAAATCAGGATCTTGAAAACTTTCAAACAATTATTTCATCTAGAAGAAGACATACAAACTGGTAATAGTGATTATTAGGAAATTTTTTTCTTTATAAATTTTATATTTCTGTACTACTTGAGGAGCCCTGGTGGCAGAGTGGTTAAGAGCTATGGCTGCTAACCAAAGGGTTGGCAGTTCAAATCTACACAGCCACCCCTTGGAAATCCAATGGGGCAGTTTAACTGTCCTCTAGGATCACTATGAGTTGCAATGAGCTCGACAGCAACAGCTTTTTTTGTTTTTTGGTACTACTTGAAGTTTTAACAATGAGGATGTATCACTCTTGTAATCAAAAACAAAAAGTTCATTTTTAAAACTTTTTTTTATAAGAACAGCATTAATTTTTTTTAAAAAAAAAAGCAATTATGGTCCACCAAAATTTGTAACTCAGAACACATGATCACATTTTCCAAAATATCTAGCTCCTACCTCTCCATCCTTCGAATCTATTTTCCACACTACCATCAGATTAACTTTCCAGAAATACCACTTTCAGCACATCACTTTCCAGCTTACATTAAAAATTCAAGGCCCTTTATAATCTGGCCCTGCCAAAGCAGTTTAAGCTTGTTTCTCACTACTCTCTTACATACAGCTCTGCTCAGGCCAACACAGTCCTTTTCACTCTCCCTGGCTCCCTGCATCCATGGGTCAGGTACTATTTTATTCCTATTTTACAAATGATGAAATTGAACTGAGGCCTAGACAGATTAAGGAACCCACTCAAAATAACATAGCCAGTAAATAGTAAATGCAAAATTCAAATCTAGATCTGACTCCATAAGCCCATGCTCTTTTCCATTGCCTTCACAGGACCTGAAAAGATTATAATGCCAGAGGTGCCAAGGACTTACCTTTCCCATACAGCTGCTCTAGTTCCTCTATACTCTTAACTCATTCCTGCTGGAGTGAGTTCCTAAATTGCTGCCTCACTTTAGGAACCTCTTCACACTCTGTGTGGACCACTTGAGCTGAGTAAGGGCCCTTGGCGGGCTTCAATAATTCTCAAACAAGAGAGTAAAAGCAGCAAACAATACTGAGAAAGTAAGTGACAAAACCAACATTTATTGAACAGCTACTATACAACAGGCATTGAGTGGCATCTAATCTATTTAGCAAGAGCTTTGGGTTCACAGAGATGTAATAAATTGCCTGGTGTTACAGATATGTATTGCTGTATAACAAACCATCCTAAAACTTAGTGACTTAAAACAACAATGATTTGTCATTTTACATTATTCTGTAATCTGGGCTGGGATCAGCTGGGCAACTCTTCTGCTCCACATGGTGTCTCCTAGGGCTGCAATATCCAAGATGGCACCTTCATGCATGTTTCTGATACCTCAGTTAAACGGCTGGAACAGCTGTGGGCTGGCCAGGCTTTCCTCTCCTTTTCCATATAGTCTTCCTGTGAGGAAGCCAGACCTCCCTCCATGATGGCTCAAGGTTCTGCAGTGAGCTTTCCCAGAGGACAAGCCACTACGTGGAAAGAAGCATTACTCTTGCCTCTGTTTGCATTATACATTGGTCAGAGCAAGTCAAATGGCCAATCTCAGACTCAATTATGAAGAAAACCACACCACGGCAAGAATGCTAGGAGACATGGTTTATTGGGGGCTACCACACCTGATAATGACAAGTAGTATACATCCTGATACCATATTGGATATTATATGTGATTTGTATTTTTTAATTGGCTTATAGCCTATCTCCCCTGACAAGGCCATACATTCTAAGAAGGTAGGGAGTTTATTTATCGCTATCTATTCAGTGCCTAAAACCACTGCTGACACATATTATGCCCAATATTTGTTGAATGAATATTGTGAAAATTTAAAAGACAATGGTTATAAAAGAGTGCCAAATTTAAAGTGGAGAAACTCTTATTTTAAGAAATCAAAGAGTCATAGAGAGTGGAAAATTAAAGCATTCTAGAAACATTCCTGAGACAGCTTTTCCCCTGTCTTAGTTTCCTAGTACTGTCATAACAAAAATAACACAAATGCATGGGTTTAAAGAACAGGTATTGGTTCACAGTTTTGGAGGCTAAAAGTCCAAATCTGGGCATCAGCTCTAGGTGAGGGTCCTTTCTTGTCGGTAGCCGCAGGTATTCCTTGGTGTTCCTTGGCTTGTAGACACTCCTTACTTGTTCTCTTCCCCCTGTGTGTATGTCTCTACATTTCTATACAAAAAAAAAAAAAGAAACCCAAACCTATTGCTGTAGAGTTGATTCGTGACTTTACAGGACAGAGTAGACTGCCCCATAGGGTTTCCAGAAAGGAGCCAGTGGATTTGAACCACTGACCATTTGGTTAGCTCCCAAGTTCCTATGTGCCCTTTTTATAAGACACCACCCAAAAAGGATTAGATTTAGAACCCACCCTATTCTAGTATACCAGAGCCTGATTATGAGTTAGAATCAACTGGAAGGCAACGGGCTGTTTTTATTTGTTGCTATTCTGGTGGGGAACCCTGGTGGTGCAGTGCTTGTGAGCTTGGCTGCTGGCTGAGGGGTCGGCCATTCAAATCAGCCAGCCACTCCTTGGACACCCTATGGGGCAGCTCTACTCTGTCCTATAGGGTCACTATGAGTCCAAAGGAAAGATGGCACTCAACAACAAATATTCTGGTATGGTCTCATTAACAAAAGAAAACTATTTCCCATCAGTATATTCACAGGTACTGGGGTTAGGACTTGAACATATTTTTTGGAATTCAATACAATTCAACATATAACATGCCCCTTCCAGGCTGACAGAAACTGGGGGAAGATAATGATGCAGCTGGGCCTTTAAGTAGATGGAAAAAGTCTATTATAAAGAAATTAAAATCTATTCTATGCAGCTATTAATAACAAAGTAGATCTAGGCTTGCTGTAAAGAAGTGTGTTAATGATATATAATTAACTAAAAATAGCAAGTTTCAAAATCTGCTTATGTTTTTCATAAGCTACACACATATATAGATGCTGAAAGGTCCTGAAAGATTCACCAGAAACTGATAGCCAGTGATTAGATTTGAGGAGAGGAACTAGGGGGAGAGGAGGGTCATAGAGGAAAAGGGAAGAAGATTTGAAGCTCAATAATGGGTTTATGGGTTTCATTACACTACTCCCTCTACACTTACGTAATCTTGAAACTTCCATTAAAATGGTTTCTTAAACAGGGTCTAACTGCACAGTGGAGGAAATTCAAAGTGGAAGCAGGGAAACCAGCTAGGAAGCGAATGCTTAAGTCTAATAGCTAATGATGAAGTCTCTGTAAAAAGAGCTATAGCAATGTGGACTACAGTTAATGCTGGTTTTCTGTATGTGTTAAGACTTTAGGTAATTTTAATTTCTTTTTATTTTTGACTATCTGAATTTTTTCATTTTCCCATATGATGATCATGTGTAACTTAAATAATTTTTTTTTTTATCTTCAAAGTCAATTTCACACTACTTCAGTGAATCAGGACTAGCTAGATAATCCCTTTAAGCTTCGAAATAGCTTGCTCAGTCTGTACAAATGCAATGTGAAATCAAACATAGTAACTTTATAAGATTTGAAATTCAGCACTTTAATGAAACAAATGCCTCAGAATGGTGCAGTAAGGAACACAGGAACTGGCATCACAGAAAACTGGCTTGATCCTTACTAGCCATGTGATCTTGGAAAGGCCATTTCAGATGTCTGAGCCTCATTGTTGTTATTTTCCAGTTTATTCAGGTAATATTATTCATTTACATAATAAATACAGAGTGCCTCTTCTGTACCAAGCACTGAAGATATACACGTGAATGAAACAGAAGCTTACATTCTAATGGGGGAAAAAAGGCAATGAATAAAATAAGAAAACGTCACAAAACTATTCAAAAATGCTAAGTACAGAAACTAAAGCAGACACAGGAGATAAGGAGCGGAAGAAAGATGAATTTTAAATAAAGTGGCCCAGAAAAGCCCACCAAGGCAGTCAAGTATGAACCACTTTCACTTGTAAAATAAGAAAAATACCTACCTCATAAGATTGTCATAAGCCGTGTTAACAGAGCATCAACCCCACCAGAACGCTTGTTAAAAATGCAGAATCTCAGGTCCCACCCTAGACCTATAGAATCAGAATTTATATTTAACAAAAAACGCTGAGCTTCTCTTTTGCTAATTACTAATAATAATGAGTACATTCTGGAATTACTTTCTCATGGATACAGCAGAAAATGTGAATTAGAAAGCCAAACTGCAGAAAGAGGACATGGATATTTTTGCATACTAGACACATTAAAAATCCTGACTACTTTAAAGTTACTCTCCCACCGATTGCTAAATCCCAGTCTAATCTTCGGTAATGTTTTCCACTACTCGCAAGTAAGAATGCAAGGGAAATTGTGTATCGTCCCCAGATATTTAGAGATCAGGAGTCTACCTTAGAAGAATAAGAAGCTATTAAAAAAAAAAAAGATTAAGAGGCTAAACTGTTGGGGAAATTCCTTTAGTGATACAGGGAAAGTAAAAGCTATTTAAAGACAGGACAAACAATAATAATTCAGATTGCTGATGTATTGCTTTTGTTTACAGAAACAGCAGCTTAAAATGAGACAGAAGTACAAACATGCATAAATTTTAATATCATTTGCCGCCTTCGGAAAATTGGCTTTATAGTCATTGTTTCCAGAGCCCTGGTGGTACAGCAGTTAAAAGGTTAGGAGGTCAGTTGCTAACCAAAGGGTCGCCGTTCGAATCCAACAGTGCAAGTCCACCAGCTGCTTCTTGGAAACCCTATGGGGCAGTTCTACTTTGTCCCATAGTGTTGCTATGAGTCTAAATCCACCAAAACTGGTTTGTTTTTTTTGGTTTTGGTCCTCCTCTCCCACAGTTCCCTTTTTAGTCTTTTTCTCATCTAACTAAATATGAAAACATATTCCTTATTGCCTTCCAATTTTTCTGCAACCTTTCTGTAAGTTTTGATTTGAAAATCAATCTGTATGGTGTGACCCTACTGCACAAATTGCATTCTTATAGCCCTGGTTACATAGTAATATTGGAAAAAACAAACAAAACCCACTGCCGTGGAGTCCATTTGGACTTATACCTATTCTACAGGGCAGAGTAGAACTGCTCCGTAGGGTTTCCAAGGAGCAGCTGGTGGATTGGAACTGCCAACTTTTTGCTTAGCAACGGAACTCTTAATCACTGTGCCACCAGGGCTTGTAGGTGGCCACATTATCTGCATCATGTCCACAGTAAAGACTAAGGCGGAAGTTCTCTTACAATAAAAATGACGATAACGGGATAAATTACCAAATCTACATTAAGGGCTGACCTAATGCGAGATTTAAAATTTCTCTAAGAAATTGTAAAGGATTTTGACTCAAAGCAAAGGTAAACATTTTCTAGGCAGGTGGAAATATGAATTATTACTATTGTTGCTATTTTTTAGATTCTTTTTAAATTTTTTTATATTCTTTTTTTTATATATATATATAGTATTTTTTCTATACTCTTCAAATGAGGGTGGGTGAGGTGAGATGGAACTGAGAAAAAGCTTCTGCAGTCCCAATACTAGAGACTTCAAATTTCCCTAAGAAATTCTAGAGGATTTTGACTTGAAGCAAAGGTGAACATTTTCTGGGAGAGTGGAAATATGAATTATTACTATTTAGTTTTTTCTTTTAGTATTTTTTTTCCTAACTTCTTCAAATAGGAGTGCCTGAGGTAGGAAGGAACTGAAGCGAAGAAACCGCTGCAGGTGACCGTGCAACCCCAATACTAGGAGAAAAACCTTTATCCGTCCCCCGTGTCCCTTTGAAAACCCGGGAAACGTAGCCCTCAACAAGCGACCACAGGCGGTCCTCAACCTCCGCCTCCGCCCCCGACCTTTTCCGGCCCTGTTCCCCTCCTCAAAATGGCACGCAGAGCGACAGTTCGGGCGCCACGCGCCAAGAACTCTGGGAGCGGAAAAAGGATGCCGCGCGGTGGTGGCCGAGCCGGAAGAGGAGGAGCCAGGCCTGGAGGAGCCGCGGGAGCTGCTGCCGGTGTTCGCGGGTCGCAAAGAGCCGGGCCTGGCAGTCGGGGTGTGTCGTGATGCCGGAGCTGGCGGTGCAGAAGGTGGTCGTGCACCCACTGGTGCTGCTTAGTGTGGTGGATCACTTCAACCGGTGAGCGGGCGACGCGGGGCGGCCTAGCGGGGCCCGAGGTGCCGCCGCTGCTGAGTCACGGGCACGCTGGGGACGGCGCGATGAATGCGGTCGCGCTGGGGCGCTGACGGAGCGTGGGTCGGCCCGTACTCGCCAAGGGGCCGAGACTAGCCCCGATCCACGAAGCGGGAATCACCCAGCATCACCCCTTTTCCCCCGCCCCAGTCGCCACCACTCCGAGGCCTGGGTCACCCGTTCCTTTTACCGAACTATTTATGATTCCTGAGTACGGGGGTGTAGGTCGAGCTTCAGATGGCCCTGACCCTCGCAAATCTCCTCCGTATCTGTCGCTTCGTTCGCCCTGTTTCACCAAAAAGACTCTGTGTCTCGTAGGAAAGCGCTTCAGACTCGCGCTTCTGTGCCTTTGAAGGCTGTCACCGAAATTCTGGTCTCAGCGCCCTGAAAGGCTTCCTGGATGGGCTATTTTAACCTGTGAAAGTTTATAAGTGGGAATCTGGTTTGATGATAAAACGCAGGAGAGAAAAAAAGTCAAGTTAAAAAAAAATGAGACCGATTGGAGATTTTGGCAGTAATGAATAAGGTAAGAAATCCCACAGATCCTCTGACAACCTCGGTTTTTGAGGTTGTTCTTCTGCCATCCCTTGCTTGTTTTCAAACTGCTCATCCTGCTAGACCTGTTGCACATGTTCATAGGTTTTACAAGATAATTACTTGAATTGACAAATGTAAAAACCCAGTTGGAAGCATCTGTAAAGTCATAGTTGCTAAGTCCCCATTCTCCTCCAACTTCATTTGTACAACTCCTGATTTAACCAGAACCAAAACAAACTAAAAACTCCGTGAGGCTTAGGGTCCCCAGTTCAGTTCCATTGCTTTGTAGGACCCTCAGCCTAACGGGTTATGCGGGTTTTTCTACTATACAGTAGTTGTTTTTCTCCCATAGGATACTGGAAGCATTAATGGGGTAGGCACTATTTCAATTCTGTTCAGTGAACTCAACAAACAATTGTTAAGGACATATTGCAGGGAAACACTGCTAGCTGCTGTGTCAAATAACACAGGTGGGGTTTTTAAAAAAAAGACGGGTTTTTGTAGACCAAAAGAAAAGCTCATAAAATCAGAGATACCATGAGTTTCAACGTCTTTAACTTTCTTTGATCCAAGCCTCAACCTTAGTAATCATTTATAAATTTACCAAACTATGTATTAAGAAAAATGTTATAGTTTAACCAATATAAAACCAGCAACTGTTAGAAAATGTTTATTTCCCAATGGCTTTTATCTTTGCTTTGAACATAGAGTTGTATTGTGTCTGTGTCTCACGTTTGTTGTGGTTACAGGAGAATGGAAGACCATTGTAATGAGACTGTGTAAGTGAAACACTTGTAGCTCCTTAGGAGAAAATCACAGAGGCGGTTTTAAAAGGAAACTTTGAAGTATAAGTCATTCTCATTCATTTAACCTTCTCAGTGTGGTTAGTCACCAGCTCACTTCTGACTTGTGCCTAATTAAGCCAGAGAGGCCATAAATGACCTGAGTCTGAATCAGTTACTGAGCCACTTGTAGACAGGGAATACATGTTTCAGAGGTTTAGCAACCCAGAAGCCAGGCCACAAATTGATTCTGCTCAGCATCTTTATCCCTGAAAAGATTCAGGGATAGAGAAGATGGGGAAGGTTTAAAGGAGAAAGGAAAAAAATGTGATAGCGTAACTTAAATGTTTTTCAGACATCATAGAAAAGCATTTTAAAACTCTGAACTCTGGGAAATTTTCATTTCCTCAGTTTTAAATTTCCATGAAAAAGCTTGGATTTTTCCCAAACTTGTATTACTTTGCAGTCAGTGATGAGTAAAAAGCGCCAGTATGCTGAGCTTCTGTTAAGAGTAATGGAAAACTCTGGAAACGAATAGTGGTGATGGTTACACAACTGGAACATATATGTCACTGAATTGGTCATGTAAAAAATGTTGAAATGGCAGATGTTATATAATATAAACCCAAAAACCAAACCCCTTGCCGTCGAGTTGATTCTGACTCATAGCGACCCTATGGGACAGAGCAGAGCTGCCCCACAGGGTTTCCAAGGCTGTAATCTTTACAGAAGCAAACTGCCACATCTTTCTGCCATGGAGTGCCTGGTGTATTGAAACCGCCAACCTTTCGGTTAATAGCCAAGCACCACTTAACCAGTACACCACCAGAGCTTGGTTTGTGTACAAGTAGTACAAGATTCAGAAAGCAGTTGTACTCTCTTTTTTTTTTTTTTGCACGTTCATGGATTATAGATAGTCCCTAATTTACAACAGGTTCTGGTCCCACCGGTCTGTTGTAAATCCGTTCTGACGTAAGTTGGAATACCTCTTTTTTTTTTGTTTGTTTCATAATTATTGCCGTTTATCAGCAGTATCTTTATAAATCCAATCTTTGAACATCTGAGAATGATAACATCAGCAAGTTATGTGTGGCAATATTGTGTGTTATACATGTTACTAATGATAAGATGTACAAAAAAACACAGTCATAAGTGTGGTCCTTCATAAGATGGGGACTACCTGTACCTGTTATATTAATTAACATTTAATATTAAGAACTAACCCAACTCTGGGGGCCATGGTGGCGTAGTGGTTGAAGCAGTCGACTGCTAACCAAAAGGTTGGCAGTTAGAAACCACCCACGGCTCCACAGGAAAAAGATGTGGCAGTCTGCTTCAGTAAAGATTTATAGCCTTGGAAACCCTATGGGGTGACTGTGAGTCGGAATCAGCTCGATGGTAGTGGGTTTGGTTTTTGTTCATTTTTGTGGAAAACTAACTCTGTTACATTAGTGGAATTAGTTCTCAAGTAAACTGACAAATTGTGTCTGTACCATTGGTATTTTCCATTGAGTATCTAATTGTTGGGTCTGATATCTATATGTAACTGTCCAAACTGACCATCTGTTTTCTCATTCAGAATAGGCAAGGTTGGAAACCAGAAGCGCGTTGTTGGTGTGCTTTTGGGGTCATGGCAAAAGAAAGTACTCGATGTATCCAACAGTTTTGCAGGTAAAATGTCAATTAATTTTAAAAGAAATGAAACAAAACCTTCCTGAATTCTGTTTCAGAATTGCAGGCGTTTATAGGGCCTAGAAGCTGCTCATTAAACCAGATAGTAAATATTTAGATTTATCACCCATAAGGTCTCTGTTGCAACTGCTCAGCTTTGTTGTAGCACAAAAGCAGCCATAGATAGTATATAACCAATGAGTATGGCCATATTCCAGTAAAATTTTATTTATAAAAATAGGCAGCCATGTAAATTGTCAATCCCTGCAGAGATGGAGGACACTAATCTTTTATTCTTTGCCGTGAATCTTTATAAGAATGTATCCATGTGTTATATAATTAAAGCAGTGACAACAAAGCAAAGTAATTGAAGTGACCTCTGGACTAAAGAAGTCACTAATTCATATGTCTAAAAGGACCAGCCAGTAATGTAAATTGCCAAATGAGAAAGATAAGGAAGGTGATGGGGCTTATAGTAGACTGAAGAGCATATATCCTTTTAAAGGGTTAGCCCCTATTTGGCTCTAGCTAGTTGTTCCGAGGTTTTTTGTTTCTGTTTTTCCCAAGAGAAGCTGGAAATCTGAATTTTTATGTGAAATCTCCCAGTTTTTAATGAGGGCAACTTTGGCGGGGAGGGAAGTAATACTGTGTTGGACAAACTAAACACATACTTGGATCAGTTCTGGCCTAGGGGGTCTCCAGTTGTGACCTCTGCTCTAAATTCCTATCTAGTACCCTAAACTAAATCTTTTTTTTCCTCTCTCTCTTTAGTCCCTTTTGATGAAGATGACAAAGATGACTCTGTCTGGTTTTTAGACCATGATTATTTAGAAAACATGTATGGAATGTTTAAGAAGGTCAATGGTAAGTCTTGATTTTCTTAGAAGGTATTATGGCGTGGCATTGATTTTTGTGTGTGTGGCTGTGTTTTGTTTTTTAAGCTATCCCTTTTTCTTTATTTAATATCAAAGGCCCTTTCATTTATTTAGACATAAGTAAGATTAGTGGTAGTAGAGGAATGAAGTAGAATAAAGAAGAAACTAGAGGAACAATTTAAGGCCAGATTGACTGCCTAGGTTTGAAGAGGAAAGAGACAACCCTCTGATTGTAGCAGAAAATCACAGAACCAGCAAATAAACTCTACCTGTCCCTAGAGCTTTAGTACCACCAGGGTAAATATCTGCGTCACGTGTATCGTTTTCATTTTATTTCATTACCACAACCACATTGCTTTGCAAATGTTTATTCCCACAACACTTGTAGATGCTCTCTACATGTGATGATGAACTTCACTAGCTTATATATTGCCTTGGAATTGCTCTCTAGTAGTTTCATGTATGACTGGACTCCTAAACCAGTCTGGGATATGGATGTCTCTAGATTTCTCACACTGCTTATATTCTAAGAATTCTCCTTTTGAGTTTTAGATAACATAATATGTCAGGGTTTAAAATAGATGATTGGAATTTTCAAAAACAGAGGGCATAACTATTGACATTTTTATCCTTTTGAAGGGAGTTATTATATAGGTCTCCATGCAGCAGTTAAGTCCCACTAATTTTTTCCTTTCTCAGCTAGGGAAAGAATAGTTGGGTGGTACCACACAGGCCCTAAATTACACAAGAATGACATCGCCATCAATGAACTCATGAAAAGATACTGCCCTAACTCAGTAAGTGCTGTTTTCAAAACTCTTGAATGATATTCTTTGCCAGTAACTCAAGCTAAGAGTACCCTAGGAGGGATTTGGGTAGCCAATCATTTCACAGCTCTTCTCCTTCATAAACTTACTGTGTTAATTTGTAATGTTCTGCATAGTACGCTGTAACCTAATTTACTAAATAACCGTTAAAACCTGCCAAGTGCCAGGTATACGAGTTATCTTATTTCATCTTCTCAGTAATGTCATAGGGTTGTTATCCTGTTTAAAAATGAGAAAAGCGGGGTTCAGAATGGTTAGTAAGGTTTGGTGAAGGGTGGGGCTGGGATTGAAATGTTGGCTGTCTAGACTCCAATTTCTTTGTTCTTAATCACTACCCGATAGCCACCCCTCAGCTTGTTGGCTAATGGGGGTGAACAGTAGAGCAAGTGGTACAATCATTTGAACTGTAAACTCACTTTTGCTGAAAATCCAGGCTCTCTTCTGATTGAAACAGCTTCAGTAATCATCAGAAGAATGGCTGTGATTATCTCTTATGTGCCTGCTGTGAGGTACATTGCTAAGATGTGTTTCTCTGCCAGGTATTGGTGATAATTGATGTGAAGCCAAAGGACCTGGGGCTGCCCACAGAAGCATATATTTCAGTGGAAGAAGTTCATGATGTAAGTCATCTTGCTGTGAGCCCAGAAGATTGAATTTCTATTTACTGGACGTTTGTTTTTTCCATTTTCAAGTCAACAGATCCTTTCTCTAACAAGAGAAAGCTGTTGATTTCTGTCAATAGTTTGAACTCATGTTTTTCTCCCTTGAGTTTTTGAATCGCCAAATTTTGGAGTTTGAGGGAGGGCTATAGAAATTTAAAGTTTTTTTTTTTTTTACAAATGAAATTGAGGCCCCAGAGACATTGACAGCAAAATAAATGCAGAGCCTGGTGGACTTTCTCTAGTCCAGTTTCCACTGTTGGGCCTCCTCCTCTGTGCCACTAACCTGTTCTCTTGGAAGATTTTCAATCCATATAGACAGATCACAGGTTTTCAAATTGGATGAGTCAGAGCTGCCAAGAGCTAGGTGGTGAGACTCCTTTGTGATCGTTTGACACTTGAGTGCTAGGCTGCACAATACGCAGTACCTGCCATGTGACTGTAGCACATGCTTCCAGTGTAGGAGTGAAGAGCTGCTAAAAACAGCTTTCTGGATTTCCAGCAAAACTGAACTCATGTTTTAGGATAGGACTTGACGAAAAACTCTGTATGTGTTTTGTTGTGATCCTAAAATACTTAACAGTATCCACCAAAGAGCTTGATCTTGAATTTCCGAAGTCAGGATACTAAAGGATGGATTAAAGTCTGTCTTTGGATTTAGATATGCAGTGTTTAATCTTTATATTCGGTTTTAAAATCTGGAAAAGGTGTATTAGGCTAGCTCCCTACAAATTTCACTTCCACTAAGCCCTGTTCTGTTTCTCTTTTGCCTTGCTAGATCCAGATTTATTACCCAATTGCAGTAAGGCTTTTATCCCTGGTCTTGATACTGTTGTTTTCAAGTTAATTTTTACCCTCCCTTTTTCCAAAAGGGATTTGAGGCTACACATTTGCACACATGCCACAATGCAGCAAAATTTTTTTTAAATAGAAGCTAGAGGGAACATACAAGATCATATTATAAGGTAAAACCAGGAAAGGATTAATCCCTGAAATTCTGCAAGATTGTTAAAGGCTCTGGCCTCCCTAGCATCCAAAGCAAAGAAGAAACTGCGATTTGCAGGATTCACACTATCAGAATAAAATACCGTAGCACTTAGTATAAGGTAAGTGATTTGACCAAAGTCACACAGCTCCTTCACCATACATGGCAGAGCCAGACTTTGAACCCAGGCAGTCTGGCTGCACAGCCCGTGCTCTCACCACTGTACTGCTTCATAGACATTGCACAGCCTTTACAGGTGAGGTATGTATGGCATCTTCTGGTCCTAGGTCTAAGAAAAACCCCTGCATCCCATCAGGAAGTCCCTAGGGGAACCACATCTCCAGCAGCATCTCTGAACTTGATCTCTGATGAATTCCGACCATCAGAAAGCCAGTGATTCTGATTGCATTTTTTTGGCACTCGCATCATTTGATCCAAAAGATAACAGGTGGTTGTAAGATTACGTATTCTAGCATGAGCTTGCCCAAAGTACAAGTATGCTATATAGTGCCTGTTTTAGAAAAAACTGTATACTTTAAAGATCAGCCTAACCAAGACTTCCCTGAGTGTCATTCCCAGTGTGGGCTTGATGGAATGTAAAGATTTTCCTCAGAAAACAATTTAGTAGCCAAAACAACATACAAACAAGTATACCCTGTCATTGAGCAGAGCCACAGTGATTTTAGCTTAGAAAGCTTTCAAAGCAAGTTTTACACACCCTTGCCATGGAAAATTTTCAATAATTGTACCCATGAAATGATCTGAGTTGAAGCAGAAGAATAAAGGTGTGTAAAAACAACGTACTCTGTTTGTACATAAATAACTGAAGTTAAGCTTCCTCCCCCAGGACGGAACTCCAACCTCAAAAACATTTGAGCATGTAACCAGTGAAATCGGAGCAGAGGAAGCTGAGGAAGTTGGAGTCGAACACTTGTTACGGTGAGACCTTAGTGTAGCAGCAGGATTGTAAGCATCCCCCTCTGCTGCGCTGCCTACTAGTGGCCCAGGAGTCTGCCTGGTGTGAGGAAGAGATCTGTATCAAGAAGAAGGAGACCTGGATTCTCATCTCGGTCCAGGACTAACAATTCTGTGATTCTGAATAAATCACTGCACTTCTGGACCTTTGTTTTCTTATCTATAAATTGAAGTGGCTGAACTAGATAATCCCTGAAGTGTCTTTATGATTTATAATTTTGTGGATAGCACACCTTGCATAGAAACTATGATGTTGACTGTGATGGGAACAGATGTATGAAATCACTGCAGGCACATGTTATTCCAATGTGTGTCCTTTTCAAAAAATGTGGTCCGTTTTCTACACAGAATCTACATCTTGGGATTTTTTTGGACTGTATTTTAAAAGGTCATATAGGATTCTCTCCCACTCTGAAAGTTACTGCTGACTGATTTAAGCTCAAAACTGACTTGTCATCCTTTTGAGGCTTAAGATAGAGCGTTGAGGTAAAGCTTCATAATATAGCACACAGGAAGTTCCCGGCAGACTTAAAAAGTTGACCCAAACAGTTTTTTTAAGTGAGAATTGTTTCATTTTAGCTATTACAATCATCTTTTGAAATATACTCTATAATAAGAAAGATAACCTATCATGCTAAAATGTACCCCCACATGGAAACAAAATTAAGGCAATTTATACTCAAATCTTTATCAAATGGAGAAGCAGCAGCATTTTACTTTTGAAAACTTGTTCCCCCCATAAAGCTGGGTGTTTTCTAAAGCACGTGCGAATCTATGTGATAATATGGTACACTGATGCTTTTTCCTGCCCTTTCTTGTTGTGGATATTACAGAGACATCAAAGACACTACAGTGGGCACTCTTTCTCAGCGTATCACAAACCAGGTCCATGGTTTGAAGGGACTGAACTCCAAGCTTCTGGATATCAGGAGCTACCTGGAGAAAGTGACCACTGGCAAGCTGCCCATCAACCACCAGATCATCTACCAGTTGCAAGACGTCTTCAACCTGCTGCCAGATGTCAGCCTGCAGGAATTTGTTAAGGCCTTTTACCTGAAGACCAACGACCAGATGGTGGTGGTATACCTTGCTTCACTGATCCGTTCTGTTGTCGCCCTGCACAATCTCATCAACAACAAGATTGCCAACCGGGATGCAGAGAAGAAAGAAGGGCAGGAAAAAGAAGAGAGCAAAAAGGATAGAAAAGATGACAAAGATAAAGATAAGGAAAAGAGTGATGTAAAGAAAGAAGAGAAAAAGGAGAAAAAATGAAACATGTAGCTTTTTTAATTTGTAAATTAAAATCATAAACTAAATCAATGTGCCGCTAAAGGGTTGTTTTCACTTTAAGTGCTTTTTAAAAAGCTGTATTGATGAGCGCTCTCTGCCTCAGGCCACTCCTGCTGTGTGGCATTACATGGAAGGGAATGGATAGAGGGACTGATCTCGCACCTAAACTACAGCTTAGGCTGGTAGGAGTTGGGGATATGATAGTTGGCTCAGGCTAAAGAGTCAGAAAAGTGAAGAGGAGTACACATAAAACTTGATACTCTTCGTTCTTATAAAACCAGGAGTTGAATTTTCCCCATCTTGAAAGACTCTTGAAGTCTGTTTCAGGCAGTTTGCAAAGTTGCTAAGTGGAATGCATGAGTTCCATTAAGTGCTCTGCCTCGTTAACACCTTGAGTTCTGACCTCTGCTTGAGAATACTGCACCATGGGACTCTTTGGACCCGTAGCTCTGGCATTCTCAGGACTTGGGATCCAGCTCCATTGTTTACCTTTAAAGACACAATTAAATGGCTTGGTTTTTAAGTCTGTGTTTTAGTTTTTTTTTGTCTCTTGAGTGGTGATTTGTTGTTTTCACAAGTAGCCAGGACAATCTTTAATTGAAGCTGCCTTAATTATTTTAGACTTAAAATCTTTTATGAAAGCGGGTCTTATTCCTTTAAGACCAGGCAGGGCAGCCTGCTAGAGTGAGGAGAGCTCTCAACCAAGCCCAGAAGGTCCAGGCTATAGTTTGTGCCTCGGACTCATCATCTGTAAAGTGGCAGGCAAAAGTAGGTCATCTCTGAAGTCCCTAGAGCAGCTTTCCCTAATGACATTCATTTAATTCTGGAGTGGGTGTGAGTACATCAGGCCACAATGTTAATGGGGACTTACTAAGAATAGAACAAAGTTGCCCCAAAATAAATGCACAGGGCTCCTATTGGAACAAATTAAAGAGGGTACTTAATCACTTGATGCACAGTAGTCACTTGGGTGCTAATTCCCGTTCTTGGGCATTTGGAAGCTCTTTAAGAGTTTTCTGATGTACCATACCCACCCACAGCTATCGAGTCAATTCCAACTCATAGCGACGCTATAGGACAGAACTGCCCCGTAGAGTTTCCAAGGAGCGCCTGGCAGACTCGAACTGCTGACCTCTTGGTTAACAGCCATAGCACTTAACCACTACGCCACCAGCGTTTCCCTGATGTACCATCGGGATTACCAATGTTCAAAGATTTAAGAATACAATAAAATAGCACTAAAACTAAGTCAATTGAATTCAGAAACCATCCCTTGTTATAAAGCCTCAAGTATCAGAAGCATCCATTTTTATACCATAGATCTGCTAAAGAGCTAGTTAGAAATTTGGAGGTTAATAGTACGATGTATAAGTGGGCATTTGTTCTGCCCACATCAGGGGTCACTTCCAGATAGGGGTGGGAAAGGAAAGACCATGGAACAAAGTTTCACTTGTCTATTTCAGCAGTTAAAAGTCAAGTTGTATTTAACTGAAAGAAATTTGAAATCCTTAGTTCAAAACTTTTGAGGTATATTCAAAACCACAGTACACAGGGAAGTTATTGGCAGAGCTGAACATTGACTCAATTTTTTTAAGTGAAAATTGTTTCATTTTAGCTCTCTATTATGATCATCTCTTGAAAAATATGAGAAAGATAACCTATCATGCTAAAAAGTGTCCCCACATGAAAACATTTGGTGGTTGTATTTAGTAGACTGAGATGAGAGAAAAAGAACCTGCGACACTGGGAGAAAGCCAGAATGCAAAGGTTCTGAGGCTTTACCAAAACAAACCAAACGCGTTGCCATCAAGTCGATTCCGGTTCATAGTGACCCTATAGGACAGACACAGTAGAAACCCCTGATGGATTTGAACTGCCAACCTTTTGGCTGGCAGCAGAACTCTTAACCACTATGCCACTAGGCTTTCCGCTTAAGGCGGGGAAAAATGAGTGTCAGCCTAAAGGAAGCGGACCCTTCGTGTAAGGCTTGGGAGCAAATGAATCCCTGGTTTGGGACTACACAGGATTCAGATGTGACATTGATAGTATAATACGGACTTAGTGAATCTTCCCCAGCGTCTACTGAAATAGCACAATGCCACAGGCTTTTAAACTCCTTACGGTTCAGTAAGTTACGTTTATTGAGTATGTAGGAACGTGGGAATACCCAGCCTTGTTACATTTAAGTCTGACCCACATGCAGGCAAAGTTGACTTCTACCTTCCTAACTTAATCCTCAGTTCCTGCTTCTAATGAGAATAGTTTGCTGCCTCCACAGTCAGGCAGTCTTTTCTAAGCCATCCTGTATAAGAGGGTAAGCCCAGTAGAGCTACTAATGAAGTCTTGCTTATACAAATAGCAGGTGACTTGACTGCAAAACCCATACCCCTCTTCTAAAATAAAGGCTTGCATTTGTATAGCCTGGCAGTCTCAAGATGAGATTTCTAAACTACTTTGTTTTAAAAAACACTGGAAAAAGTCTGATTCCATGTCTGAATCTTGTCTCCATAGTTGTAACATTATTACCTCTGTTTTCATTTCCAAAAGCTCTCAAAATAACGTTAACAGAATTCAGGCTGCTGCTGCTGCTACAACTTACAGAGTAACTTTTTTCCTTACTGGTTCCCTGTTTAAAAACAAACATCTGAAATATCCCTGAACTTTTTTATACAGGATGAAACAACCAATTGCCGTGGAGTCGATTCGGGCTTATTGCGACCCCATGTGTGTCACAGTAGAACTGTGCTCCACAGGGTTTTCAATGACTAATTTTTCAGAAGTACATTGCCAGGCCTTTCTTCTGAGGTGCCTTTCAGTAGACTCAAATCTCCATCCTTTCGGTTAGCAGCTGAGCACATGACTGGCACTCAGGGAACGTATAGTTATCTTTAAACAAAGGATGGGAACTATCGAAGTGGAACAACAGTTTTGGGCCAACTAATTAGCTATTAATAAATGCTCCTTAATTTCTGCTCAGACCATCAGTTACTGAAGAGACAAAAGGGAAGTGCAACCTGTATTGAAGGCCTATTATGTTACTTTTCCAATGCAAAATAAACCTTTTAAGAAAAAACTGGGAACCCCAGGATCTGGAGGACTCTCCAGCTATGAGAACTTAACCATGCATAATTATTTTCACTTCAAATAAATTATTTAACACAGGTCATTATAACAGAATGAAACATCCCATTCACCAGAAAGTTATGAACAGGCCTTTTCTTTCACCATTTTTCTATAAAAATATCTACAAAACAAGTAAGACTCCAAAAGTAGTGGGGGTGGAGGGAAAAGAAAAGAGAAAGTCGAGAGTTAATCTGTTTCCAGGGCCTAAATGAAGATGGTGCATGACCAGGCAACGTTTTGTTCTGTTATCCCTAGGCAGCTAATGACAGATCAAGAAATATTTCTCTCTGGAGCCATTCTGCCTCTGAGCACTAGATGGCACCATTGACTGCGCTAATCTCGTGGCAAGACAAATGCTTGGTCGCTAGTTCAGGAAAGAATTAGGAACCTCTCCCAAAGTTCCTTCCCACTACCACTGCTTTGGGCGGCAAAATTCTAGGCAAAATTTTAAGGAATTTGGTGTGGGGGGGGTTGAAAAAAGACTGGGTCAAGCTGCCACACCTCCATCCTCGCTACTGCCTGGACAAGGTTTTTTCTGCCCTTCAGACAGCTCATACTTTGATTTTCCTCAGTGCCGGTAGTACTCCTGGTTTTCTTTAAAGACCATAGTCAGTAAGTATGCTAGTAAATGTGTAACAACCGGCTCTCAGAAAAGGAGTAGGGAGCTGATTTGTTGTTGTCGTCGTTAGGTGATCATCGAGTCAGTTCCAACTCACAGCGACAACAGAACGAACTCATAGTACAACAGAATGAAACACTGCGAGGATTCGCACCGTCCTCACAATCACTGCTATGCTTGAGACCATCCTTGCAGTCAGTGTCAATCCATCTTGTTGAGGGTCTTCCTCTCTTTCACTGACTCTCTACCAAGTATGATCTTCTCCAGGGACTGGGCCCTCTTGATAAACATGTCCAAAGTACATCAGATGAAGTCTTGCCATCCTCACTTCTAAGGAGCATTCTGGCTCTACTTCTTCCAAGACAAATTTGTTCATTCTTCTGGCAGTCCATGTTATATTCAATATTCTTCATCAACACCATAATTCAAAGGCATCAATTCTTCAGTCTTCCTTATCCACTGTCCAGCTTTTGTATGCATACGAGGTGGCTGAAAATACCATGGCTTGGGTTAGACACACCTTAGTCCTTGTAATGGATTGAATTGTGTCCCCCAAAAATATGCGTCAACCTGGCTAGGCCATGATTCCCAGTACTGTGTGATTGTCCAGCATTTTGTCATCTGATGTGATTTTCCAGTATGTTGTAAATCCTACCTCTATAATGTTCATGAGGCAGGATTATAGGCAGCTATGTCAATGAGGGAAACTCTGGTGGCATAGTGATTAAGAGCTACGGCTGCTAACCAAAAGGTCGGCAGTTTGAATCCAGCAGGCGCTCCTTGGAAACTCTATGGGGCAGTTATACTCTGTCCTATAGGGTTGCTATGAGTCCGAATTGACTCAACAGCAACAGAAGAAAAAAAAAATGTTAATCAGGCAGGACTCAGTCTACAAGATTAGGTTGTGTCTTAAGTCAATCTCTTTTGACTTAAAAGAGAAACAGGCAGAGAGACTCAGGTGGACTTCATACCACCAAGAAAGCAGTGCAAGGAGAAAAGCGTATCCTTTGGACCTGGGGTCCCTGTTCTAAGGAGCTCCTGGTTCAGGGCAGGACTGATGAAAAGGATCTTCTTCCAGAGCCAAAAGAGAGCCTTCCCCTGGAGCTGATGCCCTGAATTTGGACTTCTAGCCTACTAGGCTATGAGAGAACAGACTTGTTTGTTGAAGTTATCCACTTGTATTTCTGTTACAGCAGCACTAGATAACTAAGACAGTCCTCAAAGCGGTATCTTTGCATTTTAACACTTTAAAAAGATCTTTTGCAGCAGATCTGCCTAATGCAATATGTCATTTGATTTCTTGACTGTTGCTTTTATGGGTGTTGATTGTGGATCCAAATAAAATGAAATCCTTGACAACTTAAATCTCTCCATTTATCATGATGTTGTTTATTGGTTCACCTGTGAGGATTTTTGTTTTCTTTATATTGAGTGTAATCCATACTGACAGCTGTAGTATTTGATTTTCATCAGTGTTTGAAGTCCTCTTCACTTTCAGCAAGCAAGGCTGTGTCATCTGCATATCAAAGGTTGTTAATGAGTCTTCTTCCAATCCTGATACCCCATTCTTCTTCATATAGTCCAGCTCCTTGGATTATTTGCTCAGCATACAGACCCTGACTCACACCTTTCCTTATTCTAAACCACACAGTATCTCCTAGTTCTGCTCCAACGACTGCCTTTTGTTCTGCGTACAGGTTCCTTATGAGTGCAACTAAGTGTTCTGGAATTACCATTCCTCACAATGTTATTCATAATTTATGACTCACATAGTCAACTGCCTTTGCATAGTCAATAAAACACAGATAAACATCTTTCTGGTATTCTCTGCTTTCAGCCAAGATCCATCTGACATGAGCAATGATATCCTTCATTCCATGTCCTCTTCTGACTCCAGCTTGAATTTCTGGCAGTCCCCTGTCAATGTACTGTTACAACCACTTTAGAATGATCTTCAGGAAAATTTTACTTGCATGTTATATTAATGACATTGTTCAATAATTTCCATATTGTTGGGTCACCTTTCTTTGGAATGGACACAAATATGGGTCTCTTTCAGTCGGCTGACCAGCTAGCTGTCTTCCAAATTTCTTGCCATAGACAAGTGAGTACCTCGAGCACTGTAACTGTTTGCTGAAACATTTCATTTGTAGCCTTTGCCAATTTCCCTGGTGTAAATACTCCCACCATAGCTGATACCAAGTTACCAACATGAGTTGGGATGAGATGCACATTAGGACATTATATAGTATTTCCACCAAACATATAAAACAGACAAAAACAACCTCAAGAGCACACATGATAGTAAAATAATTAGGATGTGATATGTTTTGAGTACTAATTACATTTTTAAGTTACTTAATTATAAGTTTATATAATTTAATTTTTAACGACGGCTGTGTTTAGCCTCCAGCTCACAAAATTCCTAAAAATTTAACAACTGGCTTTTGTAAACCCATACAACACTGCTCCGAGTTCAGCAGTGAGTGCCTCCAGTGCCCCTACATTCCTCCAGTCCTATTTCAGTAACCACTGCCCTCCTGTTTCCAAATCCCCAGAAACACCAAAGCACAGCCCATGAGAGTCACTTTCATTTTTAACTTGTTTCTGTTCAAGAAAACTTTGCAAGACTTGGATTCACTAAAACCAGGCCTCTTCAAATAGTAGCAAACATTTGTAGGTTGCAAATCTTTGTAAAATGCCTGGGGAACTTTCCAGAAGAGGGTGCTGACTGGCTGAGCAACTCATTTCCATTTTTGAAGACCCCAATTGACCATACTACAACAGCTATTCGAAGTATGGGCCCAGCTACATCGGAATCAGCTGTGATACTAAACATTTAGTCCTGCCCTACCCCTGACCTAGAAAATCATGCTTGGTAGAGGGTCAGCAAAAAAGAGGAAGACCTTCAATGAGATGGACTGACACGGTGGCTACAACCATGGATTCAAGCATAACAATTGTGAGGATGGCACAGGACTGGGCAGTGTTTTGTTCTGTTGTACCTAGCGTGGCTATGAGTTGGAACCAACTCGACAGCACCTAACAACAACAACCCCTGACCTGCTGAATTAGAAACGCTGGGAATCTGTTTCTAAAACGCTTCATAAGTGGTTCACACGGAAGTGAGGACCACCAATCTTGGCTGACTAGCAAAAACGCAATTCTGACAGGCTTTTATCTTTTCTCCCTCCCAAAACCCCATTACACTGATAGTGAATGAGTATAAAAGATCTTCTGTTTTGCCGTAACCATTTGGCCCAATTTGAGAAGTAGTATCTGACATCCTTAGATTTCATGGGGAGAACTATAGGGAAATGAACTAAGATAATAACTTTGGGCACCGTGATGGTTAGTTTTATGTGTCAGCTCGGCTAGCCTAGCGTACGCAGTTATTTAATCTATTTAATCTAAACGGTAATCTAGATGTTGCTATGATGGTATTGTGTAAATGTGGCTAACATCTACAATCACTTGACTTTAAAGGAGAGTATCCTAGGTAAGATGGGTGGACCTTATCCAATCAGTCAAAGGCCTTAAGAGCAAAAGCTGGTTTCCCAGAGAAGAAATTCTGTCTCGAGACTGCAGCGTCACCGCCTGCTGGGTTTCCAGCCTGCTGGCCTACTCTAAGGATTTCAGAATTTTCCAGCCCCAACAGCCATCTGTCAGTGGAGACTTGCACGTTGCTATGATGCTGCACAAGTTTAAGCAGAGCTTCTAGACTAAGACAGAATGGTAAGAAAAGCCTGGTGGTCTACTTCTGAAAAATCAACAAATGAAAACCCTGCGGATCGCAACAGTCTGAGCTTCCACAGATTATGGGGACAGTGCGAGACCAGGCAGCGTTTCCTTCTGCTGTGCATGGGGTGGCCATGAGTCGGGGGCCAACTCTATGGTAACTAATAACAACAGCCATATGAGGCAACTCCTTAATGTGTGTGTGTGTGTGTGCATGTTGTGCGTGTGTGTGTGTGTACTGCATTGGGTAAACCTGCTGCAAAAGGCTTCCTTAAAGTTTTAAAGAGCAAAGATGTCACCTTGATGACTAAGGTATACTTGACCCAAGCCATGGTCTTTTTCAATTGCCTCATATGCATGTGAAAGCTGGATAATGACAAGCAAAGACAGAAAAAGAATCCATGCGTTCAAACTGTGGTGGTGGCGGCAAAGAATACCAAATATACCGTGGACTGCCAGAAACACAACCAAATCGGTCTCAGAAGAAATACAAACAGAACGCTCCTTTGAAGTGAAGATGATGAGACTTAGGCTTGTTTACTTTGGAGATGTCATCAGGAAAGACCAGTTGCTAGAAAAGGACATCCTGCTTGGTAGAGGCCAGTGAAAGTCAGGGAAATCCTCAACGAGATGAACTGACTCAACAGTCACAACAATGGACCCACACACTGTGAAGATGGCACAGGCCTGGGCACCGTTTCGTTCTGTTACACGTGAGGTCATCAGGAGTCAGAGCCAACACAACACAACAGCATATGTGTGTGAGCGTATGGATATAGGTACCTGTGTAAACCCAAAACAGCAAACTCACTGCCATCGAGTCGATTCTCATTCATAGCTACCCTACAGGACAGAGTAGAACTATCCCATATGGTTTCCAAGGAGTGGCTGATGGATTTGAACTGTGATCTTTTGCTTAGCAGCCTGAGCTCTTAACCACTGCACCACCAGGGCACCATGTATATGTATTAAAAAAAAAAAAAACCATTGCCATCGAGTCAATTCAGACTCATAGTGACCCTATAGGACAGAACAGAAGTACCCCATAGAGTTTCCAAGGAGTGCCTGGTGGATTCAAACTGCCGACATTTTGGTTAGCAGTCATAGCTCTTAACCACTATGCCACCAGGGTTTCCATATGTATGTATTCACAAACACTAATATATATACAAGAACCAGGAATGCCTGTGCTTCCTAAGCATTCCTTATGGAAGCACATAGATCTTTAGTGTAAGTTTTTCTGGAAAGGCAGTGTGAACCCCAATATAGAAAGGCAGTGGTGTAGCAAGAGCTGAGCTTTCCAGGTCTGACGAGGTTCTACTTTGTGTGAAGAGTCTTTCTGGCACCGGTGAGTCCCATATAGGGGCTCTGACGGCCAAAAGTACTCCTATTTGCTCCTCACTTCCAAAACAATTTTGTATCTTTGGCTTTTTATATGAGGAACTTATTATATGAGTGTCAGGTGTCGCGGGACTCTTCCTGATTATTAAATTTTACTTAAACCACTTCAGGGTAAGGGGGAGAAAGGAGCATATAATAAAATAGTAATTTTATTACTAAATAAAAGGCAACTGGAAACCCTAGGAGGAAAGAGCTGTGCAAGAAAAAATTGTATTATACTATTTAGCTCTGGGAAGCCCTGGTGTCTCAGTGGTTAAGAGCTTGCCCCCTGTCATGGACTGAATTATGTCCCCCAAAAAATGTGTGCATCAATTTGGCTGGGCCATGATTCCCTGTACTGTGTGGTTGTCCTCCATTTTGTGATTGTCATTTTATGTTAAAGAGGATTAGGGTGAGATTATAACACTACCCTTACCCAGGTCACATCCCTGATCCAAAGTAAAAGGAGTTTCCCTGGGGTGTGGCCTGCACCACCTTTTATCTCTCAAGAGATAAAAAGGAAAGGGAAGCAAGCAGAGAGATGGGGACCTCATACCACCAAGAAAGCTGTGTCAGGAGCAGAGCACATCCATTGGACCTGAGGTTCCTGCACTGAGATGCTCCCAGACCAACCGAAGACTAACGAGAAGGACCTTCCTCTCAAGCTGACAGAGAGAAAGCCTTCCCCTAAAGCTGACACCCTGAATTTGGACTTGTAACCCACTAGACTGTGAGAGAATAAATTTCTTTGTTAATGCCATCCACTTGTGGTATTTTTGTTGTAGCATCACTAGATGACTAAGACACCCCCTAACCAAAAGGTCAGCAGTTCAAATGCACCAGCCGCTCCTTGGAAACCCTATGGGGCAGTTCTACGCTGTTCTGTAGAGTCACTATGAGTTGGAATCGATTGGACAGCAATAGGTTTGGTTTTGGTATTTGGCTCTGGAGTAAACAAAATTTATATAATTATAATGTAAACATTTTTGTTGCTTTTCAGCTTTAGGAATAAACCTTTTTAAAAAGATACAGAAGATTTCATTATGGTTACAGAACAAAATGTAGATGTTAAAAATAAACAACTATGATCGTGGAAAAGTGAAAGAGCAGGTATCTGTCCAAAGTTAAGAGATGGAAAAGGGAAAGGAGAGCAGGAAAAACAGGTGGGAGAGCTTAAAGATTCATTTTACAAGCGGAACAGCACGAGATACCAGCCATAGCTGAACAAACAAGAATCTTTTAGAAGGGCAATTTGGTAGAACCTGTTGGGATTTTTTAAGAGTATCTGGAAAGATTCAAAAGAAACTGCCAACAATAGTTGCCTCCAGGAGGCAATCAGAGTGACTAAGGGACAAAAAAGTGAGGGAGGCCTTTCACGGTAGACCCTTTGTATCTTTGAATTTTAGAAACTTTTTAAATTTTTAAAATAAAAATACAGGGGCATAATTAGTGATCCAGGACGCCCTAGTGAAAGAGCAGCGCTCAATGCACAAGCCCTGCCCATGGTGTCACGGAAGTTCACAGCCATGAGCAAACGGTGGACACAGCTGAAATGCCTGTGAGTACGAGACAGATGTACAATAGAACCGCCATAATACAGAACACTGTGCGGTAGTTAGGGAATGAAGTAGATCTATACGGATGAACATGGAAAGTATCTCTAATATCTCACTTAATGAAACAAGCCAGTTGTTCAACATGGTATATAAAAAAAGTGTACGTATATACAATTGTAGATGCACACAAAATTGTCTGGGAAGGCCACAGCAAACTGTGAACAGTGGTTACTTCTAGGGATATGAGTGGGGAGAACAATCTTCACTTGAGCATGTCTTATTTGAATTTAAGGAGTATGTATCACATGTGGGCTTTTTTCAATAATTTTTTTTCAAAGCATAGCATTCCCCTGTCAAATGAAAAACACTTTTGGGTGGGGAGTGAATTCAGCTGAAAACCTCCAGGGAGGGAGCCCTCTCTGAACAGCTCTGCCTCCTGTGGGTAAAGGCACAATCAGAGCAACGGTTCATCCATGACAGTCACTTCCATGTCAAATGCATCAAACTACAGCATCATGGTCATCTGTCCCATCTTTAAACCCTCAACTGTCAAAAAAAAGTGAGAGGCAAGCCCCTGTGTGACCAGGAGCTCAAAATGAGGGAGTCCTATCACCTTGGAAGTTGTGACACCGTAGTAAATGTTTCCTGAATGTAATGCTGCCCAGAATACCGTCCCCAGGAGCTGTTTTCTGAAGCCCACATGATCTGTAGCCACAGCTATTCACATTCTGCTCCCCACAGCACCTATGCAAAGAAACCCCGGCCTAGCCAGGGGAGGCAGAGGGCTCTGAAAAGGTAAAGAGAGGCAGCTGACCGAGGGATGAAGCCAGTGATTCCTGGACAAGGTTTCGGCCACCTACCCCAACTCTGCGGTGGTCTTGGTTAGTGATGTATACTCCCCCCCTCAAAACTAGCAAGTCATGGAACTTCGGCCTCTGCCAGGGCCTAAAGGGTCTAGTGGGGCCCAGAGGCCTGGGAGGGCAGTAACTTTGTAGACATCCACACCAACACCACCCACGGCTGCTGATTGTTTATTGCACAAGAAACTGGCAATACTGAGGCGAGGGGGCAGGCATTACAAAACAATCTGGTGACCAACCCAGTGCGACCGAAGGGCACTCCATACAAACACTGCAGTTATATACACATATGTACACAAACACACACACTCTCTGAACACCCATGAGCCTGCTGCATTCAAATCTTGCACAGCAGCTCCCACCCCAACCTACCCAATGTAGCGCCCTGTGTGCTAAGATGCTGTAATGAATCGCAGCAAACAACTGAGAGGAAGAAAGGCTGAGCTGCAGGGAGCTGGGTCACTCAGCTCAGCACACAAGCACAAGCGGGCACGTGGTTCACCCTTCATGGGCCCAGGGAGAGGATGAGGATCTGGGAAAGTGAGCCAATGCTCAGCAGGTTTCCACGACCAGTCCGAGAGCCTATTGCAGGGACCTGGGACAATCAAGCACTGGGACCCTGGGGGCCTGGCCAGGGGATGCCACAACCATCACTATGCCAGCATCCCAGTGGAGTATGTTGTCCTTCAAGATTTCAGTGAATGCCAGGATGCCCATATCAGAGGCTGGTGGGAGCTCCAGAAATCAGACCAGACCTTTTGCAGCAACTCTGAGCCCTTCAGCTGCTTTTCAAAGACATCATTTCCTGCATGCAGATAAAGGCTCAACTCTACACAGACGAACACACCTGAGGCTGGCTGCAACACACTTCACTCTGAACAGGGGACTGATGAGCCTGCTGGGAGCCCCAGGGGCTGGCGGGGAGGAACTCCACAGGTCCATCTGCCCAGGCACTTGGGCTGCCTGGGTGGCTTTATCTAGTGAAGGGAATTCTATCTCTGTTACAGGGGCAAGGTTAGGGTGGTGCTTCGGACACTGACCCTTTTCCTCTCTGTCAGGGAATAGGCCACTGTGACACTGAGCCACCGGGCCAGGCCTGCCTGAGCTCGCAGAACTGATGGTGGCTTCCAGAGAGGAGTAGCTATTTGGACCAATAAGGAGTAGCTCTTGGACCAACAGGGCTGGATGGGTCCCTCAAGGTCCCAGCAACACCTGGTGCACCAGCTCCTGACAGAAAGTGACAGCAGCATACCAAAACAAAACATAAAGCAACCCTACACATAAAATGCTTCAAGTTTATATATAAAAGGAAGAAGAACGTCTGAGGGAATTGACTGTCTCCCCCACCATGAGACCTACGCAGCTTGTGCAACCTTATTTGCTACGAAAGAGTGGACTGGCCCCCTCTGGTGGAGAGAGGGGCCTCGCTGCTAAACCTGTGTGGCTGGAGCCCTGCAAGGGAGGGAAACCAAGACCCAGAGGTCATGAGACCTTCATTTCATGCAGATCTCTGGAAAGTTCTATTTCAAACAAAACCTTCTTTACTGGCAAAGAATGTTGGCTTCCCCAGTCCAGAACAGCTACCCCAAGAGCCTGATTTCCTTCTCATGCAACCACCCTGTGAGACAGGGCTCCTGCTGCAGCCCACCTGTGCTTGCATACACACTCACACCTAGGGCTTGTTTCCGGGAGACGGCGGGGGAGCTTTGCAGAGAGGGTCAGCCCTCCAGACTTTGCAAATGGGTGACAGGGCCAAAGGTGACTAGTGGGCTTTATTCTAGACTGCCACCAGTGGGTGGGTGGGGTTGGCAAGCAGGGCCTCTTGGGGTCAGGCTCTGCTGCCACCAACATGATGACAGTGTGGTCCCCGCCCAGGATTACCATCCTGCAGAGGCCTCCCAAGGGCTGCATGGCCAGTGGCCTCTCAGGCAGGGAGGACTCGTGACTACATGTGTGCTGGGGGCGGGGGGGGAGCAGGAGGGAGGCGGCCTCAGTTACTCCTGTCCAAAGCCCTCCGTCTCCTCAATAGCGTACAGCAGCTTCTCTCTGAGCTGTTCGTAGCTCTTGTATGGTGGGAGGTCCAGACGGTTGAAACTGTGGAGAGAGCAGAGTGGTACATTCAGTATAGGGGAGGTCAGGGCTCTAACTGCCCAGCCCCTACCTGGCAGCAGGAGAGCATCAAAATCATTCACCTTGACTCTGGCTGGACACTGACTCAATCAAAAGGGCCAGCTGACTAGCCAGATGTGGGGCAGGGCCCTGGGGGTTAAGTCATGCCAGCCTTAACACTTTAGGTTCCTGGACCATGGAGGAGGAGGGGCTTGGGGAGGGGACAAGACAGCTGGGGAGATGGGGGGAAGCTCTTGGTTCACTGGAATAGAAGTAGATCAATATTTAATACCTGATGGTGCTTAACTGGTATGACAACGCGCAGAAAACCAAACGCTTAAGGCAGAGACACCCTGGCACATCACAGCTCCTCTGCAAGCCCAGCACCCCAGAGCCACACAACCAGTTCCCAGAGTTGAGGCCCCGTGGCTGTCCCGCCCACTGGACTGTCCCTGGAGCTCATCTAGACTCTAAGGTTCCCAGCCCCCTCCCACTAAAACCAGCATGCTCACCAGGTGTGGCTTCTGGGCAGCCAGGTCTCCTTGCCAACCTTGTCAACGCAAAACTTCTGTGGTCCATTGCTACCTGTTACTCAAAGAAACACGCACCATATGTCAACCAGCAGGACGCTCTGACTCCACCCACAGGCTCAGCATGGGCTGAGTGTAGCACAGACCTTCCCCCACCAGCCTATTCTGGGGCCAGGAAGGTGCAGTAGCGCGCACCTTCTCTTCGAACTGTCCTTATCCCCACCCCTACCCCAGGGTACCAGCAGGGTGAGGGGAAGCGTACCAATAAGTTCAGCAAATCCCCCAACAGGCAGGCGGCAAGTTCCAGTAACAAACTGCAGTAACCGGATTCTTTTCTCATTGTCCATCTCCTTCACCACCTGCAACTCAGCAAGTCATGCCCTAGTCAGGGGCCGCCCAAGCCCAGCTGCTCGGCCCTGACATGTAACCCTCCGAAATGGGCACCGCAGCTGGAGACAGTGGTGCCTGTCCTGTGCCCACACAGCAGCCAGGGCCTCTCCCACCGGTGCTGAGAACACAAAGCCCAGGCTGGACGGGTGGTGACAGCTACCAACCAAGAAACTCCAAATTTGCTTCCTCTAAGATGTTTTGTCTATAGGACAGTCACACCCACCCACAGGACAGCTCTTTATCTCAGGGACACCTGGGGCCAGGTATTCTCTTCCCATCTACATTCTGCTTTTAAAAATACTAAGAGCAACTGCTTAATGGGCTGTTGTTGTCAGCTGCTGTTGAGCCACCCCCTGACTCGTGGGGATACCGTACACCGCAGAACGAAGCACCGCCCAGTTCTGTGCCAGTCCTATGATTGGTTGCGGATCAGACTGTTGTGATCCATAGGGTTTTCACTGGCTGATTTTCAGACATAGATCTCTAGGTCCTTCTTCCTAGTTTGTCTTCATGTGGAAACAAACTCTGCTGAAACCTGTTCAGCATCATAGCAACACCCAAGCCTCCACTGTCAGATGGGTGATGGCTACATAAGGTGTGTTGGCCAGGAATCGAACCAGATCTCCCACACGAGAAGCAAGAATTCTACCAATGAACCACCAACACTCCCACTTAATGGGAAGGGGGTTTCTTTCCAGGCGAGATGAAAATGTTCTGGGACTAGGGAGTGGTGACGGTTGTACAACATCATGAATATAACTAAAAGCCACTGAACTGCACACCTTAAAACACTTAACATAGTGAATTTTATGTTATGTGAATTTCACCTCAACAAAACAATACGAATGTATACTAAGGATTTCTATGCTATGTTTATTCTTTTTCATGTGCGCTATACTTCACAACAACAAAACTCATACACATAAAGAAATCAGTTCACTATATCCAGGACACTGAGCTCATTCAGTTTTTCTGGAGCGAAGCACATGCTTTCCCGTCCCATCTAGAAGGCAATCACATGACTGACAGGAGCATTACTTCTTGTTTTATAGGTTCAAACACCCCACTTCACCCTACCCCCTGCTGTACACCAGGTGGTTAAAGCTGGCCTAGGGCCGACCACTGATGGCCTCCTGTCAAATGGCTGGCCACAATCCAGCTGCAACATCTCCATCTTTTCTAAGGTTGGTTAAGAGCTTGGCTGCTAACCAAAAGTTCAGCAGTTTGAATCCACCAGCCACTCCTTGGAAACTCTATGGGGCAGTTCTACTCTGTCCTACGCAGTCGCCATGAGTTGGAATCGACTCTGTGGAAATGGATTTCAGGTTTGCAAGTTAGATGGCGCCCTGGTGGCACTTGGCTTCTAACCAAAAGGTAGGTGGCTCAAATCCACCAGCCACGCCACAGGAGAAAGATGTGGCAGTCTCTTCCATTAAGATTTACAGCCTTGGAAACCCTATAGGGCAGTTCTACTCTGCCCTATAGGGCCACTATGAGTCAGAATCAACTCAATGGCAATGGGTTTTTTGCAAGTTGGGGGAGGCAAAGAGAGTATCAGAGATGAGGGAGGTGATAGAAAAACGAGGTTCCTTGAGCCTGAGGTCTCATTTCCTTTGACCACTGCTCTAAAACGTCACTGCTGAGACCCTTGCCCCTGACCCCAGCAGAAACTGGTCCCAACACCCACCTGCCAGAACCACTGCATCTGCTTGCTGTTCTTGGTGTAGTGCCGGTAGATGGTGTTCTTCTGCCAGTCACTCATGTCTATCTCCTGCATGCCACACAGCATCAGCTATAGAGGGGAAGGTGTGTCAGTGACTCCAGTGCCAGCCGTCCCCCCATCAAGGAGCACCTCAGCCTGCTGGCCCAGAACACCTAATCACACACCACTCCCCGCCCCACTAGCAAGTGAACTAGCCCCAAACATTTCTCACTATTTTTGCTGAAAGTTGTAATAATATGGATAAGACAAGTCTCTGCTTTCTTGAACATTGACTCTTGAGGACCCAAATCCAAACTATTTGCCCTGCTGCCTTCTGTCCTGATCAAGGCGGGTAGTTGGTAAGCTTCTCTGGGTATACAGTGAGGATATCAAAGACCAGGTTTACCCAGGAGAAAGGGCTCAGAGCCTCAACCACCTTGGACACTCACCTCCAGCTCTTTCTCATCAAAGTAGCGCAACCATTCCAGGGGGGCCACCTCATTGAAGCCATCCAAGAAGGCTTTGGTCTGCTCTTCCACACCTCGGGTGAAACGCCAGTCAGTCAGCAGCCTAAAACCAAAGACCGGCTGTCAGTCAGTGGAGCCCAAGACTCACTGCTCAGGCACAGCTCACTGTCTGCCTGGGTGGCAGTTGTTACAGAGGCAATGAATTAGCACAGAGTCAATTTCTGGTATACCCAGACCCAGAGGTACAACCTTTAAAGCCTCACAGTAATCAACAGATCAATGGATAAGCATAATGCGGTATATACACACAATGGAATACCATTCAGCCATAAAGAGAAATAAGGTGCTGATGCATGCCATAATATGGATGAATGTTGAAAACATCATACTGAGAGAAATAAGTCAGTCACCAAAGGATAAATATTTTAAGGTCTCACTCACATGAAGTAAGCAAATATACAGAAACCACCAAAGATTATTAGTAGTTACCAGAGGTTGGGAAGGAAGGGATAAGGGGGAGTTTTTGCATAGGGGAAACTGAGTTTATGTTAATGGTGGCGAAATGACTTGGAAAAGGATAGTGAGAATGGTTGCACAACTTGAAGAATGTAATCAATGTTAATGAATTGTACATACAGAAACTGTTGAGTTGGCATATGTTTTATTATGTATATTTTCATAATAAATTTTTTAAAATACATAAATAAATAAACCTCCCAGTAGCCTGGATATACTTGAGTCTTTGAAATCACTATCTGCACCATCTCCACACCCACCATCACGGACTGAGCTTCAGAGACACATGGAAGTGTGGAGATTAAAAGGCTGGACTAAAAGACCTGAAGGATGCGCATGAGAGAATCTGCATGCAAACATACATACGATAATGAATTTAAACACATGAGATAATGAATTTAAGCACACAGGACACAGAAATCTTTTCAGCTTAGTTAGCAAAAAGAAGATAGGGGCATCTAAGTTGTATGCCTCTTCAGAAAAATTCAACTGATGATCTTGAAGTCCGCCACGTGGGAACAATAGTTGAAACAAAGCAACCAGCAGCTAGTGACAAATCGCTGTGGGCTCTGGCTCCCCCAGCACTAGCCATCAAGTGACTGGCCGTCAACATCAAGGCAGATGCAAAAACAGGAGGTGCTTGCTACCTACCCCTGGTGAGCTATGAGCCACATGTAGGGAACTGGCTGAAGAGGGTTCCCCAGACATTAAGAGTAGGAAATCCTTTCTCTATGAACCACTACGTCTCTGCTGCCCCTTCTCACAGTGCTCCCCACACCTGCCCCCAATACTGTGCTCCCCAGCACTTGAGACTTACATGATATACTCTTCCTTGTTCTCCTCTGTGACTCGGATGCTCTCACCCCCTTCTTTCAATTCATGGGTTGTCACCTTGCCCAGGATCTCCATGTCCTGGATGAAGTACAGCTCTAGGCCACATTCTTCTAGGTTGTTTTCTCTGGGGACAAGAGAGACCAAGAGGGTCAATTTCTGTCTTAGAAAGGTCTTCCCTAAATCCTGTTCCATCACGCACTTTTTGTGCCCATGAAATACCCAAGAGCTCACAGGTGGCCTAGAATCCTGAACAATGGCACAGGACATCTTCCTGATGCAAGGAGAGAATTCCAGAGCTTCCCCACAGGGGGATCTAGAAGCTGCTCATCTACACAAGCACTTATCAAGGCTAGATAAGAGCTTAGAGAGCCACTCTGGCAGAGAAATGAAAGGCCATCAGTATCTACTACCCAACCAGAGACCTCCCTCTTCCAACTGCTGGGCATGGGAAGACACTCACTTGATCCAGATGATAGAGTTGTAGAATTCAGGATCGATGGACTCCAGGTCTTTCAGGGTTGGTCTCTTGTTGAGCATTCGCTTATAGAAAGGAAGGGTGAAGCCAGTGTCAATGAATTTTCCATGGTACAGAGCCTGAGAAGGAAGAGACATGGCAAAGAATTTTGGCCTTCCCAGGAAATCATCCAAGGCAGGCTCTTGAATGCTCTGAATCAAGCCCTGCTACTGTGACCTGCCTTCCTTCCCTGACAGGACCAGAGCATCTGGCTACTTCAGGGGCCTGTAGGGTAAGTCTGGGAAATAAGCAATACTTTTTCCTGACTTGGACCTTGAACGAACTCATCCCATCATCCAAACAAAAGGACTCATCAGAGCCCTCCTGCTCAGAAGGCCATTCTCAGCCACTGCCTGCCCAACAAGCCTCCAGGCTGCGCCCCTGGTTGAGTGGAGAGCTGCCCTGTGCTCACAGAGGACACGTATTCAGAACAGCTCCAGGTGGCAGCCCTGACTCACTGGCTCTCAGAACTGGACGCAGAGGCAGCCAAAAATAATGCAGACACCATAGACAGCGAGAGCTGGCGAGCCAGTGGTGAGTAATAGTCTAGGGTTTTACTGGTTTGTCCTATTGGCTGCCGGGTAGGGCGGGTCTCTGGACCTGGGAAGAATGTGCCCACTTCCTGAGCCCAGCACCTTGGCCAAGAACTTCCAGACGACGGGAAGAAACATATTTAGTCATGGGCTCTTGGGGCCCTCAGGTCCTCCTGAAGGGGGAGCAGGGCTGAGCCATCAGGAAGTCAGGAAGAAGCAAAGGAAAGTTAGCACTGAAGCAGTTCAAACTACCAAATATGGCAGCTGGACTGTGAAGGCACCATGGACTCACCCTTCTCCATCCTGATTCTCCACACTTACAAGGTACTCCACACTGATGCACATGACATGACCCTCCTTTCCATATGCACATGGTCTCCCTATTTCTAGGTAAATACAGATAACACAATTTCCCACTCCACCACACACCCACCTTCTGATGGATGCGTCTTATACCCTGCACCAACTGGTCTACTAGGGCTCTGTTCTAACCTAATGTTGTTTCCAAATCCCCTTCTGGAAGACCTTAGTGTCTCAATGAGACATTCCCAGACACACCCACCCATAGGCTGATGAAATACGGTGGCACTCCCCAGACAGACAGCAGGTGTGTTGTTAGTTTCACTCGGCCCCATCACCCAATGCCCTAAACAGGATACACATTTAATGGCATGTAAAGTCCTGTGAGCCAGGGACCCTTGGCGTTGCCTTGACAAGTCCTACACAAATCAAAACACAAAGCCCCTCTCAACACCCCTGGGGTGGCCCCTGACGAAACTCAGGTTTCTCCAGAAGTCTTTCTAGCCTTCTGTACTTTTACGTTAGGAGTTCTCTGAGGATAAGGTGAGCGTGAGTTTGAGAAGGTGGTTGCTTGTGGCAGCGCTGCCTGCTTGGTGCACAGGGCCTGGCTTCCTCAACTGCTGCCCTTCCTGGAGGTCTCAGAAGAAGTATGGATTCCCCTGGCACCCCTATACTTTGCCAAGGGAGAGAAAAGGAAGGAAGTGCTGGGACTGGGAGGACGCGCAGCCCTCTTACCATGGCAATGAATCTGCCAATGAAGCGGAAGTAGGTGAGGTGGTCGGGGTTGATGGAGGAGGCAGGGTTGATCTGCAGACAGTAATTGTTCTTCCCGGCATATTCAAATAAACAATACATGGGGTTGAGGACCTCGTGGGACAGGAGGAAGAACCACTCTCTGTGAGGGAAGAGAGAAAAAACAGGGATAATGGACCTCTCCTGGTATACCTGCACAGGAGCTTTGACTCTCCTCTGCCTCTGTTTCTCAGGTAGCCCCAACTGGATCAGCAGCTGGGCTAATCGGTATTAACAGGTGGTCAGTGAGCAGGGTGGAGTCAGACCCAGGGTGAACCCGAATGACAACAGCACATGATGACGATGCTCAGGGAAACCTCTGTGTGTGTCATTCCCAGGTGGTGCAGTCCAAGACTTTATATCACAATGTCCAGACCTTCTAATGGCAAAGCAGCTCCTTGTACCCCGGGCTGCCATGCACAGTTGTGTAAGCTGTGTACTGCACAAGGGCCTGACATAGAGGTATCATAGATTGGCACATTTATTACAACAATTTTTCTGCAACTGATAGTCAAGCTATCTTCTTCTGATAAAATCAGGATATCACGATCACTTTCCAACAAACAGCAATGTCCTTGAGGAAGAGTGCAAAAGTGCTAAACCTAAATTTCGCAAAGGTGCTGTATGAATAACAGCCACGCTGCTTCCTCTGTGCCTGAGTAGGCAGTACGATATGAACACACAAAACCACTTTCCTAACTCTGATCTATGATAACTCTGTACTACTCCCTGCTGCTTGTAGATGATAGACCTCTCTCCCACCAGTTATACTCCAGATGGTTACTCCCCTCGCACACCCAAGGCCCTTGCACTTGCCCTCCCGTCGCCCCAGGCCCCAGCACTGTACCCCTTCCCATACTTTCACACATGCATCTGAACCAACACCCATGCCTTAGCAGCTGTGTGCAACCACGGTACAAGCCTCATGGCTTAAGCTAAACCAGCAGGGAGACATCCCAAGGGGGCCAGTCCCTGCTGCTGGGCTGTCTGTGGCTGGGCAGACGAGGAGTCCTTCGATGCAGAGGGTGCCCCGGTATCCTGTCCGTGGTTCTACCCTGTGGTAGAACAGCATGACGTAACCTACCATAGGGTAAAACCACTGGCAGGACACAGAGAGAGAGACACACACAGAGGGCGGGAGCCACACCAGAAGCCCACCAAGCAGAGCCTGGAGAGAAGGTCACCACGGAAAAAAAGAACAATCAATCCATGTGGGCAACGCAACCAGCAGACAGAGAACCAGAGCCAGTCAACCCAACACCAAGCAAGAAGACATCCCCACACCATGAGAAGTCAGTGGGCTAATAGTCACCACCGGCCCTTCTGCCCCACCATCCAAGGCAGCATTTCTCCAGAGTCTGTTCACTCTTTCAGGTGGACTGAGGTGAGGGCAAAACAATGCTTTGGGGCTCTTTTTATAGTTCTGTTAGTGGTTTTAATTTTATTTACCCTGTACACATGACATGCAGCCTAGTATTGATCAAGGCCTTGAAATTTTCACACAGGTTATACATGTCAGGTATACGCTGAACCACTCTAGCTTCGTGTGCCTGGCTGCCTCAAGAAAAACCCAGGGTCGATTTTATGGGACAGCCATGAAGCACTGATATCCAGCCACTGCATCCTGTCCAGCTGTACTGGTTAATGAAGTATAGAGATGATTACACATTGGGTGATAAAAGAGCCTTGGAGCCCTGGGAGCACAGTGGTTAAGAGCTTGGCTGCTAACCAAAAGGTCTGCAGTTCGAATCCACCAGCCACTCCTTAGAAACCCTATGGGGCAGTTCTACTCTGTCCTATAGGGTCACTATGAGTCAGAATCCACTCGACGGCATTGGATTTGTTTTTTTTTTTTTTTCCCAAGAGCCTTTGTCCCAAGCCCCTTCCTCAGGGATCCTCAGTGCCCCCATGATCCAGTAACTAAAGGGTTAATGCCTAGCCCAGCAGGGGACCAGGGCTCTGCTCAAGCACTCATTCTGACTGTCCATACAGACTGTTAAGTATTTTGGATGCCATGCCTACTCTTGAGGGTACGGGGGCAACAGGAGCGCTTTGGAATGAACCTGAGCAAGGAGGAGCAGCTTTCTGGCCATGGGCCCCACAGATAGGAGCAGAAGGGGCACCACGACCCTCTGAGGGCACGTGAGCTCACCTGGCAATGCCTCCGTAGTCCAGGCCCTCCTCACCGCGCATGATGATATAGAGCCGGCGGCGCAGGTCGTAGGGTTTCATGTTCATGATCTGGGGAGACAGTCTCATGAGCAGCCTGCCACCCTCCCTTCCACAGCAGGCTGGGAGCAGGGGTTGGGAAGGGACAGGGGACTACAGGGTCTCCAGCAGACACCAGTCACCAAGGCCCAGGACTTGGAAACTCTACAGTGTGAGTTTAACAGGTCACGTGACAGAAAATGGGGTAGTGGAAGGAGGGCTTTTTATTTCTCTCTCACCTGTTGGAAAGAATCCTCAAAAAGAGTCTGCCTGGAAACGCTGATCTTCACATGGCTGGGTAGAGCATTTGACTGAAAAGAAAAGAAAAAAAAAACTCAAAGCAGGGCCTCAAGTGGTAATACTCAATCTAGACTACTGTCTGTATAAAGTGCATCGCCACAGTCTACAGAGGGAAAGCTTAGTCCCCCAGAAACAGAAGCTAACTTCCTTGAGCCCTGTCTTCTATTAAAATAGACTGAGACGTCCTCAGACAAGAGCTCAGGGTCAGATTAGTGACTTGCCTTCACCTAAGCCTCAGACACCCCAGTTCCTGCTGCGGGGCTGCCAAATCATGCTGAAATCACTCAATAACTCTACCTGCCTCAGGAGGTCCCAGAACAAGAACTCACATGGCAGAGAAAGCGGAACTGGTGATACTTCCACCGAAAACTTCGGTCATAGGCGCCTGGGGAACCTTGCTTCGTCCTGGGAAGAGCAAAAATGTTCTGGAATCCATGTGATTTCTCAAAAACTAGTGATTTATTTTTGTTAGCCCTAAGGAAAGCTGATGCTGTGTTAACGTAAAGACGAGTAAAATAAGGCTTCAAAAAGAGGAAGTGATTGCCATTAAGACCCTCTGCAGATTTGAAGACTAGAAATTTGAAAGCTAGAAATAAATCCAGACCTCTTGCTTTTAGAGAAATACCACTGGTATTACTCTGAACAAACAGGGTCGCCTCTTCCTCCACAACCCCATTACTGTGACCTCAAATTTGGCCACGAGAGGGTGGTAAAAAGCTGTACACGCCACACACACACACACACACACACACACACACATGCACGCACGCACGCGTGAAGCCTGCCTCCTTGAGCCCACTGGCAGAATTAGCCGTGCTGATAGATATCAAGGAAACCCTGATGGCGTAGTGGTTAAGTGCCCCAGCTGCTAACCAAAGAGTCAGCAGTTTGAATCTGCCAGGCACTCCTTGGAAACTCTATGGGGCAGTTCTACTCTGTCCTATAGGGTCATTATGAGTCAGAATCGACTTGACGACACTGGTTAATTGACATCAACGTCGTCCATGGAAAGTCCTTACCCAGATTCAAACCCCGGGCGAGGATCCTTAAAGGTGGTGGTGCGAGTATTGTGGTCCACAAAATATCGTACCCCCTCACTGGTGTATTTCATCTCCCACCCTGGGGGCAGAGCTGGCTCCTGGATCATCCTGGAAACACAGGAAGAGATGTGTTAAGGATGGAGAGGTGAGGTCCTCAGTACCCTGCACACTTTCTGCTTTCGCCCATGCTCTGCAGGGCCCATGTACCTGGCATGACTCAAGTCGTGAGGACATTTCTGCAGCAGAGAGGTCTCTTATGATCCCAAGGCCAAAGAACCAGCCCTAGTAGATGGCACTGGCCTGCATGGCCATCAGCAGTGCTGAGACACCAAGTGTCCCAGACTACTTCTCAAGGGTAACAGGGCCCTCAACCTTTTTGGGATCAAATGATGGGCAGCCTGAACAATTAGTACAGAGGCTAGCAGGCCACCCTTCATCCACCAGGGACGTCAATTTAAGGAGAACTTTCAAGCTCTCCTTAGGCCCATACTACATTGTGAGGATCTCGGGGCACTTGTGCGTGCATGAAGACCCCGAAACATGGGCCCCGTAAGATAAACGCAGTCTAAGGCCACTCCTGGCCCTCCCCGCAGCCCAAGTCCTCACCCCTGAGTCCGAGGGTCCTCCCACTGGGTAGTGCGGGTGTTATGGTTCACGTAATACACCCGTCCATTGTCCTGCCTCTTCTCTGCCAGGGGAGGAGAAAGAAAAGAGAACAATCAGACTGAACCATCTGCAGCACGTGTCTTTTTCCCTCCAGCTTCCACCTCCTGGGTGCTGGGTCTGAATTTCTGCTTCTGACCCAATCTGTTAGAGAAGTTTGACCAGTAAAAGGCTGACTCACTCACATCTGTCACCGGGAAAAAGAACAAAGAGAATCTTTCCCTGTTGGGGGTGGGAGTGGGGTTGGTATATGAATTTTCAACTCAAGAACAAGTATTGTCTTTGGTTGCTTTGTTGGTTGGAGGGAGGGGGTGGTGTGGCAACACAGAGGGGGAGCAGCCAGGCTGAAACCAGGGAAGTAATTGTATCCAGCTGTGTGCAAACTGGAAGCACAGCCAGCCTCCCTCTGTCCCAGCCCCCACTCCCATTACCCCCCCACCCCAGGCTGTCATGGCTCATCTCAGGACCTGCCACCACTCCATCCACTAGATACAGCACACCCAGGTGCCTCTGTCCCATAAAGCAGGGTCATTAGGCTTTACAGCTCTCTGATCAGTACTCTGGACCACAGGGCCCATGCGCCTTCCCTGTTACCTCTTTTCTCCTGCTTGAAGGCTAAGTTTTGTTCCAAAACTCTCACAACCCAGTGAAACCTCTATGTGGCACATGTGCAAATAAATTACTGGGGCTGTGGACACAGACAGTGCCCATCTTGTTCTTACACCTAAGTGTGTGCTTAGGAGACAGGGCACACTCTTTGTCTCTTCTGGACACTCCTTATTCTCGTGCCCTTTGCTGGGTCACTGACAATGGCTCGGGGGTTAAGAGAGGGAGTCTGGGCTCCAGGTACAGACCTAACTCTAGCTGCTGATTCTGTACCTTGAAAAGAGTTAGAAAGGGCAGCCTGTCTCCTCCAGGTGGATGGGAGGCAAAACTAGAGGCGGGGCCCTGAACTCAAGGGGGGGTCCCCTCTCCCAGAAGTTCCTGAGCCTTCAAATTTGTTTATAACCTGAGAACAAACAATGCTAATGGCCCACCCTCTTCTATGAAGACAGGGTGAAATTAAATAAAGAAGAGTAATCCGTTCCAGAAGCTACAGGGAAGCCAGAGTTGAAAAAAGAGAACTGGGGAGACCAACCCCTTCCCCCTCAAGAATTAGGCATGTTCCAGGTATCAACCCACGGTCCTGGCTTCTCTCCAACTCCCTATTTTACCTGGTAGCCATTATTTGACCGAAATTCTTAAAACACAGACAAATGGAAAAGAGGTGCCTGGGAACTGTTATAGAGCTATGACCACCTCAAAATTGGCATGTGACTGTCCCGCATGTGACTGTCCCATAGAAGGAAAGCTTTCCAAGAGGTTTCTGAGGGCAGGCGGGGCTGCTCCCAGCCCAGAAGCTAGTGCTTTGAACTAGATCCTCCAAGTCGCTCTGCCAAGGGCCAAGGCCAAAGCTAACCACCAGGCTGGGGGGTCTGTCTAGCCGATCTGAGGCCTGCACCCTCATTTCTGGCACTGCCTCCTGCATGAGTGCCTCTGGCGGCTCAGTGGAACTACTCAGCTGCATACAATTTCATAGTTTGGGAGCAGGGAACATCCTTAAATGAGCAGCCAGCACAACCTCATTTTAGGAGGAAACAGACCTGAGGGGATTCCATCCCATGCCGAGGGTCACGGCTGCTGAGAAGCAGATGTGGATCTAAACTGGTGTCTCTGACTCCCAGGCCAGTCATGAGGAGAACACCATGGACTTTCTTCAAAGAGCAGAGAGAGACCCAGGAACTAAGAGCAGGAGGAATACCAGTCGACTCTGAGAGCAGGCTCACGGTAAATGTCATTCATATTTGGTGTTGCTACTGTTTCTGTTCATTCTTAACCATCCCTGGGGAAGGGTCACAGCACCAGGCAAGTCAACATAAAGCCCAAAAGGATTTGTGATTAAAAATGTTCTCTGGCCCTCGGCCAGCATGCTCTTCTCCCAGTTTTCTGCCATTCCAGTCTTATGTGTTTTCAAATCTCTACAACGGTTATTATTTGGTGACCATCATTTAGCAGAAGTGGTACAGAAATAAACTCTTGTCTGGGCTACACCACCTGCCTCTACAGAGCCAGAAACAAACTCAGGGTCCCTGGCTCTAGGTCATACTGTCTACTGGCATCGCAAATTCTTGTTTAATCGGATGAGTTTTTCCCTACCTAGGGAGGCATCCTAAGTGTTTAACAGTCTCACATTTGATTTCCTGCCAGTATTTGAGATACCAATTTCATCAGTTCAGGGAGACGGATGGGTCATCTGTGTGCATAAGGGATTTCCTAGCTGAAAATCAAGAAATGTGTGGAACCTTCATTAGCTGATATCTTCCACAAGACAGACTAAAAGGCACCCATTTAGAGCTCTGGAATCAGGGGTAATTCACTAAGTGATACCCTGTAGGTCCAAGGGACTTGATGCAACCTCTTAAATTACTACCAGGGAGTAGTTGTTTCTACACTGAGAGGATCCAGCCCAAGAGCGAGATGCTTTTCCAGGCTGATGCTTATTCTATCATTGTCAGCTCCCTAAGTGCACATTTCTCCATCCTTGTTGGCGAGTGCATCTCCTTCCAATTTAATACCATCTGTGAACACCTCCAAACCAGTATTTACTGTGTTCTACTGACCTAACAAATAAATTACCCCCAGCACATGCTGATTACTGCAAAAACTGCCCTCTGCCATCTTCAGCTCTGAGGGACTTTTGCAGTATTGCCCAAAGCCCTGCCCCAGCTCAGAGAGCTGCAGAAGGTGCTGAGTCTTGCCATCTCTAATGACGCCTGTTTGCATGGCCACTCCTTCCTAGAATAGCCAGAAAGTCCACAATCTCTTCCAAGCCCTGCATGTTCATCCCCCAACTCACTTACTAACAAATCCCAGGAAAACTGGGAATAAGCAAGAGGCAGTTACCAATGGCAAGGAGAAGAATCCAGTGAACCAACAGTATGACATTATTAACCAGAAATGATGCACTTTCATAGAGTTACCACCCAGCGCTCTCAAATCTCTTATCTGCTTCCCTTTGGCCTCTTTCACAGCTGTGTCACAAGTAAAGAGGTGGCTTCCATTAGTCAAAATTGGGCTGAAGTCTCCCACCATCTCAGCTGCAAAGAAAGGTTTGTTAAGGAGGCTCCTTCCACTCTGACAGTCACAGGCCTGAAACAAATCCATTTGGGAATCAGAGAGTTAAAATGGCTTAGTCGGTGTTAGGATGGTTCCATGAGTAGACACTTTGAAACTCAGGCCCTGGACCCAACAGTCCCACCGCTGCTCTGGGACTTCTTTCGTAGGGTCACATTCCTTTAGCTTTGGCAGGTGAATGTTACAAGGCACCAAACCAAACCAAACCCAGTGCCGTTGAGTCGATTCCGACTCATAGTGACCCTATAAGATAGAGTAGAACTGCCCCATAGAGTTTCCAAGGAGCACCTGGCGGATTTGAACTGCCGACTCTTTGGTTAGCAGCTGTAGCACTTAACCACTACGCCACCAAGGTTTCCTTACAAGGCACAGGACAGCTCAATCCCTTTCCTAACCTTCCAGCTCCATCGCCTGTAGTTGCTCTGGCTGGCCATCACCAGAGAATGTGCCGGAGAGTAGCCAAGTAGGGGACCAAGGGCTAGGAGTGAGGAAGGTACACAGGAGAAGAGGGCAGAGAGTCACAGAGCACCGGCCGAGGGAAGGCTGAGGGCGCAGAAGTAGAACAGTACTTACCCCAGCCAGGAGGGAGGGGGCCCAGTGGATCATGGTCGGTCGAAGCACTCGAAGACTAAACACAAGAAACACAGTAGAACACAAATTTAAAAAAAAAAAAAAAGCCACCGGTTAAAAATAAATTGATAAATAGAACTAAAAACGCCAACAACTCATTTCCACATTTTAGCACTTTGTAGAGGACACAGTAGGCCTTAGGTGGCATCTGCTACTCTCAAAATCTTGAAGAAAAAGAAAAACCAAAAAAGGACCCTGCACACCGAGGGCCCAGCTAGGATTTGGAGAGGGTGGAGTGAGGGGGAGGAAGAGGTGCGCAGATGAAGGTGGGCCAGGGCTGCGGAGGCAGGGAGCTGGCGAGCAATAGCCAGAGGGCTCAAGAGCAAGGCTTCCTCAGCCGTGCCTCTGCACAGCTCCTGCTCGCGGCGGCCAAGGCGACTGAAATCACCACCACCTCCAACTTTCTCCAAGAACCACACACGGGAGGGGAAAAAATATCGCAGGCCTTTCCAATGAAATCATTCCCACAAGCCCTGCCCACGCCCAGAGCTTCCTGGCTGGGGCCTGGCCTTCCTCCACCTCCGCGTCCAGCCTCCACCTCCCTTCTTGGTAAGTTGGGAGAGGGAGAGAGCAGGGGTGTGCAGCATCAACCCAGACTGAGGGGACATTCATGCCCCTCGCCCACGGGCCTCTCCCCCAAGCCCCTCACCTCCCCCAGGAATGTTTTCCTTCCCCTCACAAAGCACCTTTCTTCTCCCCCTGCCTGAACCTGAAGCTGCTCAGTGTTCTGTGTTTGCGTTACTGGAAGGCTGGAGAGGTGGCTGGGGGCCGGCTAGCAAGAGAGAAGGGGAGACAGGAGAAAAGAAGGGGGAGCTGACTCCAGGACTTCAGGGTCACTGTTTACATTAGAACACCCCCCACCCTGCCTAATTCTGCTGTGAGGTCCCCAGGGGAAGGCTGCCATGGACCAAGAGCTCTCATATCCTGTGGGGAAGGGGGTGCTGTCAAAAACTTCTCCTGGTTAAATAAAACAAGTATTGTTCCACTCTTTCGTTCTCCTTTTCTGAAGCAGTTTTATTTCACTTACTAAAATTTAATCGTCATATTAGGGGATCAGGTTCTAAATGCAGACTTCAGGCTGCCTGGCTGGCCCTGTCTGGGGACGACGGAGCCACACATGGGCAGAAGGATGAATGAAGCTCAGTCTGGGCTTGAGAAAACATTGGGAGAACTCAACTGCCAATGAACCCCCTTTCACACCCTCCCTCCACCCCCAGCTGAAAGGACAGAGAAACTTTCTTTCCAAGGTGGCAATACAGGCTCCTCTTCCAAACAAGTTCCAACAAAGACATTTAAGTTTTGAAACCATAGGTTCCTTGATGGGACAGAGCCCCCTTTCAGCAAAGGACCTCCTACCCATGCAGAAGCAAACTGCCTGAAGGTGGGGAAAGCTGGGCTTGTCCTTGGCTAAGGGCACATTATCACCAACCTCTAGGACATGCTTCAAATCTTATGCCACAATTCAGATTTGACTGATCATGACTGAACAAAATCTCCCAAATTCACAGGGGTGGTTTTGGGGGCGAGGGATTCCATAAAGTCTAAGTTCCTCCAACTTTGTCTTGTAGTCAGTACATAAGAACAGTGACTATAAAAACATTTGGCAACAGAAGGAAGGTAACTACAGATGTGCAAACATATATATTTCAGATAATGAAACCAAATAAAATGCAGTTAGTTTAAGTACCGAGAGATAGCAGTGCCCTGGCAAAAGGGAAGAACTACAGAAAAAGTCATTTTAAGGCACTAGAAGAAGTAGCATTTGGTGCAAAGTTGTGTGATACTTCAGACCTTTCTTTGGAATGAGTAGATAACCTCCCAGCATAAAGAGCTCAGGGGCTCTGAAGGCAAATCGGCACCAAAGGGGCTTCAGTGGGCTTACAGTCATCTTTTGCTTAAGTTTACAAATGGACAGATCAAGAGGTCTTTCTTGACAGCCTCCATGGCCAGCATTGAACTGGGAACTAAAAAATATTATCAGGGTTTTCTTAATCCTTGCCTTTTTTTTTTTTTTTTAATACCCCAAACTCCATACAATGTCGCCTATCTCTGATGAAAGTAGACCTGATAGCGGAACAGTTTAAGTGCTCAGTTGCTAGCCAAAGGTTGGCAGTTTGAACCCACCTAGCAGCTCCTCAGGAGAAAGACCTGGCAGTCTGCTCCCATAAAGATTACAGCCAAGAAAACCCTACTGGGCGGTTCTACTCTGTCACATGGGGTCACTATGAGTTAAGCAACTCGACAGCACCCAACAACAACATCTTTCACTTTAGTGGTTTTTTTAAAAAAAAATTTCCTTGGTATCCTCCCATTCTCACCCTAACAGATCCCTGCCCGACAAACCTGTAAGAAGGAGAGAAAAGAGGAGCCAGATAGGCAAGGGAGAGAGATATCAATAAACACAAGCCACATGTGAAATCTGAATCAATGAAAGCTGGCAATCACAGTGATTTCACTTCTTTTAGAGTCAAAGCAAAACACTTGAGTGTATATTAAGTATTTCTTCTCGAATGTACACAATACAGTTTGAAAAATAAAAAAAAAGAGAGCCAGAAGGAAGGATGTGAACAGAAGCCAAGGAGAAACAAAAAATAAGACCTATACACATCATGGCCAGAAAAACCAAAACTCGAAAACCTCACACCTCTAATGAAACAACGAATTGCCCCTTCTTCTCTTCTACCTCTCTCTTCTAAAAAGAGAGATCTCAAAGTATTACATGGAGTACAGCTGGAAAAGCACCGAGGAAGAGGGGTTGGGGGAGATGGCAGTCAGAAGAGAGATCCTAGGATGTGGAGGGGCTCTGAGAGACAAGACAGTTTCCTTGGAACTGAGACGAACACTGTTGAACAGTTTTCCCCGGTAACAGGCCCCGGCTTGAGAGATACGGGGTACAGGCCAAGAGCCAGAGAGCTCATGTGAGTTCAAGTCCCTTGGGGACCAAGCACAAAGTTCCAGTAATATTTTAAGATACAAACTCAGAAATAAAGAATGTCTAGCAAATACAGCCGAGGGCAAGAAAGGCTCTGGGAAGGGCATAAAGGTTACAGTGTGGAAGGCAGGCTCATTTTTTTCAGGATGAGTCAGTGGACGCAGAACAAAACCCAGGTGGCTTGAGAATTCACTCCAAGGTGCTCTCTGCAGAGTAAAAGACAAGTTGTCTGTTTCTGAATAGTGTAATTTGGATTCTACAAATTAGGGGCCCCACAGTGATTTGCTTCAGTGGTAGACACTGGCTACCTTCTTTAGTTATTAGGGGAGAAAGAAAGGAATAGTCAAGGAAGAGGTGACACAGAAATAGCTGTGCGATGGGTCCTGTTACAACAGCACAAAGCCCTCAACTGGGCACCCTCAAGGGACCACAGCAGGAACACGAAACAGAGGGAAAAGTAAAACTGCTAAGGTGAAACAAAACAAAAATGAGCATGATGATCACAGGCAACAAAAGCATAATAGGGAGCTAGGAAAACATGTCAGAAATAAGGCTAACAATAATTTCGAGAAATTGAGACGGTGTGTGTTGAGGCAGACATCAGAAAGGAATTGTGGGAGAGAGTGCAATCTGGGATTCCCTTGATTTCCATTTTGAACTGTATTTCGTGTTCTCTGCAGGGCACCAAAGAAGAACAAGGTCTCAGTCAAGCCCAAAAAGAGGAGGAGGGGAAGTCGCTACCATAGTATCAGCTCTTAAGTCTTTCGAGTCAAAGCCTGGGCCAAAGCCAAACCCCAAAATAACTATATGAAAGCAACCCTTCTTACTTGTAACCAGGACATGGCACCACAGCAAACAAGAGGAGAAAACCAAATTCAAGGGGGGAGGAAAAACCAACAGAGAGACATTGAGAACAGACCAAAATAAGATTCCTACCACATTTTTTCAATATGAGTCTTGTTTCACGGAGAAAAGGTAACCCTCACCTCCACCCAGAGCCCTCTTAAATCCCCAACTGAACTGAGGGAACCATCTTAAGAGTACTCAGAAAGAAATTTGTTTAGCGTTTAATTTTCACTTATAGGGACCCTCAGAGTCAATGTTCTACCTCTGCAGGCCAAGAATGATGTTGATAAAATGACAGTGGCAGGCGAGAGGAATGAATGCTCCAAAAAAGACCAAGCAGATGTAAGTTCAAAAATCCCACAATCTTCTGTTTTCCACACCAAATATTCCAGTCAACCTACAGAAACTACCTGGAGCATGGTGGGGAAGGAAAAAAATTCCATTTAGTGGCTTTATTTATTTATTTTAATTACAGAAGTTGATTAAGCAGGGAGACAAAGCCACGTGAAACGCCTAAAATATGTCTTTGCCTCTATGTCAAAGGACAGATCAAGGAAGAAAGATGCCCCAGACCTTCCCAGTTTTACAACCACAACCATCCAAGAAAATGGCAGACCAAGACTTTGGGGCCCAGCTCAAGAGGAGCCATCTCTGAAATGCACAGAATGATCAGATTCCATCCACTTTTGAAATATGCCAGAAAAGAATGCCAGGCACATGTGACAGGAGTTGTGGGGTGGGAAGCTTGGCAAAACTTGCACAGCTCTGCCCTGGGTAAGACCACCAGAGCCTGGGTTGTAGACAGGCTTTATAGTTGACTTTTCTGCTCACTCATACCCAGGAACAAGCAATAAGCCCCCACAGACAAAAAAAGGACGAGCTAGCCATATGAGACGCTAAAACGCCTTGTGGCTTCTAGTGTAACTCCTGCTTTGGGTAGGAAATGAAGAGCTGCAGATGAAGGTAAAACCAACAACAAATGTTACTTAATTAAATGGAATTAAAGATTTTCTGGATATCTAACTAGGGTCAGAGCCAATTTAGAAATGTGTTGTGGGGTGAAAGTTCATTTCAAATAGAAAGGATGTTATACGTACATGATTAAAATTCATAGTCCAGCTCAAAAAATTTCCAATTGGAAATACACTGCATCCCGTGCTAGTTATGCTGCAGAGGCCAACTTTCTAGGTTAAGGTATGCTGAGAAAATAAAATCAGAGTTCCAACTGGGAATCCCACCTCTCTCTGCCAGAGGCTGCGCTGGGCTCCCCCCAGCTCCAGGTCACCAGTGGAGGCTCTAGTGGGATGGGAGGGCTCCTAAAGTGACACAGTATGGGAGACCATTAGACAGTTAACTTGGGACCAGAGCATCCTGGATTCTGAACTAGGAAATGTAAATGCTATTCTGTAAGTAATGACCACAGAGGTTTTGAGCCAGTAAAGTGATGTGATGACAGTGATATTTGCAGATAACTCTGGCAAGCAGAGAAAATAATTCAGAGGTTGCCCTAACAATCCAGATGGGAAGAAGAAAAGGAAAACTAACTACAAGGTAGAAGGCTGATGTAGACCAGGGCTTGGCAACCTTTTTCTGAAAAGGGCAAGATAGGAAATATTTTAGGCTTTGTGGGCCATTTGGTCTATTTCGACTACTCAATTCTGCTGTTACAGTGCAAAAGCAGTCACAGACAATATATAAATGACTGGGTGTGGTATGGATGTGTTCCAATAAAACTTTATTTATACAACCAGGTAGTAAGCCAGTTTGGCTCACAGGTCATAGTTTAGACCCCTGATCTAAATGAACTTTAAGGTCCCTTCCCTCATTGAAAATCTGTCGGATAATGAAGATCAGAAGAAAGATGGTAGCAATGGAAAGAGAAGGATTTGGGTGACTGCTTTAATCAGGAAAGGTTTGGTATGGAAGAATTCAAAGCTGACCTGGAGGTTTCAGTTCAGGGTAAATAGACTTGAATGGAGGGGCCAGAAGAGAAAGCCAGTTTTCAAAGGAAGATGGTGAATTCCATTTCAGACATGTTGACTCCTTAAACATAGGGTCTGAACATTGAGTTACTAAGTTAGAAACAGTGGAATTTGAGGAATTTCACTGTGATGGGTAAAATTTCCAGGTCAGAACACCTTTTTGTCTGCTTCCCAAGCAGGTCAGTGGAGAACGTGGGAGGCTGCACATTCAAAAGGACTGGGAGGTTCTCCTGCCCTCTCACCTGGTAGAGGAATCTTTGGCTGAAGTGCTGCATGGCCCCCTGGAGCTGATTCCGCTGTGACTGCCACTGCTCGTAGTTCCGCACATACTCCGCTGTAGGGCGCTGCCAGGTGGTGGTCCGAGTGTTGTGGTCCACATAATAAAACCTGCCTCGGGGATCCGTACGTTTTTCCCAGCTGGAAACATTAAACTCAAAATTAATACAGTGACCAGCTCCCCCCCCCCCCCACCCCCGCCTCCCCGCAAACTCCAGAGAAGGCTCAAGATGGCAGGCAATGAGGGACTGAGGGAGAATGAAGTTTGGTGTCTGGCACAGCAGCTTGGCTGCTCCAGGGAGGCACAGCCACACAGGCCTCAATCATGGAGGCTTCTGAGTTTATATGATTGTAGCAGACATTTTTGGTTGCTTCACAACAACCAATCCCTCCTAGCTCCTGATTCCATTTAGAGGTGGGTTTGGTTTTTTGGTTTGGTGGTTCTGGGGAAGGTGGCTCTACCCCCACCCCCAGAGATGAACTGTTGATTAGACCAGGAGTGGGCATATGACCTATGCTGGGATAATCAGAGAATCTCAGGACTTTTGCTGAGAACTCTGGGAAAAACAGCCTCTCTTCCTTGCTGGATATGGCTGAGAACGCATGCAGTCCTCAGAGCCACTGGCTGCCATCTTGGACCAAACACAATATTAAATTAACCTAGTGGATAACAGCAGAAAAATGGAAAGAAGTTGGCCCCTTAGTGATCTTGTTGAGTCAAACTTCACTTGAAACGAGGATCTATATCTACAGTTTTCAGTTAAATGAGCCAGTAACTTCCCTTCATTATTTAAGCCAATCTAGATGCAGTTTTTTGTTACCTACAACTAAAACTACCCTGATATAAAGCGTCAATGAAAACATCTTGCGTGGTTATGAGAAGAATTGGTCCAAAAAACAGCAGGACTGATGGTGAAGCAATCTCTTCCAAGTTGGTCCTAAAATACCCATGGCCAAGACAGGGCTAGGACAGGAGGTAAAAATTCTCAGCTGCGCTTGGTGGGTATAACTTGATTTCCACACACACAGGGAAGAAGTAATCAAAAGAAAGTAAGAAAAGGAACTTTCTGGGGTGATGGAAATGTTCCACATATTGATAGCATGTGGGTCACATGAGCATATGCACTGGTCAAACCTTAGCAAACTATACATGAGATCTGTGCATCTCACCTCAATTAAAAAAATAAAATAGAAAAGTTGAACCTATCCAAGCCTCCACATCTAACTACCAGTTTACAGGAAAGACAAGGGATAGGGGAACATGTCAGACACTACCACAGGTCACAATTAGCCACATCCAGAATATGAAGAATTCTATAAGACAAATATATAGGTTCTTCAACAAATAAATGGTCTGAAAGAAATAAGGACAGGAAGAGGAATTTATAGATTAAGAGAGACTTAGAGACTTATTAGTTAAAAGCAATGTGTCAATCTTGGGTTTGGATCCAAATCAAACAAAGTATAAAAACATGTTAAAGATAATTGGCAAAAACAGAACACCAACTGGGTACAATATGACCATAAGTAAATATTGTTATTTCTGTTGGGTAGGATGATGGTATTGCGGTTTAGCCTTTAAAAAAAAAAACAACCCTTCATCCATTAGACATCTGTTAAAGACATATATGATGTACTTATGGGTCAAAGGATAATGATGTCTGAGATCTGCTTTAAAATACACCAGCTTCTCCACTCAAAAGGTGGAGGGCCGATGAAACAAAATGTTATTAATTGTTAAAACCAGACGAAGGTTACCAGGGGTCCATTGTACTGTTCTCTCAACTTTGGTGTATGCTTGAAATTTTCCGTTTTAAGTCTGAGAGTGAGAGAAAGCAAGAAAAAGATATAACTGAAGAAAACAGAATTAATGCAGTGCAAAAGGAATCTAATAGGAATTATATCGTATGATTCCAAAGTGTAAGAGAATTTTTGTTCCCTAGCTATGTCACTCCGAAGACTAAGGTGCACCTGACCCAAGCCATGGTATTTTCAATCCCATCATATGCGTGTGAAAGCTGCACAATGAATAAGGAAGACCGAAGAAGAGTTGAGGATTTTGAATTGTGGTGTTGGCAAAGAATATTGAATATACCATGGACTGCCAAAAGAATGAACAAATCTGTCTTAGAAGGCAGCCAGAATGCTCCTTAGAGGCAAGGATGGCGAAACTGCGTCTTACATACTTTGGACATGTTGTCCGGAGGGATCAGTCTCTGGAGAAGGACATCATGCTTGGCAGAGTACAGGGTCAGCAGAAAAGAGGAAGACCCTCTACGAGGTGGATTGACACAGTGGCTGCAACATGAGCTCAAGCATAACAACGACGGTAAGGATGGCGCAGGACAGGGCAGTGCTTCATTCTGTTGTGCATAGGGTCGCTATGAGTCGGAACTGACTCTATGGCACCTCACAACAACAACAATAACAACAGCTATGTTCTCATTTTGTCTCTTCTGAATTCTTACATTACTTGGCTATTGTGCCTCAATCTGGTACCTTCTTCTATTTTCTGGTAGCCTCCAAATGACTTTTTAGCCACCTCTTCAATGACCCTTTTCAACTCGTCACCTCCCTAAAGTGGCTTCTCCTCAACCAGTTCCCATTCCCATGGTCACCTCGCAGATTTAGTCTGGATTTGGCTTTAGACTGCCTTACCTTCATGATCTACTGTCATATAGGATTCAACTAAATGTCACAGCTCTCTCCCCAAACCTGAGTCTTTTCTTCCCAGGCTACCTCATGTCAGTCACCCTCTCAGAATAAAACTGTACCATGTTTCCTGACTCAAATTCCTTTCCCAATGACATCAGTAAGTCACCCAGCCTGGGTGCTTTCTTTTTTATGGTCTCCTTATTCTTGCCCTTCCATTTCTACATCTACATCTGTTATCACCTAATGCCTGAACTACTGCAATAGTCTATGAACTAATCTCCCCATTCCAGCCCAGCCTATAAAGACTGTAACCATACTAAATTGACCTCTTATGTGATGCTCCTGATCAAAAGCTTCAACTGGCTCCCCACTGCCCTTGAGTCAAAATCTTTTAGGACTTAACAACAATCTAGCATCTTCCCACTTTTCCCATTACTACTCTAAACTAGTGATTTGTTTACTTATTTTTATCAAATAAATCATGTATATATAGTTTAAAAAGTTAACTAGTATTGCAGGCCTTATCTTGAAAATCAGTGGTCTCCTGACCTACCTCTCCCCACTGCTGATTCTTGCTCCCTAAAGGTAACCACTTTTAACCCTCAGCTGCTGCTTCCAATATTTATACCCATATTTCCAGACAACATGTTCATTCTATTATTTCTTGATTTTTGCCATCTTATATTATTATGGACTTTCCACTACCAAAGATGAGGATGTAATTTTCATATTCACCCCAACACAAATGCTGCCCTCTCCTCATTCTTCTAATACAGAAAATTATCATTTTTAATAAATCAATATTCAGTTTGTATTATGACTATGTAGATAGTATTCACAGCTGAGCCATACAGGATAATGTAAATACATTTCCTTTCTTACATAACATTTTTGCTTTTTTTCTTTCCCTGAAATAAGACTTCCTTGTTTTGTCTGCTTGGTTTTCAAGAACTTACCATTTCACTCCCAGACTCTGATAGGATAGGTGGCCTCTGAGTGTCATTTATGTCTTGGCAACATCTCTCCTTTTCATCTTTCATCTAATGTGGACAGTTGTCTCCCAGGCCTGTCCATATTATTGTCCTGAGTCATCTTCCTCTTGTGAACTCCCTTGGCCCCTCTCCCGGGTTAAGCCCTCCATATCCTGCATTCCATATCATCCTCTTTCTTGGTTTCCTCCTGTCTGGTAGAATACATTATCCGGTAACTTCTGGAGAAGGATGTATCCAAGCTGAATTGGAAACCATGCATGTCTGAAAATGCTTTTCTTTCTACCCCTCATACTTGAGTATTAAAATGACGAAAATTCAAAATCTAGGTGGGAAAAAATTTCTGTCAGAATTTTGAAGGCTTTGTTCCATAGTTGCTATTGAGAAGAAGAACAGCATTCTGATTCCTGATCCTGTATATGTACCCTGTTTTTTCCCTTCTAGAAGCTTTTGAGATATTCCCTTGGCATTCTGAAATCCCATTAGGATGTGCCTTGGGGTGGGTCTTTTTTCATTCACTGGGCTGCGCACTTATGGGGCACTTTCTAATCTAGATATTATATCCTTTAGGTATGGAAATTTTCTTTTATTATTTGATTTTCCTATCCTCCATTTCTCTGTTCTCCCTTTCTAGAACTACGATTCAGATGTTGGATCTCCTGGCCCAACCTTCTAATTTTCTCATCTCCAACTTTATCTTTCAACCCTTGTATTAATTTTTTCTTTCTGCTGTTTATTACATATATAATTTCTAAAAGCTCTGTATGTTTTCTGCCTGGTCCTTTTTATGGTCTCCTGTTCTTGTTGCACAGGTACTATATTTTCTCCAAAATCATTGAGGATATTAATTATAGTTTTGTTTTACTTTTTGAAATTTTTTCAGCTCCCTATATAATTTTTGCCAAGGTCCTTTTTTCTGTCTGCTGATCCTTGGCTGTTCATTCCCATTTTAAAGGGAGCCACTAAGAGTGGGAGGAGGAAATGGGGAGGTATTGCTTAAGGGGTACTGACTTCCTGTCAAAGGCGATGAAACAATTTGGAAACAGTGGTGATGATTGCACAATGGAATTAAATGGAACTAAATTTGCTGAATCATACATGTAAAAATAGCTTTGTTTTTGGCAAATGTTTTGTTATATATATTTAATCACGATAAAATAAAAATAAAGAATTAAAGGGGAAAAGTAAGCCACAAACTGCTGACTGGAAGCTCTGTGCACTGAGGTGGGGCTAGCTGCCTAGTAGGCTTCACTGCAGGGTGCTCAGGCAGAGGCCCCACTGTTCCACTAGAAGATTTTCAAATAAACCTGCAGCTCTTTTCCCTTAGACTGGGCACTTTTCCCAGCAAAAAACCCGCCAGTCTTTAGCCTGGGGATGGAACCCCACTGAACCCTATTTTTTTAGTTCACCCCTGCCTTTAGCTACTACAGCTACTACTATCCACAATTAAACTTTGATTAACATCTCCCATATGCTTCTTCTCCTCTTCCATTCCTTTATCATTGAGGGTTTACACTTTTTTATATACCTTATTGCCATTTTAAGAGTTTTGAGGAATGAATGAAAATAAACACATGTTCAGTCCACTTGCTTAACTAGTAGTCGCCTGTACTGATGAATTTCACAGTTCTAAGCAGCATAATCCCACCCGTTACTCCAGATGAACTTTTACTCGGTCACAGTACAGTATACAAAAGCAGAGCAGTGTTTGGAGGCCGAGTCGGCCCTTTCGCCCTCTTTGGTTCCAGCAGGCATCTCTACCAAACTGTAGGCTGGACATATTGGAAAATTTTTGTTTTACACGAACCGTCCACTCCAGCAAAACTGCTCCATGCACTGGCCCCTAAACATATCTTTTACATTCCCACACGCACAATGGGGCCTCCACTGTTCCGCTACCTGGAACTCCCTCCTCATATGTAAGTCCAGCCTTTCCTGCAAGACGAGTTTGATTTACTTCCTTCTGTGAGGATTTCCGCAAGCCCGTTGCTCTACAGTCATTGCTCTCCCTGCTCACTTCTACTCTGAACACCACCTCAGATTCGCTGAGGAACAAACTGCTGCATTCATTCTTAGTTACCAGGTCCTGGATAAAATCAAGGAACCTCCTACGGGTTTCCCATGGGTTTGACGTAAGAGGATGCCCTTGATAAAATGAATCCTTTGGCTCAATCTCACTCCTTGGTGACTGGGGTCTGCTGAATAATGGCTCCATCTGTAGTTTCAGAATTGCTCTCACCATTGTAATAGTTCCCTCAGGTGGAACTTTTCCCATTAATTAGCCATGAATGCTTAAGCTTTCAATCATCCTATTCTCTCTGGGTTCCCAACCATTACAAAGCAGAAGTAAAAGTCAGGGGCTCAAAGCTCTTTGCTTAAAACTCAAGAAGAATTAATAGGCTCAGCTGGGTGTAAAACTGAACCATCTCCCAGGAAAACATGAAGGAAAAAAAAAGAACCCATTGCCGTGGAGTCGATTCCAACTCATGATTGACCCTATAGGATAGTGTAGAACTGCCCCATAGGGTTTCCGAGGCTGTAAATCCTTATGGATCCTGCAAAGCGGCTGGTGAGTTCAAACTGCCAACCTTTTAGTTAGCAGCCAAACGCTTAACCACTGCACCACCAGGGCCTTCTGAAAACTCTCCTAGAAATAAGAAAACTTAATCTAGTGTCCGACCTTAAAACTTCAAGAAGTGCAATTCCTTGACCATACTTAGAAGACGAATATCTTTATTTAGATTCCATCCAGATGCTTACCAGGACAAGACCTACATAATTTACACACCAGATAGGTGAAGAAGTAGCAACCAGGAAACAGAGAGTCACTGCTGCTTTTAAACATACATGTAAATACATAAAGTACAAGTATACAATATGCACTGTTAAAAGTCAGTGCTTAATTTCTGAGATACTTGGGGAAACTGAATAGTGACTAGATATTTGATGATATCAAGGAAATACTGGAAATGATATTGTGGTTTTACTTTCTAATAAGAGAACATCTTTTTGAAATACATATTAAAATATTTATGGGTAAAGTTATATAATATCCAGGATTTTGCATCAAAATAATATAGAACAGGGAACAGGGGGTGGCTGAGAGTTATAGATCAGGGGTTGTCAGTTTTTTTTTTTTTTGGTAAAGGGCCAGGTCAGGTATTTTAGGCTTTGCAGGCCATATAGTGTCTGTCACAACTACTCATCTCTGCCATTATAGAGCAAACACAGCCATATACAATAAGTAAACAAATAAGTATGGCTGTGTTCCAATAAAACTTTATTTACAAAAAAGGTAGAGGGCTGGATTGCCCACAGACTGTAGTTTGTCAAACCCCTGGTAAAAATGAAACAAGACTGGCCACGAGTTGATAAATATTGAAGCTGAGTGTCGAGTACATGGGGGTTTATTATATACTACTCTGTGTATGTTTGAAATTTTCTATAATAAAATGTTCAAAATTTTTTAAATTTAAGAAGTCAATGTTGAACTTTGGTAATTTCACCTTAAGCCAAAGTAGAAAACAGAGTAAAGACTAACGATGACAGATTATGAGCTTCATTCCCAGAAGCGTAAGAAAAGAGAGGAAAACACAAGCATCCTACCGGAAAACTGAAGCTAAAGGGAGCCCACCTGTGGAAATTTGTGGGGCCAGAAGATGAACGGGTGTTTGCCAGGCGCACACCTGACAGCTGAACCAAACAGCACAGGGGCTCTCTCCATGTTCCCCACTGCCGACATCCTTTCCCTCTGCAAATTTAGGAGGGGAAGCGTTCATATTTTATGCAGGACCCCTTCAGGGCTGCTTCACTGGGAGGTGATTCTTTCCTAAGAGCAGATACATTCCCTTGTGAAAGCTCTCAGGATTGGGAGACACATGTGGAAAGAACTTTCTGTCCCTGGCAAACAGGGAATCAACCCCTTCTCCTTGAACCTGGACCATCTTCCTTCACTTGGAAGCCTCTGGTTTTGGAGGACTTAGCTCCCTCTAACAAACACCAGCTGAATGAGAAGCACACTGCTTTCAGGGGCAGGTTGGGCACAAGGTACTTCGAAATGCATCAACACTCTCTATCTCAAACTCTGTCAGCCCTTTTTTCCCAGAGATGTTCCAAAAACTCTAGCACAGGCAGTCCCCAGGTTACAAACATCTGAACGTCCGACATCCTGTAGTTACAAACCAACCCCTGTAGAGCCTATTATATTAAAAATTCAAGGTATATACAATGGGTCGTAATAATAAATGGGTGCTTCTTTGCAACAGGCACCAAAACATTATTATTATTGTATTATTATGCTAAAGATGTTTTCGTATATCTGGAAGTGTTTCTTTAATTTTTCTTATGTACAGAAAGACACACTGTAACCTATATACCAAGACAAACATTTCACTAACTGGCATTAGAGTACGAATTTGACTTAAGCCAGACTTACGAATGGAACTTGTTCGTAATCTGGGACTGCCTATACACTCTGACAAATGAAAGCAGAACTAAGTAAGTGAAAGGAAAATCAACCAAGTGACCTGGGATAAATTTAACTGTATTTTGCTACCTCTGCTGAAAGGGACTGAAAACCTGACCATAACAGGGATTTCTCTGTAGGATGAAATGACTGGCAGCATCAAGACACAAATAGCCCGGGGGGCTTCTAGCCCTCCTTCCTCTAGGACCCAACAGTGTGTTGTATCTGAATACCACTTATTAAAACCCATGGCCTTCAGTCATGGACCAAAAAAACACATGTGGAGAAGGGAAAAAAGAAAGAATATAGAAGGGGAAGACTACAGAAGAGGGGGGGAAAAAAGAGAAACTGGAGGAGAAAGTGAGGGGAAACAAGCAGAAGGATAGGGCAGCAAGTGCTGAAGAGGTTGGGTGACTCCATGGTGCTGGTTAGAGTCTCAGGGCTCATCTACCCATGCCTTACCCTGGAGGAAGAGGCCGTTCCCAGGTGGTGGTCTTGGTATTGTGGTCAACATAATAGACACGCCCATTGGGCAGCTCTCGCTGCTCCCATCTGAAAAATAAAGTCAAAGGAAGCATGAGTCAAAGGGCAAAATTCTTTGTTAGAAAAGGAGTCCCTCACCACCAATGTGGACAATTTTAAAGGAAACATCAAAGATAAGATGTAGGATTGACCCAGAGGTACAGGTAGCTCTGTGCTGTCCTCGAGAGTGACACAAAGGAGTGCTTCTTGAGGAAACTCTAACAGTTCCCCTTTATGGCATCAATATGCTAGGATATACCATAGATGGCTCTAAAGTTCCCTAAACAACTCATACGGATCTAAATTCCATGGAGTTTTCTAAATCAGGGTTTCTTGGCCATTTCAGGATCAAAGACCTCTTTGGTAATATAAAGAAAGCTGAGGACCCTTCCCTTCCAAAATGCACTTAACAACAAAAATTTATATGCAATTCTAAAGGTTCATGGACCTCTCCTAAAGTTAATGTCTGGGCTCTCCAAACTTTTGAGCCTACACCACCTCTAACAGCAACAAATTACATGCCTACTCCTATTCTCTTAGCAGCATATATATTCATGATCACATTTATTTTTTGAACACATGATGCATTCAAAGAGATCTTTAAAAAGAGACCTGGGTGAATCAAGAAACACGGCATACCATTACTTCTTGACTACTTGACCCATAAAGCTAAGTTCATGCGAGATCGGTATTATGACGGTAGCACCGTCAACTAAATCACTTGTGTAATACGCAGATGATACAACCTTGCTTGCTGAAAGCAAAGAGGACTTGAAGCACTTACTGATGAAGATCAAAGACTAAAGCCTTCAGTGTAGATTATACCTCAACAAAAAGAAAACAAAAATTCTCACACTGGACCAATAAGCAACATCGTGATAAACAGAAAAGATTGAGTTTTCAAGGGTTTCATTTTACTTGGATCCATAGTCAATGCCTATGGAAGGAGCAGTCAAGAAATTAAAAGACATATTGCACTGGGCAAATCTGCTGCAAAAGACCTCTTTAAAGTGTTGAAAAGCAAAAATGTCACTCTGAGTACTAAGGTATGCTTGATCCAAGCCATGGTGTTTTCAATTGCTCATATGCATGCGAAAGTTGAAAAATAAATAAAGAACACAGAAGAAGAATTAATACATTCGAATTATGGTGTTGGTAGGGGATACTGAATACACCATGGACTGCCAGAAGTACTAACAAAGTTGTCTAGGAAGAAGTACAGCTGGAATGCTTAGAAGTGAGGATGGCGAGACTTCATCTCACGTACTTTGGACACATTATCAGGAAGGACCACTCCCTAGAGAAGGACTTCATGCTTGGTAAAGTAGAAGGTCAGGAAAAAAGAGGAAGACCTTCATGAGATGGACTGATACAGTGGCTGCAACAACGGGCTCAAACATAGCAACGACTGTAAGGATGGCACAGGGCCGGGCAGTGATTCCTTCTGTTGTACATACACCCAAAAAACCAAACCCAGTGCCGTCGAGTCGATTCTGACTCATAGCAACCCTATAGGACAGAGTAGAACCGCCTCATAGAGTTTCCAAGGAGCGCCTGGCGGATTCGAACTGCCGACTCTTCGGTTCGTAGCTGTAGCACTTAACCACTATGCCACCAGGGTTTCATAGGATCACTATTAATCAGAACCAATTCAATGGCACCTAACGAGGAAGGACAACAAGGTAGCAGATGATCAAACAAGATAATCCACAATCACCACAAAATACAGCCAACAACCACCCCATTCCCATACTCCCATTTCTTGTACACTCAACACCATGTGACAATAACTCCACTTACCTAGAATATATTAAAAAAAAAAGAATATATAACCTATGCATAAATGATACAAAAATTGAAACATATGTATATGTGTATATACATACACACATACATATATATATATACACACATACACATATATAATGTTTGCCCTTTTATAAAGGATGTTAATGGTCCTGTTTGCTTATATATTTTACGTTGATTCTTTTTACTTCTACTTTTGGGTACTGCCTAAGGGAAGGTGGCCTTTGCTGGGAAGCTGCACAGTCAGTTCTTCTTTAACACTTGTTTAGAAAATACAAATTTGTTTTAATGCAATCAATATATAAGGGAACGATAAGAGCATCACGTAAATTTTATGTCTGCTTATGTATGGTTTTCTCTACGAGAAACACTAAACACAAAAAACTTCACTTAGCTGAACACAAGCAGCCAGTTGCCTCGGTTTACAGTGTTTTATGCACCACACCCATCCATATATGGTATTATAACATTCAGGGTCATTTCAGATAACCTTTTACCACTTCACAGTAACTCATAAGCTGCAACCCTTCCAATGGCCACTTCTGCAAGCTATCTTCAGGCCTTATTCAAGGTAAAGTGTCGTGTTTACTATAGTATTATATATTTCTTAACCATTCAATATATAGAAAATTGTGCCACCGTTTATACTACCAAAACCAAAAAACAAACCCATTGCTGTTGAGTCAATTCCAAATCATAGCAACCCCACAGTACAGAGTAGAATTGCTCCATAAGGTTTCCAAGGTGTGGCTGGTGGATTTGAACTGCCGACCTTTTGGTTAGCAGCTGTAGCTCTTAACCACTGCACCACCAGTGATCCCAGTTTATATTAGGTTTCTATTCAATATGGGTCACTGGCAAATTTTTTAGTGTTATTCCCCTAGCTCCATTTTCCCCATAAGCCTTGTGGTTTCTGTAGCACGACTTCGCATAGCGTGGTGATTTTTAGGAACAGATATGTCAGTTATAGCAGAATTGACTATATGCCAAAATAAATGCCCTAACTTCTGTTAGTAAACCTGATGTGTGTGCTCTGATAGACGTTAGCTTTATTCAATACCACTTCTCGTTTAAACTGGAAGGTCTGATCAGCATACCGCATTTATCAGCCCCTCAGAATTTTTGATACAGATATTCATGAGGTTTTTAAGGCAAGGAAGGGAAGGGGAGGTGGCATCCTTCACTGGGGATCTACCGTGAGCTGAGGGCTAATGTTTCACCTCATGCCATCCTTGCCTCGATTCTTTAAGGTGAAAAATCACCACTGAGGAAGCTGAGGCTCAAAGAAGCTAAGTAACTTCTTAAGTGGGATTCAAATTCGGCTCCGACACCAAAGCCCCTGAGTTTCACCATGTCATGTCAAAGGAAGAAAGGGAGGAAAAGGAAAATGAATTGGTGTTTATAGGTAACCTAGCATATGGCAGATAAGGCGTCAGGTGCCTTCACATAACTGATCTCAAAGTGAACAGCTTTACCCAGCTCTGGTGTTGATGTAGGGGGTCCTGTAGAATCAAAACAACAGGAAAGGAATTATAATGGGCCCACCGTGTTCATCTCTAGGCTTTATTTTAATCACAGCCCATTGCTCAGGTACTAGCTACCAGAAGAAGGTACACATTTTACAATACTAGGAGACCCAGCCCTGGAGAGCAGTGAGGTCTGATGGTTCCACACATGCCCCTCCCTCAAAAAAGATCAACTACTAGGTTGAAAATCAATGCCCTACAGACACTAGTAAGCTGCACCCAGGAATATTTTCTGTCCAGAACATTCTTACTCCAGGCTCTGGCTGAAGTGGATACCAGTGATCTGACCCAGGCGCCATTGTTCCTCCTATCACAAAAGAAAGATTCTTGCATTTTATTCAGTATCTTATTAAAAGGACAGAATCTCTGCCAACAGAGGCATGATGAAAATGCACACCGGGTAAAGTTAAATATCTTCTCCCTCTGAATGCCCTTCTGAATTAAAGGCAAAAAGTAACAAATACTGCCAACTCAAGAGGCATCCGTGGGGATCTGGTAGGGAAGAAGGTAGGCTAACATTCTGCAGCTTCACTCTGGTTCTCCAAACTCCATCTGTCTGCTTGGTAACAGGGTAGCAAAACCCGATATCCTCTTTATTCATCTGAATTTGGAAATGAGGAAAGTCCTGAGAAAGATACTTGGCTTAAGGGTAAGTAATGAAAAATGGACGCTCCTGGAGCCAATAGCAGCAAACCACTCTTTCATAAGATTTGCTTCCAACACGATTTAAGTAGCTGAGAAGTCTCCAGCATTCCCCAAGAAGTTAGCTATATCCTTCCTTCCTTTGAAACCATGGGTTCTTTGGCACAGTTTTGTGGCACAAAAGCACCACCAAGATTAGTTTGCCTGGTTTTCAATCACTATTTGGAAAACTGGCCATATGTGGGTAAGGCTGGGCCTTTTATAAAATATGTGTTGTAGCAATGGGAGATAAAAACACTAAACACACTTTTCTTTTATTCCAACAATTCTTTTGTTATAACTTTCATCTCGTAAGTACCCGCCACTTATGACAATGTCTTTTATGTTTCACTTTAGGCAAGGGGATGGCTTTGGTTTTATACTTTAGCTAATAGTTTAATTTGAAGATAGGATAACACTTCAAATTCCTTAAAGTAAATGCCTTTAAATGACACAGTGGTATTCCCACTCAGTCGTACACTGCCAGAAAGGAAATCGGTTTAAAGTCCTCTTGCCTCATGTTCGAGGGTTACACAGCTCTTTAGACTATACAAACCTAGACAAGATCTGCCCATCTCATCTCTGGTCCCAGCTGCTCCTAGAAATCAAAGTCTCTCTTCCGGGGACTATTATTTGTCCAGCAAAGCTCAATGTCCTTCTATGAACCCTCTCAATTGCCTTAGCTAGAAAAATAGTTACCAGAGGAATAAGACCTTTCTTCTATTACCTTTTTTTGATATCTACATTTTTCCTTTTAAAATTGGACTCCTGCTCAGATTAAATGTCCATGTGGGTTGTCCCTGATCCATGACCTGGCCCAGTTGCTTTTCTTAGAGAACTCTCAACTCCTCCCTTACCTGCATGGCTATTCATAATTCATACAAATCTTTTCCCTTCATTCATGCGGCACAGTTGGTCAATTCTATCGTCAATCAAACAAGCCTCCTGATTCTCATGTCTCCTCAGTATATGCTGACCTACAAAGATTAAGCCTCTCACTGTCTTGGCTGGGTCTCCCCAGGCCAAGAAATGACACTGGCGTACACTGTTCATCAGCACATCCCTGTCAAGGGTTAGGCTTCTGTCCCTTACAAGCATCTTCTTCATACTGAGATTAAAAGGCTTTTCAGTCAAACTACTGATGGGTTTCAATATTGCATCTTGGTCACATGGGTCACATCCTCTCCCACTGAATAGCTTTCTTTGATACTCTCAGAAACAGTGTTCAAAGCATCAAGCTTTTTTCAGGTCCCTACCCAACACATTGCTCCTTGGCCTTCAATGAATAACATTCAGTTGGACCATGGACTGCACAAGGCCTTTGTACTTGAAAGCACTTAAAAAGTAGTCTCCAATTTCAATTAATCTTAGGTACTTTTCTTTACCTGAATTATCTTTGCCTGTATGGATTTTAACCACCCTTTGTTCAGCTGTATATCCTCTACCCATCACTCCAAAGATTAAAAGGTTAAAGGCTGAAAATCTCAATCCCATTATTAGGACATCAATCATTACTATGTTATTTGAAAGGAAACTGGTCACTTTTTCTTACAGAAGGTTTCCTATAAGGTCTTCAGGAAATTAATTCTCAATTATCTGCCATTACAGCATGTGCTCAATTATTCTAATCAACACACTTCTTGGTCAGATCCTCCTATGTTTGGACAGAATTAGAGTTTCACCAAGAGTAGGATTACATTGGGATGGGATTAAAACCGGACGAGGAGTGGAGGTTAGTATCAGAGTAGTTCCCTTACAAATTTCTATATTAAAATGCTCAAAAAATCTTAGTAGGAGCATTATTAACTTGTATTATTTATTCATTTGCTCCCTTTATTAGTACAGGCATTGGGCTATAGTAAAGCTGATTGTTAATCAAAATACACTCTCTCCATTAGAAAGCAAGTCACACCATAATCCTTCCACACCCTAACAAAAAGATGTCTTGCTGGTAACTTAGACAAAAGCTAAACTTCAGGAGAGTGCACGGAAAGAATACATCTTGCAAGAATTCTTAAAGCTGCCTTTGTAGAAGTTCAACTTCACACAGGCAAAAACCACATGAAATTCATATTTTTCTTATTTTATGCTCGTAATAATAAATGACTCTAAAGCAAATCCTATTCTTTCCCATGCTTTGGCTACTTCCTGGGTGACTTGTAAGATTTATGTCCTCTGTTGGGTCATTTTCAGTATGTTTTATGAGTCAGAAATCTGTGTGCAATGGAACACATCTGCGGTTCCCTGTTTTCATTTCTTCGGTAGGTCCTTGAAAACTGTTTGTAGAGATGTGTTTAACTCAGTTCTGGCCCAAGAACCTTTCTTGAAATATTGAACTATCCTTTAAATCTACACACACCAACCTCCTTTTAAAAAATGTCAACAACCAGCATTATGCCTTTTAAGCAAAAAATGACACAGTAGAAGCTACGGAGGGCTCTGGATTAAGTCTGTTTTTCTTCTCCCTCTTCTGCAACTGTCCCATTTCTTTTGCCTTGTGAAAATCCTCAAACCTCTTCAGCGGAAGCTAGCAACATTAAAGTATATGCTTTCACAGAGAGGCAAAAGAACTCCTTAAGATGATGTCTATAACAAAATTCTTAACATTCTTGCAGACGTAAGGCTGGCAATTCAGGGAAATGGTCACTCTCAAAAATGGTTGGTGGGAGCGAAAATATGTATACACTTTGCAGAGGGCAATTTGGCAACTTGGTCAAATCTTTACTATCTAAATGTCTTTTAACTCAGCGACTCTGCTGCTAGGTAACTCCTAAGGAAATAATGTCTCGGTGATTTAGCTATAAGTGCATCTGTTACCACATGGCTTAAGGAGAAAAACTAGAAACAACCTAAATGTCCCAAAATGGAAGATTAGTAAAATAATTTATGATATTTCTATAATAGGTATTCAGTCAATGAAAATAATATTGTCTATTTGATGTCTTCAGATGCTTATAATATATTGAGTGGAAAAAGCAAGTTAAAAATAATATGAATCGGAAAAGCAATATTTTGTTTAAATTTCACATATGTACATATATAGATCCCCCATGTGTCTGTCAGTTTGTCGTATTGTGGGGGCTTGCATGCTGCTGTGATGCTGAAAGCTATGCCACCGGTATTCAGATACCAGCAGGGTCACCCATGGAGGACAGGTTTCAGCTGAGCTTCCAGACGAAGACAGACTAGGAAGAATGACCCAGCAGTCTACTTCTGAAAAGCATTAGCCAGTGAAAACCTTATGAATAGCAGTGCAACATTGTCTGATATAGTGCTGGAAGATGAGCAGAAAAGAGGAAGACCCTCAATGAGGTGGATTGACACAGTGGCTGCAACAATGAGCTCAAGCCTAACAACGATTGTAAGGATGGCTCAGGACCGGGCAGTGTTTCATTTTGTTGTGCGTAGGGTCGCTATGAGTCGGAACCGACTCGACAGCACCTAGCAGCAACAACATATATATAGATCTTCATTTAATCTAAAATGCCGTCGATTGTAAGCCTATTTAATATACTACTAAAAAACAAAAACACTGACAATTAAACCATGACACTCCAATGTCTATAAATCACATCTTGATTTTAAAGAGGTTAAAAGTAAAATAACATCTATTAATATACCAGAATCAATGAAATATGTATGTGCATAAAACTTTTACAACTTCAGAGTAAGGAAGGATTTTACACAAAATACAAAAGCCCGTGGAAAAGGTGAGGAAATTTGGATATTTTAAGTTTTAAACTCCTATGCAATAAAAGATACCATAAACACACTAAAAAGACAAGTCAAGGGCTAGGAGAAAATATTTGCAATGCACATAACTGAAAAGTAATTAGTATCCAGCATATATTAAGAAAACCCATTGCTCTCAAGTCAATTCCGACTTACAGCAACCCTATAGGACAGAATATAACTGTCCCATATAGTTCCCAAGGAGTGGCTGGTGGATTTCAATTGCCAATCTTTTGGTTAGCAGCCACACTCTTAATGCACCACCAGGGAACTTTGGCAAAGAATACTGAAGCCAGGATGTTCCTTAGAAGCGAAGATGAAGAGACTTCATCTCACATACCTTGGACATGATATCAGGAGGGAACAGTCCCTGAAGAAGGACATCATGCTTGATAAAATAGAGGGTCAACAAAAAAGAGGAACACCCTCAACGAGATGGACTGACACAATCAGTAGCTGCAACAATGAACTCACGCATAACACTGATCATGAGGATGGCGCAGGACCAGCAGTGTTTCATTCTTTTGTACACAGTGTCGCTATGAGTCAAAACCGACTCAACAGCACCTAACCACAACAACATATATTAAGAAATCCTGCAGATCAAAGAGAAAAAGACAGCCACATAGAAAAATGGACAAAAATATAATAGGCAATTCACAGAAATGGAAACCAAAGAACCAAATAAAAACATGTAAAAGGAGGTTCAATCACAACAGCAATCAAGGAGAGTCCAATTAAAACCAGAAAGGAACACCATTTACAACCATCAAAATGGCCAGAAAAAGGCTGACAATACTGAGCTTCAGCAGGAACACCTATGCCTGCTGGTAGAGTGTGAACCGGTGAACTGACTCAGAAAACAATGGGATAGTAGCTACTGAAATTGAAGCTCTTCATCCCCTACAACTCAGAAATCGCTGTTCCAGAAAATATTCTAAAAAACAAATATCTACACAAAAAATACATGTAGAAAAAAAAGTCATTGCAGGTTGTTTGGAATGGTGAAGAAACAGCAGAATGGATAAATAAAAATTTATTCATACCACGAAATGCTATGTATTCGTTTAAATGAAAATACCAAGTTTCATGTACAAAGGGAATGTGAGCAGAGAGGCGTTCACAGGGAACTTCAATTGTATCTATAATGTCTTATTGATCAAGTTTGAAAAGAGTTTTTAAAAAGTCTGTAGCAAATGCAGTATGTTATTAAAATTTGATAAAGCCGGGTGGTGAGCCCATGGGTATTATGTTATTCTCTGTTCTTACCTGCATGCTTCAAATATTTTACAACAAAAAAAAATTTTTTTTACACACATACTGATGTTACGTGAATTTCCTCTCAATTTTTAAAAAGCACATATTATAAGGCTTTTAAATTTTGGTAATGTGTGTGTGCACATCTATGTTTATATATGTGGTCTTGGGCAAGCTACTTAAAGTTTTCTCCCTTGCAAAACGAGGATAAAAGTGGCTACCTCACAGCAGTGTTGTGAGGACTGCATGTGATGATCTATGTATGACACTTAGCACTCCCCAACTCACCGTAAATGCTTAACACATGTTAACTGTTAATAATGGCCAGGAAAAAATAAATACGAGGTGCATAAACACCAAAAACCTGGATGGGTTTTTCTGGGGGTGATGGTGGTGGTTCTTCTTCATCTTCTATCTTTTTCTCCTAATTTTTCATCAGTGAGCTTTTATAATAAGATCAAAGAAGAAACTTGATTTTTAAGGACTTTTAAGCTTGAATCCACCAGGTGCTTCTTGGAAACCATATGGAGCAGTTCTACTCTGTCCTTATATAGGGTCACTAGGAGTCGGAATCAACTCGATGGCAATGGGGTTTTTTTGTTTTTTTATTGAGACCATGAAATCACTTACTCACTCATTCAACAAACAGTTATCATTCAACTTCCTAGGAACCAAGTACTATGCTAGGTGCTGGGATACAAAGATGGACATGATAATCCCTGCTCTTGAGGGACTTTCAAAGAAGTATACTAAAAATAAGTTAGTAACTATGCATGAATACATACATACGAGCACGGCAAGAAAGTCTGTTGGCTCACCCTCTGACGACAAGGGAATCTCTGGAAATAGGCTTCTGTTGTAAGATGATGATGAGGAAGCCAGAACCTGCACTATGCGGCATTACCTCCCTTTTAAAAAACCCACTGCCACGGAGTTGATTCAGACTCATAGCAACCCTACAGGACAGGGTAGAACTGCCCCCACAAGGTTCCCAAGCCCTGGTGGTACAGTGGTTAAAAGCTCAGCTGCTAACCCAAAAGTCCACACCTCGAATGCGCCAGCCGCTCCCTGGAAACCCTATGGGGCAGCTCTGCTCTATCCTACAGGGTCGCTATGAATCAGAATCTTTTATAAACAGACCGCCACATCTTTCTCCCGTGGAGCAGCTGGTCGGTTTGAACCACTGACCTTTCAGTTAGCATTCAAGCACTTACCCACTGCACCACCCCCAGGGCTTCTTTCAGCATTTCCTAAGCATGTAATAATCCTTGCAGAGTGAAGAACTACACCATATTCAGCAAAGAAACAGGCTGGAGAAAGGCCTAGATAGACATTTTAAACTGTTGTTACTCAAAGTATGGTCCACGGAACAAACTGTTACTGTTCTGGGACCTGGAAAGTACAGAAATGTCTAAGCATTTAGAACCTGTATAACAAACTGACAACATTGCCACAACATCCAAATACGTGGTCAGTAGATTCACCCTCACTGAACATAAGTAGGATTTGAAACAGACTGAGTTAAAACAAAAAACAACCACAAAAAATGACGGGCTTATTGTATGAGAGACTGACTTGATTCATAAATTGCCACTTAAAGCACAATAAAAATTTAAAAAAGAAAAATAAATGAATAAAATAAGGACACCATCTTCATGTAGGAGTAATGAAGCCTTTTTGGGAGAGGGCAGGCTAAGAAGAAAGGAAAGCCCAGGACAGAGCCTTGAGGAACCTCAGCACTTAATGTCAATGGAGAAGAATTTTTAAAAGAACCTGGGAGGGAGTGACAAAGAGTAAGGCAGAAAATCCAGTGAGATGGTACCATGGAAAAAAAAAAAAAATCAATGACTGGTTCTTCAAAGATAGTTCGAGAAGCACTGTTTTAAAAATTCTTGGGTAAAAATCTTTGGCTCGTGTGGAAACAGTTTAGAATGAAATTAAATGGCAGTGGCTGATTTATAATTTAGCAGAGAAGCTCCAAGTTTCAACATTTATTAAAGTGTCTCTACAAACAAAACATCAAAGAACTCTTACAAGGATGTCATCCTTGGTGGCGTCTCAAGCACTACCTGATGAAAATGCCTCTGGATCTCAATGATTTGGAATGTGGTTGAGGAGATGGCAAATCCGAAAGATCTAGAAAACACCCCTCCCTCAATTAATTCTAGTCTGAGGCAGAAAACAGACACAGTGGTCAATGACTGAGGGAGAAAAAAGATGGTGTGAAAAGGCAACGGGGAGGTAAGTCGGCAGTCCAAAGCACAACGCCCTCCCTTATGTAAGAAACCACAGCAGTGTGCTGGTTGCCAGGGTAAAATAATGTGCCTCTGTGTGCAAGTGCCTGAGTGAGCTGCAGAGACCTGGACGCTCTTGGAGTTTATCTAAGCCATGTACACACAGTCTGTTAATGAGTACTCATTCCCCAAAGTAGGCTCAGTGCTGATAAAAAAAAGATGCAGGCCCAGCTAACCATAGTGGCCTCATGTCCCACTGCCCCCTTCCTGGACCACTCTCTCACTATGCTTCCTGTGCCTTCCCAGCACCCCTCCTATAATGGACATTTGCCATCTGAAAAATCCCCATCCTTCCAATTGGTTTTTTTCATGCTAATTAAATTAAAATCTATATAAAAGCATAAGCAACAAAGGAAAAAAGCAGATAAATTAGATGTCAACAAAACTAAAAAAATTTTTCCATCAAAGAACTTTACCAAGAATGTGAAGAGGCAACCTACAGAATTGGTGAAAATATTTGAGAACCACATATCTGATATGTGTTTAATATCCAGAATATAAAAAGAACTCCTAAAACTCAACAACAACAAAAAGATAACCCAAATTTAAAACTGAGCAAAGGACTGGAATAGACATTTCCCCCAAAGAAGATAGACAAATAAGCATATGAAAAGATACTCAACATCGTTAGTCTTTAAAAAAAAAAAACACCTGTTGCCAAGTCGGTTCCAACTCATAGTGACCTTAAAGGACAGAGCAGAAATGCCCCACAGAGTTTCCAAGGAGCACCTGGTGGATTTGAGCTGCTGACCTTTTGGTTAGCAGCTGTAGCACTTAACCACTGGGCCACCAGGACTCCCATTAGTCACTAAACCCACTGCTAGGGAAAGGCAAATAAAAACTACAATGACATGCCAGTTCATACCCAGCAGGATGGCTCTAATCAGAAAAAAAGTGTTGGTCAGGATGCAGAGAAACTAGACTGCTTATGCAATGCTGGCGGGAATGTAAAATGATGTAGCTCTGACAGAAAACACTTCAGCAGTTCCTCAAAAACATAAACATAGAATTATCATGTTCTTGTTGTTGTTAGGTGCCGTTGAGTCAGCTCCGACTCCTAGGGACTCTATGCACAACAGAACGAAACACTGCCTGGTCATGCATCATCCTTACAGTCATTGTTATGCTTGAGCTCATTGTTGCAGCCACTGTGTCAATCCACCTCATAGAGGGTCTTCCTCTTTTCCGCTGACCCTGTACTTTGCCACACATGATGTCCTTCTCCAGAGACTGATCCCTCCTGACAACATATCCAAAGTATGTAGGACGCAGACTCGCCATCCTTGCCTCTAAGGAGCATTCTGGCCACACTTCTTCCAAGACAGATTTATTCTTTCTTCTGGCAGTCCATGGCATATTCAACATTCTTCACCCATGCCACAATTCAAAAACATCAATTATTCTTCAGTCTTCCTTATTCATTGTCCAGTTTTCACATGCATATGATGCCACTGAAAATACCATGGCTTGGGTCAGGTGCACCTTAGTCTTCAAGACGACATCTTTGCTCTTCAACACTTTAAACAGGTCCTTTGCAGCAGATTTGCCCAGTGCAATGCGTCTTTTGATTTCTTGACTGCTGCTTCCACAGCTGTTGATTGTGGATCCAAGTAAAATGAAATCCTTGACAACTTCGATCTTTTCTCCGTTTATCACGATGTTGCTCATTGGTCCAGTTGTGAGGATTTTTGTTTTCTTTATGTTGAGGTGCAATCCACACTGAAGGCTGTGGTCTTTGATCTTCATTAGGAAGTGCTTCAAGTCCTCTTCCCTTTCAGCAAGCAAGGTTGTGTCATCTGCATAACGCAGGTTGTTAATGAGTCTTCCTCCAATCCTGATGCCCCATTCTTCATATAGTCCAGCTTCTCGGATTATTTTCTCAGGATACCATACAGGTATGGTGAACGAATGCAATCCTGAGGCACACCTTTCCTGACTTTAAACTAATCAGTATCCCCTTGTTCTGTCCAAACAACTGCCTCTTGATCTATGTAAAGGTTTCTCATGAGCACAATTAAGTGTTCTGGAATTCCCATTCTTCACAATGTTATCCATAATTTGTTATGATCCACACAGTCGAATGTCTTTGCATAGTCAATAAAACACAGGTAAACATCCTTCTAGTATTCTCTGCTTTCAGCCAGGATCCATCTGACATCAGCAATGATATCCCCGGTTCCACATCCTCTTCCAAAACCGGCCAGAGTTTCTGGCAGTTCCCTGTCGATATGCTGCTGCAGCCATTTTTGAATGATCTTCAGCAAAATTTTGCTTGCGTGTGATATTAATGATATTGTTCTATAATTTTCACATTCGGTTGGATCACCTTTCTTGGGAATAGGCATAAATATGGATCTCTTCCAGTCAGTTGGCCAGGAAGCTGTCTTCCATATTTCTTGACATAGATGAGTGAGCACCTCCAGCGCTGCATCCGTTTGTTGAAACACCTCAATTGATATTCCATCAATTCCTGGAGCCTTGTTTTTTGCCAGTGCCTTCAGAGCACCTTAGACTTCTTCCTTCAGTACCATCGGTTCCTGATCATATGCTACTTCTTGAAACGGTTGAACATCGATTAATTCTTCTTGGTATAATGACTCTGTGTATTCCTTCCATCTTCTTTTGATGTTTCCTGCATCATTTAATATTTTCCCCATAGAATCCTTCACTGCTGCAACTCGAGCCTTGAATTTTTCCTTCAATTCTTTCAGCTTGAGAAACACCGAGCGTGTTCTTCCCTTTTGGTTTTCCATTTCCAGCTCTTTTCACGTCATTATAATACTTTGTCTTCTTGAGCCGCCCTTTGAAATCTTCTGTTCAGTTCTTTTATTTCATCAATTCTTCCTTTTGCTTTAGCCGCTCGACGTTCGAGAGCAAGTTTCAGAGTCTCCTCTGACATCCATCTTGGTCTTTTCTTTCTTTCCTGTCTTTTTAATGACCTCTTGCTTTCGTCATGGATGGTGTCCTTGATGTCATTCCACAACTCATCTGGTCTTTGGTCACTAGTGTTCAATGCGTCAAATCTATTCTTCAGGTGGTCTCAAAATTCAAGTGGGATATACTTAAGGTCATATTTTGGCTCTCGTGGACTTGCTCTGATTTTCTTCAGTTTCAGCTTGAACTCGCATATCAGCAACTGATGGTCTGTTCCACAGTCGGCCCCTGGCCTTGTTCTGACTGATGATATTGAGCTTTTCCATTGTCTCTTTCCACAGATGTAGTCAATTTGATTTCTGTGTGCTCCATCTGGCAAGGTCCATGTGTGTAGTCGCCGTTTATTTTGGTGAAAGAAGGTATTTGCAATGAAGAAGTCATTGGTCTTGCAAAATTTTATCATTTGATCTCCAGCATTGTTTCTATCACCAAGGCCATATTTTCCAACTACTGATCCTTCTTCTTTGTTTCCAACTTTTACATTAAAATCACCAGTAATTATCCATGCATCTTGATTGCATGTTCGATCAATTTCAGACTGTAGCAGCTGATAAATATCTTCTATTTCTTCATCTTTGGCCCTAGTGGTTGGTGCCTAAATTTGAATAACAGTCGTATTAACTGGTCTTCCTTGTAGGCGTATGGATATTATCCTATCACTGACAGCATTGTACTTCAGGATAGATCTTGAAATGTTCTTTTTGATGATGAATGCAAAACCATTCCTCTTCAAGTTGTCATTCCCAGCATAGTAGACTGTATGATTGTCTGATTCAAAATGGCCAATACCAGTCCATTTCAGTTCACTAATGCCTAGGATATCGATGTTTATGCATTCCATTTCATTTTTGATGATTTCTAATTTTCCTACATTCATACTTCATACATTCTAGGTTCCAATTATTAACGGATGTTTGCAGCTGTTTCTTCTCATTTTGAGTCATGCCACATCAGCAAATGAAGGTCCTGAAAGCTTTACTCCATCCACGTCATTAAGGTCGACTCTACTTTGAGGAGACAGCTCTTCCCCAGTCATCTTTTGAGTGCCTTCCAACCGGGGGGGCTCATCTTCCAGCACTACATCAGACAATGTTCCGCTGCTATTCATGAGGTTTTCACTGGCTAATGCTCTTCAGAAGTAGACTGCCGGGTCCTTCTTTCTAGTCTGTCTTAGCCTAGAAGCTCAGCTGAAACCTGTCCTCCATGGGTGACCCTGCTGGTATCTAAATACCAGTGGCATAGCTTCCAGCATCACAGCAACATGCAAGCCCCCATAGTACGACAAACTGACAGACGTGTGGGGGAGAACTGTCATATGACCTCGCAATTCTGCTCTTAGGTATGTGCCCAAAAGACTTTTAAAGTGGGGACACAAAGACTTGTACGCCAATGTTCTTTGCAGCATTATTCAGAATAGCAAAAGGTAGAAATAGTTTATGTCCACCAACAGATGAATGGATAAAGAAAATGTGGTATATCCATACAATGGAATATTATCCATCCATGAAGAGAAATGAAGTTCTGGTAAAAGTTATGACATGCAAGAACCTTGAAAACATTTCGCTGAGTGAATAAGTCAGACACAAAAGGACAAATATTGTATGATCTCACTTACAAGAAATACTTAGAACAGACAATGAGTAAAAGACAAGTTTATTAGTGATTACCAGAGGCTGGGTGAGGGGGAAATAGGAAGCTATTGCTTACGATGTGCTGAGTTTCTGTTTCAGGTGATGAAAAACTTTTGGAAATGGATAGTGGTAATGGTCGCACAATACTATGAATACAATTAATGTCACTGAACTGCACGCTTAAAAAGGGTTAAAATGGCAAAGATTTTACCATATATGTTTTACCACAATAACTTTTTTTTTTTAATTGAAAGCATCAGAAAGCAGGAGAGTTTAGGGCACAAACCAAAAACACCCGTTGCCATCGAGTCAATTCCAACTCATAGTGACTCTATAGGACAGGGTGGAACTGCCCCATAGGGTTTCCAAGGAGCAGCTGGTGGATTTGAACTTTGGACTTTTGGGTTAGCAGCCAAACACTTAACCACTGCTCTACCAGGGCCTCTTAGAGAATAAAGAGAGAGAAAATGTATGAGGGGGTTGTATTTGGATTAACGTATTCCTGCTTTCGGTAACCTTTAGTCCTTAAAAAAACACAGACGTGTGTAACCTCTTTATGCCCAGAGCCTGTTACAAGTGTCGGAAAGACAAGGTGCCAACCTGAAAAACAACCACTTGGAATCCTCAAGTGAGCCTTACTCACTAAACCAGAAAAACACAACAAAACAAAACCTTTTGTCCTCAATTCTGACTCATAGCAACCTGTAGGATAGAGCAGAACCGCCCCATAGGTTGTCCAAGGCTGTAATCTTTAAGGAAGCAGACTGGCATGTCTTTCTCCTGAGGAAAGATATCCTGAGGAGAGATAGCGGGTTCAAACCACTGACCTTTAGGTTACTAGCCAAGCGCTTAACCACCATGCCACCAGGGCTCCAACCTTGTTCATTATTATTCAGTAAAGGAGACTGAAGGAGTAGAGAAGGTAAAGTTGGAAAGAGATAGACACAACTGAAGCTTTGAGAAAACAATCTAGCTTGGCTCAGAAACACATTAAAAGCAAACCCATTGCCGTCAAGTCAATTTTGACTCAGTGACCCTATAGGACAGAGTAGAACTGCCCATCGTGTTTCCAAGGAATGCCTGCTGGATTCGAACTGCCAATCTTTTGGTTAGCAGCCGTAGCTCTTAACGACTACGCCACGAGGGTTTTCCAGAAACACAGTAAAAAAAAAAAATTTCCATCAAGTCAATTCTGACTCATAGTGACCCTACGAGACAGAGTAGAACTGCCCCATAGGGTTTTCAAGGAGCGTCCAGTGGATTTGAATGGCTGACCTTTTGATTAACAGCTGTAGCACTTAACCACTACAACACCAGGGTTTCCAGAAACACAATAGCCAAGAGGAAACACACTTCCCAGCATCCCTCTGTGTATAAGGAACCCCTAGTGAGCAGGGAAGACCCTCTCAGAGCCTGTGAGAGATGCATGTTTGAACAAGAAGCTAGTCAGCCCAGTGAGTGACAGCATCAGATTCAACTTTCTTGCCCTTGGGAAGAAAATGTGATATTCCTCGGCTTGCTGTTTCTTCAAGGCATCAAAGTAGAATACATTCATTTAGGAGAAGAGGGAAAAAAAAAAAAAAAAAAGACGGCATTTAAATTTATTCGTTACAAATATTTCTTGGGGATCTACTTTGTATCAGGCTCCCTGCCATCTTGGACTTTTCTACCCAGCAGGCCAAACAGACATGTGACAAGTAATTACAAGAGTTATAACAGAAGTACATATCGCAAATTTAACCTCCTCTACATTACCAGGAAGGATCCCCAGAGGAATTATTGATTCAGCTGTGATTTGAAGATGTAAAGGAATTAATGGACAAACAGTGAGGAAGGCTTCAGAAAGAGCAACCAGGTACGTGCAGTGAGAGGATGGTGCATTTGTGAAACTAAAACAAGTTATTGTCGCTAGAGCTTAAAAAGCAGAGAGTACCTTCCATGGGAGGTTCGAGGGTGAGTGGGGTCGTATCATGCAGGGTTTTTTAAGCCTTGTTAAGGACTTGGGAATTTATCCCTAAAGGCAATAGGAAGCCACTGTGGCATTTTAAACAGTGGAATGAAATGTTCAGATTTTTATTTAAAAAGTGTCAAAATAGATGAGAGGGAATAATAGCTAATAGTCATCTGAGGGACAGATAATGGTAATTTGGTCTGGAATATGGCAAAAATATACAGAAAAGTGGACAGACTTGAGAGTCAAGAGAATCACTCTTTCACTTAACAACAATTTCCTGGGGTCCCACTATGCATCAAGCACTTTGCTAAGCGATGGACATACAGTGGCAGACAAAAAAGAACTGATTTCCACTCACATGGTACTTACAGTATCGTGGGGGAGATAGTCACTCAATAAATCATTATTTAAATGACACTTGTAATGAGTGCTAAGAAAAAAAAGTATAGAGTCCTGAGACAGCATGATCTAGAAGGCCAGAGAGATACAGGGCTTGATGCTTGGATGGATGTCAGCAAGAAGGAAAAGACGTCTGGCCTGATGATCAGTTAGATGAATGGTGGCATCATTTTCAGGATGGAGACTAGATTCTAGCCAGGCTGTGGTGGGTAGATAATGAGTTCCATTTTAGACAGGTTGGATTTAAGACTCTGGGTTAAGAAACTCAAGTGGAGCCATCCAGGCAGTGGTCAATGGGTAAGGAGAGAGGAATGGACTCAAGATACAGACATAGAAGTTGACTTTAGATCCCAGTGGAAGCCAAGGGAATGGGTGAGTTCACCAAGGAAGAGAACTCAGAGTGCCCAGGGCAGGGATTCTAAAACAATCTGAGCGCAAGGACCATTTCTTATTCAGCAAAGCACTTGCCCTGGACCTGGCATGTCATAAGTACTAACGAATATTTTGTTTAACGAATCATGTAAAATCTTTAATATATTACTTGGACAGTAGTAGATGCTCAATTAAACAGAAACTAGATTTCTATATCCTCATAGAAGATAAAGATATTCTGCAAATCCAGGGAGAAAGCACATTTCCTATGTAATGCCACTTCACTCTCTCTGTACACAAGAGACTGACTCTGTTGGTATTTGGATTAGAATGATACATTTCACTATCATTGCTTCCTTGACTCCTGAAGCCAAGATACCAGGAATAAATAACCTGTCCTGTCTTGAAGCAGCAGTGAAGAAAACAAATGATATATTGCAATGGGCAAATCTGCTGCAAAAGACCTCTTTAAAGTGTTAAGAAGCAAAGATGTCACTTTGAGGGATAAGGTGCACCTGACCCAAGCCATGGTATCTTCAATTGCCTCATATGCATACAAAACCTGGACAATGAACAAGGAAGGCTGAAGAAGAATTGATGTCTCTGAATTATGGTGTTGGCAAAGAATACTGAATATACCATAGCCTGCCAGGAGAATGAGCAAATCTGTCTGAGAAGAAGTAAGGCCAGAATGCTCCTTAGAAGTGAGGATGACAAGACTTCTTCATCTCATGTACTTTGGACAGTTATCAGGAGGTACCTGTCCCTGGAGGACATCATGCTTGGTAAAGGGTCAGTGAAAGAGAGGAAGACCCTCAACAAGACGGACTGACACAGTGGCTGCAAGATGAGCTTAACCATAGCAACAACTGTGAGAATGGTGCAGGATTGGGCAGCATTTCGTTCTGTTGTAGTCAGTGCCACTATGAATTGGAACCAACTTGACAGCACCTAACAACAACTTGTCTGGATCTCCTTAAGTTGTAAATAAACTGGGTGGGGACAGTAGGTCAAAGAATTGAAAGCTCACTGTAGAAAGCATGCCTGCTGAGGGTTGCCTCACAGAACAGAAAGCTGAAAGCCTGTTGTTCTCACTACTACATACCAGCCATGCTACTGGCACTCTCCAGTTAGACAGTTGATGCTCTTGAGGCCCTGAGACAGCTCACAAAGTGCACAAGTTCTCCTAGTCGTCTTAGAGATGGGCGCCTGGAAGCCTGTCTGGACTAGAGAACTGGGCCCCCACCACCCTTCTCTGGACCATCATACATGTTAAAATGGGGGGAGGGGGGAGGGGGGGTGGCAGCCTCCTCAGATCTGTACATGGGCCTAGTCACGTTCTAAATGCTCCAGGGAAAAGATGCCGTTCAAACTCTACCTCAGAAACGTGTTTCAGCCTCTGGCAGGACGAGGGAGGGAAATCAGCTTCCCTGGGCTGCTCAATCCACCAGACTTAGAATAAAGAGCTTTTTCAGAGCCTGGAGTTTTCCAGCTGCCTGGAAACAGGAAGCGCCCAATCCCTGAGAACAGTAACCCTCACACACAACCTACATAAAGACATGTTGAGCCATTAGCCCTAATTGCCTGTGACTGACACAGGAGTGAAGCCGGCCTTCCAGGCATTTGCTCAGCGGAAAGAAAACAAACAGCTCACAGGGGACACAGGCAGCCATTTTCTCTCCTTCTGCTAACATGATTCTGCTCTGCTCCCCCAAAATTACAGCATACAGATTTGAAATTATAAACCAAACAAAGGTCTTTCAAGTAGTCCTTACCACATACAAAAGAGAAAAGTCATCTCTGTAGGGAGTAATTAGATATAAGCAATTGGTTATTAATTTTTTCACAAAATCAAAAAATTCACAAAAATTTTTCAGAGTGGCCCCTCAACACCCCTGATTCTCTCCAGGTTTTCAATATTAAGAATATTTGCAATACTTTTCATTCCTTCAGTGTACTTAATTAAGAGATATAAGTTAGGTAGGTGCTAAGGGCTAGAGATCCATTACGTACACTGTGTAAAAACTGCATGATTTTTACCTTCAGATTTAGGGTTTTTGTTTCAATATCTGGGTTTTTCTACTGTGGGTTAAGAATAATATAGCACATTATACATCAAGCAAGAGAAGATGAATTTGATTCTCTTCCTTTATGAATGTAAGGGCCCAGAAGACCACACACCACATCAAGCAAACATCAGCCTGATGGTGACTGCAACCACACTGGTTTCCTTGGTACCAAACTGATAACAAGGACAGACAGCAGGACCACAATGGGAATATCCCTGACTATAATGACTGTCGCTAAGCCTGTCTAGTTCAGAAGCAATCCCCTCCTTTAGGGCTCCTTCACCATCACTTCAAAAATGTTCACCAGGTGCAACATCCATCGTTCACTGGATGCTTCACGCGTCTCACCTTATTTGAGCCTCTCAGTTTCCTGGAGAGACATGTATGGTTATTATCTCCATGTTACAGAGGAGGACATGAGCTCAGAGTCAATAATTCCCTCAGTCAAGGTCACATACATGGAACAGGGATTCAAACCCAGATCGATTTGTTTCCCAAGTCCATGCTCTTAATACATAGCCAAACCTGATCTTCCCTTTGGCTTACTGGGGCCAATCTTCTTACCATCCAGGGTCTTTACCATAAGATTTAATTCTGATCTAAAGAATGGCAGGAAAACTGGCAGCCCGTGTTAACATCAGACCTTGCTACAGGGAGCCAAAAAAAATAAACAAATCTGTTGCCGTCGAGTCAATTCCGACTCATACTGACCCTATAGTACAGAGCAGAACTGTCCCATAGGGTTTCCAAGGACCAGCTGATGGAGTCAAACTGCCAACGTTTTGGTTAGTAGCTAAGCTCTTAACTACTGTGCCACCAGGGCTCCACATGGAGCCAGACAACATATAGTATCAAAGTCTAAAGCCTAAGTCCTCCATAGGAAGATAAGACACAAATCAATACAGAAAAGCTATTTTCTACGCAGGATCTATGCACACACCCTCCAATGATTCAGGAAGGCAAAATGAGTTCCTTGTTCCATAAAAGCCACACTCAAAGAGTCAAGCTATTCATTCTAACTCACGGTATAAGGTAGTATTGATTCCGTCCTAGATGATTTAGATTCTTCTTAAGATTTATGTAGAGCAAGCAGTTCTTCCATACCTCCCTGGCTCCTATGCATGGCAGCCTCCCCTCTTCCCAGAGGCCACTGGCCACTTGGTAATAATAACCATGTTGTTTCTGCCCCAGTGAGGGAGGCTTGGTCTTCGGGGCGGGGGGAAGCACTATTGTGGGTCAGAAAGCACTCACCCAGCAGGCAGAGCATCAAGGGCCTGGGCAGTCGCTGGGAGCTGCTGAGTGCCCGAGGTGCCTGGCTCCTCTCCTTCAGCTGGTGTGGCCGGAGCAGGAAGAGAGGCTGTATTGGGGTTTGGAGTCACACTCGACACTGCAGCAGGTGGGGATGTCACACCAACAACAGAGGGTTCTTCAGGGTCAGTGGCTGAAGCGGGTTCGTCACTCACTGAAAATGCAGAAATCATATTTTAAAGATCAGCTAAGAATTTTGCTCATGTTTATTACGTTATTTGTTTAACATGCTAACACACCACCTATAATGTTACCGTAAATGTATTAGGCGACAGGAAAAGCTCTTACAATACACAACTTAGGAAATTATAGCAAACCAGTCACACCTGACCTAAGAAAATCAAAGATAAATCTCAAACAATTAAATACCACCTCTTTTACATAACTTCATTAGGTTTTTATAACATACTGTGGTTACATTTATTACAATAAAAAAGTAGCAGGAAAGATAAAGATAACAGGGAAGGGTTTTGGTGCTAAATGGAGCAAACCAAAAACAAAACCAAACCCACTGTTGTCGAGTCGATTCCGATTCATGGTGACCCTTTGGAGTAGGGCCAAAGCCAAATTTTTAGGGTCATATACTTTTCTTTAAACCTGCCAGTTGTCTACTAGGCAAGAATAACACCTTCTTTCAAAAAGCTCCAGACAATATCAGTCCAAAGGACTAACGGAACACACGAACCACAGCCTCCACCAACCTGAGCCCAAAAGAACTTACACAGCGCCCAGCTACCACCACCGATTGCTGGAACAGGGATCACAATAGGGGGTTCTAAGACAGAGTGGAAGAAAAATGTAGAACAAAATTCAAGGTGGCAAAAAAAAAAAAAGACCAGACTTACTGGTCTGAAAGGGACTGGAGGAACCTGAGACTATGGCCCCTGGACACGCTGCTAATTCAGAACTGAAGCCACTCCCCAAGGCTACCTTTCAGCCAAAGATCAGACAGGCCTATAAAACACACGTGAGGAACGTCGTCTTAGTTCAATCACGTATATGAGACCAAAAGGGCAACACCTACCCAAAAGCAAAGAAGAAGGCAGAAAGGGACAGGAAACCTAAGAATGGAAACCGGGAACCCAGAGTATAAACGGAAAGGGGCAGAATGCTGAGACATTGTGGGGATTGCAACCAATGTCATAAAACAATTTGTGTATAAATTTTTGAATGAGAAACTAATTTGTGCTGTAAACTTTCACCTAAAACATAATAAAAAAAATTTTTAACAAAGAAATATCAAAGGGGAAGAAAAAAAAGCTCCAAACACAAAAGAAGGCAGAAAACTTCCAATAATGTTTTTATTCTTTTAAAGACTCATGCTCAAAGTAGGAAGCAAGGATTAGTGCTCCAGATGAAAAAGATGGGGCTCAGAAGCTAAGGGACTTGTCTCCAAGGTAACAAAAGACAGAGACAGAAGTGAAACAAGCAGTTGCCAAGTCTGCTTATTTCTCCATTTCTTTGAGGATCACGTATGTTCATAAGGACCCCAAGGCACTGCAATATCCTCTAAATCAAGAGCCAAATAAGTTTTTTGAAGAATTACAATTCTTTGAAAATGAATAAGGCATATGCGGAGAATTTTCTATTACGTGATTGCATATGCATACATTTATACTAGAATTTCGTAGGAAAAACACTTCGTCGTCTTTTAGCCTCATCTTCCTAATTCAAATACTCTTTTTATAGTTTTCCTAACAAATGGTTATCCAGCTTCTTGAGCATTCCTCTGACAGGGAGCTCACTACAGAGCCATTTTATTGTTGAACAGATGTAACTGCCAGAAAGGTTTTTATTATGTTAATTTCAATTCAACTAGCTGGTCTTAGTTTCCCATCCCCACACCAAAGCAATGTGAAACAAGTATCTGGCCACCTTGTTTCTCATTAGCCATCTCTTTTCCAGTGTAAAGGCTCACCATTTCTTCATTGTTTTTTAAATGGCCCTGTTTCTACACCCTCGTCCTTACCATGCATCTGGCTGCCGTCTTCTAGATATCATCTTCTATTGCTGCTGCTAAATAATGATATCAGGAACTGAACATAATAATTCAAATACCATCAGACCAGCAGAGTCAGATTACCAATATAAACAGCAATACAAATATACTAGTTAACCTTTGGAAGAAAGGCCTGGCAATCTACTTCTAAAAAGCAGCCAGTAAAAACCCTATAAATCACAATGGTCCAATCTGCAACCAATCATGGTGATGGCGTAGCTCCTGGCAGCATTTCATTCCATTGCGCATAGAGTCTCTATGAGTCAGGTGTCAACTCAAAAGCAGCTAACCACAACAGCAGCTAACATTTATGGGACGCTCGGTGTGTGCCAGACAAGGTGCAAAGCACTTTACATGGATTATCGCATTTAAGCCTCACATGCAATCCTCCCCCACCCCCGTCAAAGAATTAAGTACAACTAACATCCCCCATTTTGCAGTTGAGGAAACTGAGTCTCAGAGAAGTCAATAACCTGCCCAAGGTCACATGGCAACTATTTCACAACCCTACTGTCTGCTAGGAAACCCTGGTGGTGTAGTGGTTAAAAGCTATGTCTGCTAACCAAAAGATTGGCAGTTCGAATCCACCAGGCGCTCCTTGGAAACTCTATGGGGCAGTTCTACTCTGTCCTGTAGGGTCGCTATGAGTCGGAATCGACTCGACGGCAATGGGTTTGGTTTTTGGTTTTGGACTATCTGCTAAGAGTCAGAATCAAAGGCAATGGGTTTTAATGGGACTGTCTGCCTCCAGAGCCCGGACCACTCATTCGCACACTCTGCTCCTCCCTCTGCACGTGTTCTAATGTGAGCCAAGACTGTAATAACTCTGAAGCAACCACATGACCCAACTGGCTAACATGAGATTGGCCATCAGCTGAAACTAAAATTTCTTCACAAGATATGATGCCAAGTTTGGTCTTACCAAATAATAAGAGCCTGAGGCTAGGGACTGCCTACAATTTATTCATTTGCTTTCTCCTCTGTGTATGAAATACTGTCTGGAACATAAATTAAATAACTTGTTTAATAAATGACTAAATCCTGTGCAACTGATGTTTCCCCAACATAAATGCAAGGTTTTACATTTATATTTCTATTCTATCTCATCCAAGTTAGTAAAACACAATATATGTCAATTCTCTTTAGGCGAATCTACAAATTTAACTCAATTCCAACTTAAAAAAGACATAATCGTGAGTTTGAGAGCTAGATAAATTCATTCTAAAACGTATAAGGAAAAATATATACACAAGAATAGTTACGAAAGTTTAAAGAAGAAGAGTGTGTAGGAAGACTGGTTCTCTAAAGTATTAAAGTATACTACAAAGCTACGACAATTAAAACAGTGTGATACTGCTAGAGGAATACAAGAAAATGCAGAAGCAGAATTCAATACACATACCAATTTAGTATATGACGAAGATGGCATTTTATTTATTAACTTTACAAAGATGCCATTTTAAATGGATTATTCAATAAACACTGCTGGGACGACTGGGTAGTACACTTGGGAAAAAATTAAGTTGTACCCCTAACTCATTCTTTACATCAAAATAAATTCCAGGTGGATCAGAAATGTTGACATAAAAAAATGAAACTACAGAGGAACTAAAGAAAACAGGGAAGCATGCCTTTATAATCTCAAAGTGAAGACTTCTTGAAGCATCACATGAAATGTAGAAGCCATAAAAGATTGATGAATTCAACTACATTAAAATTAAAAATTTCTACATAGCAAAAAACACCATAAGCAACGTCAAAAGAAAAACAGCAAACTGGGAAAAATTATTACCGACTCATATTACAAATCAATGACTAATTTCTTTCATATGAAAAAGAACCTCTACAAATCAACAAGAAAAAGATGAAAAATATGAACAAACACCTAACAGTAAAGGAAATATAAATTACTCTTTCACATATGAAAAATGCTCAATTTCAATTATGATACAAGAAGTGTAATTTAAGGGTATAATGAAATACCATTTTTTAATCTATCAGATTGACCAGGATGAAAATATTTAATCACACACTGGCAAGGGTATAAGGAAAACAGCCATTTTCACATATTGCTGGTGGGAGTGGAAATTGCCAGAAGTCTTTGGAGAACGATTTGGTAATATCAAAAATTTAAATGCAATAATCTGGGAGTAAGGAGAAGAAGTGGGGAGAAGAGAGATAGATGGGCCTGCAGATGAAATTAAAATGGCCATGAGTCAATAATAGTTGAAGTTGGGTGATGGGTTCATTTAAACATTCTTTTAAATTTTATATATATTCAATTTTTGTGGCACAGATGGAGAAGGCACATAATTTCTAGTTGTCTCTCTTTTGCCATGTTAGCCACCATTGATGATTATTGCCCAAATCCATTAATTCACTGGAGGCTGCAAAATAGTAATATTCTAATTATTCTATTAAAAACCAAAAGAACCCATTGCCAACGAGTCAATTCCGACTCATAGTGACCCTACAGGACAGAGTAGAACTGCTCCATAGGGTTTCCAAGGAGCAGCTGTTGGATTCAAGCTGTGGATGTTTTGGTTAGCTGCTGAGCTCTTAACCGCTGCACCACCAGGTCTCCTAATTCTTTTAAGCCTTCTTCATTTATTAGCTGGAATACTTCTACAAAGAGAAACTGTCCTTTATCAACTATTTGCCTAACCTGCAAATCTAGTTAGAAGGGTTCCCACCAGGACTGTATCTGTTTACAGGACTACCCAGGAGCCTTTGATTCACCAGAGTAGCTCATCTGCTTAGTGGTACACCTTGAGTCTGGATTTGGAAATGGAAAAACATGAAAGCTGGATATCCTAGTGTTGACAAGCTTTCTGTGCCCATGCTTACACACTCTGCTCTCAAAGACTGTGTATGTATATGTCTGTATGTCTGTGTGTGTCTCTGTGTGTGTATATATATGTGTGTGTATATATATACACACATATATAAGAATAAAAAATATATTTTTTTACATATATATGTATATATAAAATATAAATATATATAAAAACCAAACCCACTGCCGTTGAGTCGATTCCAACTGTATATATACAGAACATGAGAGCTTAAAAGAACCTCAGAGGTAAATCCACCCCATCATAGATTATAGTCAGAAGAAACTAAAGTTCAGAAAAATTAAGTTACTGGCCCAAAGTCACTCTGGCAAACCAGTGACAGGGTACCATATTCAAACCATCATGTGGCTTCAAGTAGAGAGAAAAAGTGGGTCATCAATACAATTTCATCCTGTCTTAAAGAACTGCTATATTTTACACCTTCTCTCATTCAATATGGCCAATGTTCTGTAACCATTAATCCTAGTTATTTGATATACACAACTTTTCTACTCTTATTTCCTTACTTTTTACTACTTCCACTCTATCTCCTCCATTCTTGCCTCCATGTCTTTGCTCACATCAGCCCTCCTTCCAGGGTGCCCTCCCCACCACTTCTGCCTAGGGTGATTATTCTGTCTTCAGAGTCCATAGCACCTGCGTTCTACACAACCACACAACCATTGTGAAACCTGCTGTGCTGATATGTAGCTGACGATGCATTTTCAACTTTCTTTTTGGAAACAGATTATAGGGTAGGGGCCTAATCTTATACTTCTTTACAATGTCTTTAGTACTTCGCAAAAATGGCATTTGATAAATGTTTGCTCAATAAAGACTTGTTAAATAACTGGGATATCCCATGAAATCCTGACCCTAAACCTCCAACCAAGGAACCAAATCCCATGAGGTGTTTGGCTCCGTAGCCTAGCAGCTAATCTTTTTTTGTTATTGTTAATAAATATATCTATTACACTTTTGCCAATTCCACTTTTTATAGATGTACAACTTAGTGACAGCAATTAATAGGCTGTGCAACCCCACCCTTAATCAATGCAATTTTTCCATCACCATAAACCAAAACTCCATAAGCAATAACTCCTCACCCTTTCCCCCTCTTTCCCACCCCTGGTAACCACAAATAAACTTTGATCTCTATTTAAAAAAAAAAAAAAAAAAGACTTGTTAAATAAACCTAATAATCTAACAAAAGAAAGATTTGAAATAAAACTACCTGAAATTTGTACATTACTAATTGTAAAGCAGGGTCTTTTAAAAAATAATAAACTTTTATTTTGGAATAATTTTGAATTTTTAGAAAAGTTACAAAGGTAGTGCAAAGATAGTGTGCCCTTCACCCGGTGTCTTCTAATGTTACATAATCATGACGTATTTGTCAAAACTAAAAAAAAAATTAACATTAGTACATTACTATTAACTAAACTCCAGACTTTATTTGGATGTTACCAGCTTTTCCACTAATGTCCTCTTTCAGTTCTAGGATCCAGTTCAGGATCCTCCATTGCCTTTAACAAGTTCACTTTGATTAGTTCACTTACCCTCTTAGTGCCCTATGAGGAAGATTTTTATTATTTCCATTTTACTGAAGAGAAAACTGAGGTACCATTAACAGAGGTTCAAAGTAATGAGCAAGAAGCAGAAATGGTACTCAAATCCAGGACACCATGGGGTAAAAACAATTGTGTGTATGTTGGGGATTGGATAAGGGAAGTAAGACGGCTTAGGGAAGTAAGATGGCTTTCCGGTATGGAAAGAAGAACCGTGTACCAAGGTGAGAGGGTAAATGGGGTAAGTAGGTAAAATGGCAGTTGAGCCTCTGGTTTCTGCAACTGCAGGCATTTCACAAGGTTCCCTCTGTGATGTTGGTTAAACATCCTAACTTTATGAATCAGATATTCATTTAAGACTAAGACATACTCCAGTCACAGCCAAAAAAAGATCAAGAATTAGAAATTCTTCCCCTTAACCTTAGACACAGTGCCAGCTCACTGGGTGTTCCAAGATCCGTAGGTGCACATGGTGGAGCAGGCTACTGGTGAATACACAGGTCTTTCCAGCCTTTACACTTAGGCACGTAGAAGGCAATTGCCAACAACTGAAGCTTTTTACACTGAAGATCACCTCATAACATATGCTCCACAGTAAAGCAAGTCATTAAAGAAGTTGTATGTCTCATAAGTGAAACCTAAACAATTGCACTTCCGATGCAGTGGATCAGTCAGCTTTCACCAGAGCAACCAAAACTACAAAAATAATTCATGTGACACAGGATGCATGAGGCTTATATTTAAAAAAAAAAAAAAAAAAAATTTAATTACATGGGAAAAGAGAAGGAAAACTTAAAAATGAACAAAGCTATACCATGTCACCAGACGGGAAGTTTAAATTTTTCCCACCCATCAATATATAGATTAACACAACTCCCATTTGTATTCCACCACACTTCTAAGAATTCAAGTCTAAATTTGTTTAGAAAATTTATAAACTACCAAAAGAATATTATAGAAAAAAAAATAAGAAGGCAGGACAGGACTAGGCCTCCTAGATGTAAAAAAAAACATACTATAACACATCACAGCCTGGCTCAAAGTCAGAAACAAATAATCAGAATGAGTAAAGAGTCCAGAAATAAATTCTTATTATATGTAAGAATGGGATATGTGATACTAAGTAAAATCACAGTGAGAAAATAAACTACTTAATGTTTCTGGGATAATAGGATCCCAATATAAAGAAAAGCTAATTTAGATCCAGCCCTCGTTGTGTGTATGTATGTGTGTGTGAGAGAGGTATCTATTTTAGTAGAATTATTTTTTGTTTTTTCTTTTAGTCACATCATGGGGAACAAAGGTAGGAGAAAACAGAATAAACTTTCCTATCTACAGAAAGAGAGTCTTTTCACAGAGCAAAAGGTGAAATCACAGATAAAAAAGGGTCAGACGTAATAATTTTTTTAATTTTTAATCCATGCCCCTGTTTTTTTTACAAAAGCCATGGAACAGAAGACAAAATGCAAAACAATGATATAGGCAGAAAACATATAATCATAAACATAACAGATAAAAATTTTTACCTAGGATATATGAAGAGCTTACACAAATCTATAAACTTCTAAATCTCCAAAGGGCAAATAATGAAACATTATGAAAAGTCACACAAGAGAAAAGAAATAGTCTATCACCCAGTAATTGAAGAAATGCAGGAATGGCACTTAATATCTGTTAGCAAAAATAACAAACCAATTTAAAAAATGATAGACAAGGCTTCAGGGGAAATTAACCTCACATACCACTTTATGAAAATTTTACACTGCTTTTGGATATATGATTTCTTCAGTCCTTTTGGAAAGCATCTGGTAATACACACCAAATCCCATTCTTTAAAAAATTCCTATTTATGACTCATGAATTTCATTCTAAGAAAAAAGAAGGCTATATGCAAAGGTACTTACAGTAGAATTTTTTTTACGATAAGGAAATACACAAGAATTAAGGAATGGTTAAAGAATTATGGGATATTAACTACAAAATAGCATGGGGCCACTAAAAAAGGTAAACACAGAGACAGCATAAATACTTAGAAGTGTGTATAAGAAATAACAAAATAAAGAACGAACATATATACATACTACATAATTATGACTGTTTGAAATTACTCAAAAAAAAAATCATTAACTTTGGGAGATTACTATGTGCCAGGCACTATGCCAAGCGTTCTACATGTTTTATATAATTTGTTCCTTATAATGACCCTATGAGACATATGCTCTTGTCTTAATTTTATGTGAGAAAACTAAGGCCCAGAAAGTCACCTGGGCAGGGTCTACAACTAGTATGTGGGGAGTCAGGATCTGAGTGCAGTCTGTATGACTCCCCACCGATGTGCACGGAAATCATATTTAACAGAGGAGTCAGAGGTACAACTTTTGGGGAGTAACGTTTGCAATAAAAAAAAAAATTAGAAAGCAAATCATTCCACACAAGTCTCAATGAAGTGCTATACCATTAGTTTACTTCTCTATTCTGCTGCTTCTAAAATTTAGGAATATTGCATTTATACAGACTGGCTGCCATTTACTTTCATTTTATAAAAATGGACACTTTATGTTTGTGACAACATGAAAAAACCACCCAAAACTCAGCTCCATTTCTGCGCAAATATCTTTTTCATGCTTAACTGCACAGCACAGTCAAAAAGGCTTGCTAAATAAATCTTGTAGGTCTATGAAGACATTTCCTGGAGGCAGGGATCACTACCACCACCACCTTGGCATTGGCCCTCACAGTTCTAAGAGCAACATACTGAAGGATGAAGATGTCCACATCCACATCTTCAGACGTCCCGCTAGTCCTGTTCTTCTGCCTGCGTCCCAAAGTAAATCTGAGGTATTTCTGAACCCTTCAGGCAGACATAAAAGAGGCTATGAAGCCCAGGCTGTCTGTAAGGCAAAGTTGAACTGCCATCACAGCAGAAAGGGGAGAGCTGGAGGCCAAGGCATTAGTATATTAACAGGCAAAAAGTCCTGAAATACAACTACTGCCCTTTACAGATGGGTTTTAGGAACAGTTTGGACATTCAGATATACCACCATAAAACATTTCCAAGGCAGTTTGGGGTTAGAGACACTTGGCTTTCCGAAGACATGGCTGGCACCTGCCTTGTCTGCTAGAACATGATGTTCCTGGAGACAACCACAATATACAAAGGTACCTAAAAGTAAATGTAGGGGAAATACAGATCTGTTTAAATGTCCAAGAGGAGTGACTCAAAGACCATCACCATATAAAGTCAATTTATCTATAGTTTTTATAAGGAAAGCCAAGATGGCTGAGGGAAACCAATATCACAATAATGTTGGCTTCTGGAAGAATAAAGTGGTTGGTAGCTCAGCCATGGCATCTGGGAAACAACTGGTTCCAAAAAGCCAGTTTTTCCTTTCCCATTTGAAAATGTTGGCCTTTTTCCGTAAAAGACATTCTTCTAAGAGAAGTTTGTTTACTGGTACTCACAGAGGTGCACATGATTCTCTATAACACTCTTCACAGCTGCCACCATGCTGTCTCCTTTACACAGATGGGAAGCCCAGGCCAAACTCTTACTGGATGTTCTAGCACATAAATACAGAGGTTGGCACAGGAGCTCCAGGCGGGCGAGAAGGCAGCTGCTACCACTCCTCACCTCCAGCTCATCTAGTCCTCAAGCGTCAGGGCTAGCTAGTTAACACAATTCCTCAGTCAAACCCCAAACTCCGGGGAGAAAGTCAAACCGTGGCTCTCATAGCGAGCCTTGCGTGGCACCCCACACCCGCAGTTTATTGTCGACAACGGTACAATACAGCAATGGCTTAAAAATAACAGAGGGGCTCTGGAACTTCCACACGATGCTGCTGAAGAACTGAAAGTTTTTATAGAGTAACTCAAAGACATTTCTTCTACCCAGTAAGTGTGTCACAGAAAGGTCAGTAGCACTGCCATGATAACCCTTACATGAAGCTCTGCTGCCACAGATTTCTTGTTCTTCATGCCAAGCCTATGCTAAAAAAGCATCTATAAAATGATTTCAGTGTCACCTGCATTTAAACACCTGTACGTCCCACCTACAGCTTATTGAAACGTCCATGTCCCTTCCCAACTGTTTCAAATTAAGACAAATCACCAAATGACCAGTACTCACTAAAGATTTGACAATCTTCAAGAAGTTTAGAATAAATGTTTTTTTTTCTTTCTTTCTTTCTTTCTTTCTTTCAAATCCAACACTATGAGACTATGAAAGCATGGCAAAAAATGACTTGTTTTGAAATAGGTCTTTCCCTTCCCACTTAGAGGTAGGCAGAGCCAAGAGTAGAGAGGTTTTATGCGTATGTGACAGGGCTAATTGTCTACTCTCGAATGGAACCCTCACTAGAACAGCCCCAGCACAGCCACCAGAGGTAGTCTAGTGGTCAGCATCCCAATGCATTCAATAGTGCTGCCATCTTCTTTAACCCAGCTCTTAGCAACAATACAGTCCTCTTTTCCCCTAGTCTGATAATTTCCTTAAGTTAAAGAAATAAAAAATTTGTCATATATAAATAAGATATTCCCCCCCCCCGAATGAAATCCAGTGTTGATAAGAAATGACAAAAATATGAAAAGCACAGTAATATAAAGAATAACCTTGGCTATAGAGACTAAGCCAGAGATTAAAAAAAAATGGGTCTACTGGAAAACTGTTGGTTTCAAACTCATTTTAATGCTGGAGTCTTCTCTCAACTACCCTATATTCTGACAGTTAAACTCATGTTCTTTTACTGGAGGCACAGTCCCAACTCCACATTAGAACAGGTTCAAGGCCATTGCTTTGCTCCAGGCTAGTGCTCCATGCTATCACTCACCTGTGCCATTGGGCAAGCCATTGTGACTTGGGTTCTTGATGGGCTGGCGGTGCCGGTTCCTAGTACCAGGGCTCTGCTCGTTGGATCCTGTGGTTGTTCTGCCTGAACCACCTGAATGTCTGTGCGTCCTGGGGGTTCAAAGAATAGAGCAGACAGACATAAGTCACTAGGAAAAAGAAAGAAGTGTGTCCCACTTAAGTCACCGTATTCTCTCGCACACTATTTATTGGAAACAAGACCTATTAATAGCCCTACTAGTCTTTGATTCAACAGAACCTGGCTCCAAACAGAGAGACCCAGGTATGCTTCCTTCTTGGTAAAAGCACAGAAGGCAACTTCTTGTAAAATTTTCCACTTGTGGTAAACAAATCCAGAGTGAATTGCTCCCACATCTGAAATAACTGGCAAAATACCCTATGACCATCACATTATTTTTATTGGGCTAAAATATTAGAAATAAACAAGAATCACTGGACAGGCTACAGATGAAATATTTCTCCCACTGGGCAAAAAGAGCCCAAAACTTATTCAAATCAACAACTTTCTCTACAGCTAAAAAGACACTTCCCTTTGGAATGAAGTCAAAGGTATTAAACAACTTAAGTTAATGTATATGTTATGTTCTACCTAGAAAGATGACTAAAACAGACTTAACAGTCCTTCGAAGTAAATGAGGAACAATGCAGAAATGGATCTACAACACAAAGAAAATAGTGGAATCTTCAGAGAGCCCAAGGTGACAAGTAGTACGCATTCCCAAGATCCTTTTGAAGCTTGACTACGTCCACTCAGTAAAAATGTCTAAGTCTCACTGCTTTTCAATTCAGCTGCTTCCCCAACAGAGATTATTCTACTATTTGCTACTCCTCAACAGTGAGATGGTTTAAATATTATCCAGTGAAGATAAGAGCACCCCTCTCCAGCTAACAAAACAGAGGCCCAGAGCACAATTTATACCACGTGAGATAGGGCAATAAGAGTAACATCAACAATTAAAGTAATAATACTGCCTATGAAAATATATAGGCGCCCTGTGGTACAGAGCCTTGGTGGCGCAGTGGTTAAGAGCTCAGCTGCTAACCAAAAGGTCTGTGGTTTGAATCCACCAGCTGCTCCTTGGAAACCTATGGGGCAGTTCTAGTCTATCCTATAGGGTTACTATGAGTTGGAATCAACTCGACGGCAACAGGTTTGGTTTGGGTTTTTTGTTGGTAGTGCATCAGCTGCTAACCAAAGTTGGTGGTTCAAACCCACCCAGTGGCTCTGTGGGATTACAGCCAAGAAAACCCTATGGGACAGTAGTGGTGATCTGTCACACATGGTCACTATGAGTAGAAAACTGACCCAACAGCGCCTGACAACAACATGGAAGTACAAATTTTCTTCGAGCCAGGCACTGTGGTATGTACTTTACATATAGTCTCACTGAATACGGCAATCCTAGAGGTAGCTTACTATTGTTGTTATCATTGGGTGCCATCCAGCTGATTCCGACTCATAGGATTTTCTAAGCTGAATCTTTATGGGAGCACATCACCAGGTCCTTTCTCCCGTGGAGCCACTGGGTGGACTCAAACCATTTTACTGACCTTTTGGTTAGCAGATGACTGCTTAACTGTTGCACCACCAGGGCTGCTTACCCAAAACTAAATCAAACCTGTTGTCGTCAAGTCGATTCTGACTCATAGCGACCCTAAAGGATGGAGCAGAACTACCACGTAGGGTTTCTAAGAAGCAGCTGGTAGATTTAAACTGCCAACATTTTGGTTAGCAGCCAAGCTCTTAATTACTGTGCCACCAGGGCTCCCCAGGGCTACTTAGCTTACTATTATCATTCCCATTTTACAGATGAGAAAACAGACACAGAGAAGTCCTACAGAAAGTAAGCAATGAAGCAGAAATTCAAATCCAGGCACTCTGACCTCAAGAGTCAGACTGAATTATGCCCAGGCTGCTCTTTTACCGGTCACTTGGCCAATGGCGTCATTAATTAAAACCTATATTAGAAAGTTCCTCCACTGGGAGGATCTGCCTCCACCGGAACATCCCTGCTGCTGAGACTCTCTAGTCCCGACTGTTGGACAAGCCTGCGGTGCAAGAAGTAATGAGCCTCCTAAGTGTATATGAACTGCCACCACCACCTTCCTTCTCTAGTGCAAGAAACAGATTTTTCTGACAAGATGGGCATAAACTAAAATGTTAACAGGGATTATGTTTGGATAATGAGAACATGGAAGCTTTTAACTTTCACTTTTGTGCTTTTCTACATTTCTCTGGTTTTCTTCACTGAGCTTATACACTTTTGAGTTGGGGGAAAAAAACACATAATTAAAAAAAAAAAAAGATCGGTGTTTCGTGAGCCAAAACTAAAAAGGAAAAGGAAAAAGAAGATACCTAGAGAATCCTGGAACCCTTCATACTTATAGGCTGCATGGCAGCTGAAAGCAGATGGAGGGTACAACTGAAGTATGGAAATAAAGATTTAATCTGGACTCTTTTTTTTCCAGCTTATTTTTCCCTGAGCTAATTTCATAAATCAACACTGTCAGCCACACCTCAGTCAAAGAAAAATATTTCAAAGTTCCCACTTCGTGGGAAGAAATGTTAGTATTAAGCACTTTACCACAACTCCTCATCGAAAGCAGAATGAGCACAAACCAGTTCCAAAGGGAAAGATGGTCTTTAGCAACTGGTGAATGTGTGTACCGTGTTGAGGGCAGAGAGCTTGAGAGATATAAAAGTGGCTAACAGAAGGTTCGTTTCATCCAAGAATCCCCTTAAAAGGACAAAAAAGAGCCTCCTTGATTTGGTGCTCACAGCCTGCAGCAGAGGGCTGTATCCCTCCAGGAGCAGCAGGCCATGTGGGCAGCACTGAAAATGCAACATCAATCCTGTGTCACACATGGGCTCTGACAAGTCCATGATTACTTCCAGTCACCCGGGCTCCTGGTCCCTCTGCAGAGCAGCTGGGCATGACAACAGGGTGGGTCCCATTACTCCTCTGGCTCACTAGCTCCTCCCTCCCTTCCCCAAAAGGGCATGCGGTCAGAGTTGAGAGAGAATACTTTCAGAAAATTTTAACCACTAATGATAGCAGCTTACCCTGAATGACAGGCTGGACCAGAGCCGGGATTAGCCTGTAAACCAGTGGCAGCTGGGACCACTTTGTGTGAATTGCTGCCTCCCCGCCTGTGGCCAACTGCCACCTCCACTATCCCCCACCCACACACCCTTTCTCCAGATTCTTCCCTTGCCCTAAATCTGGAGTTTCCAGTTTTTTACTCTAGTATTACCTTAAAAATAAGACACTCAGAAGGAAGAGAATGCCTCAACAAATGAGGAAAACCTCTTCAGCAGTTTCCTCTCTTGGAGAACTCACTCAGCCCTTAAAAGATGGGATTGTGTCGTGATTAAAAGCTGGCCCACAAGCTGAAACCACACACCATAGGCCAAAATAGTATCAGGACAAATGCGGGCCGATGGGGTGGAGATGAGCTGGGCCCGCCACAAACAGCCTGGCTTCTGCTCTGCCAATGACTTCAACCTTGGCCTCAGCCCACCACAGTTTTGGGGTGGGGGTAGTTATACAGCCTCTGGAGCAGTCAGAAGAGGGCAATGCCAGTCAGACCAAACTCCACAAATGGTTTCAAGGCACCTAGTTAAAGAAATTCAACTCTATAGGATGCCTCTCCAAGGATGCTGGTGTATCCTTACCTAAGTTACTGCCCCAGAGACTGAGGCCTCCCTCAGGAAAGCCAAACAAGGACAGGACCCTGAGATTTCTCCCCAGGTTCCTGAAAGTGGTTCTGATCTTGATGAGGTCCCTAGGAGAGGACTCTTGGCTGTCGCCTGGCATTCAAGACTCTGACATTCTCAACTGTACCCTGAGAACCAGAGCTTGTATGCCTCACCCTTCAAGAAGGTGCATTATGAATTTTTGTCAGCATTTATTTTCTGAGTGCTAGCCCTGTTCTGTGGCTGGCAACATAACAGAAGAAGTCCCTGACCTCGAGGAGCATGCATTTCAGTGGAAATGCAGTGATTTATGATTTTGTCCAGACACATATTTGCATCACACCCTACAACGCTATGTGTGGAGGTCCCTTGGATAGTGAGCGGACCTAGCTGACTACTTGGCATTGCTACCCCAGTGCACTTTTGTTGACTGTTGTCACACACACAATAGTTTATGTGGAGTAATTAAAAATAAAACACATCTTTGTTTCTTTGGTTTAAAAAAAAGGAAGCCAACCCTAGCATTGGCTATGTAAATATGTTAAAAAAAAAAAAAAAGTGATGGCTCTCATCTTAGAAGACAAAATTTTTGCTAAACGAAAAAGTGGAATTCAAAACTAGTTGGTTGAAAATTTGAGATCGGTAAGTCTATCATATACATTATGTGGAAATTGGTTTTACAAAGCAGTCTTCAACAGAAAACTTAAATTTTCTATTCTTCCAAAGAAACTCTCAAGAAAATAAAAAGGCAATCTATGGATTTGGGGGGAAAAAATTGCAAAATACATACCTGGTAAAGGACTTGTATCCAAAATATATAAAGAACTCTCAAGTTTTAATAGTAAGAAAACCACAACCCAATGTAAAAAAGAGTCAAAAGATTTCAACAGGTACTTCATCAAAGAAGATCTACAGATGGCAAATAAGCACAAGGAAAGTTGCTCAGCATCATTCGTCATTAGAAAAATGTAAATGAAAACCGCAATGAGATACCATTATACATCTATGAGAACGGACAAAGTTAAAAGAAAACAAAACAAAACTGACAACAAGTGCTGGGGCAGATGCGAAGCAACTGGAGCTCTCACATGTTGCTGGAGGGAACACAAAATGGTACAGCCACTTTGGAAAACAACTGGGCAGTTTCTTACAAAGTTAAACACACATTTACCATACAAACCAGCAATCCCACTTCTAGATATTTACCCAAGAGAAATGAAAACATAGGTTTATGCAAAAACCTGGACACAAATGTTTATAGCAACTTTATTCATAATCACCAAAACCTATAAACAACCCAAATGTCCTTCAACTGGTGAATGAAGAGACAAACATACTATTCCATTTCATAAAGTGAAACAGTACTCAACAAATAAAAGGAACGAAATATTGGTACATGCAACAATATAAATGAATTTCAAATGCATTGTGCTAAGTGTGTGTCATAAAAATATCATTCCATTTTTAGGACATTCAGGAAGAGGCGAAACTATAAGGAAAGAAAACAGAGCCGTGTCTGCCAGTTATTGGGAGTAGGAGGGACTGACCACAAACAAGCGATGAAACTATTCTTTATCCTGATTGTGGTAGTAGTTACCAGGCTGTATGCATTTGTCAAAGCTCACAGAACTGGACACTACAAAGGTGAATTTTACTACACATAAATTATACCTCAATAAACTAACTTGATAATAAAAAAAAAAGCAATTTGTGTGTTCCAGTCACTGCAAAACAGTTCAAGTGAGAAAAAATAAAAGCTAGCAACAGTTTCAAAAGGCAGGTCACTTGTAATGTAAGGATACAGTCAAAACAAAACAAAAACCAAGAACCTTATGGGAATGTGATTCAGGCATAATTCAGGACCTTGCAAACATTTCTGCTATAAATGTGGGGATCCTTCGAAGCCTAGGGATACATCTCTCCCAAATGTCAGGAATTCGCAGCTGGCTGGATACCAGGTGCCAAGCATATTTTTCTGTCTTGGTAAAAGAGGCCCAGAATATGAAAAGGAGGTTGTTTGACTTCAGATTCAGGCCTGCTAATATTCAATCTCAGCAAAAGAGAAGATTCAGGGTATAACAACTGATAACTGGTGTCCTTTCATTTTAAATAAAACAAGCGCAGAAGTTAAAATTGCCTAATAAATTTAAAAGCTTTCTCATATCCTAATTCAGGGAATCAATATCTGCTTAGGGTTACAAGAACCAAGAGGGCTGCTATTCTCAAACCTGCCACCTTGCCCTTCCTCTAAGCACTCTTAACTGGGTCTTGTCTTTTCATAGCAGCATGGAAACAAAACTGAGTGAGGTTGGGCCAGTTTCCAGCAAGAAACAGGCGCTTAAAACAGATGCATGGAAAAAAAAATAGGAAGCAGTGATGGGAAAAGAATCAGTTTCCACCATTCAGAGAATCATCAATACCTCTTCCATTCTTCTTCCTCACTCAAATGCAGGTTAGGAAAAAAAAACAAAAACACGGAAGGGGGCATGTAAAAAGGAAAAGGCACAATTAGAGTTAAAATGGGACCATTCTAGCCATTCCAAGCATAATTTATGGCTCCATTCCACACCCTACCTCTAAACTGTCACTCTCACAAATGACAGAGAAGGTAAAAAATAAAACCACCGTCAAGTCCATTCTAAATTACAGAAAGATAAATGGGTTTACTATTTTTGCTCAACCTAGAGTACAGAGCAATCCTCTCAATGGGAGCACATTTATTCGACTAAAATACTCATCTGAATGCATCAATTGGTCTCAACCCACCTGGATCAAAGGAGAATGAAGAACACCAAGGACACAAGGTAATTACGAGCCCAAGAGACAAAAAGGGCCACATGAACCAGAGACTATATCATCCTGAGACCAGAAGAACTAGATTGTGCCCGGCTACAACAGGTGACAGCCCTGAGAGGGAACACAACAGAAGACCCCTGAGGGAGCAGAGGAGCAGTGGGATGCAGACCCCAAATTCTCATAAAAAGACCAGACTTAATGGTCTGACTGAGACTGGAAGGACCCCGGTGGTCATGACCCCCAGATCTTCTGTTGCCCCAGGACAGGAACCATTCCTGAAGTCAACTCTTCAGACATGGATTGGACTGGACAATGGGTTGGAGAGGGATGCTGGTGAGGAATGAGTTTCTTGGATCAGGTGGACACTTGAGACTATGTTGGCATCTCCTGCCTGAAGTGGAAGATGAGAGGGTAGAGTGGGTTAGAAGCTGGCGAAATGGACATGCAAAGAGAGAGTGGAGGGAGAGAGCTGGCTGTCTCATTAGGGGGAGAGTAATTGGGAGTACGTAGCAAGGGGTACATAAGTTTTTATGTGAGAGACTAACTTGATTTGTAAACTTTCACTTGAAGCACAATAAAAATTATAAAAAAAAAAAATACTCATCTGAAGAGAGAATGTACAACACATTGTGACTCATCTAACTCCACCCAAACTTGAAAGAGACCTAAAGTTCAAGGGGGAAATATTCATTGTCTCATTCCACCACCTGTTTAGTGCAGCAGTTGATGACTTGAGGTTCCTTGAACAAATTTGTCCTATGACCTGAGATCATATGAACCTGAATTACAAGGGCATATGACGTTCTCATAGCATAAGAGACAAGTATTGTGGGCCATCAACCTCCACTACCACACAGCAGGAATCTCAATGGACTCTCCCTGAAAGGCAGATGAGTACTTCTACAGGTGGGCCAGAACAGTGTCTTCAGTTTCTTCCTACTGGTATCGTATCTTGGTTAGAACCAGGCCCAACCCATAGACTCCCTGTGCTACAGCATCTAGATCCAAAGGACTACATGGGACCCTGAAGGTATTGGGCGCTACAGTACGTTAAAGCATTATTTCTAAGTGTTCTGACGCGATAAATCACAAAGGCAGGAAGTCAGCAGGAGGCAAGTAGTCTCTGAAAAGAGCATGTTCAATGGGCATTCCTCAAAACAACCTCCTAAACTCCTACTGAGGCAAATTCAGAGCCTTTGCTGTTCCTCTTGCCTGGCATACTCTTCCCTGGACTCTTCGCCCAACTGCATCCTAATCCTAATTTTGGTCCTGCTCCCCCCAGGCTACAATAAGCTCTCCATTCTTTTTCATAGCATCCTAATCTTCCACTTTATGGCACTTCTATTTGGACTTGCTTATTTGTTTGTGTGTGTGTTTAACATCTGTCTCTGACAAGGGCAAGGATCATGTCTATTTCATTTACTGTTGTATACCCAGCATTTAACATAGTGCCTGACCTACAGCAGGCATTCAAGAAATATTTTTGAATGACTCAAAGAAGTAATCCCGCAAGTTCGAAGGCACTATTGGGCTTGCAATCTCTAGTACTTTGTTCTTTCCCATCTACTCACTCATCACCTCAACACTATCCCTTTAAAGAATGCTCTCCATGGTCTTCCAGGTATTGGGCAATGTCAGATCTACCATCTTCCAGAAAGGCTAGTCCTAAACTTCATCTGACATCATATTCCAGTATCAGGGCGTAGAGAAAAAATCATGGCATAAGACTCAGTTCCTGTCCACACCTATACTAAAATTGCAAGACAATCTCTAAATCCAACCAAATTTTATTTGGCATAGTTTTGTGCTGGCTATACTTTCCAGCATACTCTAACAGGTGAAGACAAGGTGAGTATCAAACATGCAAATCAAGACAACCTCTGTGGTAGGCATAATTTCCAACATGAACCCCCTGAACATGCCCCACAAAACCCCTAAAACCTGTGAATATTATATCACTTCCACGATTGTTGGCCTTAGGGAAAGGAAATTATCCAGGTGAACCTGATGTACTTAGATGACCCCCTAAAAGCAGAGTGCTTTCTGCAGCTGGTGGCAGAAGAGGAAGTCAGAGAGATTCAAAGTACAAAGATTCGAGGCAACACTGCTGGCTTGAAGATAGCAGAGGCCATGGGAGAAGGAATACGGGTGGCCTTAAGGAGCTGAGGAAAGACCCTGGTTGTTAGCCAGCAAGGAAACGAGTACCTCAGTCCTACAACCAAAAACCTGAGTGAGCTTTGAAGGGAATTATTTCCTAGGGTCTCCACATTAGAATGCAGCCCTGTCGACACCTTAATTTCAGCCTTGTGAGGCCCTGAAAACAGAATCCAGCCATACTATGCCAAACTTCTGGCCCACAGCATTGTGAGCTAATAAATGGGGTTGTTTTAAGCCACTAACTTTGTGGTAATTTGTTAGGCAGCAACACAAAACAAAACTAATAAACTCTCTCAATTCAAATAAATATAAATATTTCCACGGAAGACATTAACTTTCAGATACATGGCTAGGTAATACTTTCAGCCCAGATTCTTGCTGATCACCCTAACTCACTCTGTCAGGGGGCCCTATACAGTTACAGCATCACTCTATGGACTGCAGCACCCATCTCAAAAGAACAGCACTTCAGTGATCTTAATGCCCTTTATGAGACACACATTTCTAAGATTCAACAATCACTTGGGAATTTGAAGAAATATATATATATAAATGGGAATTCCAGAACACTTAGTATTCATGCAGAACCTGTACATAGACCAAGAGGCAGTCATTCAAACAGAACAAGGGTTACTGCATGGTTAAATATCAGGAAGTATCATACTTATTCAGTCTGCATGCTGAGCAAATAATCCGATAAGCTGGACTTTATGAAGAACTCAGCATCAGGACTGGAGGAAGAATCATTAACAACCTGCATTATACAGATGACACAACCTTGTCTGCTGAAAATGAAGAGGACTTGAAGCACTTACTGATGAAGATCAAAGACTACAACTTTCAGTATGGATTACACCTCAACATTGAGAAAACAAAAATTCTTGTAACTGGACCAATAAGCAACATCATGATAAACAGAGAAATGATTGAAGTTGTCATGGATTTCATTTTACTTGGATCCACAAACAATCCCCACGGAAGTAGCAGTCAAGAAATCAAACAACATATTGCATTGGGCAAATCTGCTGCAAAAGATCTCTTTAAAGTGTTAAAATGAAAGGATGTCACTTTGAGGGCTAAGATGCACCTGACCCATGTCATGGTATTTTCAACTGGCTCATACGCATGTGAAAGCTGGACAATGCATAAGGAAGACTGAAGAAGAATTGATGCCTTTGAATTATGGTATTGGTGGGGAATACTGAATACACCATAGACTGCCAGAAGTACTAACAAATCTGTCTTGGAAGAAATATAACCAGAATGCTCCTTAGAAGTGAGAATGGCGAGACTTTGTCTCACGTACTTTGGACATGTTATCAGAAGGGGCCAGTCCCTGGAGAAAGATATCATGCTTAGTAAAGTAGAGGGTCAGCAAAAAAGAGGAATACCCTCAATGAGATGGACTGACACGGTGGCTGCAACAAGGGCTCAAACGTAACAACAATTGTGAGGATAGCGCAGGACCAGATAGTGTTTCATTCTGTTGTACATCGAGTCACTAGGAGTCAGAACCAACTCTACAGCACCTAACGACAACATATATAAGTCTGATATTACTATTCTTAACGGGTGAGAAAGTAGCATTCGTTTCTGGTATAGTTGAGGTACATCAACTTTACACATTCTTTTTCAAAACTGATTCCAGTGTTAACCTTAAAAGTTGCAAGGATTTGAAAAGGCTTTAATATGGAAGTGCCAATCATGAACAAAAACCAGGTGAAAGAGAAGGGATTGAGACAGAGAGTGGAAACCCACCTATCTTCGAGCAGTTAGGCTACACCTTGGATTACACAAGGCAGTACTGATAACAGCCTCCCCTAAACCCGTGCCTCTGGGATCACAGGAACCATCACATCTCAGGAGTTGGGGCGCCAAGGAATGTAGACTAGTAACAAGACCCACCCTGAAGTTCTGGCAAATGAAGAGCAGGAACACAAGTCTCTTCCAACTCAGTAAATATTTATTGAGCTGCTGCTACGTGCAGCAAAGCACTCCACTAGATCCTGCAAGGGATACAAAGATGAATAAGGCACACAAGGCCCTCGACACAGTGTCTGGCAGAGAACTAGGGCACCACGACCCCTGTACTACCCCCAAAAAAAATAAAATGAAAGAGAGAGAAGTAACTGCTCCAGAGTCCCTACTTCATTATTCTTTTCTAAGTAGGAAGGATATTGTTATGCTCCAATTTAAAAGAAAGCTTTTTTTAACCTCTTTTGAAAGGTAAAAATTTTCAAGGTGAAATCTTAAGGAAAAAGAAGAAAATCAACCTGCCACTAATCTTCCCTTCTCCTCCACAAAATGACAACAATTATTTGGGCCATATCCTACTCCATGTTTTTACTAACCTCAATTTCATCATTAAAGAGTATAGCTTCAAAGGTAATTTTTAAGCACACCAAGTACACCCAGTACACAGACGTGTTATTAAACTCCCGTAAAGCCAAACAGAAAATCTCAGGCAGGCAGCCGGTAAGTTCTTTTTCCCTTCACACCACTGGATACAGAATTTCACACTGCATTATCAGCTAATCACTGAACCAAGATACCTTCTTCAACTCAATCAAGACAAAGAAAGGCAGGCCAAACACCTAAAGTAGAAGGTTAGTCTAGAGACGGGAAACAAAAAAAAAAAAGACAGAACATATAGAAATTAAAGGCAAAGGGATGAAAACAACTCCAAAGGTATCAAGAATCACAATAAACAAACGGACTAATGCTGACAGTTTAAAGACAGTTGTTATATTAGGTCTTTGGTTTTTTTTTTTTTTTCTTTCCATTAAATGCTATTATAAGAGGCAGCACCTAAAACATTAGGACAAAAATGGATGGACAAAATATGCCAAGCAAATACAAATAAAAGGAAGCTGAGGTAGCTATGCCAATATCAAACCAAATAGAAGTTTTATGGTTTAAAAAAATAAAAGTATAATTTACATACAGTGAAATTCACACACATGCCCTTTTTTTTTTTTAAATCTCCTGACTCTACTACCTGAAACCATATGCCCTAAAATTCGCCCTTTTTAAGAGTAAAATTTCATGAGTATCACTTAATGTATAAACCACAGTCAAGACAAGACCATTTCCATCACCCCCAAAAACTTTTCTTGTGCCCCTTTGCAATCAATCCTTCCCCCCAACCCCCAGCAATTGCTAATTGGATTGTCCCTATAATTTTGCCTTTTCCAGAACATATAAATGGAATCATTCAGTATGTAACCTTTTGCGTCTGGTTTCTTGCACCAGGCATAATGCTTCTGAGATTCATCTATGTTGTTGGCAGTTTGTTCCTTTTTATTGCTCAGATCAAATGAATTTTAAGGAAAAAAAGCATCAAAAAAAGGATAAAAAGTTCAGTCTATCAGAAAAATACAACAATTTCAAATTTGTATCGTGTGCCCAAAAAAATAACCTTGAACTACATGCCATGGATTGAATTATGTCCCCCAAAAAATGTGTGTATCAACTTGGTTAGGCTATGATTCCCAGTATTTTATGGTGGTCCTCCATTAGTGCTTGTAATTTTATGTTGAGAGGATTAGGGCAGGATTGTAACACCACCCTCACTCAGGTCACCTCCCTGATCCAAGGTAAAGGGAGTTTCCCTGGGTTATGGCCTGTATCGCCTTTTATCTTTCAAGAGGTAAAAGAGAAGTAAGCAGAGAGTTGGGGACCTCATACCACCAAGAAAGCAGTACCAGGAGCAGACAGCGTGTCCTTTGGACACGGGGTCCCTGCACCTAAGAAGCTCCTCAACCAGGGGAAGATTGAGGACAAGGTCCGTCTTCCAGAGCCAGCAGAGAGAGAAAGCCTTCCCCTGGAGCCGACACCCTGAATTTGGACTTTAACCTACTTTACTGTGAGAAAATAAATTTCTCTTTGTTAAAGCCATCCACTTGTGGTATTTCTGTTATGGCAGCACTAGATGACTAAGATGCTACATAAAGCAGAAATTCATAGATAGGATCTGGTCCCACCCATTACAGCTGTTATCTCCTCCTATTATCCCATCACTCCACTTCAGCCAGACCAGCCTCCTTTAAACTCTAAAGGCACACTCCTGCCTTAAGGCCTCTGCAACTGCCCTTTCTCTGCCCTGACACTCTTTCCCCATATATCCTCATCTTCTTCACCTCATTGTTTAAAGGTCACCTTCTCAATGACACCTCTCTTGACTGCCCTATTTAGTACTGCAACCTGCTCTTATGTCATACTTTCAGATATATTTTACATGAATTAAATTTGTGTTTTTTTTTTTAAATAATAAAGACCAAAAAAACAGAAAAAAAGATTACTTTAGGATTCTGTATTATTATAGAAGCCAAGGCACAGAATTTTTCCAGAAAGGACTGTCCATAATGTTAAAACCTGAGATAGGTTAAGTGGACATTTGCAGCTGTAATTCAGGTAGATTGGCAGGGGCAGAAGCTAGACTGACGAACTAATAAATAAATGGGAAATAAAGATGAGAGACCCAAAGTATACTGAGACCAACATCTTCACTATACTTTCAATAAGTTAAGGGTGCATAAAGCTTCATGAAACCCAGTGACATGTGAAGCCTAAAGCAATGTAAATCCTATACTTTAGTTCTGTGGCTATTTTTATCTAACGTAAAATGAAAAATCTAAATACAGAATTCTTTAAGTTATTCTATTTAGGCTGTTGAATATGCCATCATAAAGGTGGTCACTAAACTAAACTCCAAATCGCCACCCCTACAGACTTTGGAGCTTTCAAAAGGGGCCATTCAGTTCCAATAAGATCCTAAAAGAAAAGTCTAGCCTCATTGCACCAAACCACAGCCACAAACGTGATGGCTTACGCAGTTCCCTTTCCTTGCCATCCATATCAGCTCTGTTCTGGTCTTCATGTACCCAAGCTGCCCAAGCTTTCATGACTAAAAACTCATTTCTCCAAAACCCATTATCATTTTATTGCTTCTCTCTAAAACCTTTCCCTTTCAATTACAATTTTCTAGTACTGAGAAGAAGAAATACCACTCCCGTGTCCTTAATTATGATAACCGTTATTATTGTCCCCCAGTGTTCATTGTGAGGAATACAATGCTTTGCTCTGTATCTCTTAAGTTTGGTATTCACTCCTCTTCCTACGGATATACGTTCAGAGCAATAACTGCCCCAGACCCACATGTTCCATAAAAAAATAAACCAAACCCATTGTCATCGGGTCGATTCCAACTCATAGCGATCCTACAGGACAAAGTAGAACTGCCCCATAGAGTTTCCAAGGAGGGCCTGGTGGATTCAAACTGCTAACATTTTGGTTTGCAGCTGTAGCATTTAACCATTACTTCACCAGGGTTTCCACATGTTCCACAGGGCCTGCTAAACACCAACTCCAGCTATCACAGGGGATATGACAGCTTTATAAGCTCTCCCCTTCTTGTATTTCTTATCTCCATGAATGACATTATGGAGCCTGGTAGTCACCTCTATTCCTCCCTGTCCTTCCTTTACCCTGTCTAGTCAATCACTCAGTCTTGCCCAATAATTCCAACTCCTAGATACTTCTCCTGCCTTCTCTCTGTCCTGCCACTGGCCAAGGCTAGTCATTAATTCCTACCTCACCAGTTGCTATAACAGTCCTCTTCCTGGTCTCCTGATTCAAGTCTCAAACCCCATTGTGTCAGATATTCCCACTCTCTTCTATTTTACATAACCCCTCCCTTCTTCTGCACCCTCACCGCAGGGACTAGGAGACTCCCTGACTCCCTTGCCGCTAGATTTTGGGTATGATTTAGGTTCAGCCAATGAGAAGCTCTTGCAAGAGATTTAGAAAGCAGAGTGAAGGCAGAAGCCACACTTCTTGTGGTGCTGGTGACTGGCAGGGGGCTCCTGCAGACCCCATGCTTCACTGCCTGTACACCAGCTTTGTGATGTAAGGCAGTTGTAGGGACAGCAGCAGTTTCCTGGCATCTGGATTGCAGCTGCAGGGCTTTGACCCTGAAACAAAGGATCCAGGGGTGGTCCCTCACTTCTGTTCCTCCAGCTCATGCAATGATTTTTATAAGCACATAATTCCCCATATTAAATCCTGTTCCTGTTCTGCTTGAAATACTTGGAGTGGTTCTTGTTTCTCATAGAGCTTCAAATTCATTCATCAGACTGCTTTCTAGAATAGTTTATCACAGAAATAAAACATCATGCCCTTGCTCAAAATCTAGTGGTTCCCTATCTCCAAAGATTAAAATATAAAGTCTTAGTGTAAAGTATAAAAGGCCCTTTGTGAACTGGCCTTAACTTTTTTTTTTTTTATTAACTTTTAATAAGCTTCAAGTGAACGTTTACAAATCCAATCAGTCTGTCACATATAAGTTTACATACATCTTACTCCGGCCTTAACTTTTTACTATCTCCTACAACAGGGGCTGACAAACTTTTTCTATAAAGGGCCAGATAACAAATGTTTTAGGCTTTGCAGGCCACGTGGTCTCTATCACAACTACTTAAGTCTACCACTGTAGCATGAAAATAGCCATAGACAAAACATATATGAATAAGCATGGCTGTATTCAAATAAAACTTTATTTATAAAAACAGGTGGCAAGTCAGGTTTGGCCTGTGAACCATATAGTTTGCTACACTTATCATCTCTAATATCTTATACATCAGCATTATCAAATGGCTTATATTTCCTCAAACATGCTAAATTCTCTCATTCACCCTCACCTTTGTCCATGCTGTTCTCTCTGCCTGGAATAACCTCCCTTAACCCCATTTCATTTGTCTGGCGAACTCCTTCGAGATACAGCTCATATATGTTAGTTCCCCAGGGAGATTTAGGTAAACTTTCCACTATATTCCTCTTGCACTTGTACTTTCACCACTGTGGGGTTCAACATACTAAGCTGTAAATGTCACTGCATATCTGTATCCTGCTAGATGGCTTGATGTCAGGGACCATGACTTCTCATTTTTATCACCACGGCCTGGCTCAGAGTCTGACACTCAGTGTTTGTGGGATAAGTATCACCTTCAACTGCAGACATACGCCTTCCTCCTAGTTCATGAAAAGTTTCTAACCAGCTTTCTAACATATACCACATCTTTCTAGGCACATACAAAAGAAACGCCAAATAAACACTTGTGGAATCAATAGATCTGACTAAATCAATGTATAAGAACACATAATTAATGTATAAATTAATATGTAATTAACCTTCATGACTGCTTTCGATATCTGGCTTTGAGAATGCACTAGGGCCCTTGCCCAAGTTTCAATCTGTAAAAATGGCGTGGCGGGGGTGACGGACCTCCTCCTCTAACTTCACAAGGGCGGACGATAAACATTATCAGCATCAACAGGCCAAGCCTGATTGCCATGAGGTGGAGGTCAGACATGCCTCCACCCTCCAACCTTTTTACCAATTCTGACGCTAGCCATCCCTCCCATGGTATTCTCTGCTTCTCCCTTGGGTTCAATAATTCATTGCAACGGCCACACAGAACTCACAGACCATACTCACAGTTATGGCATTTATTAGGGAAGTAACAGGTTACAGTTTAGGATCAGGAACGACTCAGGATACAGTTCTTCAATCCAGACAGCCTCTTCTCAGCTGTGCCCATAGGCAGGCCTCTCTCTGGCCCTTGACCCCTCAGCCTGGCCTCTGCCCCACTTGGGCTAGTGGTACAAAGCTCTTTAGCTCTGCCAATAAGTGCCCAGAGGCATCTCACTCCACCAGTAAGCCTTAGCCCAAAGGTGCTCAGCAATCTCGCTTCATTTGTTGGCAAACCTACCTCCGTAGACAAGTGCCCCAAGATACTCCATATCACCAGGAAGCCTCCTGCCCGAAGGCACTCAGCTCTCTCACTCTGTGGGTAAGCATACCCACTGTAACCACCTTGCTTGGTGGGCCAAGAAGCCTACCATACCATCTTTTGCCAGTCTCCTTATTCTGATGGTCTCCTGGTTCTGATACCGCCGTTTCTCTGCTGCTTCTTGTCGTCTTGCACCATCTTCAGTGTTACAGCTCTCTCTCTCTCTCTCTGTCTCCTAGGTCTAGCAGATTCTCAGCGCAGGGACCCCATTTCCAAAGGACATGCTCCACTCACATCTCTTCTTCTTGGTGGTAGTGAGGTCCCCCCTTTCCACCTCTGTGATGGCTCATTTTAAGCCTTGCAGGATGGCCAAACTGACCAATCCCCTCGTTAGGGAGCCATACACATCATTTGCTTGGTCCCAACCCCACAAGGGTGTCATGCACCTTATTTGCATTATTAGAAAGTTGTCCAATCTCCTTGGTGGGCCACAAGCACCTTATTTGCATAGTTCAATCTAATCCTTTGGTGGAAGTTACAAGACCATGGGTAGAAAGGCCATATAAAAGTGATCCATCACCCTGTACAATCCTATGCCATATACATCAACTGCTCAGAACAGAGCCCTGCAAGCTCCTTGCAAGTAGGGACTGTGTCTTAGTTATCAATGAATGAATAAAAGAATTATACTTATTCCTTTTTCTTGTTCCTTTCTTTTTCCCTAGCAACAGTAATGAGGCTGTAACTAGATTTTAAGCAAAAGCTGCTGGGTAGGAACCCTGCATGGAAACTGTGAAAGTGTTAAATTCAGTTTCATGCTGACAGGGTGACATCTCCAAATAACTACAGATCCAAATCAAGTAGGTTTTAGTCACCTCAGTTGAAGGACGGTGACAGTGGCCAACAATGACTGAGAGAATGGCCCAGTGCCCGAAGGCCCAGCTCCAGTCGCTCCCTCTTTCCCTGTTAGCTTTGCTTCCCAATTCTCCCCTGGCCCTCCCAGGACTTCCTGAAGTGTTCCCAGCAGGCTCACACCCGGTTTCGTTTATTTTTCTTTCCTTTCTGGGATAGGCTGTCTGCAGACACAGCTGATGAGCTATTTAGGGCTCACCAGAGACCTTGGGGCTTTGTAAGTCCCTGAGATTATAACTCTTTTAAATCTTCAGAGGTCATTAACGTCAAGGCAAGGGAGTCAATAAACATGATATATCCTCATCGAAGCAGGACAAAAAAGAAAGGCATAAAGGAAGGAGAATAAAAACTCTATCATAAGAGGTTCTGAAACTTTTACATGTAAAAGAATCACTGGGGGAAGCTTGTTAAAACGCACGTTCTGACCGACTCTAGTCAATACTGACATATGATGAGAGACAGAGGCAAATGCAAGGCCTCCAGCCTTTCTCCCTACGCAGGCATTCATGCACATTCACATACGCTCATATATAAAATAACTTAAATACATATATGAATGATCAAGGAAATTAGGCCCCTTTATCACGGCATCTTAACCAAGATCCCTTATTAATGAAAACCTTTATGAACCTAAACAGTAAATTAAATGCATTCTCCCACTGTTTTCTCCATTTCCATGTATGACTACAGAAAATCTACAGATTGTAGTCTGAGGAGCCAGTTATTCAAGTCAGAAGAAATCTTCAAGCATGCTTAGAAGGGCAGACAGTAGTATGGGTTTCACCCGTGACTGGATTTTATCTTAACTCCCTGATTTCATATAATCGCTGGGGAGAAAAAAAAAATCACAGGTGACTAAGAATCCAGCAAACCACAATGGAACTCAGACACCTTGGCTTTCCACTCTTCAATCTGGAATTTCACAACCGATCCTAACTCAACAGTAACTCTGAAGAGAGCTGCCAGAACTGGCTTGGAGCCTTCTGCTGGGTTCTCCTCCCCTCCACATGCACCGCGCTGGGTCTCCTCAGCTCTCGGAGTTGAGATGTTGCACTGAACTGTTGGATACCCGACAACGACACCTCTGCAAACCCCTGTCCTGCTCTCTGCTCAGTCTTTCCCTCTCCATAGCACTGTAGTTTTATTTGCCTGTTTCCTAAATGCCTTTTGTCACAGAGATGGGGAACTCACCGTAGAGAGTAGAGGCCATGTTTCTGGGACACCCTGTGCAATGTGTGCACAATACCAGGCACACATTAGGTCTTCAAACCATGTTGCCTGAATTGACTTAGGCAAAGGTCCCATAGCCAGCCCTCATTCCAGAAAAATAAAATCAACACTGGGGAATTATTACAGGGTGTGGCAGGTACTCCCTGTGCCAACTAGCACACACTCTCCCAGAAGGCACTGCAATATACAAGGCACTCTCTGCTATTATAACAAAATAAGGAACACTGGCCAAGTAAACGGGCAGGATGGCATGTTAATCCTGGGTATTTAAAGGCATCGTTCCCACTGAAATCAAATACCAGATAGTGCTAGACTAGCCCTCTTATGCAACCAAGACTAGTGCTGTTCTGATGCATTTTCTGGCAGAGACCCTTCCTGAAAATGTGATAAGCTTTCATCAAGAATCCATTCTCCTACTTCCAAACTAGATTCTCAGGTCAAGGACCTACCACCTAGGCTGAGATTTTTAAGTGCCAGGAGCAAAGCCCTAAAAGGGAACATGGAAAACTGATTTAGAAGCACTGGCTACGCTGCTATATATATAAACTGAGTAGAAAAAAAATAAGTGGTTAGTACCAAGCCTGGAGGAATCCTAAATTCTGAAATCTGCCTGCCTCAACAGTAAACAACAATTTCTCCGACCCAATACCATCACAGTTCAGCTTCCTTAGGTTGGTAGGTGACTTTGTTTATCTTTTATTGTAAAATAGACCATGTACACAAAAGAAAGGAACCCTGGTGGTGCAACAGTTAAGTACTCTGCTGCTAACCGAAAGGTTGGCTGTTCAAACCCACGCAGTGCAGCTCCATGGGAGAGATCACAGCCAGGAAAACCCTGTGGGACAGTTCTGCTGTCCCACGTGGGGTTGCTATGAGTTGGAATTGACTCAACAGCACCTAACAATACCACCACCACCACACAAAAGAATATATTAAAAATATACTCAGTTTAAGAATAATAATAAGATAAGCACTTGGTGACCTACCACTAAGCTAAGAAATAACCATCACCAGTACCTTAGAAGTTTTCTGTGTGCTTTTTCTTCATGACACCCCTATCCTTCTCCCAAATGACAACCATTCTCCTGAACTCACAGTTAATTATTCTCTTCCTTTTTTTAGAGTTTTACGACTTCTGAAGGTATCCATAAAAAAACACATACTGTTTAGTTCTGCATTTTTGAACTTTGTGTAAATGGCATCATACTGTATATTTCTTCTGTGACCTGCTTCTCTTGCTCAGCATTATGTTTCTGAGATTCCACCATATTGATGTAACTATCATTCACCCATTTTTACTATAGGATAGTAGGACTGACTATAATACAATTTATGATATTAATTCTTTCTATATTCAAACAGACCCACTGACTACATACTAACACAGTCTGTCTGCAAACACATTTAAGCCACATGAATTGTTGGTGGTCACCCATACTGACATTCATGTGGCAGATCAGGTACAACAACTAGAGATGTTTTCACCTCTTTTTACTAAAAGAGTAGGAAGGATCCCCCTAAGAAATGGAGCTTTGAGTCCTTGCTTAGCTAGCAATGTCTTTACTGGATGAACTAGGGGAGATGAACTCCTAAGATAAAATCTTTTCACAATTCCAGTTTCTTTATAGCTTATAACTATAAAGCAGGGGAAAGGAGAGGAAAAGGCTGCTTTGACTTTGCAGTCTTCTCCTTCACAAGCACATCAGAGCACCTTTGTTTGATCACAGCAAATGGCACCCAAGTCCAAGAAAAACCTGCCCTTCAGACAGTGAAAGCTAAATATTTAGTCTGGAAGCCAACAAGCAGAAGCCCATCATCATTCTCTCTGCCCCAAGACAGCAAGGACAGCAGAGGGTTGTCCTTGAAATCCTGAAAGTTCCATTCATCACCCTCCCAACTACAATCCTTAACGGGAATGCGTTGGTGATGCCTCACTTCCCAGGCCGAGGGGCAGAGGGCAGAAGCAATCAACGGTCTACAAGCACAAATAATAATAATAATAATAACAACAACAACCACCTTCAGGGAGCACTCCCAGCGTGCAAGGCCCTCAGATGGACATACCTCATCTTGGTTACTCCTTAAAATAATCTTCTGAGATAGGTGATATTATTCTTATTTTATATCTGAAAAAATCGAGGTTCCAAAATGCTTAATGACTTGTCCAATATCACACAGCAAGTAAATAACAGGCCAGGATTCAATCTTCGTCTTTGATTCCAAATTCTCACACTCTGATCCAACTAGACTGAAAGATTGGTGGTTCGAACCCACCCAGTGGTTCACTGGGGAAAGACCTGGTGATCTGCTCCTGTAAGGATTACAGCCTAGAAAACCCTATGGGGCAGTTCTACTCTTTCACTATGAGGGTCAATTCATAGTGTCGGAATCAACTCAACTGCACCTAACAACACAACAACCCTGCTACCACCTACAGTAGTATTTGTGCACACTGACCCTGACAAATGCAGCAGCAAAGGGGGGAAGGACACGATGCTACCGCCTTTGGGTGATACGTTTAAATGTGTTTCCTGCTGAGTGGCAGCAGGTTATATGTGAATGAAGAATACTTAGATCACAGAGGTCTGTGAAAACTCAGAGATCAGGCACGGTAAAATGCTGCAGTAGTAAGGCAGACTGAGGAGAACTGCCATGAAGCTGACATTATCTGGAAGGTCCTCCATACAGCAATAATTAACTAGCACTGAATGTCTACCATGTATAAAGGGCAAAAACGCATTCGATTTCATGCGGAAGTCTGGCTGCTGTTTTAATGGTCAACAGTCCGCAACACAAACTACAACAAAAAAGGGCTATCAGGATACCTGCATTTCAACATCTATACACCAGAGAAATTCAGCAAGCAATAGGTCAAGAATTTCAGTAAGTCTAAACTTAAGACCAGAACTCTTTTTTTCAAACTGAAATTAAGTGATGTCAGTTTTGTTTGATACAAACTTTCCAAATCAGCTAGAAAGCCAAGACAGCTTTCATCCTCAGAGAGTGAAATGCTGAAGTGTCCCCCCCCCGCCCCCCGGCCCCCACAGCTATTTGCCACTGAGGAGATTCTGTTTCCTCTAGTTCTAAATACCTATTCTTCCTCTAAGGAGCCCTGGTGGCACTGTGGTTAAGGAGCTTGCCTGCTAACCAAAAAAGTCAGTGGTTTGAATCCACCATTCCTTGGGAGAAAGATGTGACAGTCTGCTTCCGTAAAGATTTGGCAGTTCTACTCTGTCCTATATGGTCACTATGAGTTGGAATCGACTCGATGGCAATGGGTTTATTCTTCCTCCGGTGACACAAGATTTGCCAATTATATTGACAATCCTTACACTGTGGAACCCAACTATTTATCCCATCTTGCAAGTCATCTAGCGACTGGACTTCAGGGTGTGAGGTAACACCTTTGCAGAGACTTGGAGAAAACGGAATAGGGAAATGGTGCATCTGCTTCTAATGACACTATAGACAAAAGATCCGAACTCCCACCTTCCCTTCACCCTACACCTGTCCGTCATCACCACCTCACAAGCCCTTAAAACAACCAAATCCAGAGAGGCCAAGGGCCGTCCTGAGAGGGAGCTTTCAAGAGGCTGTGGCTATTGGCTGAAATCACATTCCATTTTTCAAAGCATTCTCCCCTACTCTTTGGGATTTGTTCAGGAAGATAAAGATCTATAAACTGCATTAATAGGATTCTTTGCCTTAAAATTTCCTTAAGACGTCTGGGGATTTTGTACATTGTAATAAACAATAAACACACATTTCCCACCCCACCCCACCCCCCCCCCCCGCCCGCCCCACCACCACCTCACTAATACAGCTAAAGTTACTCTCCTCCCTGGTCACTCAGCTGCTGTGGAAATAAGTCTGTACCACTAACACAGGTATAAGATGAGAATAATGATAAATAAAATTACGTCACTTCTGACATGTATAATGAGTACAATATAACTCAGACTCTAAGTGTAGGAGTTCTTAACCAACACTCCAAAGCAGACCAAGGACTCCCCCAAAATAGAAGTACACAGACAGAAAATTTCTCGTAAAAAGAACCACTGCTCTAAGTGTTCCTATGTGAACTCTGGAAGGACAGCTGTGGCTGCTGTACCTGATATATAAAAAAGCAGAGTCAAGTTCTCTGTTCAGCAGTTTATTTTACGCAAATAGCCAACTTAGCCAGTCCCAATCCTCTGACCCTTCCAAAAATCCTGAGCTTTGTACTCCCCTCTGGGCCTCCTTAACATATTGAGACAGTGATAAGAACTCTGGAAATTTTCTAACATAAATTGCCCTCATCACTTCCCAATGTGTTTTCAATAGCTCTAAGCATCTTCCTGGCTCTGTCCCACAACAAGGGGAGTCTTACCGAGATCTCCCACCAAAGCAGTTAGTGCTGGGAGGCTGGTGTCGGTTCTCTGGAGCTACAGCTGTCCCACTGGATTCTCTCGAAGGTGGCTGTGACCCTAAAAGGGAATCAATCACAAGGAAAGACAGAAACATTGAGAAACTCAACCCTTCTTTGAGATTCAGTTGTTAGGAACAGAAGTCAACTCTGCCTCTTCAAGTTACCTACTACGATGGAGTGTGGGCTGCCTAGCAAGCTGCAGTCACTACCATGAGGAGGAGCAGGGACAGGCATGCAAGACTTGACCTGTGCCATTGAACAGTGAGGCTCAAGCGGTGGAAACAGCTGCTCTTCTCCAAGACTTCCAAGAAAGTCTAAGGCACTTATAAGCATGTTGCCTTGTACATTAAATGAACTTCAGCCTCGTGAATGTGAGATAAAGAACAGATGCTAAGTAGGCGAAGTGGGCAAGTAATGGGGGGCATTTCTCCATATTGCAACCAGAGAATTTTTAAAAAGCTAAATCAGACCATGCTACTCTCCTACTAAAATCATTTCAACAGTTTCCCTCTTAGGATGAGGTTCAAACCCCTTACCAAGGCCTTCAATGCCCTGAGTGATCTAACCCAACCACCCCATCTGTCCTCACCTCCCATCACTCTGCTCCTTACTCCCCACACTCCATTCACCCCAGTACCTCTGTTCCCTGCAAAAGCCACACTTGTCCTGCCTCAGGGCCTTTGCACCTGTGGCCCTGCCACCTCTTACTGTATCACCCCTTTATCTGTTGAAACACCTCCTCGTATTCAGGTACCTGAGTATGTAAGAACCTTCTGTGCAGAGGTTTCTCACAGAAACTCTCCCCAACCCCTTCACTTCAAATGAGATCCCCCTAAAGTGAGCGATCTCATACTACCCCGTACTTTCCCTTTATAGCTTTTGTCACAATTACAATTATTTAATTATTTGTGTGTTGAGTTGTTTGATGTCTGTTCCCACCCTCTAAGTAGATGATTATAAGCTCCAGGGAGTGGGGATCACATGAATTTTGCCCGTTGCCATCTGGCTAGCACCTGGCGCAGGGCCTAGTAATATCAGGTATTCAATTATTTGTGTGTGTATATGTGTATGTACATGTACGCATATGTATATATGTTGAATGAGTGAAAGATGTCTGTTTTTCTCTGACCAAGAGCTCTCCAACAGTGTCTCACTCACTCCAGTTGAGGGGTTTTCCTCAGCAGTCAAGCCCCATCCAACTACAGAGAGCCTACCTGACTACGACTACCCTTGTGTCAGCACTCAACTGTCACCCCCCACCCCCCGCCTGCCTGAAGCTACAGAAAGCCTGTTTGGGGAAAGTGCCATAGTTACATCACATTTAACAAAACATTTAATAAGAAAATTATAGAGAAACATAACCCATTTCAGACCTCAGACTTCATGAAATAATTTCCTGTTAGATCCAAAGGACTAATTTCAGACTAGATCAAAAGAAACAAACTGCCAAGATTCAGGACAGAGTGGGAGACGCTCTCCGATGTCCCTGCTTCTATATGTATTTGTTAGTGTACAGCTATACTATAGGTCACGTAGCTCCCTTTCCCAACCAATACCATCCCATAAAAGACACTCTCAAAATTCCCAGGAATTTAACTACATCGGGAAAAAGAAAAATTTCCAAAGTAACATTTCATAAAGTTTTATTTTCCAAAGTCCATGTGAGATGAAAAGATGTTTTTCTCTGCTCTCAAACCAAATAAGAACATACTCTCAAGAAGCTGACATTTATTTTGGTCCTTTATCAGAAGGCAGTCTTTGAAAAAGCGTGTCATGATTTTGATCCAGGATGTAAAGAAGAATCAGAGCCAGCAATGGGCCAGGACCGGCTAAGCGACACACAAACCCAGATATACCTGGTACAGAGCCATGCTCTCAGCACCTCCTCCCCAGCCCCTGGCCCCCCACACACCCCCACCCCCAGCTCTGCCACACCTCATCCCGGCACAGCCCTGGGGAGCAGGGCAGCACTCACCGTCTGTCACAGCACTGCCATTAGGCACACTTCCCAGATCAACAGTCGGCCCGTCCAGGAAAATTGTCAGCTCTCCGCCTGAGACAACACTGCCTTTGTTCTCCGTCTGCAGGTTCAGGGTCAGCTGCGTGTTCTCCACTGTTAGGACACAAAAGGCAACATGAATGGACTCAAGTTAAGATTCTATACGTGAGCGAAATAAGTCAGATGAAAAAGGACAAGTATTATATGATCCCACTTACATGAAATATCTACAGTAGACAAATGGTTACCAGGGGTAGTTGGGGCGGGAAAATGGAGAGTTATTGTCTAAGGGGTACTGTTAAGAATACAAAAAAAATCTGGAAACAGATAATGGTGACGGTTGTAAAACATGGTGAATTAATGTCATTGAATTGTACATATAAAAATGGTTAAAATGGCTAACGTTCTGTTATATATTAAACCACAATAAAAATTAGTTTAAAAAACAAAGTAACAAACATCAGTTAAAGAAAAAAAAACAGATTGTATATGTTATAAACTCACATTTCACCTACTCTGGCTTCTCTGGGAACCTTCTCCCCATCTTTAAATAAGTCTTGTGGCAAGGAAAAAAGGCTGGGAAGGAACATACCTAACTGTAGTCATTGTTGCATTAGGCTGGTGTGAAACAATCTGCTCTTTTTTCTAAACATTTTGTATTATTATGCTAGCTAGATCATTTCTACATTATTTGTTTGCTTATACTTGTAGGGCTCTAAGGAAAAGGCAGAGCTAGCGATGGCGTACAGGGGAAGAAGTAGGGTCCAAGCAGCAGATCCCCTTGACTCATACATAGAATGGAGTGGGAGCGGGGGTTAAGAAAAGAGAAATCAGTCGGGAGACCCTATGGAAAGAAATGTCAGCAAGAGACATTTCTAGGTGAGAGATTACAGGGCCTTATCCTTTACTTTACTTAACTGTGTTAAAGACTGTTTTCTAAATTTCCTAAAGTTTAGAGATGCGTTACTTTGAAACTAAAAAAAAAAAACAACAATAAAAGTTTAATGCAGGCAAATCAGCCCCTCAGCCTCGCGGCTCTGGTTTAAGACTCGGTTTTACCATTGCCATGAGAAGGAACCTTAGTCCCCTGATGGCCTTAGACAAATCCAGCCCTGTGGGCAAACAAGAAGAGCTGAGTAACTTCGGCAGAGAAACGGAAAAGACTGACATGAGGCAGACGCGCCAAACCCTAGGTAGCTGGAAAATGCTGCACACCACCAGCTCCTGTCACCAAGCGTGGCCACCCCAAAGGGCTTCAGTATTTACGAGGATTCCCAAAGGGTATGCAGTCCCTCCACTCCTCCCCACACTTTACAAGCGAGCTCTGGACAAAGCCAGTCCAGGAAAGTGCCATGCACTCAAACCTCCCTCCCCACCCAGGCTCCATCCAACCCACCCACTCAATTTTATCTCTTAGTTGCTACTACATTAGTATATGCTATCTTATCTGTTTCCTAGAACAAGGCAGGGTGTATATAAATAAATGTCACCATAAGCACAGAGGTGAATCTGAGCACTCTCTAGAGACTAACCCATCACCCTGGTGTCAATTCCAACACACAGCGACCCTACAGGACATAGTAAACTGCCCCATAGGGCTTCTAAGGCTATAATCTTTATGGAAGCCAACTGCCACATCTTTCTCCCATGAGTGGCTAGTGGGTTCGAACCACCAACCTTTCAGTTAGCAGCCAAGTGCTTAACCACTGCGCCACCAGGGCTCCTTTTCTACAGACTACCTGCCCCCAAGACACCTTCCCCAAATCTAATGCAAGAATCTATTATCAGAATGGAGAAATCAGTTAACTTTCCAGTTTTTCAAGATCTCCGAAGCATCTCTACTTTCCTTTGCTTCCCGATACATCTGTCTTCCCTGTAACAGATCTTTTCAACTCCTTCTTGAGTCTATTGCTATTTTCAGCCAGTTCCACTGATTGGTGTCGTGAGTTACAAATGTTTCCATAAAAATAACGCTTCTAATCTGAAAGCTCCCTGGTTCCAGGGATATCACTGCTGATGTCAGATGGATCCTGGCTGAAAGCAGAGAATACCAGAAGGATGTTTACCTGTGTTTTATTGACTATGCAAAGGCATTCGACTGTGTGGATCATAACAAATTATGGATAACATTGCGAAGAATGGGAATTCCAGAACACTTAATTGTGCTCATGAGGAACCTTTACATAGATCAAGAGGCAGCTGTTCAGACAGAACAAGGGGATACTGATTGGTTTAAAGTCAGGAAAGGTATGTGTCAGGGTTGTATCCTTTCACCATACCTATTCAATCTGTGGAAACCCTGGTGGCATAGTTGTTAAGAGCTACAGCTGCTAACCAAAAGGTTGGCAGTCCAAATTCAGCACGTGCTCCTTGAAAACTCTATGGGGCAGTTCTACTCTGTCCTATAGGGCCTCTATGAGTTGGGATCGACTCAATGGCAATGGGTTTGGTTTGGTTTTGGATTCAATCTGTATGCTGAACAAATAATTCGAGAAGTTGGACTATATAAAGAAGAACAGGGCATCAGGATCAGAAGAAGACTCATTAACAACCTTCGATATGCAGATGACACAATCTTGCTTGCTGAAACTGAAGAGAACTTGAAGCACTTACTGATGAAGATCAAAGACCACAGCCTTCATTATGAATTACGCCTCCATAAAAAGAAAACAAAAATCCTTGCAACTGAACCAATAAGCAACATCATAATAAATGGAGAAATGATTGAAGTTGTCAAGGATTTTATTTTACTTGGATCCACAATCAATACCCATGGAATCGGCAGTCAAAAAATCAAAAGATGCACTGCACTGGGCAAATCTGCTGCAAAAGACCTCTCTAAAAGTGTTGAAAAGCAAAGATGCCACCTCGAAGACTAAGGTGCGCCTGACCCAAGCCATGGTGTTTTCAATTGCATCATATGCATGCGAAAGCTGGACGATGAATAAGGTAGACCGAAGAAGAATTGATGCCTTTGAATTGTGGTGTCGGCGCAGAATATTGAATATACCGTGGACTGCCAAAAGAAGGAACAGGTCTATCTTAGAAGAAGTACAACAAGAATGCTCCTTAGAAGCAAGGACGGTGAGACCATGTCTCACATAGTTTGGACGTGTTATCAGCAGGGATCAGTCCTTAGAGAAGGACATCATGCTTGGTAAAGTAGAGGGCCAGCGAAAAAGAGGAAGACCGTCAACAAGATGGAATGACACACTGGCTGCAGCAAGGGGCTTAAACACAGAAACAATTGTGAGGATGGCACAGGACCAGGCAGTGTTTCATTCTGTTGTACATGGGGTCACTATGAGTCAGAACCAACTCGATGGCACTTAACAATAACAAACTTGAAAGCTAGTTTCTTCAAAAGTCAGAGTGTTTTCCTACTCTATTATGCCAAGTTCCAGTGTGCAAGTCTCTAGCAGGCAGTATAATGCAGGGGTTAATAAAGGTGGAAGGTACCAGTTTGGGTTCAAATCTCAGTTCTACAAACTAGTAGCTGTGTGCCATTAAGCAAATAACCTGAGCATTGGTCTCCCTACCTGAAAAACAGGAGTAAAACAGCGCCTTTTCCAGAAGAAAGTTGCAAAGAATGAAATGGCACCTAGTAAGCGCCTAGTAAGCTGTCGTTTCATTATCTCTCTGTTGGCCTTCCTGTTTTTAAGTTGGACAGTCCTGATTTCTCTTGGCCTAACTTCCTGTTCGCTGTATAGCAGCTCTTCTCTTGACCTTTCTGAGCCACATGACCATCACAAGGATGATCTGTCTTCTCGTCTTGTCTCCAGGACAGTTCCTAGAGATGCCCAGCCTTTTGGATGCGGTACATCACTATTAGAGATATGCTGGGATAAGCATTCTAGAAGGGCTCCGTGATTCCTTTCCTGATATCTCAAAGGCCATCATTTTGTAGATGGAACATGGGCATGTTTGACTCTCCTTCCTAAAGAGGTGATACTGTTCAACAGGAGGGTAGAGGAACCCAAGGCCTCTGGCCACTCATTACAACCTCTGTGGCAGTCACTTGGCAACAGTCCTTTGACAGAAGCCAGAGGCATAACCTCAGTCTTTCTCACCATGGTCTCATCTCAAGGATCCAACTTAACTCTTCTTTCTAGTTTACCCACTAAACATCTCCAGCAGAATCATTACACACTTACAGGCCCAGAAGTTACCTTACACCCCTATGAGGCACATTTTATCTTCAAAAGGAGCCAAGGGAAGGGGATGTCTTTTTTTTTTTTTTAACTAAACTTTTGAGAACATAACTCTGTCTGTCACCATCATAGCCAAGTGATCAACCTTAGTGTCACCAAAAACGAGACGGCCTGTCGCCCCATGCTTCCAGGCATGACGCAGTATGAAGCCTTTTAAAGTTCTCTTGCCAAAAGCGTGTAACCTGAATCTAGTCAAGTCTCTAAACCTACTTCCCAGCTTACATGAAATAAGAGGAGAAACTAATTAAATGACACCATAAGGAAATAATCGGGCAAACCCACGAGCAGGGACATTCCATAGGATAACTGTCCTGGACTCTTCGAAAAGTCAGTACCATCAAATACATATTTTATAAAGGGGAAGGAGGGAGATTGTTCTAGGTTAAAAAAGATTAAAGAGGCGTAAACACCAAATGCTACGCATGCATTCTGACTGAACCTTGGTTTGAAACATATTCTTGGGACAACTGAAGAAATTTGCATATGAACAAGATATTAGATGATATTTGAAATTACCATTAATTTCCTAAGGTTCAATAACAGTATTATGGTTTTATGTAAGAATGTTATTCTTGGGAGATGTAAGAGTAGATTATAACGATATTTGTAACTTATTCTTAAATGGTTTTATAGGAGAATAGGCCAAAGATTTTAGGACGAGTGTCATGAAATCTGCCACTTACCTTCAAATGGTTCAGGACAAAAAATAAAAGCACACACTCAATCACACAAACAGATAAAACAAATGTGGCAAAATGTTAACAAAGGTTGGATGTACACAGAGAGTATTTGGGTGCTCGTTGTACTACTCCTTCAATTCTCTTGTATGTTGGCAAAGTTCTTAATAAAAAGTGGGGAAAAAATTTTAATTGACAAGGCTATTAAAACAATTAAACCTCTGAGAACAGAACGCCCCATTATTCTCTTTAAAAAAAAAAAAAAAAAAAAAACCCTGAAACAGGGGAGCCCTACAATGCATAATGGAACCAAAGAAACCATTAGCTAACTGAGTGACAGGCTGAGCATACAAGGGAGCCTGACAGGGGTTAAGTGTGGCTGGAAAACATACACTGGAATCACGGTTATAAATAGCAACATTCGCCACCTCACCTCTGGGGCTCTCTGGTTTTACTACAGCCACACTCAGGACTCTACAAAAGACCCTTCTCTTACAGAATGTCTTCCTACTACCTTTTGAGGCATTGCTTAAAATGGAGAAACTGATTTAAAAAGTAGGTGTAGTAAGTAAGTTTCCATAACTATCATCAGATTTAGCACAGGAAATTCACCAACGACCCTCAACCCTGACAGGCCCTGCTCTGTCTGTCCTCAGCAGCTCACACCATGTGTATGGAACACCTACTATTGGAGTCGTTGGGATTCAGCAGACAACAAAACAGACCAAAAATCCATGGCTCTGGGCATTTATAGTCTAGTTAAGGGAAAGACACAATAAACAATTTCTTAAAATTAAATGGCATAGTCTGTGAGAACGTGGCAAGTGCTGTGGAAACGGAAGGGGTGGAGAGTGCTGGAGCTGGGAGGAGAAATGCAATTTGGGGTGGTGACAAAAAGTCTCACTGGGAAGGTGACAATTGAGTAAAGGCTGAAAGGAGAATGGGGAACCCACGCTAGTATCTGGAGCAAGAATATTCTAGGCAGAGAGGAAAGCAAGCACAGAGGCCCTGAGGTGGGCACATGCCTGGCAAGTCCGAAGAGCAGCGGGTAGGCAGCGTGGCTGGAGTAGGACAGGAGCTGAAGCAGTTGGTACCTGGGGCCTACAAGTAAGGCCTGGGAGCCCTTGTACGGTCTGTGGCATTTCCCCTGCTTGACATGGGGAAGCCATTTGAGGGTTCTGAGCAGAGAAGTGCCATGACTCACACTACAGCACCATTGCTCTGGCTGCTGTGCTGAGAACAGACAGCAAGGGGAACAGGGACAGCAGGAACCGAGGCAGACAAGACCAGGTAGAAGGTTACTTCAGTAGTCGAGGTGAGAGCAGATGGTGGCTTGGAAACACAGTGTCTAAAGAAGATACTACCTTGGCCTCCTCCCTGGCACGCCTTAGGAAAGACCCATGACCCCCTGCCAGCACTCTTCAGCTGAGCCCCAGTGTACTGAAATCAAAGCTGTGGGCAAATCATAGGCAGGCACTGCGAACAGTGCCAACTTAGAGCATGGCTGGAGGAAGTCAGGTTCAATTCCACTGGCAGGAGACTGAAGTTTAGGAGAAAGCCAAAAACGCCTGAGCTCATATAAACTTCAGTCATCAGCAAACATATTTCGTTGGTTATAGGATTGTGCCCTTCTACTCTGTTCTGACAAGTACCAACTGGTTACTAATACCATGTAATGCTACTTTACAGAGGTCGGACAGTAGTAGGGCTGGATATTAGAGTCCAGGGGGAAGGAATTTGGAAAATCTCAAGGATTATGCCAGGAAAACCCTTTAGAAGTCTGCATACCAAGTGAGGCAACTAGACATTAGATGCTTCCTGATGGAAGCACACACACCATGATCCCTTAAAAAAAGAACCTGATCAGATCAAGCCTCTAGATCTACCTATGACCTCACAGGAAACAGAGGAACATGTTAAACCACACCTCAGGGATCCAAACAGCAAAATCTAAAATTTGGGAAACCTACAGGACAAAAGCCCAGTTTCTTCAACAGCAAATTGCAAGGGGTAAGAAGAGGAAGGGGGAAACCTATAGGTTAAAAGACACTTAAGAGATCTACCAAAATTGTTTGGATCTTGATTCCAACAAATTGACTAGGTAGGAAAGCAAACTTTTACAAGACAAATGGAGAAATGTAAAAACTACTAAATAAAACATAATATTAAATAACCACCATTTAGCTTTCTAGGTACAAAATGGGTATTGTGGTTATGGTTTTTAAGAGTCCCTATCTTTTAGAGATACATACTGAAATATTTTTAGATGAAATATGTGTGGAATTTACATCAAAATAACCCAGTGAGAAGTGGGGTGGGAAGTTAGATTAAACAGGAACAGTCATCCACAGGTCGCCCCTGAGCTGGGTGACAGGTACATAGGAATTCATCAACTCGTCATCCCACTTCCGCGTATGCTTGAAATTTTCTATAATAGTTTTTTTTTTTTTTTTTTGAGCCAGCACACCTAAGGCACAGAGATTATAAACTAACTAGAAAACATACAAGAATTCAACGTAAGATACATAGTTGAAATACAAAGAAGTTAAAAATAAACCAGTCAGATTTAGGGGGAATAACTCCTTATTTTCCCTCATTTCAACGTTTCAGATTTGCAAGTGACTTCAGGTTAATAATTTCCTGTTGAGGACAGTTGGAACGTGCAACAAGGATGAGTAATACTTCTCTAAGACTTACTTTTTTCCCTTTCCTGGCTTGGACTTTTTAATATGCTATTTGCATATGGAAACCCTGGTAGCATAGTAGTTAAGAGCTACAGCTGCTAGCCAAAAGGTTGGCGGTTCAAATCCACCAGCTGTTCCTTGGAAACCCTATGGGGTAGTTCTACTCCATCCTATAGGGTTGCTATGAGTCAAAATCGATTCGATGGCAATGGGTTTGGTTTTTTTTTATTTGCACATGGTACTAATAAGTATAAATAAATAGGGCAACTGCTTCCAACAAAAGAAAAAAATAATAACCATAACTGCCAAACCACGCCACTATAATGTAATTCAGTTATGAAACCCGTAAGTCCTACCTGGACAGTCTCACAGTAGCATATGAAACTGTTCTCTAGAATCTGTCATCATCATTACCCCTCTCCCCTTCCCACACTACTAAAATGTACATGCATATACAAACACACACATTTTAAAAGGAAAAACCTCCCTCTGTTTTTTTTTTCTTCCTACTCAGAATACAAATGTAAGGACTTACTTGACAATGTAAGAAGAATAAAACAAGACTCAAAAGGAGGATACTTTTAAGGGAGACCAAGTACTCTAGGGTCAAAGAGTGTCTGAAACCCGATGAAGATGTAATCTATTTGGCCTTAACAAAGCCGTTCATTGGGACAAACTAACCTCCTTCCTGCCTCCCCCTGCCCTCAATCCCATAGGCCCATCAAAAGAAAGTGAAAATAAGCAGGGCATTCATAAACAGGTCTGTGTTCATTCTGCACATAACTGTGAAACACTGGTGCACAGAGGAACCAAACTGGAGGAAATATCAGAAGGGCACAGAGTAAACAGACTCCTTTCCAGTCCTCCGTAACTCACACACAGGCTGGAGCCGACCTCAGATTTAAAGAGAACACTCTTTCACGTTCCCTTTGCAGTAAAGGAAGCCAGAGGCTTCCAGGACTTACTGTTAGGATGCCTCTTCGGCTTCCAACCTTAGCCATAGCCTAACAAGAGAAACAGTCTTTTCTACTGAGCTAGCATCAGGTTGTAAACACTGGAATTCTTGTTGGAGTACCAATGTTGACTTTGCTTCAACCCCTTGGTCTTGAAGCCCCTTCTATGTGCTACTGTTGGAAGTCTACCATTTATCATTCCGGAGTTAAAATTCTAGTCTGCTGGGGGTTTCGTTAGTAGCTCTTCTAGAGAAAAAAGCTTCATTTTACAAAGTCAGTTTATAAACTTTTCTTTCTAGTTCATCCATTCAAGAAACATTTTCATGGGCACCCATTATCTGCCAGGAACTATGACTGAACCTTAGGGTTATAAAGGAGAAAAAAAGAAAGCAGACACGGTCCTGCTCTTAAGAAACTCACAACCCAGTGGGAGAAATGAAAGTAAGGAAATAATCTCACAAAGAAATGTAAAGGTGCAACTGTGAAAAAGGTTTCATGCAAGAGATATGTTTTCATGAGTGTGTATTTGTAAGTCTCCTGGGTAACTGAGATCGGAGTTTGAGCCGAAGTTGCACAACAAACAACTAGTAGGTGGGAGTTGAGAGGAAAGAACATTCCTGGCAGAAGAAATACCATGTGCAAAGGCCCTGTGGCACAACGAGCTGAATGTATTCAGGAAACTGAACAATGATGAGTAGGGCTGGAAAGGAATGTGATCCAAACAGGCATAGGCAATCTACGTGGAGGCCAGACATTGCAGTGCCCTGTGGGCTGGCCATCTTATGAAGTCTTTCTCCATCCTAAGAACAATAGCAAGGGTTTTAATCGAGGTGTGACAAGATCAACTTTGCATTTTTGGAAACCATTTTGCCTACAGTGTGGAAAACAGACTGTAAGGGAGAGCAAAGAGGGGGCCACAGATGAGAGATCTTGGTGACCAGGACTAGGGTGACAGAGATGGAGGTGAAAGAAGTGGGCAGATTCAAAAAGGTAAAAACAAGGACAGCCTGATAACAGGTTAGAAAAGGACTGTGGGCAAGAGGGGTGAAGGTATAAAGGATGACTCCTGGAGTATCTATTCATTCAAATGGGGGGACACTACAAGAGGGCCAAGTCTGGAGAAGAGATGATGAATTCAGATTTGGGCATGTCGATCTTGAGGTGTTTTTGACATAGCCACAAAAAGATAGCAAGATAGTAGCCATATTTTTTTTTTTTTTTTTACATGGGTAAGGAGCTCAGAGGGGGAATCCAAGTCCATAAATCATCTGTACATCATGGTTATGCACAAAGAGGACGTGTGGATAGAGATGAAATCACAGAAGAAGGGGATGAAATGTTAGGGAATTTGAACAATGAAACGGCAAATAGATGAAGGTGACCTTTCAAGGACGCCAGAGAGGTAGGAGGAAAATCAAGAAGAATTCCTGAGAAGGCAGGAAAGGAAGGGCTCCAAAGCCCTCACACAGGAGAAAGGACAGCTCCCTTCCTACAACAGGAAAGAGGCACACACATCCTCATTTCAGCACATGACAAATTCATCAATCCTGGCTATCCTTACTTCTCTTGATCTAGGGGCCCAGTGTCCTGTAGCCAGAGCCTATGCAGCTAAATACATTTTTGTTTACTTAAAAAAAAAATGCATACATATACACAATTCAGAATTGTCTATTCAGCACAGGCATCCATCTTACAAGGTATATTACATAGAAAGGGTTTCTCTTGAACCCACAGAAGGTCTCTTTAACAGGATACAAAGGCTTCACCTGTCTTGGTAAAAACAAAAAAAAACCCAAACCCGTTGCTGTTGAGTTGATTCTGACTCAAAGCGACCCTGTAGGACAGAGTAGAACTGCCCCATTTGGTTTCCGAGGGGTGCCTGGTGGAACAGAACTGCCAACCTTTTAGTTAGCAGTCACAGCGCTTAACCACTACAGCACCAGGATTTCCTCTGTCTTGGGAGAGCTATTTGTCAAATCACAGCATATTTTTAAATTTTTAAACTGATTTAGGGTAATAAATACAGATCTGGGAAAGTTAGGTGGCCTGGTCTTTAGAATAAAGTATCAGCTCACATAAGTTACTCTCTGTCACTAGGGCTCTTCTTTGAGTGGGGGAGTTCTCCTCAAGCCATTAATTGCGATTCCTAGAACAGCCCGATTTTAACAGACCATCCTTCTCCACGCCCTCAGGAAACTGCACTGAACACATCACTTCTCCCCACTGCACAATGGCAAAGCCATGTTTATAAACATAGTGGAGGCAAGTTTTCTATGAGTACATGGCCTTTTCGATATTCTCTGCATAGCAAAATGTGAGAGCCCTGCTAGAAGATAGTCTTATGGCCCAAATTCTACTGTTTTTAATTTTTTTTCCTCTTTTCAAAAAAATGGATTTTTAAAAATTACACTTTCTGGTGAATAGAATATGCTGCCACAGTTTAAGATGTGAATTAATGATTACGAAAGTGTACAATGATATGAGAAATGATTCATGCGACAATGGTTAAGTTAAAAAAAGGGGGAACACAAAGTTATATAATGCATGTATTATTAAACCCATCCTAAAACAAGAAAAAACAAGTGTACACGGAGGCAAAGAAATTAATGAACCGGGGAGAAGTGGTAAGCTGTGGTTGAACAGTAAGATTATGGAATAAAGTTTTTATTTTTTAAATTTTCATGAATTGCATAGTGAAAACCTTTTTTTTTTTTACAAGTTTTCATATCAGTTAGACAGGTATATGGAAGTGTTTACAAGTGAAACGAGATGATAGCTAAGATATGTTTTCAAATACTTCCCAAAAAAGTAGAGACTACAGACGAGAGTAGGAAACACGTAGTGATGCTCATTGTTAAGCTGGGTGCTGGGTACTGGGTACAGGACCATTCATTACACTAGTCTCTCTACTTTTTTATTTATGTTCAGAATTTTTGATAATAAAA